>NC_080770.1:21074325-21688253 GCF_020826845.1 Diceros bicornis minor
ACTTTCATGCCTTTAGAAGAGATGGGCTTAAGCAAATCCTGTGGAAAATGGAACAAAGTTTCCTCATCTCAAGTCATAGTGAGTTGAAATTTAACTAATTGATCCCAAAGTTTGCTTTTGCCCTTAGACTGTCTGAGCTAGGTAGCTCATTGGACATCCTTTGGGACTGGGTTGGGAGTAATGGTTTCCTTGGAGCTCCTGAGGCTAAAAGCCTTAGGCGTTTGCAAACTTTTGTGGGAATTACCATAAATATCCAATGCAGTAAAAAGAAAACACTTAACTCACATTTTTCCAAAAGAAAAACTGTGGGAAGAGAACTGGCTTCAAAGGCATTTCTTTCTCAGAGTACAGGAATAGTTTCCTCCCAAAACTTTCCAAGACCCAAAGTAAGAAACTTCCCTTATCTTTCCAGACACTCTCCCCCGCACCAGTATAGACTTTGTTTTTTTTAACCTAGTGCTTCTGGGGAGGAACCATGTGAAGTATGGCCACATGCAGAGTCTCCTTTCTCCATTAACTCTCTACACCACATAACCTCTTATGAGAGAAAGCATTGATAAATCTCCATGAAGTATAGGAAGCATGTTTTATTCAGGCTTCATATGATTCACCTCCTAAATAAAGTAAAGTTGAAGCTGTGAAAAATATACTTTATTGGAAGTCATCCATTTGCTCATAAGAAAAGAGGTAAGTTTTTCAGTCTGTCTGAAATATTTTCTTTATGTTGCTTCCTCTAGACTGATCTGATGGAATCTATGCTCCGTGTGTCTTCTGACAAATGATGGAGCTGCTGGAGAGTATTTCCACCAATGAAAGCTTATGGTGGTCCAGGGTTCCTAAGCCTTCCCTGGCCTCAGCATAAAGCTATACTACTTCTCAAAAGCGTCTCTGTTCACAAAGGGTGCATTGAACTGCACCATGAACCATAGCGTTGAGGCCAGCTTGGCAGAAATTTCTTTCTTGGGGGCCCCCTGATTTGAAGTGTTTTAGGTCAGTGGTGACGTTTGTGGGACAGAGTATAAGATATGGCTGCACTTTCTACACACTTGGGTTTTCAAGGTCCTTGGCAACCTTTGCTCATGATCCACAACTGCATCTCCTCTCTGATTTTGGGGCAAGTGATAGTGCAGTTGTCAGGGAGAAAGAAGCTGAATTCTCTATGAAAGCTTCAGTCAAACTACCCTTTCTAATATATATATATTTTTTAGAATTAATTCTTCTTCTCTCTCTTCTCTATATCTTTCTGCATCTTATCCCCCGACTCTTCTTTCTCTGGTGTCTGCTCACTGTCACTCTCCTCTCTCCTACTCTGACTTCATTCAATCCCTGTCCTTTCCTCTTCTTCATTATTCTTCACTTAGGTATCTAGTTTTCTGCTTTGATATTTGTCTCACCATGCAGTTTACAGAACTTGATTTTGGAGTCAGGACAGGAAATTATGATATCAATTGGCATCCTTCTCTGATGGCTCAGGATTTGTCTCTTCTAGGACGCAATTTATGCGATGATCGGGATTTGTGTTTTATATGACACGGAGGGTAAGTGCTGGAGAGAGACGCTATCCAGTAGCATCCCACTCTAGTTCTAGCCTGACTACACTCGGTAAAACTTTCTGTATCGGAGGTCAGACTTTGTACACAGAAAAGAACAAGGCAAATGGCCACACTCACCTTGCAAGAAAATGTCCAGGTCAAATGAAATAAGAGAAGTGAAAATCTGTTTAAGTGACAAGATTATAGGACAAGAATAATATATAATCTAGGTTTGCCTCATTCAGTTAAATACATGTATTTAATAGAGCATATTGTAGTATAGGAGATAGAGGCAGATGTCTATTCATCTGGAAAATAGCGGAAGACTTTTGGTACCAAATATAATTTGACCTGGTTAAAATTTCCACAGGTAAAAGTAAAAATTAAGGATTAAGGAAGGGAAAACAGCATGTTCCACTATTGTGATGTTTCCAAAATTAGAGAAGTAGGATGGTCCAGGAGTGTTAGGAAATAACGGCTGAATCCAATGGCAACATCTGAGGTGGGGTGATCTGATCTAACGCATACATCTTGTCAAGTGCTGCTTTCCTGTCTCTATGTCCCCAGATCTTCTCTTTGCTTATTTAAAAGAAAACAAAATACAATTATATGGCCTGGTTTTCATGGTGGTCGAGTATCTGCCTACAAATGTATCTTTTACAGCTTTTTGATTTAATGAGTCTACTTTTTATGGAGATCATCTCTGTGTTTACCTGAAGCAATGCATGCTTCTCCACTTCTCAGGATTTTTTGCTCACTCTTCTCATCCAACTTCTCCTCTCTTCACAGCAAAAATCACCCTCTCTTTTGTCTTTATCCCCTATATGAACCTAATGTGTGGAAACTAAGTAATCATTAATTCATTTTTCTCTTTTGTAGTTGTCAGAGACAATTGGAACTGCCAATCAAAGCTTGTTTTTACATCATCTCTAGTTTATAACACTGAACTAATATTATTTTAGCTGGACTGCGAAGAAAAGTTTTATTTAGATGTGTATATTTTTTAGAGGTAAATGAACAATTTGAGTTACTAATATTGAAATGTTTATTCTACTTAGGGAGACCCAGCATAAGCTTATTGGACACTTGAGTTTCAGAGAACCTTGTTGGAAACTGCAATCTAACACGTTTAAAGCCATAACTCCACTTCTTTCTCATGTTTGAATCTTTACTGACCAATCAATTCATTCTCGAGGGATCTTTTTACTTTTGGAATCAAAATTCATTTGGTATTATCACACAGAGCTGTAAGTAATTCTTATGTAATTAATCAGCATATCTAGAGGTATGTTATCCCTCTAACTTGAATGTAAAGAGATTGAGGACAACTTTCCATGCCACACCATAGTGACTGCAGATATGAGTAGGTTCTGAGTAAATATATGATGATTTGATGGTGTTATTGATTCATTGAAGGATTGGTGATTAATCAGAAAGAGGAAGAATATCCCCAAACACATTCTAAAATACATTCTAGATCATTTGTCATTAATATTAAAAGACATATAAACATTATAAGACAGAATAAAGATGATAACTCCCAAATTGAAGTAATAAACTAAAATGGAAAGGAGATAAAAATTCATAGATTTTACTGCAAAAAAAAAAAAAAAAAACTTGAAGAGCTCAACACTTAATGTCAAAAAATTAACTCATAAAAGATATACATAATTTAAAACAAATGATATATAATAAGTAAAAATATGCAAACCATTATACTATATCATTGATTAAATGATACATATCGCACATATGAAATATATATCTCTATATATCACATATATATTCTATATATGAAATATATAGAATAATTTTAATTCTATTACCCAAGCTAATAAGATAATGTCCCAAGCTAGATTTTTATTAGAAATTTGTGCCATATTGCTATAATTTAGGAACAATGTAAACAATTCAATTTGTACATTGAAACGCATATTTAACCAGACATATATACATGTATAACCCTGAAAATGTGTAAGGAACTAACAGTTATTTCTTGAGTGTGGGACTGGTAAATTAGATATTTTGGAAGGGTGCTTTTTTTCACCTTGTAATCTACTTTTCACTTAGGTTATTTTTTATTAAAATATATTCATTTTATAAGTAAAATTTTCTAACAAATATTGAAACAACCCAATTGAAATGCTATCAATAATTATGAAAATATTCATATTTTATGGAAACAATTTCCTGGAAATTTATTTTTATGAAATTATCAAAAAAAAAACAGGCTATAAATGAGAAGAGGTTTATTGAAAAGTTTTTTATTAGGGTAAAAATTTGAAAGCAAGTTAAATAAAGATAAATTGTAAAATTTATATTATGAGATTGTGATATGTTAATTTACAGTTGCTAAAATGTATAATTGTGTTATGAATACTCTTTAACTACATGGTAAAAGGCTTTTAAATATCAAAAATAAAAATAAGACAGTAGAATAATATTACAGGATGATTGAAATTATATAGATATGTATGTATATAAATAAAAACTGGAGTAGAACAGCAGGAAATATTTGTATGCTGTATGTTGAAAGTCTAAAATAAATTTTTAAAATTATATTTTAAAAGAGATAAAAATTGGAAGAATACAAACCTCTGGAAATTAGTGGTAGGAGAATCATATATGAGTAAAGATTATTCAGGTTATAGAAATATAAAAAACAACACATAAGTTTGGATCCATAGGATGTGAAACTTGATACCATGCGTCTAATATGAGTTACAGATTATTTCAAATATATAGTAATTTTCTCAATAATGCCAACTTCTCTGATTTACTCAAATATCTCATGTGCCATGACTGACAATGAAGGTAAAATTATGCCACCATGAGCCTAAAGTTGGAGAAATAATTTCTTCTTAAAGCACAGTCAAACCAAGATACTAAAGGGGTCAGGAAAAATGGATGAATATTGGCATCCAAATCAAGAAATGTGTTTTCCTAATAGAGAATCTCCAAATGTATTATTTTACAATTATATAGAGATATTATTTTTCAGCAGTTGAGGTATATATAAATTACATGCATATATACATCATATACTTCATATACATATATAATACATATACATAATATACATATACTTCATAAATGTCTATTAGTAAGTCTGATTTTCATATGAAGAAAAAGTTTCAAGACATTAAAGTGATTTGATCAAGATCATACAGCAAAGCCATTAGTTCTCAGACATCCGCAGAGGGCACAATCACTTGAGGGCTTTATATTTTCCCCCAAAAATCTTGGCCTGCACAAGACCTTGAATCAAGACCCATGGTTAAAGCATAGACATGGGCATTAAAAAAAGTTTCCCAAGTTACTATAATGCATGAAAAACTTTGAGGACCACTGAGTTAATGGAATTAGAACTATAAAGTTGGAATTCAGAATCCACGTCCACTGCTATTGCCAAGTCACCATTTTTCCAATTTTCTTTGCCGATGAACCATTTCTCACCTGTGTCCTTTCTACATTCACTGCAACTGTGGAGCTGAATAGCAGTGTGAATGAGTTTATTCTGCTTGGGTTAACACAGGATGTTCTAAAGGAGAAAATATGTTTGTGTCTTCTTATTTCTATACCTTGAAACCCTGTTGGCAAATTTACTTATTGTGATGATCATAGGATAGAGCCGGATGCTTAGGAGCCCCATGTACTTCTTCCTTTTCTACTTATCCTTTGCTGATGCCTGCCTCTCAACAACCACTGTTCCTAGGTTGCTTATAGATTCTGTATCTGAGAAGAAAATCATCTCCTACAAGGAGTGCATGACCCAGATCTTTGCAGGTCACTTCTTTGGGTGCGTGGAGATCTTGGTGCTCATCCTCTTGTCTTTTGATTGCTATGTGGCCATTTGTAAGCCCCTGAGATACACAACTATTATGATCCAGCGTGTCTGTGGTGCATTGGTGAAACTGGCCTGGGTGGGGTCTTATACCCATTCCTCAGCACAGAGTCTCTTGGCTTTGAAATTACCCTTCTGTGGCCCCAGTTTTATCGATCAGTATTTCTGTGATATGCAACCTTTGTTGAAACTTGCCTGCATGGATACTTATGTCATCAATCTACTCATAGTGTTTAACAGCAGGGTTATATGCCTGGTGAGTTTCATAATCCTGCTTATCTCTTATATTTATATAGGAGTAACCACAGTGCAGAAGGAAGAAGGAAAGCTCTTTCCACTTGCACCTCCCACATTATTGTTATCAACTTATTCTTTGTTCCATGTATAGTCACATACACTCACCCTCTAACCACATTCCAGTGGACAAGATGGTGGCTGTGTTTTACACTATCGGGACACCCTTGCTGAACCCTCTGATTTATACTCTGAGGAATGCAGAAGTTAAAAATGCCATGAGAAAATTATGGTGCAACAAACTCCAACTGGAGGTGGCAAAGAGCAGAAGACTCCAATTGCTAATTCTGTAACAGTTTAAATAAAATTGGATTGATAGAAAAGAGAAATTATTTTCATCCCAAAGTGGGCAAACTAGTCTTCTCTTAGTAAGATGTTTGAAGAAACAGGCAGAATGATGGCAGAGCACAGACACATTTTATTTTCAGCCAATATCACAAAAAGTGTCAGAACATCAAGAACAGTAATATTTGTGGGAGGATAAGGCCACTCCTCTCTTCTCTCTGCACTGCAGCTTATGAGCCAGATCCTGTTGTAACTATAGCTTTATCTCCCTCTTTGTACATTGCCTGGTTGGTGTTAGCCCTTTCTATGTTTCTGATCCAAATTGAAAAATTGGTCCCTGATTTTGACTCATTCATTTCATTGGCAAATCAGTTTTGCATTCTACTAAATCCAGATCTTATCTTTTCTGGCTCAACAATGAATAGCCCAGAGTCACTACAAGAAACATATGATCCCAAGGGAGTATATTTATATATAAATATAAATATATATATATATATATCAATTAATTAAGCCTCTATTTGATGCTTGTCTCCCCTTTGTAACTCCCTTAAAAATTGGCCTTTCCTTTGCCTCTTAAACATGTACAAGGAGATAACTCATGACCTTCTATTCAAATAGGGACAATTCTAGTTATAACAAACACATTCATTGCATTGACTCATAATTTCTCTCTATGTAATTTAACATATTTTTTCCTTGTTCATGTTAATTATTTTTTTTCATACTATTGGTTTTATATACATATTTTTTTGTAATTTAAGTCTGTGGGTACTTCCCTAATCTGTGGTGGATGAATTGGTGACAACTTTATAAAATTGTGAGAGTTATATTATAAAAATCAATACCTCATGGATGAGATCATGTATATGAAAAAGGCAACAATTGACATAAAAAACAGAACTAATGTGATAATAATCTGCCCACAAAGAGAAGATGTCTACAGAATTGAGATTCCCAGCTTGGAAATACTGAACAAATATATTAAGTAAGCAAAATTTCTCATTAGGTATCAGGTATAGTCCTAGTGCAGGGAAGTGTTTCACTGACTAGTGTAAAAGACTGGCCAGTTGCCTGGCAGGTACATTTCTGGGTTAGGAGGAATGTTTCAGGCTATGTCTTCTTGAATTCCACCTTCATCAAGCAAACTTTGTATGGTAATTGGGCTTCTTGTAGAGATTTTCCTCCCTGGAGAGAAAGATACTGACTGGTGACTGAGGTAAGCACTTCTGTGTTTTGATTTACATTTCTCATGGACCTCATTAAATTTACATTCTGGTTCATGTACTGTTAACTAATGAGTGTGGACAAGAGGAGCCAGTCCATGAGGGAGTGGGCAATGAGTCTATCTCTGAGAAGAAATGTAATCAAGACCATTTTTCTATGGATCTGAGACCCTAAAGTGTGTCAGATGAACCCATAAATGCCACTTTGAGAGGTTTTGTACGAGCATGACTCCTTGGGGATAATGCCACTGATGGACCTTCAAACTCTGATGATAAAAGTTTGGAAGATTTATTTAAAGCTCATATTCTTAACTAGAAAATATCTCAAAGCACAAGTCCTATAGATCATGAGGTGGGAATTTTCTGGTTTGTAACATAAGGCATCAATAAGATACTTGCCTTGCCAGCTTTGCCTCAAACTTAGTATTGATATTAATTGCTATCGTATAACATTGTATAAGCAGAGAGAAGAAAAGAAAAAAGGAGAAAGAAGAAGTAGTAATGAGAATGAGATTATGGAGTGGAGAATTCCTTGAATTTTAGGACTCTCCTCTGGGCAAAAGTGATTCATGATCAGGGCTCTTTTTTCCATCAACTGTGATTCACTGAGATATCTCTGAAAATGCATTTGTTTGGGACACAAAAGCTCAGAGAAGAAGTTTCATTTCGTATGTTATATTAAAACTCTAAAATAAAATGAAGAGTTCTTGTAGCATTAAATATCATCTCTATGACTCTCATATCTCCATCTCAGACCTCTCACTTGAATGCCAGACTCGTACACTCAACAACGTGCTTGACATCTTCCTTTATATATCTATATATATCTATATTTGTATTTAATGACTGCTTGTTCTTGTCCTAAACATACTCTATCTGTAACCTTCCCCAGGATACTCCATCTTTCCGGTTTCCCAAGCCAAAAACATGGAGTCAAAGTTGATGATATCACAGGTCACAGCTAACCTGTTAGAAAAAAAAATGTGCTTGCCTTCAAAATATATGCAGAATGTCATATACTTTCCCATTAATTCTCCTACCGTCGTGCACTGAGCTGCCACCATCTCTCACTTAGATCACAGCCATAAACTCTAAGAATTCTCTACTGTATTCTTGTTCTGCTAAGTCTGTTTTCAGTGAAAATACTCTGTATGATATTATAATAATGGATATATGTCATTACACATTTATCCAAATTCATAGAATGTACATCACCAAGAGAGAACCCTAAGGTAAACTATGGACTTTGGGTGATTATGATGTGTCAATGTAGGTTCATCAAGTACAACAAATGCACCACTCTGGTGGGGGACGTTGATAATAGGAGGGAGTGCATGTGTGAGGGCAGGGACTATATGGGAAATCGCTGTACCTTTCTCTTAATTTTTCTGTGAACCTGAAACTGCTCTAAAAAATAAAGTCTTAAAAACAACAATAATAAAATACGACCCTGTTAAAGTTGAGGAGAGAGATTTAATTTTGCTATTTCCCACAGAGACTAATTGAGAGTGAGCACTGAGGATCTTCTCTAAGAAAGGAAGTAACAAGTCCTAAGCCTCAGATGAATGATATTCTGGATGCCCGCAGGCCCAATCTTCATTTTGTTGGGGCCATACGGAATCCAGTTGTATGCTTTCCACTGAGTTTTTAAGTGTAGGGTATGGAAAGACAGATGTCTGTAGTGGAGCTCTGACATGTTGAAGGAGGTAGGCACTTCATCACAGATGACCTCAAAGTCCAGTTAGACTAAAGTTAGTAAAAAAAATAAAATGACTAAATTTTGCTAAAAAATTTTGAATGATTTTTGTTCTTAGGTGCTGAATAAATCTTAATAAAAGCTGCTCTCATGTTTTTATGCCTCTAAATTTTATATTTCACCAACAAAAATATATTCAAATGTCCTAACCTGGCTTTCATGGGCTTCAGCTAGGAGGACAACTTACTTTTCCAAGCCTTTCTACTGTGATTTTTGAGTCTGGTTAAACTGGAGGTTTCATATTGACCTTCTTTCTTTTGCCTGATAGAGTTTGCCCTATCATCTCAAATGTCCTCACTCCTCTGATTTTAATATATCTGTGTCCCACGCTTTTTCATAGTCAAGGTCCTATTGTATTTCTACTTTCCTCTCATCATGGGCCGCATATATTGAAGCTGTTATGCACTTTTTATTTATTTTTAATATTTATTAAAGATATTTGGAATTGTCATTCTTAGCTTCTGATTATCAGAAATCTGATAAGATTTCAGCCACTCAGCAAAGGAACTTAATGTTTTAAAACAGTTGTGCCAGTATATTACAGGTATATGAATAATTTGAGTTAATATTTTTGAAGGAATGTACTTCTTGAAAAGCCAATACTAATAATCATAATGAAAGTAACCACCCCATATGCAGGAACCGAATACCTGCATCTTCTATATGCTTCTGTACATATGGAATTATATAACCTTCATAGCAACTCTAAAAGGTAGGTTATTTTATTATTTATATTTACAAGTGAAGAAAATGAAGCACAGAGATGTCAAGGGACTTGTAAATATCATTTCATCCTGGGCAATTAGGTGGGGTGTGAATCCAGGCAGTGTGGCTTCAGACTTTATGCACTGATCTCTGTGCTAACCCATCTCAGCCCCGTTTTTGAATATTTGCGTATTAGAGAAGCTGCATTTGAACCTGACTCTCTTCAGTTAATGTTATAGTTCATCCTTTAACAATTCTGAATTTTTCACTACCAATTTATCTACCTTTAGGAATTTGTACTCTTCTCTCTGGAGATGGTGTCTACTCTTCTAATAGCAATCACACAGTGACTAACACCGTTAATGATCTTAACTACATTTATCTTAAAAGTCATATTAAATTGTTAAGAACAGGGGAGTATTGTCCCCATTCCTCACAATAACTCCAGGTAATTTTGACTCATTATTTGAAATGAAAGATAATTATGGAATTACGGAAGATAAGTGAATAAATACTATAATTTTACAATATTTTCAAAAAGTAGATTAAATTAAAATGGGGAAGGTCACAGCTTGGACTTTATAAAAAGGAAAAAAAAAAGTAACAGAAAAAGAGAAAAAGCAAATCATACTAGTGGAAGTAGCAGAGGCTGAGATTTACGTTCTTCTTAACTTGTTATGAGCCAGATGTTTGTCTCATTTTATCTGCATAGTAACCGTGATTATGTCTAAAGTGGCTTTATCAAGATCATGCAGCTAGTATATAGTGGAACTGCGATTTGAACTCACGTCATCTGACTCCAGCAACTGTATTCTTAACCAAGAAATGTAATTACTTTACGATTTTAACATCCATCCTAGATAAAACATCAAGATTGCAAAATATAAGCTGACAAAAGATAAAAGATTCTCAGAAGGGCAAAATGCTCGTTAAAAATGTAGTAAAAATGTGGGGCCAGCCCATGGCCTAGTGGTTAAGTTCAGAACACTATGCTTCAGTGGCCCAGATTCAATACCCCGGCACAGACTTACACCACTCATTGGCGGCCATGCCGTGCCAGTGACCCACAAACAAAATAGAGGAGGATTGGCACAGATGTTAGCTCAGGATGAATCTTCTTCAGAAAAAAAAAAAAAAAAGAAAAAGTAGTAAAAATGTAAAATTTTGTTGGTAATATAAATTTATATGCATATTATGAAAATACAGTTTTTTCCTATTAACCAAGTGAAGTAATAAAATAACATCACAAGATAACCTTTTTTTTTGTCTGCATGTTCATCAGCTTTCCTGCAATGTCATCAAACTTGAAATATTGGCCATAATTGTATATAAAAAAAGATATAGAGATATACACATATGTAAGTATACTTACAGAATGTTTCTGGAGGGACATACAAGAAACTAAAAGCAGTTATTTCTGTGGAGTAGAATTATAGATTCAAATATTTGGAGGGAGATTTTAATTTTTCTTCTCACATTCTTCTGCTTACTTTGAGTATTTTATGATGATCATGAATTATTCTATGATAAAATATAGTTAATAAAAAAGTACACAATATTGAAAAACTTTTTAATACTGATTAATAACAGTGATAATATCTAGCATTTGGGGCAGCAATATTGTACTTTGGAAATTATTCTAAAGTTGTTTGTAGAATTATTATTTATGAGATTGAAAATTGAAAGCAATATAAATATTTCAATGGACAAGCTTAAACAAATACTTATAAAAATTTATACATTATTGTCACACCATTAAATTGATAATTAAACTGTGGAAAGTATGAGAACATAGGAAGAACTACTGTAACAATTCTAAGTCAAAATCAGAACATCAATTGATATTATATGATGATTTCAATCACATAAGCTATATATGCTATGAATAAGCACTTGAAAGAGAAAAACCATAAAATCATATATTGGAATTATGGAATTTTTTAAAACAATGTTTTTACAGAAGTATCCTGGGGAATTCAGAATAAAGATGGACATATAGGAGTAAAAACACTGCTTCCATTATAGGCATATTAGAAATTTTATGTCAGATCAAATTCATAGGCAGAGAGGCTCAATATTCTAATGGGATAAGTTCAAGAATATAGTAAAGAGATAAAGAGTAGTTTCCCAAATTATGACAACCTCAAAGTATTATCCAGACACTTGTTATATCATGACCATCAGTGAAGCTAACATCTTGAACACAAGAGGCATAGGTAAAGGATTGTCAAAATAAAGCATATTTCATCCAAGAACCTGAAGGGGTCAGCGATAATGGGCACAAAAATGAGTGAACTAAGTGAGAATATTTTCTTCTAGAGGGATTCTCCAACAATATTACTGCTTAATTATATTGAAATAGTGTTGTTCATATTTCAAAGCACATAGATAAGACGCATAATACATGAAATATATGTGTGTATGTGTGTGTATAAAATGTTGTTTTTTGTTCTTAGTAAAACTCAGAATAAGGTAGGGTGAGTATTTGTACTCCACTTTTCAAACGAAGGCTTAATTCCCAAGCAGTTAAATCACTTGCCCAAAAAAGTACATGTTCTGCAGTTCTCAATCTTGGTAGGAATCAAAAATTTTAAAGAACTTTTAGTTTTTATTTTTACACAAGCTTTGGCGCAATGCAATGAGTTTCTGAATTAACAGATAGATGTGGGAGAGGCTTGGACATCTGTAGATTTACAAAGATTCATAGGGGATTAAAGGCAGTTGGAGATAGCAGGATGGTGCAAAAACAAGAAATTCAGAGTTCAGCCCACTTATCTTCCTAAGATGTCACTTATTTTTCCTTTCTGTGGATTAAAACTGTGTCAACTGTGTCCTACATTTGGCCACTAGTATGGAGACGAATAACAATGTGATTGACTTCATTCTGTTTGGGTTGACACAGGATGCAGGAAAGCAGAAAGCAATATTTGGAGTCGTCTTGATTCTTTACCTCATGACACTGTTGGGGAACTTGCTCATTGTAGTGACTATCAAAACAAGCAGGGCTTCTGAGAGCCCCATGTACTTCTTCCTACTCTGTCTGTCCTTTGCTGACGGCTGCTTCTCTACAACCACAGCCCCAGATTGATTGTGGATGCCCTTCTCAGAAGAAGACCATTTCCTACAATGAGTGCATGACTCAGGTCTTTGCAGCCCATTTCTTTGGCTGCATGGAAATCTTTGTGCTCATCCTCAAGGCCTTTGACTGCGATGTAGCCATTTGTAAGCCCTTGCGATACACAACTTTCACGAGCCAGCAAGTCTGTGTCGTGTTGGTGATTCTGGCCTGGGTGGGATCTTGTATCCACTCTTCAGCACAGATTTTCCTGGCTTTGAGATTGCCTTTCTGTGGCCCTAATGTGATTGACCACTATATCTGTGACTTGCAGCCCTTGTTGAAACTTACCTGCATGGACACTCACGTGATAAATTTGCTAACTGTTCACAAAAAAAAAAAAAAAAATTTGCTAGCTGTTTCTAATAGTGGGACCATATGCATGGTGAGGTTCATAATTCTGCTTATGTCCTATGCTGTCATCTTGTACTCTCTGAGACACGACAGTGCAGAAGGAAGGCGAAAAGCCCTTTCCACATGCACCTCCCACTTTGCTGTAGTTGTCATGCTTTTTGGTCCATGCATATTTATGTACACTCTCCCACCAACCACATTTCCAATAGACAAGACGGTGGCTGTGTTTTATACAATTGTGACACCCTTGCTCAACCCTCTGATCTATACACTGAGGAATGCAGAGGTGAAAAATGCCATAGAAAAGTTATGGTGTAGCAAAGTACGACTTCAACTGATAAATGATATATAGGGATTCTAACGTCTACTTCATTAACAGCTTAGTTTTGTTTCAAGGACAGTAAAGATAAATATTCCTGTTGAGGCACAAATAATTAAGAAATATGTGGATGTAAACATATATATTCCATAAGTATATATTCCTTTATTATATATTCAGTATCCTTATTCTAAGATGATTACATTCAAATAAAATTACTTAAAGCCCGTAACCACTTTGAACAACCGATGATGACCCTTACTTGAATTCTATCAACATTTGACCGTATTTACACACTGCCTAATGACAAAATGACTGTGTAGGTGTATGTCACGAACCAATTATTTTTTTATATTTTATTCTTGTCCCTATGAATGTGACAATAAGAGCTAATCCGTATGAGACTGGACACTTACAGAACTAAGGTTGCTGTCTTGATAACCTGAGGGTTAGAGAAGATGCTCTGAGAAAATGCTGCCCTGGAAATCGTGCCTGAGCCTGCCTCACTGGGAATCTATATTGACGGACCCTCAAACTCCAATAAAAGCTGGAAATACCAGGGAAAACCCAGACTGTCACTGGAAAGCCTCTCAAAATACTGTGAATGGTGATGGAGGGAGGAGTCTCATGGTTGAGTGTGATAGGCAGTATTACCAGACAGTTGCCTTTTCAGGGTCTTTCACATTGCTCTTCCCAAGGGAGAAGGAAGAGGCTATAAGAGAGTTTGGCAGCAGCCATATACAGAACGGAGAGTAAAGGGAAGGAAGGAGAATAGATAACAATGCATGATGAAGACAGAGAAAAGGTGAAAGGAAAGAGGTAATTTTATCCAGGTGGGAGAGAAGGAACTTTATCTTCTTTATATGTTGAGAATCACTTTTGGGTATACGAATATTTGCGGGAGAAAATGATGTTTCAGGATATTTCTGTACCATTTACCTACTGTAGCTTATCTTCCTTGGCTATCATGTTTACTTGGGTATTAGGAAAGAAGCATGCAGTTTTGTTATTGTTTCTGATCTCAGTCCCTTGGTCCCACCAATAGGAGGGTTGTATGCTAGGTTCTCAATAGTACTTTGAAACCCCCTTCCATTTTACACACACACACACACACACACACACACACACACACACACACACACAGGCATGTTAAGTTTGGAGTGAGGGGCAGGCATATCTCTACAGTAATTTCCCCTAAGATGTTCTCACAAACCACTCTCCCACTTTCCACTCTGACCAGGTTTATATCCTTTATCTACTTGTGGGGAGATTATCTCTATCATTTTGTTTGGTTTAGAGATAGGCATAGGTGATTTGAACACACTTTGTAATTCCCCATCTATCGTGTCTAGTAAAAATTTCAGTTATGACACCTTGTTACATAAGAAGTGTTAATTCATAAAGAATTTGTGTGAACACTGGACTTCAAGATAATTTTTTTTCATTTAGAGAGGGATGGTACCTTACTCCAATTGGAGAAATATTTGTTGCAGTCACATAAAAGATACATTTTATGGAGGAATGTTTGTACAATTCAACCTTATCTGTAAAGAGGGAAAACTACAAAGGGAATTGGGCAGAGAAAGACTATAGGAACGATTAATAAGGAAAGGAGAGGAGAAATCCCTCAAAGCACAGGAATGGGAGGAAGGAAAGGAAGTCTGAAAATCAATCTTTGGATCAGGGAAATAAAAGAAATTACAAAGTCACTTCATGGAAGATCTAAGGCTGCCCTTCTACAATCCTTTTGTGATTTCTATGGCAAGGGAGCCATTTTAAGTTCCCTCATCTCTGCATTCAGGTGTGAGGCTTCTTGTACAGAAAAAGAACCTCTAAGTTCCTGAAGAGAATCATCACTAGGGTGTCAACAGACAATGAGGATAGTTAATGTTGAAATAATTTTGATACCAGTCACTTCAAATAGCTGGACAAATAAAGGGCCATGTAGGACCCTAGCAGATAAAACAAATCACAGAGTTCTGTGGGAAACTGCAGAGATCCCTCACTCTCCTTCCTCCATCCCATGAATCAGAGGGAGAGGATCAGACCAAAAGCTAGAATGATAGTGCTTGAATTAATTATACAGGGTTAGGAAATAATAACAGTGTCTTGTGTCCTAAGTGTACCCTGGGACTCTAGGCTGGCCTGCAGTATAAACATACATACTTAATAACTCCATAAGGAAAGAAAGGATTATTTTACCCAGCAATTCCAGCTAAAGTACATACTGAGATTGCATTTTATAAGGGTCAACTACTCCTCCCTGAAATCATCACTGTTGTCAAAAAAATAGGATTCTTTGATTTTCCAAGTCTTGGCCATACACTTACCCTTGGAGCATGGATGGAGACACCAATTAAACTTTGTTGTTGAGAGTGGGAGAAGAGTTGGTTTATTACAAAAAAAGAAATGATTACACGACAGGCAAAAACCAACCCAAAGCATCTACACCAGATTTTGGTCACTCTGCTTTACCCATTTTCACAGCTGCTCTCTGAGGTAGTCTGGCAGCAGATGTGCCGATGGGTGGCTCCTGTCCATATGGTGACTTTGTACAAATTAAAAAAGTGTGCTTCATCCTCAAGATGCTTTACTCTCATATAGCAGAAAATTGTCATAAGGCGCTTACTCGTTTACAAGACCCTTCACTGCCATTTGTCAAAACCCTGCTGTGATAAATATATAAATCTAGGAGACCTGATGACAATGGTGCTTCCTTAGATGAGGGGCCATATGCACTCAATGTGTGGCAGCTTCGGATGTCCCCTTTAGGCAGAATCAATTCTTATTAACTCAATTCTATACCATGTCATGGAAAATTCACTCTCCATCGGGGAGACAGTTTGCTACAATTACCATTCAGTTGGATGTAGTCTCTCAGAGATACTGTTAGCAATGCTTCTAGCTACAGCAGAGAAAGGGATTCCTACTGGAAGTTTCCATGACCTGATCACCTTCTTTTTATCCATACCTCGTATTAAAGGCATTAGTGTATTCAGACAGGTATCTTCTGTTTATTTCATGCAACATCACAATCCTTTCTCAGGCAGGCTCATTAGTTATTGTTACTCAGAATCATTTCCAGTCTGATTTCATTTGTGGTTCCCTCTCTCCCTCCCTCCCTCCCTTCCTCCCTTCTTCTCTTCCTCCCTTCCTCACTGTCTTACTTTCTTCCATCCTTCCTTCTTTTTATTTCTTTCAACAAATTGTTTATTAATTACATTCTGGGTTCCGTGATTGGTGGATACATAGTTGAATATGAGAGTCATGACCCCAGTCTTCATGGAACCTAAGTCTAAAGACATTCTTTCAAGTTTGTCAAATATATTGATGTTCTTTCCTTTTTCCAGCTCTAATGAAAGGTTTTTGCTATTTCAAATTTCTCTTATAATTTCAAGTTGAAATGGAAGGGCATGGGATTTAAAAACCTTTTTTCAAATCATCTTTTTCTGGAGAAATCCCACTTTCTTTTCCCTGTTATTTCTGTTCCTTTGACTTCCATCATGTCATGATTTCTTGATTATCTTGATTATCTTCTCTGATCTTCCTTCTTGGTCCACTTTATAATCTCCTCTGTTACAACTTTCTGTCTTTTAAAAGACAATGTAAACCTAGGCTCTACTCTTGGCTCTTCTAATCTTGTCATGTGCTTTACTTGGGTAATCTCACCTACCCTCCTGGTTTCAGCTAACACTTATACACTTATCTTCACCAAATCTAGATCTCCAACCTGACTTGTCTCCTCATTTTCATTTTCTCTATCTAGCCTATTGGATATTTCTACTTATACATCTTATGGGGACTTCAACTGATTGCTTGAGGCAATAAATCTGAGCTCCTTTCCTGACACATCATGACTGTCACTATGTGCTTCTCTATCACCATTTTCTATAGCTTTCTGACTCACAATATATGTTCTGTAAATCCTAAATTTCTTGAGACCAATGGTAATGATAGCTATTATTAAATCCTCTATCTGTTATCTATTGCTGTGTAACAAACAATCACATAACTTCAATATTATGAAACAATATTTTTTTTGTTTTTAGTCTATGGATCAGCTGGATTGTACTTCTACTTTCAGCTGAGCGCATTTATGCATCTGTAGTCAGCTGCACATTGAGTAGGTGTCTCTATGGTCTTGGCTGGGATCTTTCACATGTTTTGGGTTCAGCTGGCTACAGTTTGATCTAATATGATCTTGGTTAGGACAACAGTGCTCTCTTCCTAGTGATCTGTCATCCAGCATGCTAATTTGGGCTTATTCATATGGCAAAGATTTCTAACAGAGCAAATGGAAGTCAACAAGGCCTCTTGAGGCCCAAGCTCAGAACTGGCACTCTGTTCATGTCTACCATATTATATCAGCCAAAGTGAGTCACAAGGGCTGCCCAGAGTCAAAATGAGAAGGCAAAATGGTATAAATATAGAGAGGCTAATAATTATGTTCACAATGTAATAAATCTACCCCAAATGATTACTATGTGCCAGGTACTTTTCAAAGTGCTTTATATAATTTATTTAATCCTTAGCAATGCACATAATGTACTGCTTCATGCTTTATGTCTTTGTTGGCATGCTGGTCCCATTACCTGGAAAGTATTACATTTTGGCTAACATGGAAACATCTTATGCATGTGTTCAGATTCAACTTCAATGTCACCTCTTCCAGGAAGCTTTCTGTCGACCCAAATGGCTCAGCCAAAGGCTCTTCATCTATACTCCCTCATACTTATAAATTCCTTTATCACTAAATGTATCACATTATATTGAATTTAATTAACTTACATACTTCCAATGATTTTACATTTCTTGTTCCCAGGGAATTTGTATAAAGGAATTTACAAGTCTCGAGCCACACTGGATTTGGAACTGGACTTAACAATTTATCTTGACTAAGTTACTTAATCTCTCTGTATCACTATTATTTATATTTGCATCACCACAATACACATCATCAATAATGTTTAAATAGACTAAAACATTTAAAAAATCTTTGAGAAGCTTTAAAAATGTTAAAAAAAACAGGGATCATCTTTATGAAACCACCAAGGTGATGTTCTGAATTTATGTTGCTTAGAGAAATTAGTTGAAAGAGTTCAAACTTTGGAATGAGAAGGATATATATTAGCACTTGACTGACAAGTTATACTAGAGACAGTACTTTACAGAAATGTTCCATTTAATCCACTATATTTCCCAGCTTCCTTTCAGTTAGGTGGAACCATCTTAGAATTTATCTGCCTGGCCTCTGTAAATGTTTGAGGTATGTCTTAGAATTTGAGGTCCCAGAAATGTGAGTGGGGGCCATGCGTGCCGCTTTGAGGCTGAGGCATTAGAGAAAACATATTCAACTCTCCAGTTTCTGTCATCATCTGCAGTGGCAGCTGAAGGGACTGTCTATTCAGTTACAAGATGATGGAGTTTTGTCGACCTGTCCCTGAGTTACTGTGTGAAGCAGAGGCCTAGATTGCAAGGAATATGTAAGGTGAATGAGAAATAAAATTTTTTTTCCTGTTCTTTTCTCTGCCTGGTGGAGTTTCACCCTGAACATACACAACTTAGTATTCATAGTATTGAGCAACTGGCTTAGATTGCCCAGGACTCTTTGAAGACTTCTGTTTTTCTCTCTGCCTAGCTCCTCCTGCTCCAGTGCTCTGCTTCACAGACTACAGCATCTTCAGACCCTGACTCTGATCTCTGTATCCTCATCTCAGTGAGAACCATGGGGCCTTGCTGGGGTCCTCCTTTCCTGCACCATGGTCCAGAATGTTCTCCAGCAGAAGCCTGCAGTTACCCTAGAGCTCACCAGATTTGTTTCCTTTCTCTAAGGACCCCAGGACTCTATTGCCTGTTGTCCAATATTGAAAACCATTGTTTCACAAATTTTGTCCAGGTTTTAGTTACTTATAGCAATAGGAAAGTCCAGTTTCTTCATTATGTCCAGAAATTTTAAGCACAGTGTTTTCTTAAAAAAATATATTTCATTTGTTTTTATATTATTTTGAAAAATGTTAATTATTAATTGCAGAAGTGAAAAATAACGCATTTCCTTTACTTAAAAAAAGGAAAGCAATACAAGCAAGCACATAATCAACTTTAATATCATCACTTCTACTTGTATCGCAGTCTCTCATGTCACCACTTTCATTGTAATTGAATTTTAAAAATATTTTTAGCTTATTCAGCATCCTTTTCCTCTTTGTTTTTGATGTATCCTATACACATAAAATTCTATCATGAGTATTTTTCTATTGACTTTGGGAGATAGGTTCTAACATTTTTTTTCAAATTGATAGTCATTTATCTTAATACAATTTATTTGCATTATTGATACAAACTTCCAGCTTCATCATACATTAAATTACCAAATCTGTATGGCTGAATTCTAGCCTCAATACTCTGTTCTATTAACATATTTGTCTATTCTGTGGGTATATCTTATTTTTAAAATTACTATAGTTTTATGATATATTTGCTCTTGGTTCTTCTTCTCTCCTACCCCTAGAAAATCTTTGACTATTCTCATCTACATATCAAACCACGTGGAGTTTAGAATCATTCTCTCAGTTTCCAGGAAAAACTCTTCTTGAGATTTTGATTGGGATTTCACTCAGTTTTTGAATTAATCAGGAAAAATTAATAGCTTTAAAATATGGTATCTTCCAGTGATGAATTCTATAACTCTTTATTAAGTTGTCTTTTGTGAAGATGTTTAGTGTTCTTCATAAAGACTACATATTTTTGTTATGTTCTTTAGAGTCTTATTGTTACTATGAAGCAGACGTTATATTTTATAATTATTTATTGTAATTATATTTGAAAGTAGTATTATGCCGATTTTTGACTAAATTTTCATAATAAACATTATAATCTGTCAGTTGATTGTCTTGGTTTTTCTAAGTAGATGAACATGTCAGCCAGTGATGAACTGTGTGACCTCATTTTCAGTTTTGATTACCTTATTTCTTTTTGCTGTTATTTCATTGGTTGATGCTGAGTTTCCAAAGTGACAGCCCATGGACCCAATTAACTTAAAAATTTGTAGATTTGTTTGATCCAAAATTTTTATTTAACATAAGGTTTTAAAAATTAATTAGTTATCAACATATTCAAATCATTAAAATTCATATAAAATATGGATGCCTGATGTCTCTTGAAATCTGAGTGTGTCACAAATTTGGACACACGCTCCGCATAAGACAACAACTGACCAGAACTGAGTCATGCAGACCCTCATGGGGACATTGCTCCAGAGGGAGAAAATGTCTGAAATGTCTTTGCATAATTTGGCTTTTCTCATTTGTTTTGTCTTTCTGGCCACTGTAGGTATCTGAGATTGAGAACACTGCGTTAGGACCCTCAGCAAAATATATAGTAATAGCATTATAAAAAGTGGCCTTGTCTTATTCCTGATTTTAACGGAAATTAATTAACGAATTTCTGATTTAGTTAACTTAATTCAATTAATTTACTATTAACTGTGACATTTTCTTTAGGTTTCTGGAACGTACCCTGTCATCAAGTTAAGGAATTTCATTTTAATTTTAGTTTTCTGTGTTTTAACTATAATTCAGACTAAATCTTATCAAATCCCATTTTGGCAACTTGGAAATTATCTTTTTATAAAACAATGTAATTTTATTAACAGAAAGTCCTAGCAACAGAAATCAGTGAGCCAAAGTTTGATTCAGAAAGCAGAGTATATAAAAAATTACTCAGCCTTACTTGCTAAAATGATTTAATGAGAAATAGAGGCACTCTATTTTATGAGAACTAATTTTATTCATATGTAAAAAAGATGTGAACAAACAGACAGGTGACTCTAAATTATAAAATGACATAGTCACAAAAAATTCATCAATACAATACAAAAATTGCTAACTTAAGCTAGCAATACACTGTTTCTTTGATTGACCTTTATCAAGCTATTAAACGTCACATATTACACAAATATAAAGTCAAGGACCTCACTCCAAGGTCCTTCCCAGTGTTTACATCATATGATTATAATTAAATAAAGATCCTCTTAAGGTTTTTCCAAAGACCCAAGTAATCACACTATTATGGGTTTTTTTCTTCTATATTGATATATGGGAAAAAATAAAGAAACACAGAGTTAAGAGGAGTATTTTACTCTGAAATATTGAAAAAGGGTACTGTAAAGTTTCTTCTACAATTGAAAATTAAAGGACAAATAGAAGCTGACTACAAAAGCTTTTCACACCATGTTGCCCGAATCCTCTGTAGCACAAAAGCTAGAGTCCATCTGCATTCTAAAAGAATTTTTGACTCTGGGTCATTTTTAAGAGATAATAACAACATTTACGCTCTTTGTGGATTCGAGGAGGGCTGGATGTATGAGCACTATCTTATCTAACCACTGTGTACATTTCTGATTCTGCTTCTTGAACTCTCTACTTAGACTCTTGTCTTCCATTAACTCTGATCTTTTATAGTTCCTTGAAAATACGATTGTGGTTCTTGTATTATAGTTTTCTCTCTCTAGTATCTTCATCCCACTAATCTTCTTATGGTTGTTTGCTTCTGATCATTCTTGTCAATTATTGGTGCTCATCATTATTAAACTTATTGATTAATATATTTCATCACTTTTTCTAAGGATGTCTCAACAGAATTCAAAATGAGCTGAGATGTTACCTGCTAATAGAATCCTCCTCTGACTACCCAGTATGATGTAGCCTTCATGAAATAATCATAGCCCTCCATTTCCATTAACTCTATTGTAATGATCACTCTCTGGCTTTTGTTTTCTTTCTTTGTTTATTTTTAATTACTTACTAGTTGTCTCTTTTTTTTTTGCCGTAACCATCTGAATTTAGCTATTTGGAAAACAAAGCTCTTGTATTCTATAGCTATTTAACAGATATTTATTGCAAACCTAATAGGTGCTGAGCATAAATGAAACAAGAATCCTTCCCTCACAGACGTCCAGTCTAGAGAAAGATAGAAAGCAACAAAAATCAAATAATAATTATACAAAATAATTATACATTTGATCATCATTGCTAAGAAAATGAAGTATTGACATAGGGAATAATGGCAGGAGTGGAAGAATCTTTGAATAGAGTCATGGGTGAAGGCTCTGTGATGTAATGACTCTTAGTCTCTTCATCTAGGACTAGAAGTTTAGAGAGAAACAGCCACCTAAAGAGGATGAGGGCTTGTTTTCAGAGAGAGAGAGAGAAGTCAAAACCCTAAGGTGAGAAAAGTCTTGCATAGCTCTAAAGGAAGATGAAAAAGCCCAACATGGGTGATTGATGCACGGTGAGGGAGGAGGTGAGGTGATCAAGTTGCAGAGGTAGTAGAGAGATTAATCAGGGAATTCTTGGACAAGGTAAGGAGTTTCTAAAGGCAATGGGAATCCAAGGAAGGATAGAAAGCAGTAGACTATCATAATCTTTAAATTGCAAATACTCTAAATCATAAATCAGAATTATATTTTTAAGAGATCCTTCTGGCTGCTAGTGGAGAATGGACAGTTTTATTTCTCACACCTTTCTTTTTTATTTTTTTAAATATTTATTTTATTTTTTAATTGAGGTATAGTTACTTTATAGAAAAATTTTTTGTAACTATGTATGGTGACAGATGTTAACGAGACTTGTGATCATTTTGCAATATATACAAATATTGAATCATTCTGTTTTATACCTGAAACAAATATAATGTTATATGTCAATTATATCTCACACATTCTGAAAGAATGACTTCTCCCTATGGGAAATACACGATATTCTCAGCAAAGACAGTCACTTGCCAACAAAAGTCCCTTGTTTCCTCCACAGTTTCCTCATGGCATTTTTCACCTCTGTGTTCCTCAGGGTGTAGATCAAGGGATTTAACATGGGTGTGATGATGGAATCGGAGATGGTCATTGCCTTGTCTATGGGGTAAGTGTCCACAGGCCTCATGTACAAGAAGATGCAGGGCACAAAGAACAAGACGACCACTGTGAGGTGGGAGCCACAGGTGGAGAGAGCTTTGCGCCGCCCTTCAGAGCTGTAAGACTTCAGAGAGCAGAGGATGACCATGTAGGAGACGATGAGAATAAGGAAGATGGTCACACACATCACCCCACTGTTGAGGATGACTAAGAGGCCCAGGATGTGGGTGTCCATGCAGGCCAGTTTCAACAATGGAAACAAATCACAAACAAAATGGTCTATGATATTGGGGCCACAGAAGGGTATGTGATACATGAAGAGAAGCTGTATTACCGCATGGGTAAATCCCCCCAGCCAGGCCCCTCCCAGCAGCAGGCAGCACACCCAAGGGCTCATGGTGGTCATGTAGTGCAGGGGCTTACAGATGGCCACATAGCGGTCATAGGCCATCACACTGAGAAGGATGACTTCCACACCAGCAAAGATATGCTTTGCAAAGAGCTGGGCCATGCAGCCTTTGAGGGAGATAGTAGTGCTCTCAGAGAGGGGGTCCACTATCATCTTGGGGGCAATGACAGAAGAGAAGATGACATCCAACAGGGACAAAGAAGAAAGGAAAAAATACAGAGGTGATCTCAGAGTCTGACTTGTCAATATGGTGACCACAATGAGTAGGTTTCCCAAAATGGTGGACACGTACATGGTTAGAAATACAACAGAGAGTATTTTCCGCAACTCCAGGTTCTCTGTAAGACCCAAAAGTATGAATTCTGTCACATTATTTTGATTTCCCATTTATCAGGTGCTGATATGAGCTCCGGCTGCGAGTTGGAAAACTCAAAAAAGCAACATATGATTTATAATTACTTATTATATGGCTTCAGGTATTTCCAGGACCTCAGGATAACATTGTTTGTTTTTATTCATTTATTCTCTCCATCCAAGCATTTGGCTTTTAAGAATGTGCTAAAAAAAGAGCTTAAAAGATAACTACTTCATTAATGAAAGGTTTCCTCCAAGCCTTTTCTTCTCTCTTTTTAAATGATTCTTCCTTGTGAAATAGGTTTTTCCTTCTCCTCCTTTATGATTGTTGTTACTAATAGCCAACTTTTTTGAGCACCTACCCTCCTCCAGGGGCTAGAATAACCCTACAATTGACTCTATTTAACAGATGAGGGAACTGACTTGCATAGAGTTTAGGAAGCTTAACCAAGATGGCACAGCTGGTGCCTGATGAAGCCAGACTGTGGACCACGTTTCTGACTCCAGAATCAGTGCCCTCAGCATCAACATTGCTTCTCTAGTAATCACGCTGTGAGTCTGTCACTTACCGATCACTGGGCTAGGTAACATCACAATCATTATCTTGTTTTATCTTTGAAACAATCTGAAGTGGGTTTTTCTTCTTGTGCTCTTTTTCAAACAATATGGCAATTCTTTTGTAATTTTGTGCTTTACTTCTAAATATTAAATGATCAAAATACATCTAAAACTGGTGACTCTATAATCTACGACTAATATATTTTTCAATGATGACGTTTACAAACCGTGATGTTCTAGTAAAGACATAGATCCACAATATAACCAACTCAAACCTGAATAGGCCCAAGTCAAATCTTTTGGTTTCCTCTGTTCCTTAAATGGAGCAAAAGATCCCAGAACACAATAACAACAATAATTAAACAATTAGCTTTTAGGTTCACTAACTATGTTGCTGGGCACTGTGCCAAGTATGATGTATGTGTTACCTCATTTAAACCGCATGCTACCATATGAAGTAGGTATCATTACTGTTTCCTTTGAAAAAGGGATAAACTGAGGTCTTAGGAAGTTAAATCTCTTATATGAGATTATATAACTAGTGTGCTGTGAAGATGGTATTTTAATCCTACAGCTCAAATTCTTAACCGCTATATTCCACCACTGCAGAAGAGAAGAACAGAATCTGTGTTGTTTCAGGAGAGTTAGTATTGCAACCTAGAAGAGAAGCTACAATGAAAACGTATCTCATATTACTTGAGACTTTTAAGCAGAGGCTGGCTGCCACATCTCAGAAATTTTGCAAAGATCATAGCTTCCAACTGGTACTTGGACTATAAGACTCTATAAATAATAAGTAGTTACTCTTGCTACTTAACAATGCACCTCCACACCCACCTCTTACACAAAATGCAAGGTATCCACTAGACTATGGAAGTGCTATTTTATTCATGTTCCTTAAACTCATCCTCTCTGACCTAGCCCAAGAACTGAGATCTTTCTTGGAAGAGCCCTTGTGAATTATAAAGAGCATTAGCTCAGGAATCAGGAAATGAGAAGTGGGTTTTATTCTGGGTTGCATCACTAACTTAGTCTGTTATTTGGCACGTTGCTGGCATCTCTGAGCCTCAGTTTCCTCATTTGCAGTATAAAGATGGTTCACTAGATGAGTAACAACAGAGGGGACTGTGTCTTCTTCGCACACAAACACTCATCTCTTCATTGCATTAATTGTTTATGCCTTTAGGTGAGATTTTCCCAAAGAAATGATTCATTTCACGTTTAAAAGAATTGAAAGCCACCACTCTAATATCTAATGCCTCATCTGTTCTTATTGCCTGGAACTTGGAGAGACACCCTATTGATATAGTACAGAATTTAATTTTTCTACCTAACATTCAACTCCTGTCACCGGCACCCCTCACTTGCTCAACTTCATTTCTCTGTTCTCCTCGCTTTATTTATCCCAATGTCATCTCACCCGCTTCTGCCAAACTCACACCATTTCTTTCCACGTCTGCCTTTCTGTTGGCAGGGAATGTCACTGGATTCAGACATAGAAAACCTACCTCTAAGTCACAGGCAGACCACTTACTGCCTTTGTAATCTCAACCTCCTCAAGCCTTAATTTCCACAGCAGCACAATTAGTAAAAGCGAAATCGCAGATACCATGTGTGTATTGCTGACTATTTGAGTGGAATGTGCACAGGGCTTTTTCTCATTTAATAATAACGAACAGCCATATGATATAAGCACTATGATTGTGTGGATTTTCTGAAGCAGCAACTGAGGCTTAGAAAAGTTGTATAACTACCTTACAGTTTCTTTGCAGGTACAAGACTAATTCCAAAGCATAGACTTTAACTACTATGCTTTACAGCCCCCAGTACTTTAACCTCCTGCCTCACAGAGCTCCTCTGAAGGCTAAAGAAAGTAATACACATGGAAAATTTTGGAAAGCAATATACGTGTATTTTTTTTTCCTGATTGTGTCCTTATGTCTGTAAGCTCTAGGCTTGCCAACTGCCTTTGTTCATTCCCTCCATCAACCAATCCATTTCATGTTTCTCTTATTTCCATTGGGAAATGTTTAAGGATTGCTACTTGTTTCATATTTTTCAAATTTCCTAATAAATTAGTAAGGATGCAATGGGCAGCAATACAATCCAAGATATTTTATGAACTGGAAGGAAACTAAAATGTTCTGTAGGGCACAGGTAATGCTCATCCTCCAAGTTTGAGAGCAGATCTGTTATCAGAGTCTGGTTGCTATTTCTCTGTCAACCAGGAACAATGAGTGGCTGTAGTCTTTACCAAAGACTGAAACTTGGTTTCGGCCAAAACCAAGAACTGAACAGTACCTTGAACTTCCAGTTCAGTGTTGAATCACACCATCAGCTGCCTTCATGATAGTCCCTTTCACAGCAGGTCGTGAGGAGTTATTTTTAGAAGGCTCTTCAAGCGAAGACAGGGGTAGTTATAATTAATGCTTTTCTTTTCCTTTGCTGGTCCACTTCCCTCACTTTCTCTAAGTATTTAAGTAGACAAAAAATACTTAAAAAAATTTTCAAATGTGGTCCATTTCCTTAAATAAGGGCAAGACTAATAAATTTAAAATAATGAGAGAGAGAAGTGAAATTGGAAAAAAGGGCATCAGAGAATCTCCTAAGAACCATTTCGAGATATGTTATCCACTCCCTTTCTTGCTGCCTATGAGCATTTTTTGGAAAACTACACATTTTATTCACCAATATTTATTCCTAAGGTAGAGGCTCATTCATTTAATTTTTAAAAATTTGCTCAAAAGAGTATAAAAACAGATCAAGCAAAATAACTTGATCTAATTCAAGTTAGAACTCAAGTATAAACTCAGGTTCATAACTCAAGCTTTCTTACCCAGAGAATAAATATTGCTTACAGATAAAGCACACAGGTATTGAGTATGAATTATTGACATAATTCAAGAGGAATAGATATGTATGCACTTATTCAATATAATTAATTCAATTAATAATTGTCATATTTTGTAAGTAATTTCTATGCTATAATTCTATGCAATAACTAAAATCTACACACTAAATACTTAACCAAATAATAAAGATGATTCTTAGAGCTTAGTTTTAACAATTGGTCAAAAATAGAAAGTTGTATAAATACAGATTCTAAGGTCATCTCAAGTCGAACCTAAGATCTTACCAAACTCAAGATTCCTTCAAATGAAGTAACTTCAGAGAGTCCAAGAACCAGGTGAATGATTCCAGCTGGGTTTTCTAATTGTGGAGGCAAGCTGTCTGGGACATACACGAGGAGAAATTCATCCAATTATTATGTCTTGGTCAAATGTCTCAAACTAGAATTTTTATTGTTTTCAAAGACAGATTTAAAACAGAAGCCTTAAGTGTTTATGATCCTAATGAAGAGATAACCTTTCTGGTTTACCAATGGATTTACATTCTTTCCAATTAAGGACGATTGCTCAAAGGTATCCAAGTGTAGTGTTCACCAAATCCTTCAGGTTCTTTTCTGAATCCAAGTTGACTGTATTTTTAGGTCAAAGTAGAAACAGTTTTTGTTCATCTTCTTAGAACATACATTACGAATATAAAGTTCTCCTTTGGGTGATGGACCTGGGCTTTAAGAGGTCAGAGCGCCTGTTTGAGCAGCTGTGATAGCACAGACTTGCGTCATTCTAGTTGCATCCCTTGAGGATGATTCTCCACTGATGGAGGTGCTAATCTCTAATCCAGTGAATTTCCACCCACCTGCCCTAATAATAAGGTGTTTCCAGGGGCAAGAACACTGCTGGGACCAGACCAACATGCTGCTTCACAAGCAGATCTAGATCACAGTGTTAACCATGTAATCATCTGTTCCTACACTGTGATCTGTACCTCAGTCACAGAATGGCCACACATGTCACCATCCAGCAGAGCCATATGCTTCTAAACATGCATTGCTTTGTTTTTTGTCCCTTTAGAATAATTTCTTTTTAAAGCTCAAGAAGTTATTTGATGGCAACTGGTATCCTTGAGCAGTTCTGCGACATAAGTGGAAAGCAAGACTTGGTTCGTTAAAAGAATTCCTAACCTATCCAGATTGTCTACCCTGAGATAGTCAAACTGACTTACACTACCTTCCAGAGTCCTGCTATTTCCTGACTTGCTGTTGTGAATTTTTAATTTTTTTGTCTCATTCGTAACTATTTTAGTACCTCCCTCATTGAACTCGTGGTGTCATTCAATCAGACTCCCATTCATTGGCTTTGATATCATTTAAATACTTGCTTACGCCCTGAATTAAAGGGTACTTTTCACTACGTTTCCAGCGCTGACCCTTGACTTGCTCGTGGTTGTAGTCCAGCCTACCAGGCAGGACATAACCATCAGAGGATGAGAAAAGAATTCTTTATTCTTTTATTCTTATTCTAATATCTGCTGCTTCTAATTTTCAGCAACAATTGAAAATTTTGTCATTTTAATAGTCCAAGTATTGCTTGTAATACTCTAGGATTTAGAATTTCTGGAAGCAAGTGTAATTGCTCAAAAACCTAGTGAGCAAAGCAGTCCTTAGAGCTGCCATCACCCAGCAGGGGGAATGTCACACTCTCGTGTTAACAGACCTTCAACAGCCTCAAAGAGGGTTGAGAGACACACAGAGCTTTGGGGAAAAGAAAGATATTGTGAGAATTTAACATAAAATATCATGTTCAGAGACTCTCAACATGTTTCTCTGTCAAGTATATATTGTGCATTTTCATGGAGGAACATTGCTAAAAGTCACATTTGATGAAGCACTGCAACAACTTTGTCATAATTTTCCAACTTGTTAGTCAAATTATTTTTAAATGACCGAAGGTGTAATTGAAGTTGGGTTAACAAAAATCATCTACAAGCACTTACACATCAAATGAAGCTATGTTTAGGTACCCAGAACATTGAACTGAAGTTTAAAGATACAAATTGGAATACTTTATCTGCTACTTACTAGCTGTGGAAGATTGGGCATAAGGAAACTGCTCATCTTCTCTTGGTCTTATTTGCTCATCTGTTGCCAAGAGCTGAAAGAAGATGGCCTCTTCAGTAGAGCCTTCCAAGTCCCTCAGGAGCGCAACTAACGGGAGCAATCTAATGTACATCCAGAGACCAATACATAGGGAGTGTGGGGAATGTGGCTTTTAGCATTCCAGCACCTTCCAAAGTGAAGGTGAATGGGACGGGAGTCAAAGGAGCCAATGCAAAGTGCTAAATACGAGTGTGATGTGTGGACTATATCTGTTCACAAGAAAGATTCAATTTTTCATACAGGGAGATCTTTAAAGGCTTTACTAAATTGAGAAAGGAAAAAAAAGAGATAGAATAGAAATTCCTTGGTAACTGGTGTAGTTTCTACCCTTAGTGCCTGGCACTGAATTCTAAGCCATTTTGCTAAAAATATAGGAATAAAGTGACCATTTTATCTAATGGTCAATTCTTCAAATTTACTAAGTAAACAATATTTAAAAATATGTTAAAATATTCATATAGTTCATACTAATTAGATGAGATGTTTTGAAAAGATTTTGAAAATGTCTGCAAATGTTTTGGTGACTCATTGAAGTCTAGTCGAGATTTGTTTAATTTTAGTTCAATTTATTTTCACTATATGTGACCAAAGATCTGAGCCCACCAAGTTTTTTTGTACTTTGGTTCTATACATTGTAGAAATTTACTTATTCTTTCTAAAAATATTTATTAAGTAACTATTAAATGCCAGATATATTTTGGGTGTTTGAGATAAAACAATGAAAAGAATAAATAAAGATTTCTGAGCCCCTGAGCTTAGATTCTAGTGAGGGAGAGGGAAAATAAATGATAAACTAACACGTAAGTATCCAGGATGTTTTTCTAGAAGTTTATATGTACTATGAAAATATAAAACATAGGGGATGGTAAGGGGGATCATTAGAGCTGGAGGCAGTCTGCAATTGCAAATAGGGGGTCAGCTTAGTCTCCGTGGAGGGCATCACATTTCAGTAAATATTTCAAGGGAGGAGGGGGTCAGCCATGCATGAAGAAGTGTGTCTGGTGGGTTTGGAACCATAAGCTAGCCAGTGAGGTGGGAACTGAGAGTAGGAGGAGATGGGGTCAGAGAGGGAGTGGTGGGTCCAGATTGCATAGGACTTTGTACATTGCATTAATATTCATTTTTTATGAGAGTGCAATTCTCATCTGATTGCTTTCTCTGTGAAACAGAAAGTAAAGTCATTGGTTGAGACTGAGGAAAAAGAATAAGGTATTGGAGTTTTAAACACAGAGAGGTGGAAATAGTCCTTTAGGACATATGGTGCTTTATTACTAATAGTCCTAATAGTTGTCTAGTCACTTTAGGACAGTGAGAGAGTAAAGGGACTGTGCACCTGTGTGTGATGATCTAGCTAAATGAACTGTTCACTGTGATGGTCTAGCAGCATCAAGGGCTCCTTCGAGATCCAGGTCATGAATTTAAAGTGAAACCGGTTAATGTGGTCCCAAAATATCATGTACAGGACCAAGTACAACTTGATTAAAATTTACACAATCCATCAGCATTTTCTGAAGACAGGCAAATCTACAAAATCCTCCAGGACTAGATTAAATCGAGGGAGCGCCACCTGGTGGGAAAATCGTGTAAGGGCCAAATTAGTCAAAGAGTTGTAGAGCGACAGAAATTACCACTTAGCAGTTTGTCCTAATCTGAGCAAAAATGAGTCTGTGTGGCTTGTTCCTCTACTGGGTTAGGAAATCATCCGGGAATTGGTCTTTATCTGAGCATTTATCATCGCACTGGCTTAACTTTTTTGTCCACAGGTATAACAAATTTCTCATTTTTCAAAAAATCTATTGTCACTTCTCTTTAGTAATAAGCTATTCCTTTTCCCCACAGGTTTAGAGTCTTTGTCTCTTCATTTTTCTTTGAAAGTTCTGAACGGTGTTGTGTTTCGATTAAGTTCTGTAAATGATGTATTTGGCACTTTCTCCAAACAGATTTCAAAACATCTTAAATCTGGCAGCAAGCCAGATGTGAAAGTGGCTACTGTTGCCCCAGCAGCAGTCTCTGGAGTATTATTTATTTCTGATCTTATCCCAAACATTTGTTGCTAACTCTTCCTGTAATTAGCAAGATTCCTCCACTTTATTGCTCTTATAACTGTAAATGTGGTTCAGGTCAGTGTTCTCGGGATAGATTGTTAAAGCCACTTTTCTTACACAGTTTCATTTTCAATTAGACTATGTTACAGTCCCAAGACTGTGGGGCTGGCTCACTTCTCCTCTGCTCTGTGGGTGACCTTTTCCAGTCTCAGAGGGCAGGACTGTTACCTAAGGTGATAGATATCTGACAACACAGAATAATTACATTGTAGAGCTAGCCGGTAAAATCTACTGGTCCTTTCCTTATGATGAGTGCATTTTAGGATACATTTCTGATGTTTCTCATAGTGCATGGGGCTTTAAAAGTTATAGTACACTCTGCTTTAAGCCTGGTTTGGGGATGTGTTATAGGGGCCAGCACCCATAACTTTCAGGAGATTTAGTAGGGAGGTTGTGACTATATCAAGAGGACATCTAAATTTGAGTTTTTAATATTTGGTACAAGAATGGGAAAGCATTAAGATGGAAATTATTTTGTGAAAAAACTCACATTTTACAATAAGGAAAAATGAGTTAATATTGACTTTTGCTGACATAGAAATCATATTATTTGTATTGGCACATATATTTACCACTTCTGGTGGCCTTCATTCCTTCCAGGGGACCCAGAATTCCGTTTGATATTATATACCTTCTGACTGAAGGGTTTCCTTAACCTTTCTTGTAGGGAAGTCTACTGTTGATAAATTCCTTGACTTTTGTATTTCTGAACATCTTTACTTCGTCTTTGTTTTGGAAAGTTGTTTTTGACAAGTCAAATTCTATGTGGACCATCTTTGTTGAGTACTTTAAAGGTGTTGCTCCACTGTCTTCTGGTTTACATTGTTTCTGGTGAGAAGTTTGCTGTAATTTTTATCTTTGTTCCTCTGTACATAAAGTGTCTTTTCTCTTAGGCTGCTTTGAACATTTTCTCTTTATCACTGCTTTTGACCAATTTATGAGGATGTATCTTTTAGTGTAATTTCTTCCATGAGTTTTGTGCTTGGGGTTTGTTGTCTTCTTAGATCTGCGTATTTATAGTTTTCATTAAATTTGGAAAAAAATTCTCCATTAGTTCTTTAAATATCTTTTCTATCCCTTCTCCCATTCTATTCTTTGAGGATTTCAGTTACTCGTATTAGGCTGTTTGAAGTTTTTCCATAGCCCACTGATGCTCTGTGTATTTGTTTTCAGTCTGTTTTTTTCATCATTTTTCATTTTAGATAGTTTCTATTGCTATGTCTTCAAGTTACTAACCTTTTCTGTTGTGGTGTCCAATCTTCTGCAGTATCTAATTTTCTATTAACCTGCCACCCAGTATGTTTCTCATTTCAGTTATTGCATTTTTCACTAGAATTTTGACTTGAGTCTTTTTTTTTTTATATTTTCCATGTCTCTACTTACCATTTTCAATTTTGTCTCTACTTTCTTGAAAATATTTGATAGAGTCATTCAAATTGTTTTCATTCATTGCTAATTCGTTAATTCATTAATCATTACTAATTCTATAATCATTGTCATTTTTTATGTTGTTTTGAATTGATTGTTTCTTCTCCCCTTGTTGTAGATTATGCATTTACATGTTTGGTAATTTTTGTTTAGATGTTAGACATTATGAATTTTACCTTGGTTGCTGGATATTTTGCATTCCTATAATTAATCTTGAGCTTTGATAAGTGGGACCACAGCAGTATTTAGTTTATGGTTAACTTTTAATCACTACTCAGGCAATGCATTTCTGAATACTCTACCTGGTGACCTGTGAATTATGAGGTTTTCTATTCTCTTGGGTGAGAAATCCAAGCTAATTCAGGTCCTGTGTGAGTTACAGGGGTTGCTTCCTCTAACAGCACTAATCCTTCCTGATGTCCTAAAGATACTCAACAATCTAAAGATCTCAACTCTCCACAAGTTAACCTACATGTTAAAGAGTTCCCAAGTAAAATTAGTTATAATACACTTTTCAACCAGACAAGTTTATTCATATTGAAAAATAAATATGCAAAGCATGGGCAGATCTATTTGAACAAAAAATGGGAGGTATAGCACACAGCTACAATAATTACAAAATTTTTGTGGTATTAACAATAGAATAGGTGTATCAGTGAAACTGAACACAAACCATGAAATAGAATATAATAGGTATGAGATTTTGGAATAAGGTTAATGTACTATCTCAAATTACTGGAAAAAAGTTAATTATTCAAAAATGTTGCTGGGCCAGTGTATAGCTGTCTGGAAAAATATTCTTTATACCACGGCAAATAAAAATAGATAAAAATTGAAATGGAAAACATCTGTCAGTGTGGTCGAGGAAACTATGGTGAAATTGTTTTACAACTTTGTGGTAGAGAAGGCTTTCCTGATTATGACGCAAGAGCAGCTGGAAGTGAGAGGCTCCACAGCAAGAGGAAGCAGATGGGAAAGGTAAGGACTGAGGAGAAACGAGAAGGAGAGAAGGACAGTAAGATGGTAATTTCCTTGAAATTATTGTGAGGAGGAGCACTGTGCTTTATATTTTAGGAATCCCTTCTGGTCATATAAGTATTTGCGGAAAGACGTGAATGACCCGGGAAGCCCAGCCTCACGTTCTCAGAGGAGCTCGGCTTCCTGTGATCCAACGTCTTTGAGAATGTATCTGTTCACAGATACCTGTTATGCCTGAGGTTTATCAAAACTCTAGGATTATGGGACCGGGTGGTGATTAGAGAAGGGGCATGTGTGGCAGCTGCTGTGCTGGGCTGGGATTCCAATAATTTATTGGGTTCGGGAGGCAGAGAAAGATGGCAATTGGGGGAGGCTCTGGGAATCTGACCCTTTTTGTATGTTTTACGTATTGACACCCTATAAGCAAGGTGAGGTATGAGTGCATTTATTTTTGCGAGAGTAAAATGCTCCAATGTTAGCCATAGTCATGAAAGCTGAAGCGTTAAACAGCCCCAAGACAATTAAGAGATTTCAAATATTTAAATAAATGGGGAAATAGATTGATAGCTAGTGTGAATATTAAGAGAGTATGTTGGCTCCATACAATATCGGGAAGACTGTTATAGCCTTTTTGAGCTAAGAAATCTTTTCAAAAATTTAAATAATTTTAAATCAAGGAGAATAATCGTGGTTAGAATATGTTAAAATTCTTAATCTTCATATCAAAGTTTGGTTTTTAGCAGTTATAATGTTAAGAAAAATAACTTTTAAGAACTTTACTTTATTTAAAAATATTTAATTCTTTTGGATCAGGGACCTTCAAGAAAAAACACTCTTTGGAAATTTTCCACACAGGATAGCGGCACATTAAAAAAAAAAAAAGAATGTCCACTGTGCCATCTCAAAATATCAGCAGGAGGAAAATTCCCCAAATGTACGATAGTATACATGGTAAATCATATTTTCCAAAAAAAAAAAAAAATCCAGACATAATAAATAATACAAAAAGTACAAGGGAAAAAAAATTAAGTTAGCGAAGGTCATTGATCAAGTTTACATCCAGGCAGCTGGTTGGTTTTGTCACCTTTGACACTGGGATGGGAGGAGAAGTGGACAAATATGTGTTGAACATCATTTGCTTCATTCCAAGAACCCAGAGACCCTGAGGTTAGAGTTTGTTAACACCAATAGCAAAATGGCCAAGAGCAAACAAATGGTGACTCCAAATCCAACTGAACTCCCCTCCAACCTGAGAGCACATCTCATTATGGATTCCTATGACCTAATGGGGGGAACTCTGATCTCATGTTCCCAGAAGCCTAGGTCCCCACACAATGTGTGCCCCTGAGCTGATTCCAGATATCACCATGATGAGTTAACTTTATCATACACCAGTGATCTTACAGTGACCTCCCTACATACTCAGGTGTGCTAGCACTCTTCTCTGATGCCACACAGCAAGGATAGAAATCTTGGCAATTCTTAGTTCCCAGTCTCATTCTAGTAGCTGGGAACCATGGGTCAAATTCTGTTTCAGCATGCCCTGCTGGAAAGCAATCCAGAGAGATCATTTTGGAAATCTTTGTGGGTAGCAGAAGTGGTGCGTAGAGCATCCACCATCCCTAAATGGTTTGAGGAAGAGCTTGTTTCCCTTCCCTCCAAAGACTGTGCATTTGTGACTCTACTCAGGCTCTTGCATCTTAACTTTTCTTTCTCCTCTTCGTCCTTCCCGTCACATCCTGAAAACTTTTGTCAACATCTGTTTGAAGGAATTCGCCAAGACACCCTCCAATGGTCATTATTCTCTACACAAGTCCAAACCAAATAAAAATAAAAAATGTTTTTAAAAGATAAATTCCATATAGTCTAAGCAATTTAAATATTACAGAATTAAATGTTAAAATTTAAATATTGCAGACCTGTACTAGCCTTATCAGATAATTTTCTTAATTAGTTTGAAGCAAGAAGAAGAAATTGGATTCCATTCTTTCTCAATGTGGTTTTAGATTTTTTAAAAAAATGAAGGAATAAAAAAGTTGTGCAATTTCATTTTGCCTTGTGATCCTGTTTGCTTGTTCCTGGAGTGATTTATTATCAGTTGCAGCTGTGGCTTTCATACCAGTGTTCACATTTTGGGAAAGAGGTTAGAATTATGATTATAGATATTAAAAGAGTGTTGATCTGATTAATGTGTCATATGCAGAAGAAAACCAAAGTGAAGAAAATACAACAAATAAGGAGCTATTCCCTCCAAGTCACACCTTGAATGTTCATCAATATTTGAGAGTAAACATTCATATATTAATAATGAATCTGAATGCCATGACTAACTTGTAGAAGTACCATTATGCAGATTGGACATGGTGGTAACCTACACAGTCACATCCCCGAAGGGCAGAGATGTCAGAAATGACACTGTGTAGACATTCAGCTCTTCAGCCTTCCAAATGCTGAAGTGGAGGCTGATAAATGATTTGGGCTGAATATCCAGGCTGAAGCTGGACTTCAGAGTATCCCTATTTAGAAGTAGTTGGCAAGATACTCAAATTTGACAAGCAATTGTCTACACATCAAAAAGATACCCTTAGGGACTGACCCGGTGGTGTAGCGGTTAAGTTTGCCCATTTCACTTCGGCAGCCTGGGGTTCACAGGTTCGGATCCTGGGGGCAGACGGATGCACCGCTTGTCAAGCCATGCTGTGGCAGCGTCCCATATAAAGTAGAGGAAGATGGGCATGGATGTTAGCCCAGGGCCAATCTTCCTCAGCAAAAAGAGGAGGATTGGCAGTGGATGTTAGCTCGGGGCTAACCTGTCTCACAAAAAAAAAAAAAAAAGATACCCTTAGGTGCCATGTATATAAACAATGGTACACACAAGTCTTAAATGTGAAGATGGCACTGTGCCCATGTCCTGGATGAGAAGAATGAGGAGAACAGTGATCTTAGGAAGATGTTCTGTGCAAGGGCAGAGAGTTGGCATGAACTCATGGATTGCGGAGAAAGGAAAGTGGCCTCAGTCACAGTTCTTGACTAAACAGGGCACTGGAGACAGAAACACCTTCAAAGTGGCTGATGTAATGCCTTCAGAGAAATTTTTATTATGTTGGGGGAATTATTATGTTCAGGGCTCTGCTAGCAAAAGCCATTTTCAGTAGGTTAATCGTAGAATTCAGCTCTGAAGCTTCTTGCCAAGAAACCATTGGTTGCTAGAAGAAGTTATCACTGGGGAGTTGATAAACAAATGTGCCTATTAGTGTGGAGGTGGTTTTGGCACCAAGCATTCTGAATAATTAAAGCATTGCATAAGCCTTGGAGACTGAGAGACCATGCTGGAAGGAGATATTGACCACAGTTGACCATACACCTCAGGGAATGCACTTTTTCTTTTTGTGTTTCATGAGCCAAAGGGGGTGGCTGGAATTCCAAAAGGTCTCGGTAAGTAAGGCTGATCTAAAGAACACACCACTGTCATTGCCTCAATATAGTTCATGACCCCAAGAAATTACACTCTAACCACTTGGCACATGTGTATAAAAGTCTATACATCAGTTAATAAATCATATTGGATTTTTTTTTATTAAAAACTGTATTTTTTAGACCAGTTTAAGTTTCACAGCAAAATTGAGAGATAGATATAGAGATTTCCCAATATTCCCTGCCTCAACACGTGCATAGCCTCCCTTATTATCAATATCCCCTACCAGAGTGGTACATTTGTTACAATTGATGAACCTACATTGACACATCATAATCACCCAAAGTCCATAGTTTACCTTAGGGTTCTCTCTTGGTGTTGTATGTTCTGCTGGTTTGTACAAATGTATAATGACTTATATCCATCATTATAGTATCATACAGAGTGTTTTCACTGCCCTAAAAATCTTCTGTGCATCACCTGTTCATCTCCCTCACCACCTCTTCATATTGGGTTTTTAAATTATGAAATAAGATGAAGGTAAATCTTTCTATCTTTGAGTTCTTCTCTTTTAAGGAACTTCTTACAGGCTAAAGTACCTGCAGACAGAGTCTGTTTTTAGAAGGTACCAGGTCCTCTTAGGACTCAAGGTTCTGGAAGTTCATCTATTTATAGAGCTCTTTGACAATCAATAAGAGAGTAAAGATTATACATCTCACTGTCATTTTCCAAACAGAAGATCTTATTCTACTTGGCTAGACTTTTGAACACAGCCTATATTGTAGAGAAGAAAGAACTTTATGATATCATACAATACTCTAAGATCCTTAATTACAATGCCACTCCCAACCTTTGTAAGTCATCTTTAATTAAATAGGTATGCAGGAGTAGATGGAAATATTTTTATAAATATGCTTTTCGTTAGTAAAAGGACAATCATATACCTCGAATCTAAGTTTCTAGATCACATATTTTAATAACATTTAATAAATAATGGGAAGGCTTTCTGCCTCAAAGAAACTCCCTTTCCTTCACAGGACAACAGGCTATTTGAGTGTTCAAAGATTTTATTCCAAATATGACACAAAGTGGCTAAGAATTGACATTTTAAAATTGACATTAAAAAATAGAAACCACTTGTGATAAATCTATAGTTCCTTGTTGAGGGATTCTGCAGCCCAACCATAGAACCTCTGGTTTCAAACCACCTTCCTTCCCTGATTGAACTTGCAAATAAATGATAAGAGCTAGAAAATTTGTCTCCTAACGCACAGAGGGGCAATTTAGGGAGCTGGGTGAGAGCAGAGCACTCTCTGCTGATCCTCTTCCTCTTTTACCAAAGACACATTTCTTTCTTCTTCCTGTTCTCTGTCATCCTCCCTGCCATCTATTTGTGTTTTCCTCTTTTCCCCTGGTATCTTTGGTCAGCCTGACGCACCTAATACCCTCAAACCCTTGTTTGTATTTGGTTACTGAGTTTGAGGAGGGTTAACTTACTCTTCTATGGGCTAAATGGATGAAGCAAGAGTTAAATTTATTATGGAATCTGGGATGTTTCTGATTAGTAAAGCAGAGGAAACTTTAGGGAATGCCACTCTCTAGGATGCTAATATTGTACATCATTATGACTTAAACTATTCCCTTAGGAATTCAGAAAGGGAATTTTCCCCCAGTATTCTATGGTATGGCTGCTTTCAAAAAGGGATGGAAAGACTTGACACTAATTTAGAATGCTCTAACAGGTAAGTGACGGATTATTTACATCTTTTTACTCCGAAAGGCATCATTACAGAATAATCCAACATAATTTTTAAATATATTTCTATATATCTTGTGACTGCATTGTTCCTACTTCCTCTGAGAAATAAAGAGAAAAAATAAATAATGTTTTTAAATGTTTGCTGTTAATGTAGTAAATGTGTAGAATGGAATATAAACTTTAGAATAAAACTTTAGAATCATTTGAACTCCACAGATATTTTATGAGTATCAGGTATGAGCAAAGCCATCATTGTTGTGTGTGGACACAAGGATGCATACCATGTCCTAAGGTTTATTACAGATTCTTGAGATGGCAGAGTGTGGAAAAGTTCACAAATGCTTTTCATGTAAGGTGACTGAGCAAGGTAAGTCCTCACAATGGCTATTAAAAGTTAGAAGAGATGATTATGCCTGATTAGAAATTAGAGCAAAGGTCAATAGGGGTAGTGACTCTGACATAGCTTCTGGAGAATGACAGCTTTTCCATCACCCAATGACACATTTAAATAGAATTTTGCATATCACAGTATAGAATTTGCATGTTTCAAAAGTGATAGCATAAGAATATAATTTCAGTTGATGTGCATTTCAGATTTAGTTTGAAAGGCTAAATAACTACTCATGGAAGGTTCAGAGGAAAATGACAATGCGGAGGCTAAAATCTATATGATGAAAGTGACAGGTAAAGTGTGCCATATGTGTGGGAGGGGAATTTCTTATAATTCTTTAATTTGAGCTTTTGAGGGATAAAGAATCTTGGGACAACTTGTTCACCTTTGCACAGAGAATGGTAAATTTTGCATAGAAATAAAATGTGTGTAGGAATTCTCTCAAAGATAGAAGTCTAGTGTAACCGAATCAGGGAGGGTTTGGTAGTTTAAGAGAGAGTCCTTAAGGAAAGCAGTGATTCTCACTGGGGCCTCTGCAATAAAACAGATCTTTAGAGTAGAAGCGTCCACCCAAGACTCTATTCCACCCTCATCTATCTTCTGCCTTTTTCTGTCTGCTTTCCTTTCAGTTCTCCTCTGTCACCTCCCCACCCAACACATTACCTGTTTATTATTGTTTTGACTAATTTAGCCACTCTATAGTTGGCGAAACTTGTTTGAGGTAAGTACAGTAGTCATCAGAATATGTACTATTTTGTTAGTGTTGCTTTGTCTCCAGATCATTGTTACCCATTTTTGTGTCAGGTTCCTTTGAGAACCTGATGAAAGGTGTAAACACACCTCTGGAAAAAATGGACCTACAGTCATCTACAAAGACATGCACACAAACATACATCAATATCAGGAGGATATGAAAAATGCCAAGGCTCTCCCTGAATTCTTTAGCTGCCAAGGATTCATGTAAAGAAACGTCAAATGTTTAAGATGATCCTTTTTATGGGTGTCAGAGTCTCCAAATCTTACATGGCTTTGTGGCGCTGTTCAGAGTACAACATCTTCCACTCCAGGTTGTGGAGCTGATTTACTAAGTTATTTAAAAATCATCTCAGGTTTTTTTCTGAGTTTATAAATTGGGAGCATGTTTGTCTGTCTCTCCTACATAATAGATAGAAGGCCACAGTAGATTAATGATGTGAATGCATTTTGTAATCAGAATAGTGCTAAAAAAATCAGATAAATATCATATGTTAAGAGGTAATTGAGAAAGTTAAATTTAGAAACACTAAGCACCTATGTTGTATAAGGCATTGGATTTTGAACTATGGAGAATAAAATCCTGAAAATATTTAATTTTCAAAGATTCTTATCCAAGCAGGAAGCTAAGGGAAGCACACACATAATTGAAGTTAAGTAGTAGCATGTAACATTATAAGAAAAGCTGTAAGAGAAGCCATTAGAGAAAAGGAGAGAGAATTTCCTTTATCGCCATCCAATCACTGAAGGCTGCCAGAGAAGTTTCTTGGAAGTTGGGTCCTGAAGTTTCGAGACAGTTGAAGTAGTTAGAAATGAAATGACATTCCAGGAAAGAAGGAAACTGATGATTAAATACTTGCTAAGAACTCACAATTATTAACCTGTTGATGAACACATATATATTTATGATTCTTATTTTATTTTCAAAATATATGTCCAAACGTATAAATAAGCTTGTTCTAGAAATGAACATTCTAATGGGATTGGTAACATACAAATCAAAAGCCACACACTTAACAGTGGAGTGGCCACAATCTTAGGCGTTATTTTCAACTACAAATATTTAATGATGGGGCACTCTTTCGAATGAATAAGGAAAGAATAAGCCTGTTGTACAGATGAAGATACCAAGTCTCCGTTTCCTGATAGTTTAAGGTATTTGTCAAAAATTACACAGTCCAAAGAGCATTTTTTTAAAAATCTGGAATCCTACATTAAATTACTTCATCAGACACTTTCCCAAAAGTAGTTTTTGATTTGGAGAAAGATAAGGTATAGTTCAAGTTTGCTGAGGAGAAGAAAATCTACCAAAGTAGAGGAAAAAATATACAAGGGAAATTTTGTATCTGTTCAGTCTATCACAGTCTGTGTTTTGGCCACTTGCAGCTTTCAAGACTGTATTGAAGGCATGGATGGGATTGAGGAAGAACACAATGGGATAACTAAGTCTTTCAAATTATATCTAAATACATCACATTTCAGCTTATATTTTTACTTGCATGTAGTGTCCTTTTCAGCACCATCTTGACAAGAAACATCTAGAGAAAAGATTTTGTTCTTAGAAGTGAAGCCAGTGATAATATTCCTTTCCATATTCAAAAAAATAAAAGAAGTCTTTGTTGAAAGAAGTGAAATTTCAAAGTTGAATAATTATTGACTTTTCCAGGACAGAAAACAAGTGGAATGAAGTCAGTTACTAACTATCCACTATTCCTCTTGTCTAAAATTATATCTCCCCTACTCTTCTGAATCTCTGCTTTGCTACAAGAATGTGGAGTTTTCAGGTACCTGGATACTACCAGCTCTACTGGGGATTACAACCATGATCTGATCTTCCATGGCCTGCCTGGTGACATCTCCACAAATGACCTCAGATCTAAAATGCTTAAACACTTGAATTATGAAAACATGAACTATTGAGTAATAATAAACCCCTTTATATGTAACCTCATGGACTTTGGGTCCACTGACAGATGTTGTTAAGAAATGGGAAAAAGGAAAATGGAAATGGGAATATTTGAGATATTACCAACTATCAAAGAACATTCACTTCTCTACATTAATATATGTCAAATACTAAATATCACAAGGGTGCTTCAAGATAACAGCATATTATTTAGAGGCTGTAAGTGTTTCCTGTTTCTCTTTTCAAGCTATGATATCTGCCAGTGAGTATGTAGTGAAGTGGAGCATATTAAATATTTATAAAATATACATTTATAGTAAGTATATATAACAAATATACGATGGGTAATATATGTATAAAGAAGACACTCTTTATGGGGTGGGAGTAGAGTGTGATTTTACAATTATGTCATGAACTTCCAAAAGCAGATAAATATTTCCAAAATGCCAAATGACACCATCCAAAAATGGGCCCCAAGATTCATTGAATATGAAAAAATAAGTTAATAATAAAATGGAGCCATAGCTGTTAACTTTATATTAATTGAATTAGCAGAATTACTCAGAATCATGTAGAAGCCAAAAAGGGCTATATTTGAAGAGTGCTGTCAGAAAGTGTAACATTCACAAGCTTATTTGAGATACATAATGACCCTATGAAGTAGTGATTACAAATCATGGAACAAAGGATTGAGGTGACTTATTAGGAAATCATAGCTAAAATGTCCATGATGAAGAATATTTATTTTTCTTAAAATGTTCCATAACATCACGTATCACATCATTAATTAATTTCTTTATTTTTTGCAGATAACTCATTTCACACTCACCCCTACACCTCATCCATGAACATGCACCTGAGTAACAATGTGACTAAGTTCATTGTGCTTGGGTTGACCCAGGATCCTGTTAGGAAGAAAATAGTGTTTGTCACTCTCTTGCTTTTCTATTTGGGCACATTGCTGGGTAACTTTCTGATTATTACTACCATTGAGACCAGCCAGGCACTTGGAAGTCCAATGCACTTCTTCCTTTTCCACTTATCCTTATCTGATACCTACTACTCTACTTCCACAGCCCCTAGAATGATTGTGGACGCCCTTTTGAAGAGTGCCACTATCTCTTTCAGTGAGTGCATAATTCAAGTCTTTTCATTTCATTTCTTTGGCTGTCTGGAGATCTTCATCCTAATCCTCATGGCTGTTGACCGCTATGTGGCCATCTGTAAGCCCCTGCACTACATGACCGTCATGAATCAACGGGTCTGTGGTGCGTTGGTGGCTGTGGCCTGGGTGGGGTCTTGTGTGCATTCTTTAGCTCAGATTTTTCTGGCCTTGAGTTTACCTTTCTGTGGTCCCAATATGATTGATCACTATTTCTGTGACTTGCAGCCTTTGCTGAAACTTGCCTGTACAGACACCTATGTGGTCAATCTACTCTTGGTGTCTAATAGTGGGGCCATCTGTACAGTGAGTTTTGTCATGGTGATGTTCTCCTATGTTATCATCCTGCATTCTCTGAGAAACCACAGTGCTGAAGGGAGGAGAAAAGCCCGCTCCACTTGCGTTTCCCACATCATCGTGGTCATCTTGTTCCTTGGTCCATGTATATTTATATACACACGTCCTGCAACCACCTTTTCCATGGATAAGATGATAGCTGTGTTTTATACACTTGGAACACCTTTGCTCAACCCTCTGATTTATACACTGAGGAATGAAGAAGTGAAAAATGCCATGAGGATGTTATGGAGCAAGAAGTTGATCTCAGATGACAAAAGATGAATGGAAGTTTCAAATTCTTCTTCATCATTTGGCTTGATCTAAAAGTCCGTAGAGAATATTATCTTCTTATTGTGGAGTTAATATAATCCTAACTTGGGACATATGGTTTAGTTGTTTTGGGAATATAGGGAATGTGAACACATACACCAGTTAGTGTTGGGTCAATTTTATGTAGAAGATACAGCACAACGTACAAACAGCCATGTAAGACATGTTACCTTAGATGTTGATCACCGCTGTGTCTCTGCCTCTCTTCCCTGCCTAGTATCACGACTGGTTTTGATCTAATGTTTGCCTTGCTCTCCTTCTTATTGACTTCTGATGTTCTCTACTTATAGTTACACATCTATATTCTTGTATTCACAGCCTGGCAGGTTTTCCTACCAAAAAATTCATTTATTAGACACTGTGGTCTTATAATGTTTGATCATAAACCTTCAACTTGGTTGTTCTTCCTGACTTAGCAGAAAGTACTAGATTCAAGCAATTGTAGAATCTTCATGTTTTAAGGGATGATATATATATAATCTAGTCAGATACAGTCTAGGTGCTGCCCCGGATACACTCTGCCTAAAATGTCTTCTGGGCCTGCTTTTAACATAGAGCTCCCATGGCTACTATCACCACATCTCTTGCAGACAGAGATTATGATCCAATTTTGGTCCAGGATTTTACAATAAACATAATAGAGCAGCAAAGATGACTGAGTCTACAACCTCACCAGGATATTTTATTGAAGTCAATGTTCTGATCAGGAAAGAGTGGGACTCTGAGATCTAAATAGACACATTTGTGTGGGAAGGATGAGAACCATGAACTCACAAACTATCTTACATCCTCCTGATTGTCATAAGTAGTTTCCTCTCTCTTGAAAGAGGGGAAAGAACAGTCTTCCCTAGCCTAGACCCCATGCTATTACTTCATTTGAAGAAGTTGTCATGCAATGATATTTGTTCTCCTCAACAACCTCCTCCTACACCCCTTGTTGCCTTCAAACAGCTAACCAGGGGAAAGTCACAGGAAAGTTCAAGCAAGAAAGTATACTCTTGCTCTAGGAGGAAATGATATGCATGAGAAAATTGAAGGACTTGACTACTGTGTACATGGGTGAACCAGGGGAGCACTTCATTATGGGAGGTGTTAACACAGAATGGCAGATCTGGGGTTGAGGTCTATCCCAATGGGGCTTTTTCTGTGGACTCACATCATTGGAAATGCCTCAGCAAGTAACTATGTGATTTGCTTTATTCATATAACTATCTGTCAGATCTGTGGGAAAGAACTACAAGACAGAGTTGCTAAAAATATGAAAGACTCAATAGTCATTCTCTTTTTTTACTCTTAGTTATTGGAAATATCTTAAAAATCTATATTATTCTTGGGTGTGATAGCTTAGGAGTGAATATGATTTGAACTTAATTCATGTTTAGAAGGCCCTAAAGTAAATTGCTTGAAGAAATTAGATCCCAAAGTTTCTAGCTGGAAAATTTTGAAGTATATCATCAGTGTGTTCATATTCAAGAGGAGATAAAATAAGCCCAACTAAAAGAATGGTGGGCTGACTGAGATGACAACTGTGGATTAAACATAGGTTCTGTGAATTAATTAATTAATTCAATTTTTGTGTTTTTTAGCATTCTTAGAAACATCTTCATTACAAGTGTTCTTAAACGCTTCTCTACATGCATTGCGGAATGGGTATAATTTCCATTCACTGACATTACACTGTTCTCAATGTGGTTTGCAAGTTCTTATTTTTTTTAATGGCAATCATATTAAAACGTATAAATGTATGAAATTAACATAGTGTACACCTTGAATTTACACAGTGTTATATGTCAAATATATTTCAATTAAAAAAAAGCATAAGTTATTTTTAAAAGGGCTATCTTGTACATAAATCTTGACTCAAACTTTGGTGGAACTAAGGTACCTTCATGGGCAGTGGGAGGAATCCCAAAATGTGAAATTCCTTAAATAAAATTTATTGACTTTAAATAATTTCACCTAATGTTACACATAAAAAAAAAACTTTGCACTTAAAATATATATAAGTCTAGAGACTGAAGAATATTTTGACATGAAGCACTCACCCTTGACTTGAAATTTGATATTGTTAGGGGTAGAATTGTGTCCCCCAAGAAAAGAATATGTTGGAGTCCTAATCCCTAGTACCTCAGAATGTGACCTTATTTAGAGATAGGATCTTGTAGTGTAAGTGCATGATAATCGGCTTTTTTGATTGTAATGTGAGGGCATGACATTAAGCTTTAGATTGTCTAAGCATCCATTTCAAAGACGTCCCTCTCAAATAAACTCATTGCCAGCTACACAACTAGATAAAGAGCTAGACTGCCCTGTCCATGCAGTTCCCCTTTTAGAAAGCCCTGGTGACCTATAGCTGACCATTTGAATGACCCTACATTTCTGTTCCTGTGCTTTAACCCCTCTCTTAATGTTTTAAATTCATCAATAAAGAGTGAACTGGTAAAACCACAGGCACCCCACTCTTGACGCCAATAAAGTTAGAACTCCAGGTCCATGAGCTCTCTCTCTCTCTTTACCTGTGACCTCACTGTGTAGTCCTGGCTGTGCCATGTACCCTCCATGACCTATGAGTAATAAACCTTTTTTCCAAAGTCCCCTGATAATCGTTGCTGAGGTGTGTCTTGTAATCATAATAAGAACAACAGGATCTGTCCAGCAACAACATTGGTTCCAGTGGAGGAAGTGTCTGTGAGGGCTCTCTACAAGCAGTATGACTCAGTTGAGAGCCCCCAGGCATTCTTAGCTGATAGCATCACCATGATAGCCTGAGACCAACAGAAATCAAGTCTTTACAGAGGTAATCAAGTTAAAATGACATCTTTATGGTGAGGTCTAATCCAACATGACTGGTGACCTTATAAAAAGGGGAAATTGGACGCATATAGACACACACACAGGGAGAAAGCCATGTGAAAATAAAGGCAGAGATTGGAGTGATCCATCTCCAAATTAAAGAATGCCAAAGATTTTCAGTAAACCACCAGAGGCTAGGAGAGAGGCATGAAACAGATTCTCTTCATAGCTCTCAAAAGGACCTAACCCTTCCAACCCTTTTATTTCAGACTTTTAGCCTCCAGAACTCTAAGATAAATTTCTGTTGTTTAAGCCACCCAGTTTGTGGTACTTTCTTATAGCAGTGCCAAGAAACTAATACTGATGTTCTGACCAGAACATCTGGATCTGGATCTTTAAAGCATAAACAGGATGGTAGCTACATTGGTGTTCTGCTGCTGCTGTAATAAATTAACAATCACCTAGTGGTTTAAAACAACAGAGATTTATTTTCTTACAGTTCCGTAGGTTAGAAATTGAACACAGGTCTCACTGGGTTAAAATTAAGGTGTCAACAGGGCTGTGTTCCTTTCTGGAGGCCCTAGGGGAGACGCCACTTCCTTGGCTTTGCCACCTTCTAGAGGCTGTCCACCTCCCTTGGCTTGTGGCCTCTCAACTCCATCTTCAATGCAATCAGTGTTACATCTATTTGACTATTCTTTCATTGTCATATCTCCCTCTGATTTTCTTTTCCTCCCTCCTCTTCTACTTTTAAGAACCCTTATGATTCATTGGGCCCACCTGGATAATCCAGGATAATCTCTCAATTTTAAGGTCAACTGATTAAGAACTTTAATTCCATCTGTAATCTTAATCCCATTTGCCATGTAAACTAATATTGTTCTAAATTCCAGGGATTAGATCATAGGCATCTTTAGGGACTGTTATTCTGCCTACCACAGTACACCTCAGTAAATTAAATGAAGATGAAGGAAGTTTCTTGGCATAAGAGATTAGAAGACTCAGATTTGTGAGAATGCTAGAATCTAAGGCCAGAGAATCCACAAACTGACTGTTTTTTGGAAGGGCCCAGAAAATGCTCCCTTCACTAATACAATAAAAATGTACTGGTACAGAGAGCACAAACATTTTTGAGAAGATTCATGGGATTAATAGATAAAGATTCTCCCCTAGAACTTTGTTCCCTTGTATTATTAGGAGTGGTGGGATTCTAGAATAACAGGTAGCAGCAGTCAATAACTGCTAGAGGGAAAGTGGATACAATTATCGAGACAGCAAAACTAAAGTGAAACGAGGTGCATTTTCTTGTAGGGCTCTATACAATGGCAAATACACTACAATGTTTCTAGGGACAAGATGGATAGAAAGCCAACTAAATGGGTAAACATGCAATTAAGATATTGCAGGACTTGAATAACAGCAATAAGAGGAGCTGAGAACAGTAACGTCAGTCACCACAGTGGAAATTTGTGGTCCCTGACCCAGGGCCAGAACTAAATGAATTTTCAGAACCCAATGATTGAATGGTATGTTGAATCTCTTTGAGGAAGGACCCCTGCACTGAAAATATATAAATATCTCTTTGATCCTCCCCCCAAAGGACCTGTAGTGCCAGTGTAGCTTGTGTAATAGAGAAAGGGGGATGCCAAGACTTTTCAAGTGTTGTTAGGTATGAGTTCAGAGCTAACAATGATACCTAGGTACCCAAAATACTATTATGGTTCTCTCTCGTGTAAGTAAGAGACTATGGAGGCCAAGTGACAGAGATGTGGCCCAAGTACATCTGAAAGTCTGGCTAATGGGGTATTAGACTCCACTCAGTTTAGTTTCAGTTTAACCCGGGTTGTTTCCCAGTCTTTTAATGTACTTGAAGCTGGCACAATTATTATTGGTTGTTATCCTTTGGAATAGTGCCCATATGATAGGAAAGACCAAATGGAAGCTCCTGAAGCATTCCTTGATCCCCCAAAAGACAGTAAATCAGAAGCAGTAATCAATCTTGGAAGATATTGCAGAGAATAGTGCCACTATCAGAGAAGTGAATAATGCAGGGACAATAGTCTATGTCATCTCTCTCCTTTGTTAATCTGTCCAATCATTCAAAAAATCAAATGTACAATCATGCATCACTTAACGATGGGGATATGTTCTGAGAAATGCATTGTTAGGTGATTTTGGCATTGTGCGAATATCAGAGTGTGCTTACACAAACCTAGATGGTGTAGCCTACAGCGCATTTGGGCTATATGGTACTAATCTTATGGGGCCACCATTGTATACAGGGTTCGTTGTTGACTGAAACATCCTTATGCAGCACATGGTTGTATTATGGTGAATGATGGCAGGACTCCAATCACAGACTCTGAGATGACTCAGTTCAATTGTACACAGCAAGTATAAAAGGTACTGAGTGACTTATTAGAGATTCAAAGAGATTTTCACCCTGGTCTACCTTTTATTTATTGGATATTATAGTATTCAACAATTCTGAAGTTCTGTAGATTGTACCAGCATGAGCTGGTCAAAACTTGGCCTGGAAGTTCAGAAGGCAAATGGATGGATGGCAAAACGATGATTATGACTCTCATATCACTCACCTCTGTCAAATCAATGCCTCTCTCTCAACTCACACATGTGGCCTCATAGGAAGTACTCCATGGTCAACTGACACATGGTCTCGTTTACAGACAAGTCACCACAATGCATTGGTACTAACCTGAAAAGGACTACATCCATTAAACCTTCTTCAATGGTGGCCTTGAAAGTAAGTAGCGTAGGAATTTTTTGCCAGTGGTCAAAGCCCTGAATAATACACTTATTTTCCTGTTTGTATAGAGGGAGAGGTGTCTTGTATTATAGATATACGTTGTCTCAGGAGAAGTGGCAAATGCCTTGGTTGTTGATCAAGGATCTGGAAGGTAAAAGACTAGACAAGATGACTTTGGAAAGAGTTATGTGAATAGACCTATTCAAGTGGGCACCACCAACTAGAAAGCATCTACAAGCAAGTAGACTTTAAATATCCAGATGACCAGGATGAACCATACTTTGATATAAGCCAATCTAAGGATATCCCAGTGATGGCACAACAGGCACATGAACACAGTACCTATAGTTGCAGGGGTGTAGGCAATACCTAGAATCATTGATATGGGCTCCTTATCATAAAAGCTGACTTACCTTCTGCTAGTTCTGAGTTTTGCTTCTGCTACCTTCTCCTACATCTGCTATTCTGAGATAAATACTTCAGATATAGATTTTCCTTCCATCTCCAAAGTGACTTTACCTACCTAAACATTTGAGGGCTCTCAGACTGATGAATTAACATAATATCCCATAAACATTGCCGAGGATATGGCACCTATTTGTGGGAAAAGAGATGTGACTATGTTCTCATGATCTCTGCATTCACGGATTTTACCCTGTAGCCCATCACCGATAAGCAGCCAACCTGATAGAAGAGAGAAAAGGCCTATTAGAGTTTAATTAAAGAACTAGCTGGAAGTCAACGCTGTAAGAAGTTGGGATTCTGTCCTCAGGATTCAGTATACGCATTGAACACTGAACCAATGTCCAATATATCATGTGGGGTCCCTATTTGCCTAGTATACACCATTCTTAGCCATGAGAAGTAAAAGTAAAGTGTTCTTCACTATTAACCCTTCCAGGAATCCACTTTAGAGACTTCAGCTTCACCAGAATACAGGTCCTAGTGTTTGGAGAGGAAAACATATCTCCTAGGGACACAGTGAGAGTCCTGTTGAACTGGTATTGCCATTCTGTGCTCCTTGTGCCAGTGAACCAGCAGGCAAAGAAGAGTTACTGTTCTGGATGGGGTGTTTGATTCTGATTAATGTGAACGTCTAGGGTTTGCTACGGCAGATCTAGTACATGGATGACTGTATCCAGAACACAGAGAATTCCGTACAGTGTGTTTTAGCACTTGCATACCCAATGATACTGTAACTGGGCAATTGCAACAACTACAGCCCAATAAGAACAAGAGAACTAAGGAATAGAACTCTTGGAGATAACGTTTTCAGTCACTCCCCAAACAACCCAACCAAATGAACTGCTGGCCAAGGGTGAGAATAATCTAGAATGGGTGGTGAAGGAGAGAGATGTTCAATCTCAGTTGTGGTTCTGGGAACCACTGCAACAGTAAGAAATATATCTTAGTTCTATATTCTTCTTTAGGTCTAGTTAAGAAAATATGACCAGCCACCATCCTCACGGGGATTCTGAGTTACTACTTCCCAAACTTTTGGCCACATGCTCAATTGCAAACCCTGCATGTCACCACATTCATCTCATCTCACACTGCCAACTGCTGTAACCTTCCCTGGGAGAGCACTATTTTCTGGCCTGGACTCCATTGTATCTGCTGTACTAAGGAACACCCAAATCCAATCCGACAAGACCATGGAGGCTCGTTTGTCAGTTCTCCTATGGAAAGATAGTCATGGTGCTTTATTCTGTAAAGGAGCACGTTATGTAACAATGCTTATACTATTATCCCTTTCTGTGAATAGAAACACAATATAAAATAGAAAGTATATGTGGATATAGGTGTACAACTATTTTTTAATGGAAGGAATCATAAGAAGCCATTTATAGGGATTATCTTTTCAGGAGGGGATGGGAAAGAGATGATTTGATGTTATTCTTGTTGTACATCTCTGAAATGTTTAAATTTTCAAAACTTATTCATGTGTTCTTTTATATTTTAATGTAAATAGGTCATCCAGATGGTGACATTATGCACCTTTTTAAAAATTTCTATTCCATAGTATTATAAAAAAGAAATCCTATAGGGGCCGGCCTGGTGGCGTAAGGGTTAAGTTTGTGCGCTCCGCTCCCGTGGCCCCAGTCTGGCAGGTTTGGACCCCAGGTACAGATCGACGCACTGCTTGTCAAGCCGTGCTGCAGTGGAGTCCCATATGAAGTAGAGGAAGATGGGCACAGATATTACCCCAGGGCCAACTTTCCTCGGCAAAAAGAGGAGGATTGGCAACGGATGTTAGCTCAGGGCTAATCTTCCCCACAACAATATAAATAAATAAATAAAAGAAAATCTATAAATGTATATTTAAAACATTGAAATTTCTGTTAAACATGGTGAATTATCCATGAAAAAGTATTTCCTCTCCGTTATAAATTCTCACTAAAATAAGAGTAAAACAGAAAACTATGTATTAATCCATAAAGACAAAAGGAACTAGACAGGAAATACCAATTGGTGAAAGATTTTCACACATTTTTCAGAACATAGAGAAGAGTGTGAGGTAGCTAACTTAGCAGAGCGAGAGTAGAGATAAATAGGATAGGATAGAGAAAAATAGCAAGCTAGTTCACCTGCAAAACTCCTGAGATGCTGAAAGCTTAGAGCCTCAGGTTCCACAGAATGTAGGGGTGAAACATACATTGAATTACATGAGGATTAGTTTATTTCCCCAGGTCATTTTCTCCTTAGCCAGGTGACATCATCTTTACACTATCCCACTAAAGATTGAAGATTTATTCTTTTAACAAATTGAGCTAAAGCATTTCTGGTATCACTGTGGAGGGCAGTGATGGAATGTGCATCAGCGTATACTAGGATTAAATGAAAATCTACCTCGTGAACCATGAGGCTCTTCCCTCCCACTGCTCACAGGATGTCAGCAGCCAGCACACATCGTGACCTCACCAATTCCCGCTGCTATACACAGAGCCCAAGTAAGGAGGTAGAGAATTTTTATCAGGAGAAAATATAAGATCTATATCATACTGACTAATAACCCACAAATTAAGCCCCCAAATATGCAATCCTTGCCACACATTTGGAGATTCAAAATAAATTCATTTCCTCAGCTTAAACATAAATGGAGAGTTTCTGCTTTCAAGTAGGGTGGCAAGGTTAGTGAATGGGAAGATAGATCAGTAGAAACCTGTCTTTAAATGAAAGCAAGGAGACAATTGGATTGCTAGTCGAATTGGGTACATTGGGTGCAGTTGCTTCTCTATTTTCCTTAATAATTTAGCTCTTATCCTAAACTTGCAAAATTAAGGCTCTGTAGTTGACCAGACTCATCTTCCTATATCTTCCAAAGGTTAGTGGTCATCTATTAATAACTAGCTATTAATCTGTTAATACCTATGTAATCCTAAGAGTCCTTACTTCACCCTTCACGCCAAGCAACTAGACATTGTATCTCTGCCTACCACGTATTACGCAGTTCTCTACAGATTTTTTAGTGGATGTTCATCTTCCAAACGCTCCTTGTCATTAAAGAATGGTGGGAAGAATTTAACTGTTTTATATCTTGCATATCATAATAAATTACAATTGGTATTTTAGAGATAATGACTCAGGCACTGGAGGTCATTCAGGCTTATTTAGTTATTAAAAACAGAGAATGTATAACTTTTTTTGCAATATCAGATTAATAATAAGGACTTGCATGACTTGAGGATAACCCAGAAAGTCATCAGAAGCTCAGGATTCTGGGAGACCAGATTCCTGTAATATCTGGTATTCTCTGAGCTTAGACATGATTCACCTTTTTTCTATTAATTTCCTTTTTTCACTCCCTATGGTCTTTGTTTTCTCTGGTTACCCAAAATATCTGCGTTCACGTGGCTCTAGGTCATCAATATACAGATTCCTCTTCACATGTCCTACAATATTCTCCCTCCGCCCTCTAGCCTGCCGGGTTCCCTATTCAGAATTCCAGAGAGGAAATCTGAATAAGTTTGCTTGGGTAATGGAGTCAGCTATACTAAACTCAGGTCACTGGCCAATTTGTGGAGTAACTGCCTTACATCAGGTGTCATCCCTGGTGCCGTCTGCTACGATTTAGGAGAAGGAGATAAAAGGGCAGTGGGATTCAAAATATGGCAACCTTTCATGTTTGTTTATCATGGACTGTTAGCCAAGCTTGCTGAGAAAAATGGTGAAAACATTATAATAGCTATCAAAAATTTACTTAGACATTTTAGGTAAATTTGATTGGTTTTCTTTTTGTTTTTTTCCCCAGGTTTATTGACATATTATTGACATACAACATATGTAAGTTTAATACATACAAGGTGATGATTTGATATACGTATATATTGCAAAATGAGTACCACGATAAATTGAATTAACACCTCCATCCCCTCACATAATTACCTTTTTGTGTGTGTGTGTGTGGTGACAACATTTAAGATCTACTCTCTTAACAACTTTCAAGTATATAATACAGCATTGTTAACTATAGTCACCATGCTGTACATTAGATTCCCAGAACTTATTCATCTTATAGCTGGGAAAGTTTTTACCCTTTGACCAATATCTCTCCATTTCCCCCATCCCCCATCCCCTGGAAACCACCATTCTGCTCTCTATTTCTGTGAGTTTGGCCTTTTTTGATTTGCATATAAGTGAGAACTTAACATTTATCTTTCTTTGTCTGACATTTCATTTAGCATAATGTCCTCAAGGTCCATCAGTGCTGTAGCAAAAGGCAGAATTTCCTTTGGTTTTATGACTGAAATAATATTCCATTATAGATAGATAGATAGATGCATAGAGAGATAGATGTATGGAGATAGATAGATAGAGATATATATCTCATATTTTCTTTATCCATTAATACATTAATGGACATGTTGTTTCTATGTCCTGGCTACTGTATATAATGGCACAATGAACATGGGTGTGCAGATATCTCTTCCAGATAGTGTTTTCATTTCCTTTAGATACATACCCAGAAGTGGAATTGCTGGATCATATGGTAGTTCTATTTTTAGTTCTTTGAGGAAGCTATATACCATTTTCCATAACGGCTATACAAATTTACATTCCCATCAATAGTGCACAAGAGTTCCCTCTCCTCCACAGCCTCACCAACACTTGTTGTCTTTTTCTTTTTGATAATAGCCATTCTATTGAGTTGTTTTCTAAGCACAATTCATTTTCTATTGTTTTAATATCCTTTATTTTAAATGCTTTTTTGTAGTTTTATTGGTAAATAACTGACATACATTACTGCATAAGTTTAAAGTGTACAACATGCCTGTTTGATTTGCATATATTGTGAAATGATTACCACAATAGGATTAGTTGATATCCATCATCTCATATATACACAATAAAAAAAAAAGAAAAAAACTCTCCTTGTGACAAGAACTCTTAGGATTTACTCTCTTAACATCTTTCCTGTACATCATACAGCAGTGTTAACTATAGTCATCATCTTGTACATTACATCCCTAGTGCTTATTTATCTTATACTGGAAATTTGTACCCTTGGACCACCTTCCTCAAATTCTTAATAATTATTTTTTACTGAGTTGAATCATCTCAGAAACTGAATATTCCTTGGATTTGAGAAAATGATTTTGAAATTTCCACTCTTCTTTAAACTTATTTATTTTCCCCCAAAATGGATGCTGTTGTACTTTTACCAATATTCTTTGATAGCCTTCCTAGATAAATCTAAGGCTTCAATTTATTTATTTCAAGTTACATTATTCCTCCTCTTCCAAAGCACACTCTTCTCTGGATGACCAGGGGATGTCTATCTACAAGGTGTTAATTGCTAGTTTAAGAAGGGTGGTATGCCCAAATTTTCTCTGTGCATAATTTTTTTTATTGTGAATGATATTTTATTTAGTCATTTTTGTTTAAAACTGAAACATGGAATTCAAAATTAACATTCTTGCCCGTGAGCTTCTTATAGATACCAGAAAAATGTCAACCTCGTGCTCCGCATTGTCTGCTGTGCTTTAGCCAAATGAACTTTCATGATCCAGCTGCCATCCAGTGTCATGTGAATTCCCTGCCCACAATTTCACTTGAGAAGACCACGTCCTCCAGGATAGCATCATGGAGGGCTGTCAGAGCGTGGCTCCTGGAACACTTATGCTTATTTTTTTGTATGCCTTTTTTGAGTTGGCTTAGGCAGAATTCTCCTCTGAGCAATAACGACAATGTACTTCCCACTGTATTCCCAAGTGGTTTTTCTCAGTTCCACTTTGGTGAGGAAGTAATCACGCTCCACACCAGTGACCAGTTCCAACCCCTCCTTTTGGAAAGGTTGCACATTTTTAGGACTGTTAAACTGACATATTTCAAATGTGATGGGTTAATGTAGGAGGGCTAGGCTTCACAAAAAGGGATCCCTTGTCTCCTCAGTTTTATTCTGGGCTATTCTTTAGTCTTAGTGTCCAAGAATTCCCTTATTACTAGCTCCCACATCAATGCTCTTCTTTATCCCATCCACTATTTTCATGTTAGTTCTTCATTATCCATTAAGCCCTCCATCTCCCTTTCCCGTTCATCCAGTCCATTTTGTCTCAAGGCAAGGAAAAGCTGACCACAAACAGGCATCAGGTAAACATACTCTTATACTTGGGTGGATTTCTTTAAAATCTTTTTTTTTTCTTTTGCATGAGCTAGAAGAGGGAAAAATAGTATTCAAGTTACCAATGATAGAAAAGAGTGGTAGAGAAATGCACACAAAACAAGTAGATTTTGCTGTGTAATCTTCCCACATTAGTTTATCTACAGAACTGTCTTGGCCATCTAACATTCTGACAGTCTCTGATCTACCTTTGTACATCTTCAAATCTTTCATTTACTTGCCATTCTGACAATTTCTTGTCACATAACATTTTAACTTATTGATAAATATAAATCATTTTTTTTGTTAAATTACTTGGCTTGCTGTTTTAATTGTTTTTATACCCTTGGGACCATCCAACTGTGTCTTTTACATATATAAGGAGCTTAGTTGAGGCCCAATGTTGACATGTTATCATATATTTACCAGTACATTGTATTTGATACACTTGAGTCATTTTGTGTATGTGTCTGTGTGTGCCTAGACTGCATGGGAAAACAAATCTGTTTTCTTCTAAAATCCCTCAGCTGTTTTAAAGAAAATCATAACAGAGTTTCTATCACTTTTAACTTTTCTAAAACTTTTAACACTTGATAATCTTTTAATGACATTTTTGAAATCCCTTTTGGCAAGTAATTTAAGATAGGTAAAATATATTACCATATTTACAGTCCCAGGGGTTAGGGCAGGAAATCTCCAGGGACATTTTGGAACTATGTCTACCACAGTGATAAAAGAGTTTTGAAAATTCATAGCTTTGCTAAGTTTAGGCATAGTGACAATAAATCTAAAAGTAAAGTTAAACTAAACTAAACTTAGATAATAAACTAAACTTCTAACACTAAATTAAACATCCAAAAGCTAAATAGTTATTGTGATTGTTTTAGATTCCTGTTGCTACATAACAAATTATCGCAAAATTAACAGCTAAGAAAACACCCATTTACTATCACAGTACTTCCTGTCCAGAGTTTGAGTGAGCTTGTTTCTGTCACTGATGAGGCCAAAACCAAGATCTACTGGGCTGGGCTCTTATCTGGAAATTCTGAGAACTGCTTCCAGGCTCATTCAGGTTGTTGACAGAATTCAGTTCCTTGTGATTGCAGGACTGAGGCCCCAATCTCCCTGCTGGCTGTCAGCTGGGGGTCATTCTCAGCTCTAGAGGTCCTTGTCTTCAATCCAGCAATGGTGAACTTAATTCTTCTTGTACTTTGAATCTCTCAAACTTACTCTTCTGTTACCAGCCAGGAAAAATTCTTTGTTTTTAAAGAGCTTATGAGATTAGATAGGGTCCAAACATATAACTCAAAGTCAACTGATTAGTAACCTTAATTACATTTTTGAAATCTCTTTTGACATGTAATTTAATATAGCTGTAATATATTACCATATTTACAGTCCTAGGGGCTAGGGAAAGAAATCTTGAGGGGCATTTTGAAATTATGTCTACCATGTGATAAAGGAGTTTTGAAAAATCATAGCTTTAACACAAGAATCAAAGAATGCCTAACTCAATATTTCTAAAATGAGGATAGATCTACCCATCCTACTAAATATACCACCTTTGCTTCCCCTACCAAAATATTATCCATGGGAAAATATGATATTCTCTTAGACAAGGGGGAGAGTCTTGGAGGAAGTATAAGTGACATTTTGTATCAATTTAAACAATCATTGAATCCAACTAACTGCATGATCTTCATCAAATATCTTCCACAATCCATTCAGTTATAACAAATTATCTATATGCATGAATATGTAAATCCTGTGGAGGAGGGCCTAAAGTGGGAATTGAAATTTCAGTTTCACATAGTTTTGTATGATGAGCTATTGTCTTATTTTGCCCATATATATCATTTACTTCAGTCTGAAGACTGTGATCTGAATGCTTTGTCTTTTAAATATTTCCAAATTTCCTACACTAACTTCCTTGGAAATTGCATCAGAGAGTTTCTAATAATAATATTAATCTACTACTACTAGCAACAATACTAATTATAATAATAACGGAGAATGCATATTACTTATGAGTGATAACATCCATATTTTAATTGCATTTATAGATGAAGAATCTGAATTCCAGTGAGACAAGTATCTTGCCCAAAGTCACATAGCTGGTTACAGGCACATGTGGAACTCAAACTCAGACACTCTGGCTTCAGTGTCTGAGGTGGTGATCAATAAATCATCCCGGACATCTGGCAAATGCATCTCACATAAAATTGCCTCTTCTTCTTTTGAATACTTAAGATGTTCACCTAATTAGATCTTGACACTGCTACTATGTTGCATCTTTTAACCATCTTCCTGTTACCATTCACATGCACACACACATGCATACACACAAACACACAAGTACGCACACACACATTTGAAAATAATCATTCCTCCTTGCAATGTTTCTGACATAAAAAACATAACAATAAAATTGTTTAGGCAGTGAAAAACAATTATTAGTTCAAGAAAAGTTTAAAAAAATAAATCTTTTGAATTGTATGTTACTTTGCCATCATAAAATATATGAAACTATGAAACTATAAAATTTATGAAACTATAAAGTATATGAAACTATAAAAATTTCAAAACATGAAAATTGTCTTAGTAATTTATTTTGTTGTCGTTATTGAAGTTCTACCATGAATGCACTGTATAATTTGGAGAAAAATGTAAAACTTGAATCCTAAGTATACAATTCAAAATTTAAACATGATTTTGAAATATTCAGCACATTATTTTATCTTATTTTAAATTGAAAATCCAGAAATATTTATTAAGTGCTTACTGTGTGTAAAGTGTGATAGTACTATTGAAAGTCATTGTAGTGTTAGTAAAGCATCTTAGCCAAGGTCAAATTTTAGTATACTAGTTACTAGCTGCTTAGCCTTGTCAAATTACCGCTTTGTGCCTCTGTGGAAATATTAATAGCACCATATCATAGGATCATTATATCCATTAAATTAAAACAATCTTTACAATCCTTACCACAATTACTAGCACATTGTAACAACTGTTTTCAATTGTTGCTATTACTCTTGCCATCATTAGAATTTAAATTATTAGATACAAGACGGGAAAGAGCAGACCCTGATTTCATTGAGTTAATAGTTCATTGAGAAGATAAGAAAAGAACACCGATATTTAAAAAGACACACACAAAATACCCAAAAAACAAAACAAAAAATCCTCAGACTGTCTATGAAAGGAGAATCAAATGATCTGGCAAAGTTAGGCATCGGGAGTGTAATGGGATGACTTGGGATGTGGAATTAGGTTGGAGGAAAGACAATATAATGAGGATAAACTTTGTGGAAATGGGGACACTTAAGTTTGACCTTAATTATGTTAAAAAAAAAAGCTGAACACCTTTAATATTAATAAATAATTAGCCCTGGGAGTGGAAACAGAGGTAGACTCTTAATAAATGTAATGACTGCACTGGGTTTATCCCCTGAAAAGAAAGTAATACGGCTACGCTTAAAATTTAAGTCACCGACCATAACACCTACACTTAATATTTAACATCATGTATTTGAAGCAATCTAAAATAGTGTGTTTTAAAAGGCACACTTGAAAAGCCAAAGCAATAGCAACTTAAAATCACCAGAGTTTATTTTTACCAGCCTCGTCCAAGAATCCCCGTGGGGATTGCCATTGGGATGACACCCAGGTCCCTCCAGTGCCTTTAAATACTCCTCCTGACTTTCAGCGCAGCTTTTCTGTGAGTCCCCAAATCCTGTGCATTTAGGGAACTGGACCTTGCTGCTCACTGTTGCCTCAAAGGGAAAAAAGACAAGAGAGACAGGCCAGATGCATTTGACATTTTTGTGATATAATTCTCACTCTCATTCTGGGTATACATAAAGCCAGCTTTTAAGATATACTTATTTTAAATATAATTTAAAAGCTAGATACAAAGCATGAGAGTTCTTTCATTGCTTTTTTCCTCTAAGAGATTTACTTATTTTCATTTGGGATAGATTTTTTTTTTCATTTGTTGTCATGAGTTCAAGAAGACAAGGATATCCCTTCAGATGTTGTTTGCAATTGGCTGATACCAAGTATGTGAGTTCTTATTGTTTTTTATTTTCTTTTTGCATTTCTTTTTTTTTTTTGCATGCCTGAATCTATGTAAAGTCATCTCTTTGAATAGCTACAGACTCATCTATCCTTATTTGTTTATTTTCTAAAGAAATTATTTTTTCCATGAGTACGTATTACAAAAATATATTTGGTTGGTAACTATTTCTTTTATAACCTTTCCAGGCTTCTAATTCATGTCAGAATTTAACGTTTTAATAGTTTACAAAACAACTTTAGGAGGCTTGTTCTAACAGAAAACGGACAATGGGAATGCTCTCTTGAAATCCTATTTGAAACTTGGGACTGTTAGATGCTGGGACGGGAGGCTAAGAAAAATTGTGGAATGTTTTGTACTCTACTTCACATAGAAAAGCAATGATAAAACACCATGAAAGTTTGAAAAAAATCAAATAATTGAATAAGACAAGCAATAGCAGAATAAAGATATTAAGAAAATGATAGAATTGATAACTGATCATTTTGATAAGTTAATTGAGAAATCATTTCATTAAAAAAAATATAGTTCTTTGCAGCTGGAAGAATCCATGAAAACTACAATTCCTCATTTTCTTAAGAGGAAACAGATACCTAGAGAATTTGAGGGACTTTTTCATAAATCACATAATCAGGGAGTGGCTGATCAGGACCAGAACATCCAATTCTTGCCTTACTGTGTCACAGGTCTGTAACACTTTGCAAAAATCCCTGATATTTGAAATGGACAGGGGTAGTATAGAAGGAAATTTCGGTGGCCACAGTTGGAGAAGTTCAAATTATATCATTAATGGCTATTTCTTTAACAAAGGTAGATCATACATGTATTATTAAAATTGAAAAACAAAACTGCAGAGAACTACTAAATGACCTAAGCAGAATATAAGGATAAAATAATTATTTTCTTGAAGGGCTTGATTCAATTATTCCTAATTACGAAACAGAGATTGTATTTTGTAGGGTAGGTCTTCATAAATGAATTTTTACCTTGATTTCAGTTCTCCCATCTGTGAAATGGGAAATCCTATTACCTACCCCGTGTCCTGGAAGTAGTCTGGGATTTTCGGCAGTGGTTAGTTGCCAAAATCTTTATAAGTTCTGTGGAAATCTATATTCAGTGGCCTGTTAAACTCACTGGAGAAAATTTATTTCCTGAGCTCCCCTTGGCTTATAAACGGTGAAACATTTATAAATATTAATCTTTTTACAATTAATAATAATAGAGTTAATATCTAGTTAATTCTTGCAATGTATTAGATGCACCTATCTGTACCTAAACGTTGTATATGGATCTTTTATTTTGATTCTCGGAAGAATCCTATATGATAGGTACTGTTATCACTGTTTTACACATGAAAAAACACAAGGCTCAGAGAGTATGTAACATTCCTATGATTACTTATCGGTTAAGGAGTGCACCATATAGTGGAACCCATTTACTCTAACTCAGGCACTCTCACCCACCAATTATAACCTGCCTCCTTTGAAGACACAATTGACAATTTTATTTTAGAAATTGGATATTAGCCAGTCTGGTTTCCTAAGAAACATTTTCTGTGAGACAATGGAAACCCAGATAACTCTGAAAATCAGGGGTTGAGTATTTTTTTCCCGTTTTATTCCTTTTTAGAGGTTGTGGTAAGAGAGAGTGAACATTGTGTCCTGACTATCCCTTTTAGGATGCTGTCCAGAGTAGATTTTCTTAATGAACTTGTTGTAGCAGAGATGAAGATTTCAGCTAATCAGAAGTTTTAGATGTGGTGGCATTTCTACTAGTCCACACATATCAGAGGCTGTTATCCTTTCATGCAACAGACCCTGATTATTCAGCATCCTCTGTTACAAATTTATTGTTTCCTTCCACTAAAATTATAGTAAGAGCCAGTATTAGTTCAGCCAAATAAGGAGCCACGAAAAAGAGAAAATTATGAACTTGAGTTTTTAGTAATAACAGCTATTAGATTTAACAGATCATCTTGGAGTTTATTTAAATCCTGTCAGGATTATGAAAGTATAACTAGATTTTTAATGCTGATATAAAAACCAAATCCAGAGATAGGTGTAAAAGAACACGCGGATATTGGTATAAACGTAGATGCAGATATAGATGTGTTTTCTGATTCCTTATGTCAAATATCTCCTCCCGGAGGAGTAGGGGGGTAAGAAATGCATGTGTCTAGTTATGTTTACATTTTTTAAGACAATTGATGGCATCTAATGCTTAGGGACTAGCATCTATGTCTACATTTACTGAAGTAACAGAGGAAATAATGTGGTAAGTTATATGATTTATTAAATTCCAGTAAAGGATTATGGTTTATATTTTATTTTCTTTAATTTCATTCATTATGTATTATATTTTTCTTAAACCATATTACAAAATAATGAGTTTCTAAAATAACTTTAATTACAGAAATAATACTGAATGTAATCTCTTTGATAAAGAAATCAAGGGGGCCGGCCTCATGGCTTAACAGGTAAGTGCACGCACTCTGCTACTGGCGGCCTGGATTCGGATCCCCGGCGTGCACCAACGCACCTCTTGTCAGTCCATGCTGATGCGGCATCCCACATACAGCACCTAGAAGGATGTGCAACTATGACATACAACTATCTACTGGGGCTTTGGGGAGAAAAGGGGGGAAAAAGAAAGGGAGGAGGATTGGCAATAGATGTTAGCTCAGGGCCGGTCCTCCTCATCAAAAAGAGGAGGATTGGCATGGATGTTAGCTCAGAGCTGATCTTCCTCAAAAAAAAAAAAAAAAAAATTAAAAAGAAAACAAAATATTGTATAACACTAAAATCCCCTTTGACTATCACCCTTTTTGTTTCTGAGAAGTAAATCTTCCCTTCCACACCTTTTCCTGTTAATTTGTAAGCACAGAGGTTTCTTGGCAACTATGTGTGTGATTTTTTTTTAACATACAAGTTATCACACTGTGATTATCTTTGTACACTTTATTATATTTTCCATTTAAAAATATATCTTAGTGATGTGTATCATGGTAGATATGCCACATGGATCCAACATTTAAATTTATGCCTAGTTTTCTGTTACAAGAACATACCACACATTATTTCCATTCTATTAGCAGGAATTCAGATCATTTCCATTTTCCAAATTTGAATGACTGCAGAAAATATATGTTTGTATGCTTTCTGCAGTAGTTTCACTGGGTCATTTACCAAAATGGTATATGAACAGGCTTTTTAATTTTATTTTTATGAAGTTGATGAGTGGGAATAGTATCTCATTGTTCTTTAATCTGTTGCCGATGAGGTTGAGTATTTTTATGTATGTTTTTTTTTTTAATTTTTTATGTATTTATTTTTCCCCCAAAGCCCCAGTAGATAGTTGTACGCCATAGCTGCACATCCCTCCAGTTGCCGTATGTGGGACGTGGCCGGAGAAGCGGTGCGGCGGCGCGCGCCAAGGATCCGAACCCCGGCCGCCAGCAGCGGAGCGCACGCACCCAATCGCTAAGCCACGGGGCTGACCCTTTACGTATGTTTTTTGATAGTAGTCATTTCCTTTCTTTATTTTGCCTAGCCAAATATTTTGCTCTTTTTGAAAATTGGGTTACTTATTGTTACATTATTGATTTGTAGCATTTATATTTACTCCCAATTTGTTACTTTTTAAAATACTTTGTTCAAATGAAATTTTGTCATACAGAAATTTTAAATGTATTATATTTTTTCTTTATGAATTTCCTTTTTGTGCTTTGCTTAAAAATTTTTCCCTACTCTATGCTGTAATCCATGCTAATTACTTCTGAAATATTTTTCCTAGTTTTGTTTGATACATTTGTATCTTTCAATCATCTGGAATATAATTTTTTGCGCTTTGCGAGGTTTTATTTTTCCTCCAAAGAGAGATGCAAAGTCTTAACATCAGTTACTGAAAAGTTCATTATTTCACATCAATTTGAAATTTCAACTTAAATATAGGATAAATTCCAATATATTTCTGTGTTTATTTATGACTCTCTTCATTCCAGCAATCTGTCTTCACGAACAACTCTTCAATTGTCATAGTTTTATAATATACTCCAATTCTAAAAGGTATGTCAATCCTTTTTGCTCTTTCTTTTACAAAGTTAGCTTAACTGCTCTAGATATTAACTATTTCTGTACTTTTGCATCAAATTTCATGAAAAATTTTGTCAGAATTTCATTTTAATTATTGTTTGAACTGATTAACTTGGGAAGAATTCACATCTTTTCTATATTGATCCCCTCTACTCATAAACGTGGTATATCTCCACTTGGTTCTAATTGTGAACCATCACAATTAGAGTTTTGCTTGTGTGACAGTGATACTTCTAGAGATTTTGCATGAAATCAGACCTCAGGGTGTTATCTTAGGGGTCATGGATGGAATGCAAATCAAAAGTCCATGTTCTTCCTTAAAATCCTATTAAAAATCTCTTTGTATGTCAAATGTGCATTTTTCTAAAACAATGTAATGGGAACTCGGAGTAAATCGCAGTGTCCAATTGATGTTGTAACTCTTCATAAACAGGCTGACAAAATTTATCAATGTGTAGGGTTTGTCTTTTTATAAAACTAAGCCTTGAGTTTAGCATTTTTTTAATACATCTTAGATTAGGTTTCAGAAAGGAAGTAAGAGATGTAGGGTCATATTTTGCACCAAAGAAATATTTCGTTTTTAACTAAAATATTCCAGGACTTGGTTGCAGGAGTTATAATCAGCCTGGCAAAGAAAGAAAGTGATTCAATTCAAAGAGATACAAGGTGTTGAAACAGATCAAGTAAAAAAGAATCTCTGGATGCAGTCTGCCCCTCCAAGGTTACTGTCATAAAAGGATGTGCCAGAACATGTGACTAAAGGATATAAATGATTAGAACTCTTGGGTTAGATGGGAAGTGAACCGGGAAATAAGGTCAATTCCAGGAAGCCGTAAACGTACTATAAGCCCATACAATGGAGCAACACTTTTCCTCAAAGATCTGCTTGTTGCTCTTTATCTCCCTCCATTGTTTTTAACGTTGGTGAAATGGTTCTAAGGGCACTCTCTGAAATTGTCACCCAGAGGCCAAATATTTAGAATTATGAGCTCATTGAAGTCTGATGACATTACTGAACTTTTAGGAATTAGCAGAGATTAAGTCCCTGGGAAGGACTGAGAATTATAATGACCTTCTGGCCCTTGAAGCACAGGTAACCTCAGTGCTGTTTTATACATACTAGAGATTCAAGCATCACTCTTAAAGTATAATTCTGAAATTGCATCTCAAAATTGACCTGAAAAAGAACATTTCATCTTTTAAGTATTCATCTTGTTATTCATGGAAAGTGAGAGGATTTGTAACTCAGCATAATTGCAATTAATTGGTGATGTGTGCTATCATTGTTACTGTATGTCTGCTCTACAGTACTCTACCTGTCAGTAGAGATTCTATGTATTTTGTACACTGCTGTACCCTTAGCACCAATTATAGTGATAAGCAATCTATATATTTTTATTGAATAAATTAATGACTTTTAAAATAAATCAATAATTTCAATCGTCGAGTGTTTCAGGTATATTAACTTCCCCCTCCACATAATCAAACCCACAGAAGCAATGGGGCATGAAAATGTCACAGAATTTATCCTCTTGGGACTTTTTAGTGATGAGGATGCGAAGGTTGCCTGCTTTGTCCTGTTCTCACTTTTCTATATCGCAATTCTCTCAGGAAACCTGCTCATTCTTCTCACCATCAGGGGCAGCTGCCTCAGTGAGCAGCCCATGTACTTTTTCCTCAGCTACCTGTCCTTCATGGACATCTGCTTCACCTCCACAGTGGCCCCCAAACTGATCACAGACTTACTGGCCGAGCGGTCGACCATCTCCTACAACGGCTGCTTGTCCCAGATGTTTTATGCCCACTTCTTTGGTGCCACTGAGATCTTCATCTTGGTGACCATGGCCTATGACTGCTATGCAGCCATCTGCAGACCCCTTCACTACATGGTCATCATGAGCAGACGGGTGTGCTATGTCCTTGTGACGGCCTCTATTATTGGAGCGTTTATCCATTCAATCCTGCATGTACTGATTATTATTGAGCTTCCCTTCTGTGGCCCCAGTCAAATCGACCACTATTTCTGTGATGTCTTCCCCTTGCTGAAGCTGGCCTGCACGGACACCCGCTTGGTGGTCATCACGATCATTACCACCACAGGGGTGCTGTCCATTTTGACTTTTGTTGCCTTGGTAACTTCTTACATCATCATCCTGTCCACCCTGAGGACCCGTTCCTCTGAGGGCCGCCGCAAAGCCGTCTCCACCTGCGGCTCACACATCGCTGTTGTGTTCATGTTCTTCTTCCCCCTCATCTTCACCTATGTCCCCACAGCTGATTCTGTCAGTAACGACAAGGTTTTTGCCCTGTTTTACACCATGATTGCCCCCATGTTCAACCCTCTCATCTACACGCTGAGAAACACAGACATGAAGAATGCCATGAGGAAAGTGTGGTGCCGAGACAAACTGTTTGGAGGGAAATGAGGCCTCTGGTGTTCAAGCCCTTCGGCAAATCCTGCTCTATCCACAGATTCATTAATGTCAACAAATACAACAGGTACAGAGAGGTGGTGTGCTGTCATCAAAAGTTGCAAGCCTTGAAGAGAAAAGGCCCCTCAGCCACTCTCTTTCTGTTGCTTTTCTGAGACTGTATAGACTGGGAGTGGATCAGATGATCTCCAGGTCTCTTCCAGCTCTGACGATTTGGAATTTATGCCTTACATTCTGGACCCTACTGTTTTTTATGATCCCTGACATAGTGGACATTATAGCACTTTTATCAGGGCAAATTGTAGAGACTGTATGGTTTGGCAGTTGTGCCCTGCTTTGGAAACAGATATCTTGGCTGAGACACTTTTCACAGGTAGAGTCCTAAGCACTTCCATACTTTTGAGGTTTCCATTGCAATAAAAAAATAAATGCCAGAAATTTTACGTGTTGTATATTTTGATTCTCTATATTAACATCATGCTTCTAAAATAGTGCAATGCAATGTATTATACTACTCACACTTTAGTAATGAAAGTTATTGTCGTTAATTCTTAGTACCCTGTCAGTGGTGTATTACAGTACAGTCTGCCCTCCATATTTGCAGCTTCCCCATCTGCAGACTCAACCCACCATGGATCCAAAGGCCTAAGATCGTTGACCATGTACAGACATTTTTCTTGTCATTATTTCCTAAATAATACAGTATAACTACTATTTACATAGCATTTATATTGATTTAGGTATTATAAGTAATCCAGAAATGATTTAAAGTATACAGGAGGATGTGCATAGGTTGTATCCAAATAACTACGTCATTTTATACAAGGGACTTGAGCATTAGATGATTTTGGTATGGGGGAGTCCTGGAACAAATCCACCATGGATACTGAGAGATGACTGTAACTGGAAGTTTCAAATTGGATGATGAACATCTTTTTCAAGCCTATAAGTGTAATTCTATGACTGTATTTATTACCTCATTTTAAAAGTCTTCATTAGTATACAACTTAATGCTCTATGTAAATGTGCAACATAGAAATTCTCCCATCCTGTGAAAGGGCCTGGGCTTAAGAAGGCACATAGCTGAATAAATGGATGTTCCTGGGATGCATTTTGTTAATCTTCACTGCTCCTTATGCTAATTAGCATATTTTGATGTTTTGTTCTACCATCCAAACTATGCAAATCTGCCTCTTTTCCACTCAGGGAGGCCCCTATACTAGGGAGAACTAAAGAAGATTAGACTAAGAAGCAGGTAAAACCAACTGAAAACTGGGGCACAAGCCAAGATCATCTTTGGTACATTGATGCATGTCCTTAATTTATACAAGAATCCTCAAGCTTTGTGAATCGGAAGGGACTTCTGATGTCCTCTAGGGTCATCCACTAGCACAACATACACCTGAGGAACTGAGGCTATGGGGTGGGTTCACCAAGTGTTCAAATATGGACATTTCTGTCTTTTTCTTGCGCTCCATCCTCTCCACCATAGTCCACACTAAGAAATTGTATTGTATATACTTAAATTATTATTGTCCCTTGTTCAACAGCAATCCAAGTTTTAAGGTGAGGAGTACATTTGCAGAAATTAGCCATAGTTTGGTCAAGATTTCAGCAATAGTTTTTCTCTTCCAAAAAGATCCTGACATGAGTACTGTCTGAAAAGTCAGAGAACTTAGAACATAAGGGGAGGAAGAAAAGTAATGAAGTATATTGAAAAGGAGATAACAAAGACAATAGCAGATCAAGTCACGGTTTAGATTTGATGTTGACCATCTGGTGGCAATTACCTCCTGGTGGGACTATTCAATTCAGGACCGTTAAGGTGAACAGAAATGTCTACAGCCACGAGGCTAATTCTGGTGTTTATTTTTAATAAGCCTGTTATTGATGCATATGTAGGCCACATTCTCCGGTAATGAATTAAACTTGCTTATTGTGATAAATTCGCTATTTGGTTTCTCCCAAAAGAAGACAGAACTTTCAGAAGTATGTTTGCATATGGCTCATGTTTATCTTTTGTTAACTCTCTTCATATAATTTATTAACAAAAGAGGGGTGAAAATGAATCTACCCAAGTGTGGTTAGATTATGTCCTTCTCTTCCTGTGTGTTATCCATGGATGAAATAGTGGGAGGGAGACTGGCTGCACACTTAGGTATTTAGAATTTGTCCTTTATGTACATGACCAAGGTTCTGTGCTGTCCTTCATGTCCATTCTCTCTAGTTGGCCTCTTATACTGTCAAAGTACCTTACACTAAATATACTAGAGGTTTTATTAATTCAAGAATATGCCTCAGAATCCCTACTTCTACAGTTTGACCATGCTATTGTTGGATCAGCCAGCTCAATTACACCATGTAACAAGCCATTTCAAAACTCACGGCTTGTACAATAAGCATTTAATTCTCTGTTTTGTGTCTTTTGGTAAGCTGGGGTTCAGCTGATCTAGGTTGAGCTTGATGGGGCTTAATTCCAGACTTCAGAGTATGTTTGGATATAATTCATGTAGTTCTTATTTTTCTCATGTATAAAATAGAAGTGTTATCTTAAGTCTTTGCTGAAATTGAACTTTTGTGTTCTGTACATGTGATGTTTGACTGTACATTAACTGGTTTGGAAGTTCAGCATTGTTTGTCTTTCTCTACCCGGTGGTGCACTTAATTTGCAGATTTTTCATACTAAAACTGTACAATAAACACTATTTTGAAGATGTGAATAAAGTGATGAAGTTGCATTATGCCTCAAAACAAAACAAAACTGGCCACCATGCAAGAACTAGACACATCAGAACACTGTCAAAATGAGGCATTCCCTCTCAGTTACTATAAAAAACAGTGAAATTCTGGAGGCTCTGACATGTGATAAATGTTTTAATCTCCTGAATATGTTTAAATGAGAAAGGAATAACATATTGAGGAATGTAAAAGCTATCTTTACATATTCAATTGAGCAGTGCATGGAAACATATTTAAAATATTTTGTGCTCCTCCAGGGACAGAAGTATAATCACTGGTTAAAAGATATAGGGAGACAAACCTTTATTGTTTTCCACTATAAAATAAGCTAATTTATTCATCTGGAAAATGAGAAAGATTGCCATTTATTTTCATCAGTGAAGGCTACAATCAAAGTCACACCAACAATCTTGTAACAGCAAGATTATAAAACTATAAAGCTGGCAGTCAATGCTGTGATCATACATCCCTGAAATAAAATGGTGTTGTTGACCTGACTCACCCACACTGAAAGTGGGGAGAGTCTGAGTTCTCATGATTCTTGGCCTTTTCTTTCCAAGAAACCAAGAGGAGACTCTCTAAGATCCTCTGCTTGGGATTGACTCTGAGGCAATTTTGAGAACAGGAATACATTTACAAAGTCACTGGTAGAAACTTGAATACTATTCTATATGCTCCACTTCTTGGTCTTTGAGAATAAAGAATCTGTCAGCTTTATCTTCTTAGGGACTTCAGAATTTCAATATCACTAATGTCCCTTGATAGCCAAGACTTTAGTGCAAAGATACAAAGGAAAGAGTATTGTGGAGAAAAGTTATCAAATGGGTAACATTTATTTACTTCACAGTTTTCTAAATTCAGTTCAAGTTTAGCTCCCTTTGTGTTTGTCAGCAGAACTGATGGGGGTATATCTCCAAAGGTAGGGCTCTTTGGATCTTATTGACTCATAGACCTCTCGTGCTCTAACAACATCAAGCATCATCTAGTCCCAGTGTTTCCAAATCTAAGTTCCCAGATGCACCACTGACTGTATAAAAATTACCAGAGGAGTTTATTAGAAATATAGATTTTTTATACCCTTTAACCCTGGCCTAGTGGATCAGAAACTCTTAGAATAGGTACAGTTATAGTCCAAAAACCTCTCAAGATGATTCCAATGATTGGACAGGTGTGAGAAGCACTGACCTAGCCATCATTTTTAAGTTGAGCAAAGGGAGGTCCATAGAGATCCAGTGAGTATATGTCGAAGCTGGGACATTAAACATGCATTTTTGTGGTCCAGGGCAAGGGTTTCTTAATTATAACTTCTATTCCAGATGTCTTGCTCCCTTTTGGTCTTTCTTATCATTAATTCTGTGAAGGCATCAACATCAGCGATCATAGTTTAAAGCACTAACTGTGTACAATCTTTAACATAGTGTACACACACACGCATACTCCGCAACCATCAACACATACCCAGGTATAGGCAGTAACTTGAATAATCAGCTTTGTGGAAAAGACAATAAAACAATGGCAAAGAGATCATCAGTGATGTGTTCCTTTGCGATAGAAAAATAAAGCTCAGGGTGCACACAGTGAAGGAGGAATGTGTCGCCAGGGCCAGTGTCAGTTCACATAAGAAAGTCGTGTTTGTCCAGAATGAGTCTCTCTGGAGTCCACAGTTGGAAGTTGGGTGAGGTTAGTCAAGGAAGCAGTGATAAATGGCTCCCTGTATTCAGTAAGGCTGCTTGGTTCAAACATTGGAGGAAATATAGTTTCCCAACCATGCATTTCCACACACTATGTATATCCCGTTGATTGAGTGACAGTCGCCTATTCATCACAGGAGTCTTTGTTTTTATTCAGATTCTTCAGTTTTTCCACTTTATGTGCTAGTGACTAGTGGCTACAGATGACAAGTACAGATTAGAGTCAGTTAGTGGAAGAATTTTAATGGGATGTTACAATTAAAATGGAGATGTTAGAGGTTTTTTTTTTTTTTTTTTCCAATTTCCTTATTGTTTGGGTAAAGAAAATGAGTTCTAGAGAAAGGAAAAAAATTTCCCAAGACCAGAGGATGAAAAATGGTCTTTTGTTTTTTGTCTGTGTTTTCTCTCTGTCACATTCTGCAACACCTCCCCTCCCATTCTAAGTTTACTAGGTTTAGTTTTCACTGTGTTTTGGAGGACTTATATAAGAACATTTTAGCTCAGATCTCTGTTATTTTTAATACAATATATACACATTGAGTCTTGAGTATGTACTAATCACAGTTCTAAACACTAGAAAACAGCCTTAAGTATTTCACAGTAGACTCTCATTCTTTAAAGAAAATTACAAGAAGGCAAAACTGGGGAGAAGAATATAATGGTGCTGAGTAGGATCATGCTGATCTTCTGAGATTAATAAGATTTCTCTGGCTTAGATAATTCAGAGAATTATCTGATTATGAAATATTAGAACAAATATAATAAAAATAATAATTAATAATACTTTACTTCTGTAGAATGTGTTATTCTCTCATTTGTTCCTCCAAAAGAGAAAACCTGTGAAGCTGCTTTTATTGTCTTCATTGTACAGGTGAGAAAATTTTAGATCATCCAGCTTACATTGTTTCTTCCAACTATTTATCATTAGCCTTCCAGAAAACCTGCCTGCTCATTTTCTTCATTGCATTCTTTACTTCTGCATTCCTCAGTGTATAAATGAGGGGATTTAACATGGGAGTGATAACAGTGTAAAATACAGCCACCATCTTATCCTCTGAAAAGGTGGTGTCAGGGCGCATATACATGAAAGTACAGGGACCAAAGAAGATGATGACCACAGTGATGTGGGAGCCACAGGTGGAGAGGGCTTTGCGTCTGCCCTCTGCTGACTGCTTTCTCAGGGAGATCAGGATGATGGTATAGGAGGTTAGCAAGATAACAAAGCTCCCCAGAGTGATGGTACCACTGTTGGCTGTCACAACAACACCAACCACATATGTGTCTGTGCAGGAAAGTTTCAGCACAGGGTGGACATCACAAAAGTAGTGGTCAATCTCATTAGGTCCACAAAAGGGTAGTTGGACTACTAGAGCCACTTGGATAATGGAGTGTAAGAACCCAACAACCCAGGTCCCCAGCAACATTTTATTGCATCTGTCCCAGTCCATGATGGTTACATAGTACAGAGGTTTACAGATAGCCACGTAACGATCATAGGCCATTACAGTAAGGATGAAGATCTCAGTGCAACCAAAGAAATGCCCCCAAAAGATTTGCAACATGCACCCCGCATAGGAGATAGTTTTGCCCTTGGCTAATAGGTCAACAAGCATCCTAGGAGCTGTGACCGAGGAGTAACAGATGTCCACAAAAGACAAATAGTTGAGAAAGAAATACATCGGAGACTTGTAAAGGTTGCCGACATAAATTGTCAGCATGATGAGGAGGTTTCCCAGAAGACTGACTGTGTAGAAGAAAGAAAACACCACGAAACAAACTGCTTCAACCTCTAGGTTCTGAGAAAGACCCCAGAAAATGAATTCAGTTACATTGCTAATTTTTTCCATGGAATTAATCTGGGAGGCCAAGTTACCAAGATACAATTAATTATCTGAAAAAAAAACATAACCAGGATCAACAAAATTTACTTCTGACTCAAAACAAATGGATAATCACAGTAGTTGAAAATGGAAAAATGGATACTTACTGCTTCTTAGCATGCATACTTAAAGAAATTGAAGTGCACATAATCTGGTCATCTTACCTCCATATGATAGTCCATTCATTTACTTCAGATGAGGAAACAAAGTCCAGCGAGATAAAGCAAATCCCCTAAGTCACACATCTAACCAAGAGTCTCACCTCCCTCACCTTTTATTAAGGTTTTTTCATCTGTTTGTTTCTAAAAATGTACTTAGTTTTTAGTCTGTATAAGGCACTCAACCTAATTTTGAAACAACTTCTGTGTGTGGGGATATGGTACCATTTATATATCTGAAAAGATTCATCGTATTTTTGACACAAAAATGTAAATGTATGTCTGCATTTTTCCTTCTGAATACTGCCATGAGTGTTCAAGTAGTTGAAACTAGGTGACCTCTGTAGGTTCTTCTTCTTAGGAAACTCAGATCTTTTTGTACATGAATTTATGGTCCCCTATTTGATACTGTGGAAGATCAAGATTTGGCCACCCTGAAATCTATCTCTTTACCTTGGTTGTTTTCTCTAGGGACATTTGACCTCCCCCACTAACTGCCTAAAGAATTTGACATGGTGGCTCCTTCCTAGAACAGATTTATCATGACTGCTATAAAGATAACGTAGGGTAAGTGTTACAATAGAAAGGGCACCAACAAGCCCCTCTTATCAGAAGTTCTGTCTCTCTAGCCACATTCTCTGGATGACCCTGAGAAGAGTTGCCAGACAATCATTTACATTTATAAGGGAAATCTCCATTTGTAAAGGTATCTCCCTCTCTATTTGGAGAAGAGAGGGGGATGAGCTCATTTCTAGTGACTTATCAATGTGGAAGGTGAGGCCTTGGGCTGCATAATAACCTTACTCTTGTTTACTGTGCTTTAGTGGTAATCTCCTGTAACTGACTCCCCCCACCCCCAAAATCCTCCTTTGTCGTTGGCTGAACATGGTATTTAAGATGAGAATTTCTGCTATTGTGTTGAGAAACGCAGTGTCCCTGCTTTCTCCCATGTATACATGTTATTAAACTTGGTATTATTTTCTCCTGCTAACCTGTCTTGTTAATTATTTGGCCAGCCAGAAGAACCTTAAGGAAGAGGGCGGAGGGAGATTCTCCCTCTTCCCCCTACAGTTTTGGCGTAGTCGCCAGGAGCCACACTGGCTGGCAAGTTGCCTTCTCTGGCTGGAAGACCTGCCTTCTCCCTGGACTACTGCAGATGGTGAGATACGGGAACGCCTGACGAAAGCCGGCAAAAGGTAAGACTTCTTACCACGTCAGCCTCCCGGAATCTCTATCTGCGGAGTCCGGCGGAAGGAAATGGTGAGAATTTTTTCTCTTTCTAAATTTAGATTGGCAGGAGAAAATATTTGGGAAACTAGTTTCTTGGGCTTTTAGTGACTCTTGGTTTAAATTTGGTAGAGTACTCTTGGTTTTGATCTTGATCCCTTTTCCTCCCAGAGGTAGTCTCTCTTTTTCTCTTTTGTCTGTGTCTTTTGTCATAAGAAGGAAATACCATAGGGTAGGACGCAGGCATAGGCCCTGTAAGCCTGCTGTCCGGGCCGGCCCCACAGACTGGTGAGTTGGCGGGTCTCACCAGACCGGCGTCTACAAACTTTGCTGTGGGTTATTATGCACATGAAGTGAAGTTCATTGCCAAGGCCATCTTGGAAGCCAAAAAGTCCGCAAATTTGGTGGGCGCGGGTCGAGCAGTTAAGAGCCATTAGGGCGCTCGCCACTCTCAGAAGACTCCCGTGACAGGATAAGTTGGGTCACGGAATGGGGTAGATGACACAGGTCCCCCGCCAACTGCAAGAAAATGTCCGTGCAACGACGAGGTACTCTGTAAAAGCACACAGTCCCCAACCCCGCGGCACCTCCCCCTCTAGGTATTATTCTGGCTCCAAGAGACCTAAGGCGTGGCTAAAGCTGTCATTGTGCAAAGAAAAAAAAAAAAAAAAAAAACCGGATGAGGTTTTTCCTTCTGTCTTGTTCTGTGTCCTGAAAACTTGGCTTTGTGACCAGTGAGAATATTCTCCTTGGTCTCCACCATACGGAAGGTGCATTTACCGGGGTGCACCTTGGTGGCCAGTCAAGTAGACTGGGGTTCCGAACTGTCTCTTTGTCCGGCTGTGCCAAGCTCTCAGGGGAGTTTGTCATAAAGGGCCCAGTCCATAAGGGCTTTTGTCGTCTTAACCTTTGTTGCTTGTTAGTGCTGGAAAAATCCCATTCCAGTATCGCCTGCCCGGTGTCACAGATTAGAGGGTCTGTGACTGGAGGCGTCCCACACTATTGTGGGACACCAGAGACACCATCCTTACCGCCTGTGCAACGAAGGTCTTTACTGTCTCTGAATATCTTTGGGAGTGAATTCTGTGGATCATGAGGGCTACATCATCTGCGCCCTCACCAGGGACGCCTCTTTGCGTCCATGGTAGATTTATTCTAATCGTGGAAAGTTACCTCCGGGTCTTTCCTTAAAAAGGCTTATTGGTTCAAGTCACTATTGGAATAAATATACAAATGAAGATCCTACTCGTCAATAGCCAGACGATGGATCCTTTGAATTGGAAAAACTTCTAAATTGGGGGGAAAAAAAAATGTTTTGAGAGCTCTCACATAATTATTTATTTGGTACCTAAAAAAAGGCCAAAAAAAAAAAAAAGGAAGGGAAAAATTTGACTAGCCTTAAGACCTTGACTCAGGTTGCAATTGAATTGAGAACATGTAAAAGTGTAAGTGTTGATAAGATTATAAATGTTGGAATGTTTGAGCTAATTTTATATAAAGAGGTTACATCAACTTTGCCTGAGTAGATTTTAAAATGTCTGACTGGGAATGCATCCCTGGTCCAAAATTAAAGACCAAGACCTATTAATAAAAATTTTAATGATAACTATGTTTAGAGTTATAAGAGGTGATAAAATTTACATGAAATTTTGCAGGAAAAAAACTGATGTTATTTCTATTACAGAACTGGTTAACAAAAATAGTAATTTAAATGATGGCTAATTTTATCTAATGTCTTATAAAGTCTTATAGGCAATCTAAATAATTATTGGGAATAAGTAACTAAATAGTTGTGGAAAAGATGAATGTTGGGTGAACTTTAAACAATAATTATGTGTTATGGTGGTTACAGTTTCCAAACTCTTTTTGGTGACTTTTAGAGTTTTGCTAAATTGTATAAAAAAAATTCTCTGAATATCATCATTTCCAAATAAGATAGGATATTAGACATTGATTGCTAAATGTACATTTGTCTACTTTTGGCTTTTCATTACAGGAAAACTAAAAGGTGTTTTGGGTCTATTGGTAAACATGTGTTTTATTAAAAGATTGTACTATAAAGTAACATGTTTCTAAAAGTTATGAAGTGTTTATAAATTTTCCAAGCCACAAGATACTAATATAAAAGAAAGTTTATAATTGTTTAGTTTTTACTTACAAATTGAGGTTTCTAAAGGTTAAAATTTCTAATTAGTATATGTGATTGAAAATTAAGAAAAATTAAAAAAAATATGTCTGTGTACAGGGAAAATAAGATGTATAAAGAAGGAACAAAGAATGGAAATATTTTGTTTGGTTGATTAAGAAAGATAAATTTGTCCTCAAGTACTAGAAGGGAAAAGAAAGACATGGGACAAATTCTGAATGTAAAAAAAAAGTTATAGAAGGTTTGTGGAAGAAGAATTCTGGAAAAAGAGTTTTTACATGGTCAAGTTGGCTAAGATTAAAATGAATTTAATTAGGGCCGGTCCCGTGGCTTAGTGGTTAAGTGCTCACGCTCCACTGCTGGTGGCCCGGGTTCGGATCCCGGGCTCGCGCTGATGCACCACTTCTCCGGCCATGCTGAGGCCGCGTCCCACATACAGCAACTAGAAGGACGTGCATCTATGACATACAACTATCTACTGGGGCTTTGGGGGAAAAAATAAATAAAAAAAAAAAAATTAAAAAAAAAATTTTTAATGAATTTAATTAAATAAATGAGTTTTAGTAGCAGAAGTAAGCTGGTGCAAAATTGAAATTTCTCGTAAAAGGATAATTTGCTTAAACTTAATAAAGAGGTTATAAAAGATTTTTCTTTACCTTTGAGTAAGTCTACCTAAAAAAAAAACTGTTAAAATAATTTCCTGTGTTCAAAAGACTGAGGTCTCTCTATTAAGGCTTTTTAGACTGTTAGTGCTCTGTTTGCATTGACTTGATTGTTTATATTTTTGACAAGCTCCACCAAAATTCATATCTTAAATAAAGTCTTTTTTTTCTTTGAAAATTTTCAAAGGGCCCTGGAACTTCTCAAAAAAATTTGCTCTCTTCCTATAAAGAAAAAGATACTAAACTTATTAGGCTTATTCAGTATGTTAAACTACATGGAAAGCATTGTCAGAAAAGTGATGATAAGCCTGCTTAGGTGGTATTTTGTGGGTTAATGTTAATGATATAGGCGTTTTAAAATTGTATAACATTACTGAAATTCTGATCTGTCCTGGTTATCAGTCATAATTCTGGTTATTATTTTAAAGTGTTATATGTCACAAAATTAACCAAATTTCTCTGTCAATTGCCATTTTGAGGTCTTGTTGTTTACAGACTTATTTCTTTGCTCTAATGCTTTTGCAAAATGTTTCAACTTCAGAAAAATTCATGGAAAGTACTCTGACATTTACACTGAAGTACAGGCTTCTGATAAACTTTCTGATGATAAAACTGAACTTGGTAAGAAATTACAGAAATCTGATGGAGAGACTGACTTCATGAAGCTGCTAACAGAAAGACTGGGATCGAGAATGGATTACACAGGACTGAATGAACTGATGAGGATGATTATAATTTTCATGATTTTTCATTTGAAGTATTGCTGAATTTTTAATGTTTTGTTTTTTCAGATTTAAAGAAAATTTTTTCTCTTTTCTCCCGAGATAGCTATGACATAACAATTTGGTAAATGATACTTTTGTAAGCAAAATTGAAAAATTTATCTTTTTCTCTCTATCTGATCCCTCAAATTTAAAGACTCTTAGTAAGTGAGTATTGTTGTTTTCATGGCAATATAGTTATCTGCATAAGTTCAATAAGAATCTGTTCTCCTTATAACAGGACACAATTGGAAACACTGGTTATATTACCAAGGCTGTGACTGGAACATCATATTTGCGATATAACCATACAGCTTTTGAAGAATGAAGATTAGACTTTATGGAATAAAGCCACGTGGAAATATTGGCTTGGTACCTTATGTTCCAAACAGCACTTACCAGGATAAGTAAAGAATGTCACTTATCTGGCAGGTACAAAGAACTTCGAAATATTTTGGGGGAACCTCGGAAGAGAAGAATTCACCCAAATCTGTAGATATTGCAGGCAAAGTCTGATGACAAAATCCTTGGCTTGGCTTTCCTGGCCTCGAGAGGCTTTTGAAGTTCAATGTGAGATTCCTTACAAAAAGTTCCAGCAAAGCAGATTTAAAAGAGCCTATGTGATCAATTGCTATTCTTGCTGTACTTATGTAAATAATTGGGCCAACTCTATTAAAACTAGACTTATTTTGCAAACTAGTTTTAACTTGCTATCTTAATAAAAATGAGGGTGATTTTAGAGAAAAAAATTATATTTCAGTAAAAACTATAATATACATTTGCGGATATTAGATCCTAGTTTTGTTAATTGTCTTTTAAGGTTTTTGTTTTATATCTGTTGACTGGACTAGATCCTGATTTCTTCTAGTCTCCTGAAATATCTGGTTACAGATGTCCAAACTAACATTTTTGATTTTTTTCCATCATTTTCATTTAGAATCACTGAAAACCGAACCTGCCCTTTTTCCTGAAGCCTTACAAAGTGAAGCCGATGGACTTGATACAAACTTAAGAGATTACTTGATGACATCATCAGAGACATTTTAAACTACAAAAGATGCTTTGACGCTGACGTCTAAAATTCTTCTTCACTGGCTGTCCTCTAAACTCAAAAACTACTTTACAACTTGCTCTAACCATTAACCTTGTTTTTCTTTTGTTTACATAGAAATGCTTCTATTAAATACTTGATTGCTTGCTTCCACAATATAGGCGTAACCTTGAGAGCCCACCTGCATCACCACCTTCCAAAATGAACTTAATTGAACTGATCTATTATCAAGACAAAAAAAATGTCTTCAGTGAGATAAAACAGCCTACCAACTCAGCTTCTAGACTATGAAACTTCTTTAAGTTTCAAAAAGACTGTAAAACTTTTAGTTTAAAAGGCGGGACTGTGGGAGATCAAGATTTGGCCACCCTGAAATCTATCTCTTTACCTTAGTTGTTTTCTCTAGGGACATTTGAACTCCCCCACTAACTGCCTAAAGAATTTGACATGGTGGCTCCTTCCTAAAACAGATTTATCATGACTGCTATAAAGATAACGTAGGGTAAATGTTACAATAGAAAAGGCACCAACAAGCCCCTCTTATCAGAAGTTCTGTCTCTCTGGCCACATTCTCTGGATGACCCTGAGAAGAGTTGCCAGACAATCATTTACATTTATAAGGGAAATCTCCATTTGTAAAGGTATCTCCCTCTCTGTTTGGAGAAGAGAGGGGGATGAGCTCATTTCTAGTGACTTATCAATGTGGAAGGTAAGGCCTTGGGCTGCATAATAACCTTACTCTTGTTTACTGTGCTTTAGTGGTACTCTCCTGTAACTGACTTCCCTTACCCCCAAAATCCTCTTTTGTCATTGGCTGAACATGGTATTTAAGACGAGAATTTCTGCTATTGTGTTGAAAAACACAGTGTCCCTGCTTTCTCCCATGTATACATGTTATTAAACTTGGTATCATTTTCTCCTGCTAACCTGTCTTGTTAATTATTTGGCCAGCCAGAAGAACCTTAAAGAAGAGGGCAGAGAGAGATTCTCCCTCTTCCCCCTACAATACCAAGCTCTTACAGTCAAAAGGTGGTGCGGTGTAGTAGAAAGAGGACCTGATATAAACCTGATTCTGACATGATGGTGCTGTAACTCTAGATAAATTGTGTATCTTCATGGGTCTTCGTTATCCCATTTGTTAAATGAGATAGTTTCAATTTCACTATCATCTATCATATTAACAGTTACTTCTACCATGAATTAAGTCAATTCCATCAACATGGAATAGCCATAAAACTCTGGTAAGGAGGCAGAAATATGAGAAGATAAAGCAATAAAATAAACTGCTGGAGACAAAGCAAGATCTGTTTGATTTGAAAGGAGAAGAGAAGTCTTGGGTGATTTCTGCATGCCCCAGGAATTACTTTGCCTTGGTATTTGAAAGGTTTGTCTGTTAACCAACAAAAGAAAAAATCTCTGCCCTTTCATGTCGCCATTCTTTCATGCATCCTTTTAATCTTTCAAGTTTCATGCTAGTCTATATTAGCTCTCCCATGTAGAATGAATTAAATATTTGTGGAAGAGGTCATCGCTGAGAGATACTTTAGTATACGTAAAGACGGGTTTAGGAAGAGGGCAATATTTAATTCAAATGGATGAGTCTTCAGTGGTGGAATTTCAGGCAGTCTAGTGAGGTCACTGGAACGTATTGTGGAAAGTGGTATGTGGAATAGTTTTGATTAAAGGGGCTTACAAGTTATTCCCCAAACCAAGCCACAGATGTAAATGATCCTTTAGTTTTAGGCTAGGATAGGATTAGATAGTGTCGTAGATAATCATTAGGAATTTTGTCCACCTGAAGCCACTTCCTGTGACGATTTGTCAAGTTAGCGCTTACAACTCTGACCGAACTCTGTCCTCAGCATCCTTTTCCAGCAACATTGTGCCTGGCACTTCCAGCTTTTCGGAAACTACAGGGCTGCGTTTTGTCAGGTCTGTATAACAGAGCTGATAGAGTAGTCACTACAGGTATACCTTTCCTTATCAGTACACAATAATGATAATAATAATAATAATAGTAACAGTAAGAGCAATAATTCAAATTCAGACTCAAGTACATCCCTCTGCTTTTCTTGCATGCTCATTCCCCTCTGGTTTTTCCTTCTGTATTAAAAAAAATACTGCTCTCACTGAGAGAACCCTTCAATTTAAGACAGCTCATCATAGCAGATTTTGACAACCGTGAATTGTGTTGCTTGCTTTTCATCTAGAAGAAGCTTGGGAATTGTGCCTCCATTGTCCATAGCATAAGTCCTAGAGGAATTCTTCTTTCCCCTTGAATCAAGACCCATCCCTCCACTTTCTAAGCATTTCACACATAATGACTCAATTTCTTTTAAAATTATTGGCATTTTCTTATTCACCATCATGCTATCCTACTTCATCGTCATGTACGGATGCACTTCATCATCTTATCATCATCTTAATAATTTTCTTCTCCATTTATTTCTGAGAACAGTGTCTTGCAACTGTATTACAGGTATTCAAAATATAGACATTTGATTGAATTTCCTTTCTCCATAAATGTTTTATATTAGTTTTAGAAGAAAAAAAAATCTCACCAGTATTGTCTGCGGCTTGAGTTTTGCTGTATTTTCCTCTCTCTCTTGAGATAATTTGGGTGCAGCTGTCCAAAATAAAGTAAGAATGATGCCTTAGGAATTGCCTTATGAATAGTTAGTACTGGAAAACCGCTGACCTCTGAAACTCAAAGACTGGTAGAAGTCAAGTCTTTATTGTTCCTGGTTCTCTCTCTCATCTACTGAAATCTGCCATTTCACAGTATCTTTGGCAACAAATGCTTTTTTCTCTACATCTTATAAAGTCTATTTAAAGAGAATGATGCAAAATGTTAATGACCTTGGGGAAAGCCCTTCTCCCAAAGTCTCCCTCCATAATCAGAACTACATCAGAGAGCTAACAATGAGCTTTAATTTCCAGATGCTTTTCAATTTATTAAGAAAAGATTTTAAAAATTTTCTTTATTTGCTAAATTTAAAACTCAATCAATTCTTGCATTTAGGACCATAACACTAATCCAAAGCATTTCAGCAAACAGAAGTAATTGTATTATGATTATATATCTTGTTCATTGGATTAATGTGCATCTATATATATTAAATATTACATATTTAATACAACATATATATTAAAATATCACTTTTTGGAGTATTTCTCTATTGAATTTTAATTTTTCTACTCTTTTTGAAAGTTCTATTTGATTGGAAAATAGTGGGTTCAATAGTGCTATTTGGGGTTTACTGCTTTTCTTTTTAATTGAGTCTGTGCTGATTTCTGGAGAAGTTGAGGGAAGACGTTCACTTCCAGCCTATACCCGAGGTGAATCATAGTGCAGGCTTTCGTTCTTTTACTTTTTGATAGTAAACCATTAAAATTGACTCTTGACCACTAATATACTTTCTTATTTTTTTCCTATTTACACTCTTTCCTTTCGCCTCATTCTGGCTTTTCTTTCTTTCCCCTTTCTACTCTCATCCCACCTCCTTCCTCTTTTTTCATACAACCTCCAAAAATCACGCTTTTACTTGTTCATACTCATAGAGGGAACTTATGAGCTGCCCATCACTTGCTACTAAGCATAGCTGATTTACTGATCTCACTGCACCTTTTAAGAGATGCTACATATTCCTTTTCCAAACCATCTGTAAATATCTAGAAAGGGGACAAATGTATCCATTGGTTCCTCTTTCCCACTGGCGAAGTTCTCAACAGACAATTTTCCAAAGAAGATATACAGATGGCCAACAGGCACATGAAAAGATGTTCAACATCATTAACTATCAGGCAAATAAAAATCAAAACTACAGTGATATATCACCTCCCGCTGGTCAAAATGGCTATAATTAACAACACTCTCTGTTTTTTTGAGATGGAGTCCTTTTAGATTCCACATGTAAGAGACGTCGTTCAGTATTTGTCTTTCTCTGACTTATCTCACTTAACATAATGTCCTCAAGGTCCATCCATGTTGTTTCAAATGGCAGATAGTAGAGTTTCCTTTGTCTCATGGTTGAATAGTATTCCATTGTGTGTGTGTGCGCGCACATGCACGTGCACATATCATATCTTCATCCACTCATTGTTTGATAGAAATGAAGTTATTTCTACATCTTGGCTATTGTGAGTAAGGCTGCAATAGACATGGGAGTATATACATCTCTTCAATAATTTGTTTTCATTTTCTTTAGGTATATACTCAGAAGTGGGAATGCTGGATTGTATGGTAGTTCTATTTTTAATTTTTTTTAGGAAGCTCCATACTGTTCTCCATAGTGGCTGAACGAGTTTACAATCTCACCTACAGTGCACATGGGTTCCCTTTTCTCCACATCCTCGCCAACAGTTGTTATCTCTTGTAGTCTTGAGGATCACCATACTTATAGGTGTGAGGTGCTATCTCACTGTGTTTTTGATTTCCATTTTCTGATGATTAGCAGTGCTGAGCACATTTTCATGTACCTGTTGGCCATTTGGATGTCTTCTTTGGAAAGATTTCTATTTATTTCCTCTGTCCATTTTTAATTGGCTTTTTTGTTGTTGTTGTTGTTATTAAGTTGTATGAGTTCTTTACATATTTTGGATATTAACCCTTATTTAATACATGGTTTGCAAATATTTTCTCCTATTTCATAGTTTGCCTTTTCATTTTGTTGATTGTTTCTTTTGTAATGCAGAGGCATTTTTTATAATAGATATATATATATATATTCATATTTAAATATCAAATACTTTCTTGCAGTGCAGAATCTTTTAAGTTTGATGTATTCCCATTTGTTGATTTTTCCTTTTGTTTTTTGTGATTTTGGTGTCATATCCAAAAAATCATCACCATGGTCATTATCCAGAACGTTTTCCTCTATGTTTTCTTCTGGCAATTTTATGGTTTCATGTCTTACATTTAAGTCTTTAGTCCATTTTGAGTTGATTTTTTGTGTATGGTGTGATATAAGGGTCCAATTTCTTTCTTTTGAGTGTGAATATCCAGTTTTCCCAACACCATACATTGAGAACATAACCTTTCCCCAATGTTTATTCTTGGCATCCTTGTCAACTTTCAGTTGACTGCATATGAGAGGGTTTATATCTGATCTCTCTATTCTAGTCCATTGGTCTATGTGTCTGTTTTTATGCTAGTATGATACTGTTTTGATTACTGTGGCTTTGTAATTTAGTTTGAAATCAGAAATTGTAATGCCTCCAGCTTTATTTTTCTTTCTCAAAATTGTTTTGTTTATTCAGGGTCTTTTGTGGTTCTATGCGAATTCTAGGATTGTTTCTTCTATTTCTGTAAAAAATGCCTTTAGGGCATTGATAAGGATTTCATTGTATCTATCCATTACTTTGAGTAATGTGGACATTTTAGCAATATTTAATTGTTGCAATCTGTGAACACAGGATGTCTCCCCATTTATTTGTGTCTCATTCAATTTTTTAATCAATGTTTTATAGTTTAAGTGTACAAAGCTTTCATCTCTTTGGTTAAGTTTATCCTAAAAAAAATTTTGTGCTATTATGAATGTGATTGTTTTCATAATTTCCGTTTCAGAAAATTCATTGTTAGTGTATATAAACGCAACTGATTTTTGTATGTTGATTTTTTTTATTCTGCAAGTTTGCTGAAGTACTTAATTACTTCTAATAGTATTTTTGTAGAGTTTTTTAGGATTTTCTAGTTAAAAACTGATGTCTGCTGTAAACAGTGGTAATTATATTTCTTCCTTTATGGTTGGGTGCTGTTTATTTATTTTTCATGCCTAATTGTTCTGGTTTGGACTTCCAGTACTATTTTGGACAGAACTGGAGAGAGAGGGGTTGTTTGTCTTATTCCATATTTTAGAGGAAGGCTTTCAATTTTTCACCACCAAGTATGATCTTAGTTGTTGGCTTTTCATATATGATCTTTATTACGGTGAATAAAGTTCATTCTATACCAAATGTTTTGAGAGTTTTTTTATCATAAAAGGGTATGAAATTTTGTGAAACCTTTTCTGCATCTATTGAGATGATAAGGTGATTTTTATTCTTCACTCTGCTAATATGGTGTATCACATTGATTAATTTGCATATGTTGAACGGACCTTGCATCCCAGAGATTAGTCCCACTTTGTCATGGTGTATGATTCTTTTAATGTGGTGTTGAGCTAAATTTGCTAATAATTTGTTAAGGATTTAGCATCTGTGTTCATCAGGGATATTGGCTTGTAGTTTTCTTTTTGTGTCTTTGTCTGGCTTTGGCATTGGAATGATGCCTCATAAAAAGACTTTGGAAGTGTTCCCTCTTCTACTTATTGGAAGAATTTAAGAAGGATTGATATTATTTTTCTTTAAATGTTTGATAGAATTCACTTGTAAAACCATGTGGTCTTGGGTATTTCTTTGTTGGAAGGATTTTGGTTAGTGATTCCATCCCCTATTAATTACTGGTCTGTTAAGGATTTCTATTTCTTCTTAATTCAGTCTTGGTAGGTTGTATGCTTCTAGCAATTTATCCATTTCTTCTAGTTAATCCAATTTTTGGCATACAATTGTTCATAATAATCCATTATGATATTTCTCATATCTGTGGCATCGGCTGCAATGTCTCCTCTTCCAATTTTATTTAGTTACATGGGTCTTTTCTCTTTTTATCTTTGTTAGTCTCTCTAAGGGTTTTTTTTTTTTTATTTTATTTATCTTTTCAAAAGCCAACTCTTATTTCCATCAATTTTTTTATATTATTTGACTATTCTCCACTTATTCATTTCTGCTGTAATCTTCAGTGTTTCCTTCCTTCTCTTAACTTCAGGTTAAATTTGTTCTGTTTCTAGGTCCTTGAGGTAAAATGTTTGTTAGGTTGTTTATTTGGAATATTTCTTCTTTTTAAATTTGTATGCTAATCACTATAAACTTCCCTCTTAGTAACACTTTTGATACATTCCATAATTTTTGGTATGTTGTGTTTTCATTTTCATTTGTCTTAGATATTTTCTAATTTCCATTTGATTTCTTCTTTTTGGTCAATTGTTGTTCAAGTGTGTGTTGTTTAATTTCCATGTATTTGTAAATTTTTCTATTTCCTTTTTTTATTGATTTCTAGTTTCATTCCATTGGGCTCAGAAAAGATTCTTGGGATGATTTCAATCTTCTTAAATTTGTTAAGACTTGTTTCATGCCCTAAAATATGGTTTATCCTGGAGTAAATTCTGTTTGCCCATGTGTACTGCTACTGTTGGTGGAATGTTCTGGATATGTCTGTTAGATACATTTTACCAATAGTGTTGTTCTAGTCTGTTGTTTCTTATTGATTTTCAGTCTAGATGATCTGCCTGATTTTGTAAGTGGGATATCGATATCTTGTACCATTATTTTATTCCTGTGTGTTTATCTCTCGATATCCATCAATATACTCTTTATGTATTTTGATGCCCTGATGTTGGATGCATATATATTCTTATAATTTCGTATGGAAATGACCCTTTGTCATTTGTAATGACCTTCTTTGTCTCTTTTGTCTATTTTTTGTCTAATATTAGCAATTCTGCCCTTTATTGGGATCCCATTTATGTGGGATCTTTTTTCCATTCCTTCACTTTCAGCCTTTGTGTGTCCTTAAATTTAAAATGGGTCTCTTGTAGACAACATATAGTTAGATGTTTTTATTTATTTATTTTTTTTTATGGTATAGAGCTTCCTCAAAAAAATTAAAAATAGAACTACCTTATGATCCAGCAATTCTACTTCTGGGTATTTATCCAAAAAAACAAAAAAGCTAATTTGAAAAGATTTTTCCACCCCCATGTTCATTGCAGCATTACTTACAATAGCCAAGGTATAGAAACAACCTAAGTAGATGAATGGATAAAGAATATGTAGTATGTGGGAGATATATATATATATATATATATATATATATATATATATATATATTTATACCTACCTACACAATGGAATACTATTCAGCAATAAAAAAGATTTACACCTTGCCATTTATGACAATATGGATGGACCTTGTGGGCATTATGCTAAAGGAAATAAGTCAGACAGAGTAAGACACACACCATATGATCTCACCTATATACAGAATCTAAAAGAAAGAAAACAAAACAAACCAAGCTCATAGATACAGAAAATAGATTGGTGGTTGCCAGAGGTGGGGAGAGGTGCAAAATGAATGAAGGGAGTCAGAAGAAATAACACATTTTGTTATTATTGGAGACAAATTTTTTAAAAAGTTGTATCCTCTTCTGTGTTTATTGACATGAAAATATCTATGAAGATGGTATTTAAAAAGAGAAAATAAAGAAAAAGATAAGAAGAAAACTTTTTAAATATGTAAATATATAGTATTAAAGAGTATCCTGTGGAATTTAGCTAAAGTCTTTTAATGCAAATTCTTCATGATCAGTAACATTGTTTAAATTAATACTTGTGACTTTATAATTATATCTCAATTAAAAATTGTTTTCACACAGAAAATGAAATCTTGCATCTTCATTAATGATATTTGTATAGCATAAAAGAGCAAACTTGAAAAAACTTGAGGATATCAATATGTGGCTTAATAATATACATATTTGTATTACATAATTAAGTAGTATGAAAAATTAAAATAAAATATTTTCAAACAAGGTAACCTTTCTCTTGTGAATATAACTTTTTAAAATAGACTTTATTGGGCCGGCCCGGTGGCTTAGTGGTTAAGTGCGCATGCTCCGCTACTGGTGGCCCAGGTTTGGATCCCGGGCATGCACCGATGCACTGCTTCTCTGGCCATGCTGAGGCCACATCCCACATACAAAAGAGGGATGTGCAGCTATGACATACAACTATCTACTGGGGCTTTGGGGAAGAAAAAAAGGAGGAGGATTGGCAATAGATGTTAGCTCAGAGCTGGTCTTCCTCAGCAAAAAGAGGAGGATTAGCACAGATGTTAGCTCAGGGCTGATCTTCCTCACAAAATATAAATAAATAAATAAATAAAATAGACTTTATTTTTTAGAGCCATTGTAGGTTTACAGAAGAATTATGCAAAAAGTACAGTGAGTTCCCATATATCTGCTCTGTCCCCCTCATAGTTTTCCATTTACTGACATATTGCATTAATTTGTACAATTGTTACAGTGATGAACCAATATTGTTAAATTTGTACTAAAGTCAATTACATTGCATTAAAGTTCATTAAAGTTTACATTAGACCTTACACTTTGTACTGCACAGTTTTATGTGTTTTGAGTTGTGCATTATGTCATGTAGTCATCATTACAGTATCATAAATAACACTTTCCCTTCCCTCAAAATGACCTGTGCTCCACCTATTTAACTCATCTCCGCTTTCCCTGAACCCTTGGCAACCACTGAGTTTTTACCGTTTCCACAGTTTTGCATTTTCCCGAAAGGGAATTTATAATTCGTAGCTATCATGTAAATATTGCTATTTTAAAAACTAAATATCCTCCTCAATGTTATCTCATTCATTGTTTTATTCCATTAGTATTTTAAAATTTAGTAACATCAATTGATTACTCTCTCTACTTCTTGATTACATAAATACATCACCCTTAATTTGGGCCGTCTATGATACAATTAATTTATATGATTCAAAAGAAACCTTAATAGGCCCCTCTCAGATTAGAAGGAATCAAGTTAATAGCAGAAAATAGATTTTACTAAAACAATACTATTCTGAGAATAAACTCAATAGTCAAAGACTTCCTAAGATCAGAGACTTAACTCAGATAAGGGCTTAATCTCCAAAATATATAAAGAACTCATGCATCTCAACAACAAAAAAACTAACAACCCCATTAAAAAATGGGCAAAAGACCTGAACAGACATTTCTCCAAAGAAGATATACAGATGGCCAACAGACACATGAAAAGATGTTCAAAATCATTAACTATCAGGGAAATGCAAATCAAAACTACAATGAGATATCACCTCACGCCCGTCAGAATGGCTATAATTAACAAGACAGGAAACAACATGTGTTGGAGAGGATGTGGAGAGAAGGGAACTCTCATACACTGCTAGTGAGAGTGCAAACTGGTGCAGCCACTATGGAAAACAGTATGGAGATTCCTCAAAAAATCAAGGATAGAACTACCATATGATCCAGCTATTCCACTGCTGGGTATTTATCCAAAGAACTTGAAAACACCAATGCATAAAGATACCTGCACCCTGTGTTGATTGCAGCGTTATTCAGAATAGCCAAGACTTGAAAGCAACCTAAGTGCCCATCAAGGGACAAATGGATAAAGAAGATGTGGTATATATACACAATGGAATACTACTCAGCCATAAGAAACGATGAAATCCAGCCATTTGCGACAACATGGATGGACATTGAGGGTATTATGCAAAGTGAAATAAGTCAGAAGGAGAAGGTCAAATACTGTATGATTTCCTTCATTAAGTAGTAGATAATAACAACAATAAACAAACACATAGAGACAGAGACTGGATTGCTGGTTACCAGAGGGGAAGGGGGGAGGGAGGAGGGCGAAAGGGATAATTCGGCACATGTGTGTGGTGATGGGTTGTAATTAGTATTTGGGTTGTGAACATGATGTAATCTATGCAGAAATAGAAGTATAATGATTTACACCTGAAACTTATACAATGTTATAAACCAATGTTACTGCAATAAAGAAAATATTAGAAAAAAAATCAGTAGGGTGAATTTCCTCACTGTTACATCACCGTTGGAGAAAGATCTAAGTTTGTTAGAATTTGGAGTAAAGGCTCAAGAATAGGAAGATAGATTAGTAGATTTTATATTCTCCCTTACTACATAACTCTCCACAATTATTTGAATCTAGTACTTTCTACTGAGTCAAGAAGAACAACTAAGTTGAAGGTTCATGATCAAACTTGATGAGACAGAAGTGTCTAATAAATGAAACACTTTGGAAGAGGTAAAAATAGCTAGGCTGTGGATATAAGCATGAGGGGAGGTGGTTGGTCTAGCAGCAGAAAATACCAGAAGTCAACATGATGAAGAGAAGGAAAAACACTAAATCAAAACCAGAAGTGATACTAGGAAGGCAAGAGGCAGAGACACAGCCGTGAACAGGAACTAAGGTAGTGGGCCTTACATACCAGTTTATACCTGGTACTGTCTTTTCCACTTCATAAATTTGACTGAAATCTGGCAAGTTTATGTGTTCACATTCTTTATTTTCTTGAAGAAACTAACTCTCAACCGCCAAGTTAGGATTGTAATAACTTCACAATAAGACCATATTCTGTATGAACTTCTAGGTCAATCCCAACAATGAAGAAAAATTTTAAACTTCCATTCATCTTTTGTTGTCTGAGATCAACGTCTTGCTCCATAACTTCTTCATGGCATTTTTCACTTCTGCATTCCTCGGTGTATAAATCAGAGGGTTGAGCAAAGGTGTTCCAAATGTATAAAACATAGCTATCATCTTATCCATGGAAAAGGTGGTTGCAGGACGTGTGTATATAAATATGCAAGGACCAAAGAATAAGATGACCACGATGATGTGGGAAATGCAGGTGGAGAGGGCTTTTCTCCTCCCTTCAGCACTGTGATATCTCAGAGAATGCAAAATGATAACATAGGAGAACAGCAGCATGACAAAACTCACTGTACGGATGGCTCCACCATTGGACACCAAAAGTAGATTGACCATGTAGGTGTCTGTACAGGCAAGTTTCAACAAAAACTGCAAGTCACAGAAATAGTGATCAATCACATTGGGACCACAGAAAGGTAAACTCAAGGTCAGAAAAATCTGAGCTGAAGAATGCACACAGAACCCCATCCAGGCCACAGCCACCAACGCACCACAGAGCCGTCGGCTCATGATGGTCATGTAGTGCAGGGGCTTACAGATCGCCACATAGCGGTCAACAGCCATGAGGATTAGGATGAAGATCTCTAGGCTACCAAAGTAATGTGATGAAAACACTTGAATTATGCACTCTCTGAAAGAGATAGTGGTATTCTTCAAAAGGGCATCGGCAATCATTCTAGGGGCTATGGAAGTAGAGAAGCAGGTGTCAGATAAGGATAAGTAAAAAAGGAAGAAGTACATTGGACTCCCAAGTGCTTGACTGGTCTTAATGGTAACAATAATCAGCAAGTTACCCAGCAATGTGCCCAAACAGAAAAGCAAGAAAGTGACAAACACTATTTTCTTCCTAACAGGATCCTGGGTCAACCCAAGCAGAATGAACTCAGTCACATTATTTTTCAGCTGCATGATTTCGTGAACAAGAAGAAAGAATGAGTGTGAAATAGATTATCTGCAAAAAATAAAGGAATTAATTCATGATGTGCTTTGAGAAATTATGGAGTATTTTAAGCAAATTAGTTTAATATAATATGTGAGATTATGGAATATTTTAAGCAGATATTCTTCAGAGGTACATTTTAATTGTGATTTCTTAATGTCACTTCAATACTTTCTTCCTCAATTTTTAATGACAAGTTCATTGGGTATATTAAGTCTCAAATAAGCTTGTGAATGTGATATTTTCCTATAGCACTCTTAAAGTCCAACCGTTTATTAACTTTGACATTATTCTGATTAATTTTGCCAATTCAACAACTACAAAATTAAGGGAGTCTCTGTTTTCTTATTTCATTCATTTTTTTAAATTTTAATACATCTTGGAGCTCATGTTTTGCATGGTGTACTACTTGGCATTTAGGATATACATGACTGCCTTTGTCGGTCGAGAGTAATAATGAACAACTTCCATACCACTCCCAACAAGATAAAGAATGTATTCTTTATACATTCATTTACATATCACATATTGTTATACACATTTATACAATCATATATTATTTATAAATAAACAGTGTTCAGTTCTCTGCACGTTTTCTCCCAGATAGTCTAGCTTGAAAGGAGGAACAGGAAATACTGATGGCCTTTAAGTAATCTCCTGCAAACTTCAAGCAAGATTGTGATATTAGTTCTTGACAAATACTAATGAACAGAAATGAATGCTCTTTGATAGTTAATATCTCAAATATATCATTTCTACTTGTATATCTTCAATTTCTAAAAAGCATCCCTTAGAATTACATTTCTAAATAAAACAAGAGATATTCCTTAATAGTTTGTTTTCACAATTCAAGTTTTTAACCCAAGCATTATAGATCTAGAGTGGTTGAGTGTTGGGGTGTCACCAGGCAGATGGTGTAGGACCAGATCCTGATTGTAATCCCCCAAACTCCACACTCATGAAACAGAGCAGAGAAGCAGAAAAGGGAGAGAGATGTGGTTTTAGAAACAGGCATAAAAGATAGTCGGTAATGGACTTCTTTACTAATTTTTCTTTCTCTCTTAGCAAAGTCAAAGTTTATTGAACTGTGAAATGTAACTTCTTTCACTGAAGATTTCTTTTTTCAAATTTGAAAACAAATACCATGACCCTCATTTCCAAGAATAAAATCTTTTTTTCTAGATAATGCCAAGTTGATGTTGGAAGAGACATTATATGAAAGCAAAAATATAAACTGAGATCTAATATATTTAAATATAATCTGGAAGACTTACTTATCCTATTGTCTTCCTCCCCAATCTCATCCATACCTCCAATACATTGTCTTGGAAGTTGTGAGTTGACCAAAGCTCAGACTATGGTAGACTAAATAGACACAAAATTACCCTTATATATTGTTTCTCTCCTTTAGTAAATTTTCTTCTCAACAGACTTGACATTTACCTTATCATCCTCCAAATCAAAAACAACTCTTGGGAAAATGTCTGATGAAGTCATTCACTTTGGAGTTCCAAGGATTAAAAAAAGTCTCTTTGGACCTTGTGACCTTGGACAAAGATCTGAAACCACAAGAGAACTGAGTCTTGGTATATTAATCATTATGATGAATTTATTCTTTCCTTTATTCACTTAAATGAGTGCTGTATCGTATAATATTAGCATTTGAAAATATGGTAGGCATTGGAAACAAGATGATGCGAAAGTCTCTCACTCTACTTAGTCAATGATTTTGTCCACTATCAATCCCATTAGCCTGTCCATTTCTAGGACAAACATTTCCTTTTTACATTTGGACATATATACTTAAAAATTAATAATAATACACATATAATTTAGTAAACATTAATAACTATGGGTCTTCATCAAATATTTAATCAATAATTTCATGATGACATTAAAAGCCTACAACCCAATCTTCCTTCATAAAGCTCATTTCTATCCATCTATGTTTCGAACAATCCAAGCTAATTTAGTCATAAATTTATTAACTTCTTTGAAAAATTTTCTCTGCAGCCTCAAGTGCATTTTAAGGATTCTCTTTTATGTTAAACAAAAGGATTTTTAATCTACTTTATAATCTATACTACCCCATGATTTAGACAAGGGAGAATATACTGCTCAAATCAACAAATATTTAATGAAATCTATGTATAAACAGGGTATGTTCACAATGCAATGGGAGCATGCAAAGACTAGTAAATGTATCAAGTGAATCTCTATAATGGAAGTAATGTAGAAGCCAAGGATTAAAAATAACTAGCTATAGTGAATCAAGCTCACCTTGCCTTCTTCTTTCTTCCTGGAACCCCTTTTCATTTCTAGCTTCTTCAACCTTCTGTGAACTTTAGGACTGAACTGCTGAGAAACATCCTCGGACGGCCTTCAGTGATTGCCTGTGAGAAGGGAAATTCATTTTCCTGCTCTCTAAAGGGTTTTTAAATAGCTTTTCTTATAATATTAGGTATCATTGCTTATAAAACAAGAATGAGTGTGCTTATTTTAGCTTCCTTCCTGGAATTAGAATCTTGGAAAACTATGTGTTCTCAGGATTTTATTTTCCACTGTTCCAACCCAATGCCTTGTACTTTGGAAGTGCTCAATAAGAGCTTTTAAACCGAATATTCTCTATTATCCCTTAAAATGTGATAATATTTATCTCATTGTTTCTGTACTATACTGATGACAAAACTCATTCACAACATATATTTACTGGGGCCTTCTGTCTATTGTGCATGGTAGAGAGACAAATATACTTCCAATTTTTAATACCAGAAAAAGGAATAGAAAACTGAAATCAATTTTAATAACGTTTGAATAGTGTAAAACCTGGAGTAGAAGATGTTGTACTCTGAACAGTACCACATGGCATATAAGACATCGAATCTCTAACATTCATAAAAATGATAATCTTAAAGCATTTTTTTCATGAATCCTAGGCCCTTAAGGATACAAAGAGAGACATTTTTCATATCCTCCTAATGTTGATTCATGTTTTTATGTGTGGTATGTATATGACCACATGTCCAATTTCCTCCCCCCCAGAGGACTGTTAACATCTTTCACCAGATTATCAATAGAATCTGACACAAAAACAGGTTACAATGATCCAGCATCAGTAACAGACAAAACAGCATCAGTAAAATAGCACATCTTCTAATAACTACTGTACTCACCTCAACTCTTCAAACAAGATAAGCCAACTTTAAAATGGCTAAATTTGCAAAAACAATGATAAGAGAATGTGTTGGTTTGAGAATGGGTGGGAAACAAAGAAGTACTGAAAAAAAAGCAGACGGGAAGAGGTGGAGAATAGATGAGGGTGTAATACAAAATGTTAGATTGTTCCTTCTGTCCTTCTGCGTTTTGTTGCAGATGCTACAGTGAGAAGCATTGCTTTCCTTAGCCACAGTCTCTTAAGCTACCCACTCCTCCCTAAATGAGTTACATTAGACTTCTATCTTTAGGAGAATCCCTACACTCAGTTTATCTCTACACAAAATTTACCAGTCTCTGTGGGAATGTTAATAAGTTATGCTGAGATTCTTTACCCCTCAAAAGCCCAAATAAAAGAGTAATATAATCTATCTTCCCTGAACTCCTCATTCTGTGTAACTGAATCACATGATTCCTGCTTATCTGTTCAAGATTTGCCCTGGGAAACAGCATTACCTGAGAACCAAAAAGTGATCAATAAGCTCAATACCCATTACTTATGTTTCCTATAGCTGGTTGCCCCAAATGACATGAAATTAATATTTATTTATTCTTCTTTCCCAATCTTACTAAAGAGAGCAGGAGCCTCATGGAAGAGGAAGGGTAGATAAGATCATATGTGGAAGAGTGTTGAGCAGGGACAAATAATGAAAATGGAATATTCTTACCCAAAACATTTTCAGGAACTCTCCTCCCACATGTATGGCATATTACCTTTCACCTTCATATATGGCATGTTTTCTTTCAATTTTTAGCCTCTTCATTGTCATGTTTCCTTGGAGCTTTCTGTGAATATTCTATTTTTAAATTAAATCTCCTAAGTGTGTCAACTGCAAATTATATTCTTACGATATTATTTTAGGAGCATACATGGAGTAATAATTTTATACCCTGATAAAGAAATTCTATTCAAAAATGTCTCTTGGAGATGGAAAAGCTGGCATTCTCCAGAAGCTAGTGACTCCATTAACCTTTTCTACAATTTCTAAGCAAGTGCAATCATTTCTAACTCTCTAGAACCCATACCTCTTAGTGTGGACTTGTCTTGTCACACTAACTCACATCAAAATCATCTGTGAACTCTTCTAAAACTCTGCCATCTCTAGAAACTGTAATAAACCTTACCACATGGAATACATTCATCTATTCCTACACTGCAACGATGGCTTTTCACATACCTTGTACTCATAAAACATTTATTGAGTTCAAAATATCATTTTTCCCCAACATTTATATTCTATTTATTTCGTATATTAACACTAAACATCAAAAAACTTTGAATTATTCTTTTTTTTTTCTGTTCCTTTCTCAGAATATGTGGAAACAATATAGTCAAAAACAACTATGAAGGGGCCAGCCCAATGGCATAGTGGTTAAATTTATGCACTCTGCTTTGGTGGCCCGGGTTCACAGGTTTGGATCCTAGGCATGGACCTATGCACTGCTTACCAAGCCATGCTGTGGCAGGCCTCTCACATATAAAGTGAAGGAAGATGGGCACGGATGTTAGCCCAAGGCCAGTCTTCCTCAGCAAAAAGAGGAGGATTGGTGACAGATGTTAGCTCAGGGCTAATTTTCCTCACCAAAAAAAAAAAAAAGTAGACAAATAAATAAATATGGAAATAGATTAGAAAATTTTTTGGATTATTTGTAATGATGCCTCTCTGTGTAAAAAGATGGAGACAATCCATCACTTACTTGTTAGAAGGCTCTCTGAATTAGTCAAGTCAGTGCTTTTTTCATAGCAGCCTCCTCACGGAGCACTGAAAATAATGTTCTTGCCTACATTCCAGAGGGACTACTTTAAGAAATAATGACATAAGTTATTAGCATCCTACAGAGTATTATTCCCTAAAGTTTTCCTTACTTTGCTGTTCAGACTCATATCTAATAAACTTAACTTTTTATGTGTCTATTCAGCCTATAAGAATAGCAAGTTGGTCCTCCTCATGCTCATTAACCACATACAAACAAAGATTAGGAGTTTTTAATTGCTTCAGACTGACCAACAGTACCAGGGAAAAAGAAGAATAAAACAAATGAATGGTGGAGAGGGTGGTAAAGAACAGAAATAATAAAAATAGTATCATTCAGAAAAAAAGTAGTGGGTCACCCAGAAACAACTCTGCTCTTAACCAGAGCCCTAAATTAGTCCTCCCTGCATTTATCAGTAGAAACCCTGCAGAAGAGAAGAGTGTGAGATGATATATTCAAAGTGCTGAATGAAAAAAATTGCCAACCAAGAATTCAATACCCAGAAAAAAGTGTCTTTTAAAAATAAAGATGATGTACATTTCCACACAAACAAAAACTGAGCGAGTTGGTCACCACCAGAATTGCCTTACAACAAATGCTAAAGTGGCTTCTTCAAGATGAAAGGAAAGGAAAATAAACAATAATATGAACACATATGAATAATTATAACTACAAATTTGTTTAATGGAGACAGTATACATATATATACATTGTGATATCAATAACATAAAGTTATTTAAAAACATGAGAGAAGAAGTAAAAGTGTAGACGTGGTTGATGTTAAAACGTTATCACTAAAATACACTATTATAACAATAAGATGCTTTATGTAAGTCTCATAGTAACAGCACACAAAAACCTGTATAGGTGATACAATTGAGAAACATGGAAAGGAGTCAAAGAATATCACTGCAAAAAAACAACACTACATAGAGGAAAACTACAAGAAAGGAACAAAGTAACAAAAGAAATACAAGACACACAGAAAATAAATAACAAAATGCAATAATAAGCCATTCTTCATCAATAATTACTTTAAATGTATTTAGATTAAAATCTCCAATCTGAAGATATAAAGCAGCTGAATGGATTTAAAGAAAAATCAAGATTCTACTATATGCTGTCTACAAGAAAAACAACTTCAGTTTAAGGATATGAATATTATGAAAGTGAAGGCATGGAAAAAGATATCCAATGCTAATACTAAATAAAATGGAGCGGATGTGGCTGTACTTATATCAGAGAAAATAGTCTTTAAGTCAAAAATGGTCAAAAGAGACAAAGGACATATAATGATAAAAGGACCAATTCATCAAGAGACCATAACAATTATAAATATATATGTACTCAATATCATAGCAAACATTAACATATCTGTAGAGAAAAAGAGAGCAATGCAACGATAGTAGGATACTTCAATACTCCCATTTCAGTACTGGATAGAACAGCCAGGCAGAAAATTGATAAGGAAACTGCTGACTTAAGCAACACAATAGACTAAACAGACCTAACAGACATATAAAGAAATTTTCACCCAACAGTAGTAGAATACACATTAACTTAGTAAACCCAAAAAAAGTAGAAGAAAGAAAATAGTAAAGATTAGAGCAGGAATAAAGGAACCAGAGAAAAGGAAAACAATAGAAAAATCAATGAAAATAAGATTTGGTTTTTTGAAAAGATAAAATCAATAAAGCCTTAGTTAGATTAACTAAGAATAAAAGAAGATTCAAATAAATAAAATTAGAAATGAAAGAGGAGACGGTTCAATGAATGACACAGAAATGTAAGGGATTATAAGGGACTATTATAAACAATTATGTTCCAATAAATTGGATAACCTAAAAGAAATCGATAAAATCCTAGAAACATACAACCTACCAAGATTGAATCAATAAGAAACAGAAAGTCTCAACAGGCCAATAACAAACAAGAAGATTGAATCAAAAACTTTCTAACAAAAAAAGATCCAGGAACAGATGCCTTCATGGGTGAATTCTACCAAACATTCAAAGAATTACTGATACCAAACCTTTTTAAACTCTTCCAAAAAAAAGAAGAAGGAACACATCCAAACTCTTTTCTTTGAAATCAGCATTACTCTCATTCCAAAATCAAAGACAGCACAAGAAATGAAAACTATATACCGATTTCCCTGATGAACATTGATGGAAAAATCCTCAATAAAATACTAGCAAACTGAATTCAAAAACACATTAAAAGGATCATTCATCACAACCAATAGAGAAAAATATTGTGATGAAAGGCTCATTCAACATATAAAAATCAATAAACGTCATATACCACACTAACAGAATAAAAGATAAAAATCACTTGATTATCTCAATAGATGCAGAAAAAGCATTTGACATAATTCCACATCTTTTCATAATAAAAACTCAACAAAATAGGTATAGGAGGAACAGAGCTCAACAAAATAATGTCTTGTATAAAAATCCACAGCTAACATCATACTCAATGATGAAAAGCTAACAGTTTTTCTTCTGAGATCTAAAACAAGACAAGGATGCCAACCCTCACTACTTCTATTCAACATAGTACTGAAAATCCTATCCAGGGAAATTAGGCAACTAAAGAAAATAAAAGGAAACCAAGTCAAAAGAGAAGAGGTAAAATTACCTCTCTCTAGATGTCATGAACACATACATAGAAAACCCAAAAACTCTACACAAAATTATTAAAATTAATAAATTCAGTAAAGTAGCTAGATACATAATCAGTGTATAAAAATCAACAGTGTTACAATACAGAAAGAATGAAGTATCCAAAATGGAAATTAAGAACACAGTCCCATTCACATTAACAATAAAAAGAATAAATACTTAAGAATTAACCTACCAAAGAGATGGAAGTCTTATACACTGAAAATTATAAAACATTGAGGAAGAAAATTTCAAAAGACACACACAAATAGAAAGACATCCCATATTCATGTGTTCAAAGAATTAAAACTATTAAAATGTCTTAATACCCAAAGTGATCTACAGATTGAATGTAACCTCTGTAAAATCCCAACAATGATTTTTACAGAAATAGAAAACTATCCTAAAATTCGTATGGAACCACAAAAGACCAGTAATAGCTAAGCGTCTTGAGCAGGAAGAACAAAGCTGAGACATCACAATTCCTGATCTCAAATTATATTACAAAGCTATAGTAATCAAAACAGTAAGTTACTGGTACAACAAAGACAAACAGATAGACCAATGGAATAGAATAAGAGAGGCCAGAAATAAACCCATCCACATATGTTGAACTTATCTTCAACAAGGGGCACAAGAACACATAATGAGAAAAGGACAGTCTCTTCCACAGAGGATGTTGGGAAAACTGTATATCTATGTGCAAAATACTGAAACTGGACACCTATCTCACAACATACACAAAAACCAACTCAAAAGGGATTAAATACTTAAATGTAAGACTTGAAACCATAAAAATCCTAGAAAACACAGGGAAAAGCTTTCTTGATGTTGGCCTTGACAATAATTTTTGGGATAACAAAACAAAAGCAACCAAAGTAAAAATCTACAAGTGCAATTTCATTAAACTTAGAAGCTTCTGCACAGAAAAAAAATCAACATAATAAAATGGCAATGTATGGAATGTGGTAAATATTTGCAAATCATATGTCAAATATGGGGTTAATACTGAAAAAATATATGGAACATATATACTTCAATACCCAAAATACAAATTACTCAATTAAAAATGGGCCAATGATATAAATAGACACTTCCCAAAAGAAGAAACTCAAACAGCTAAAAGATATATGAAACTGTGTTCAACATCTCAATTCATCATGGAAATGCAAATCAAAGCCACAATGAAATATAATATCCAAAAAACTAAAGAGGAAGGAATACTCCTAAAATCATTTTACAAGGCCAGCATTACCCTGACACCAAAGCCAGAAAAGGACATTATAGGAAAGGAAAACTGCAGGCCAATATACTTTACAAATATAGAGGCAAAATTCCCCCAAAATATTGCATATTGGATTTAATAACACATTAAGGATTATACACTATGGCCTAAAGGGAATTATCCCTGGGATGCAAGGATGGTTCAACATACACAAATCAATAAATGTGATATACCGTATTAGAATGAAAGATAAAAATCATATCATCATCTCAATAGATGCAGAGCAGGCATTTGACAAAACATAACATTCTTTCATGATAAAAACACTCAACGAACTACATGTACAAGGAGCATGCCTCAATATGATAAAGACCATATAAGACAAATCCATGACTAACATCATGCTCAATGGTGAAAGACTGAAAGCTTTTCTTCTAAGATCAGGAACACGTCAAATGTGTCCACTCTCACCACTCCTATTCAACATAGTACTGGAAATTCTAGTCAGAGCAATTAAGCCAGAAAAAGAAATCAAAGGAATTCAAATCTAAGTGGAGAAAGTAGGGCAATATCTGTTTGCAGATGATATGATCTTATGTCTAGAAAATCCTAAAAACTCCACCAAAAGAAATTTAGAATGAATCCGCAAATTCACTAATTTTTCTGGCTACAAAATCAATGTACATAAATCGGTTGCATTTCTGAACGCTAAACAAAATATCTGAAAAAGAATTTTAAAAAATCCCATTCACAACAGCACAAAAAAGTATAAAATGCTTAGGTATAAATTTAACCAAGGAGGTGAATGATATGAACACTGTAAATTAGAAGACTTTGATGGAAGAAATTGAAGAAAAAATTAACAAATGGAAAAATATTCGATGTTCATGGATCGTAAGAATCACTATTGTTAAAATATCCACACTGTTACTGAACCAAGAGAGTTCACCTCCTGGCGAGTTAAATAAGACTCTACACCAGTGGAAGTTGTCTTACAAAGTAAAGTGTATTTGCAGCAAATAGGAGACTATGAGGAATCATTTCCAAAGTCCCTGAACAAAGGGAAGCAAAGATCTTTTATTTTGGATGGGGAATGAATATTCTAAAGGGAGAGACGGGTATTCATTTGCACAGGCTCAGTTGGAAAACATGCTTTCATATACACTGCTGGTTATGGTGATAAGGCCTAAGCTCCTCCTGGAGAGATCTTAGCATTAAAAATGAGGCAAAGGTCATGAGTGTAGCTCTTGTGGTGAGGCTTGGTCTGGTTCAGAGTGGTTGGTGGTTGCATCTCCTTAACATAACAAAGGAAAAAAACATTTTGGAAAAACAGTTAAATGCTTCCAAACCCACCCTTGAGTTCCTCTGGGCACCTAGTTGGTGATAATACTACCCAAAGCCATCTACAGATTTGATGTAGTCCCTATCAAAATTCCAAGGCCTTTTTTACAGAAATAATCCTAAAGGACTATGGAAACACAAAAGACCCTAAATAGCCAAATCAACCCTGAGAAAGAAGAACAAAGCTAGAGGCATCACACTTCCTGATTTCAAACTATACTATACACTATTCTCTAAACAGTATGAGACCGGCATAAAAATAAACGTAAATCAATGGACCAGAGTAAGAGCCCAGAAATACACACTGACATATATAGTCAACTGATATTTGACAAAGGAGCCAAGAATACTCAACGGAGAACAGATAGCCTCTTCAATAAATGTTGTAGGGAAATTGGATAACCACAAACAGAAGACCGAAATTGGGCCCATAACTTACACCACTCACAAAAATTAACTCAGAATTTATTAAAGGCTAAAATGTAAGGCCTGAAACCACAAAACTCCTGGAAGAAAACACAGGGAAAACCTCTTTGACTTTAGTCTTGGCAAAAAGTTTTTTGGTGAAAAGCACAAGCAACAAAGGCAGAAATCAGCAAGCAGGACTATATCAAACTAAAAAGCTTTTGCACAGCAAAAGAAACAATAAAAAAAAATAAAAAGTAAACCTATGGAATGGGAGAAAATATTTGCAAACCATCTATCTGATAAGGGGTTAATATCCATAATATATAAAAATTCATGAGACTGAATACACAGAAAGATAATAATCTGATTAAAACATTGGCAGAAGAACTGAATGCACATTTTTCCAAAGACGTTTAAGTGGCCAACAAGTACATGAAAAGGTGCTCAACATCATTAATCATCAGGGAAATGCCAATCAAAAACATAATGAGATATCACCTCACAGTTGTTAGGATAATTACCATCAAAAAGACAAGAGATAAGAATTGTTGGCGAGAATTTGGAGAAAAGGGAACCCTGGTGCACTGTTGATAGGGATGTAAATTGGTACAGCCACTGTAGAAAATAGTATGGCGGTTCCTCAAAAAATTAAATATCTAGCTACCATATGATCTCTCAATCCCAGTTCTGGGTAGACCCAAAGGAAATTACAAGAGGATCTCGAAGAGCTTTCTGCAGTTCCATCTTCTTTGTAGCATTAGTCAAATGGCCAACATATGAAACAATCTAACTCTGCCAAAAGATGAACAGACAAAGAAAATACGGTGTGTGTGTGTGTGTGTGTATGAGTGTGTGTGTGTGTGTGTGTGTGTGTTTAGTAAGCCCTGACAGTTGGCCTTTCATTTTGTAATACAAGTGCCTGACTAAAGCTTTGATTACCAAGGCATCCATTTCACAGAGGCATCCACTTCAAGGAAGGCTATCTCAAAGAAACACATTGCCGGCCACATGACCAGCTAAAGAGCCAGGATGTGGGCCTCCAGCCCCCACCATGTGGCTCCTTTGTTTTAGAGATCCTGGTTGATTTAGATAATTGGCTATTTGAGCCTCTTGTTATCTTTTTCTTTCTTTTTTCTCCCTTCCCCTGGTTTAAATTCCCTCCCTTATGTTTTGAATTTGCCAATGAAGAGTGAGCCCTAGAGACTGTGGGAGATCAAGATTTGGCCACCCTGAAATCTATCTCTTTACCTTGGTTGTTTTCTCTGAGGACATTTGACCTCCCCCACTAACTGCCTAAAGAATTTGACATGGTAGCTCCTTCCTGGAACAGATCTATCATGATGGCTGTAAAGATAACGTAGGGTAAATGTTACAATAGGAAAGGCACCAACAAGCCCCTCTTATCAGAAGTTCTGTCTCTCTGGCCACATTCTCTGGATGACCCTGAGAAGAGTTGCCAGACAATCATTTACATTTATAAGGGAAATCCCCATTTGTAAAGGTATCTCCCTCTCTGTTTGGAGAAGAGAGGGGGATGAGGTCATCTCTAGTGACTTGTCAATGTGGAAGGTGAGGCCTTGAGCTGTATAATAAACCTTACTCTTGTTTACTGTGCTTTAGTGGTAATCTCCTGTAACTGACTCCCCCCACCGCCAAAATCCTCCTTTGTCATTGGCTGAAAAAGATATTTAAGACGAGAATTTCTGCTATTGTGTTGAGAAACGCAGTGTCCCTGCTTTCTCCCATGTATACATGTTATTAAACTTGGTATTATTTTCTCCTGCTAACCTGTCTTGTTGATTATTTGGCCAGCCAGAAGAACCTTAAGGAAAAGGGCAGAGGGAGATTCTCCCTCTTCCCCCGACAAGACCCTAGACCCCCATCCTTGAGCCCAATAAAAGCAGAACCCCAGGCTCTCCTGCATCTCCTGAGACCTCAAATCATAGAAGCAGAGAATTGAATGGTGGTTACCAGGGGCCGGGGGTTTTGGAAAATGGAAAGATGTTGGTCAAAGGGGACATGGTTTTAGTTATGTAGAACAAATAAGTTTTAGCGATCTAATATATAGCATGGTGACTATGAGTAACAATACCATGTTGTATGCTTAAAATTGCAAAGAGGATAAATTTTAAATTAAATCTCATCACACACACATGCACACACAATGGAAACTATGTAGAGAAAATGAGTATGTTAATTAGTTTAATTGTGGTGATCTTTTCACATTATATATATATCAAAACATCAAGCTGTACACATTAAACATGTGCAATTTTTGTAAGTCAAAAAATATCTCAATAAAGCTGTTAACAAAAGTGAAGCCAGCATTTGGATTCATGCAGTCTGACTCCAGAGGTTATGCTTGTAATCTTTATAGTCTATCACCTACCTTGAAGCTAAAATAAGGGCAGTTTATGATCACTGCCTCAACTTCTTAATGTTTTTTTTGCTTTCTGTCATTTACAAAGATGTTTGAAGTAAGGCATGATATAGGATAGAGGCATTTGTTAGTGACTTGGAAGACACACAGAACTGGTTTCAAACCTTGTTTCTGGTACTTTTTAGTAAAACAACCTGAAGGAATGTGTTTATTTCTCTGACCTTTAGATTTTTCATCTCTATATTTTCAATAGGAGTACATAAATTTTTACTATTTTTGTGAGACACAAATATGGTAACAACAAGGAAGGCTTGGACACATATTAGATACTACTTTTTCCTAAATGAAAGGATAACTAGAATTCATAATTTTTTCTTTTAGATGAATTACTTTTGAGACCTGGTGGTCACTTCAAAAGTGTCTATTTGGATGCATATGATAGCCCAGAAATTTTAAAAATTTTACTTCATTTTCCCAGTTTTAATTTGACTAAAAGTGCTTTTGAACCACTCAAACTCTTCAAATTTTTCTTCCCTATGTAGCTGCTTCTACTTCTATTTTACAGCCTTGATTTTTTTTGTTTATATTTTAGCTTATTTCTTCTCTTCTATACCTCCTACTTTCAATTATTCACCTGAAATGCAAATCACCATGAAAGCCTGTATAGTATGTGTGTGTGTGTTTACATGTGCTGGTGTAATAGAGAAGGTATAAGAGGTTAATTGAATTTATGATGGATCATGACATTTCCATTCAGAGTTAGTTATATGACCTGGCTCACACATGACGTGCTAACTATAGGACACCAGTGCAGACACTGAGCTTCAAAATATCCCAGACGCAAAAAGAAATGAGAACACTGAAAATGCGCTATTTTAATGAATTTACTTTAAAATAATCTCTGACAGGAAGATAATATTAATATTAGTAAGATTTTCCAATTAAATAATGAGAAACAGTATTAAAAATGAAATGGAATATTGTAACAGTCACTAAGAATGTGGTACACTTTAATATACTGAAAGTGATAAATATTAAAAGTTCATGATATAACCCCTGGCATGCACATCCAGGGCACACGTGTGTTAATCTGCTTTGCCCACTCTGGGCACCAACATTCTATTGACAACTCTAACTTATGAATCTGTATTATCCCTTTGTTAAGAAAGTACAAATAGAGAAAGTGGCTTCCTGTTGCAGTAGTGTGTTCTCTCTAACTCCACTAATTAGAGACCAGTCTAGTGAGCGTTTTCTGAGTGCCTGTAGTACTTTCTCTTATGTTATTGACATAATCCAACTTCAAATAAAATAAGATTATACATTTTTTTCTTCAAACCAGGTTCTACTTCCTGTACTTTAGTCTCAGAAAATATGTTGTATCTCTGGTGCATTTTCAATGTTCATTATATCCTGACAACATACACCATTTTACTTTCTTACCTCTTAGAGTTATAGGACTCTATTGCTGTAGTTCCTATACACCAATCACACAAACAGCTGACTATCTCAAGGTACATTTGTAACACTATTTTTAAAAAATCACATACATAATGTCTCAGTTATCTTAATAGCCAAAGAAAACAATAAGAAAAATTATTTTAGAATATCAATTTACGAAAAAAGATTGATTCAATAATATGAAACTCTTCAAAGATAAACTAATGACATAATGAAATGAACTTAATACACAAAGTTAGTTCCTTTGCTCTGGAGATGTTCAAGAAAAAGCAGGATACCTTATTTGAAATGTGCAATAGAAAGAATACAAATCATAGAACACTAGCTACAGTTTACTTATAGATGCTCACGTTTGAACAGTTGTGATTATATAATGTCTTTCTTCTTATCAAACCAGAGTATAGACTATGTTATGAGGTGAACTGTAGTTCACCATAAGCAATGCCAGAACTGAGAACTCAGGTAAAGAAAGAGTCAGACTGAAAATGTGAGAGGAGCTACTAGACTGAGGGCAGAAGCACAGACAAAAGTAAGGAAATCAGGTGCATTATATTAGATTGCATGAGGGAGTCAAGATATAACTATCAAATTTGATTTCTGTACAGATTCAGTCAAACTGTGACTCAATAAGTAATCTACCAAGGCCCTCAATTCACTTTTTGCTTTCTGAGCTAATTTTGATATGCCATAATTTTCTCATCGCATTTTTCACTTCTGCATTCCTCAGCGTGTAGATGAGTGGGTTGAGAAAGGGTGTTCCAATAGTATAAAATACTGCCACCATCTTGTCCATGGGGAAAGTGGTTGGGGGGCGTGTATATATAAATATACATGGACCAAAAAATAAGATTACTACAATGATGTGGGAAGTGCAAGTGGAGAGAGCTTTTTTCTTCCCTTCTGCACTGTGGTTTTTCAGTGAATGCAAAATAACGATGTATGAGATCATCAGAGTCACAAAACTGCTTGAGCAAATGGCCCCGCTGTTAGACAGCAACAAGAGGTTGATCCTATAAGTGTCCATGCAGGCAAGTTTCATCAAGGGCTGCAAATCACAGCAATAATGATCGATCAAATCGGGTCCACAGAAAGGCAATCTCAAGGCCAGGCTAATCTGAGCTATGGAATGGATAAAAGACCCTATCCACGCGAGAACAATCAGGGTGAGGCAGACCTGCGGGCTCACGATGGTTGGGTAACGCAGGGGCTTACAGATGGCCGCATAGCGATCAACGGCCGTGAGGACGAGGACAAAGATCTCCATGCAGCCAAATAAATGTAGTGCAACGACTTGAGTCACGCACTCATTGTAAGATATGGTTTTCTTTGCAGACAGAGCATCCACAATTAGTCTCGGAGCTGTGGAAGTTGAAAAGCATGAATCAGCAAGGGACAAATAAAATAGGAAGAAGTACATGGGGCTTCCAAGTGTCCGGCTGGACTTGATGGTCACAATAATAAGCAAATTCCCTACCACGGTTCCCACATAGAAAATGAAGAAGATTACAAACACCGTTTTCTGTCTTATAGGATCTTGTGTCAATCCTAACAGTATGAACCCAGTTACACTGTTATTTTGCTCCATTGTTTCAGTCAAAGTGCAGAAAGTGCAGGTTAGAAATAGGTAACCTGCAGAGGAAAAAATATATGAAATAAATACTACATTTGGAGTTCAAATACATATACTGTATTATGGAAGTGCCACTTACCAATGGGTACTCACCTATGTTCTGTGTTGTTTTTTCCTGAATAAAGTGGAAAGCAAAATATTTATTCAATGTACTCACCTGACTGCTTATGAAAATAAGGAAATATATACACGGTGAAAATGTAAATGATTCTTCAGCCATAATAAACATTAATTTAGGAGATTTAGTATGAGTGGATAACTTCTTGAGCTGAATGTCTTCCTTTAGTTTTCAGCAGGGACTTATTTGAAGCATGTTGTGAAAATAGAGAAAACTTATGCATGATTTACCTTAATATGCTTTCACATTACTTAAACTTGGTAGTCCAGTTATAAAATATCTTCTAGTAAGTATTCTGAATATTCAAGGAATGATAAAACATTTGATCGTGTCTTCTTTAATAAAACTTACACACACACACACAGATTGAGAGAGAGAGAGAGGAAGAGAATGAGAGAGAAACAAACACAAATTTAGCAATGAACACCCAGTCAGTTGGTCCAGTACCATGAGACTTCTTTCAACCTTTGGCTTGACTAAGTTTATCTCCTTTTACATTCTCTCTCAAACATTTCCAGTTGTTTACAGTTCTAAATTCAGCTTCTATCATTAAACTTTATACTTTTTAAATTATACTGTGTGGCCCAAGTTAAATTCTTCCCTTTATTCATTATTTTTCTGAGTCTTTCAACATATTTTCTTAAGACACAAGGAGATACTGAGATGAAAATGAAGGAAAAATAGAGAGAAAATGTTTTTCATAAATCAGAATATTCTCCCAAATTTCATGTTGTGTTAAGCACCAGGGATTTAGAAAATGAGCTCATGAAGCTCCGAGTCATAGCTGAAACTTTTCAAATTAAATTCTTGGGATCTATGTTCTTGAGTGTCTCATCTGCTAACTTCAGTAAGAGAAGATAGAAATAGAAGAGAATTAATATTCACTCATATATACCAAACAGAAAACAAATTGTTTTGTGTACCTCATCACATATATTCTCCAAATATAGCAAAGTTAAAAACACAAGATAAGTGCCAACTGGTAAAATATATTTGCAACATACGTGTCAGACAAAAGCATAATTTCTTCAAATATGCATGGATTTCAGAGAGCAATCTTTACAAACACAGAGCAAGTGAATAATGGACAAAAGAACTGATTTAAAAAGAAATCTTTTTTATTAAAAATAATTAAGCATGTGAAAAGATGCTCAATTTCATTCACAACTAAATACATTCAAGTTTAAATTCCAATTAGACACCTTTCTCACCTACTAGATTAACAGTGATCTTTTTGAATAAATGTCTTCTAACAAACAGTACTGAAAATAATGTGGGAAACAATCAATCCCACACGTTTTTGGTAGGAGTTTGGGTGCAATCTTTTAGAGAGTGATTTTCAACATCGATGATATTACAACTGCATATACACATAAGTCTAGTGATTCCATTTGCTGCAGAAAATCTCACTTACAGGCACAAAGACAACCATTGCAGCCCTTTCCCTGGTAGCAAAAGATAGGAAACAACTTCAGGGGCCATCAGAAGGGAGATGAATGAATCAGGGATGGTTCTTTATGCAAGTACTAATCAAAATGAAGCAGATATATATGCAATGGTTTTGAAAATATGCTGTAAAGTGAAAGAATTCAGAACTTTGTGCTTAAGATGGTAATATTTTCATTAACAGCAGAATAACATGTATGACATACACTTACATTCTTACATAAATTAATTGTATTTAGAAAACTAAAATAGCATGATATTTGTGGTCTCCAGCTGGGGAAATTGCATTCTTAATATCAGAGTTGGGAAGATGACCTGACTTTTAATACATTCCCTTTGGTAATATTTGAAAATATGTCATAATCATGCTGCATTAAAAATAAAGCTTTTAGAAAGCTTATCTCAGTAAGTGATTTGTTATTCACATTGGCATACTACTTATCTAAAACAATTGTCTTCTGATGTAGGCTGGAGGGACGGCAAAATTTTTAGGGCACATTAAGATTTAGGAGTTTGAGTAAGATGATGAGTCAGCCATAGAGGCAGTTCTGGAATTGAGTGCTCTTTAACACATTTCACACCCCCACACCACCATTAACTACAGGTCCACTTACAGTCTTAGAGGTTTTTCAAACATGCTCTTTATCAAAACTCTTCAGCAAACAAATGAAAACTTATTTGCAGTTTCTAACAAATAAGAATTATGAAAAGATTCTCTATCTATCATCTATCTACTTATCTATCTTACTAGATAGAGATATAGACAGATGGATACATTTGTATAGTTCACAAAATTGATATATATGTGTATATATATGTATAAATTTGAATGATAGATAAAAGAGTGACATATATTAGAATGAAGCAACACAAGGAAAGTAATTTTTGTCTGTTCACTGCTGAATTTAAGCATCTACACAAAATTAGGTGTTTAATAATAAATATTTGTTGAATGAATGAAAAAATTACGAGAATTTCCTACAGATAATATCCAATAGTTTTCAGCCCTATTCTATACTCGGTTACCATTGAGAAGGGAAGCCTGCATCCTCCTATATTCCACAGCAAAATCATCGTATCCGTGGAACATTCAAACAGATATTATTTCTCTTTGCTTATCTCTCACACCTTAGTCTAAAAATAGCCCTCACCTAGTGTCCATTTCCAACAGGAGCTGCTGTGCACATCTTTTATTTCCATCTTATGGCTTATGTTCTCACCTGCATGAAAGAAGGCAGAAAGGGTGATCCCAGATTCATCCCACACTTTCAGAAATCCACTCTCACTCAGGGTTTGGACTGGTAAATGCTTCTTTTGCCTTCCCTGTAGGAGTATACAAAAGTGAATGATGCACCATATAGGAGTCTGGCCAAGGTCATTCCCTAAAGTGTCCCTTCCCTTCCAATTAACAAACATAAGCCAGATGTGATAAAGAACTTAATAATCAATTTATCTTATTACACTACGGGAAAATAAAGATGGCCTATTCTCACAATTAAAGGTGCTCATTTGGGCCATAAATGACATCTTTTGACTAGTATAAAAAGTGATGATCATTGAGTGCCCAGGTCTCGGTTTCTAATACCATTCTTCAATAAAATGAATCAGGGTTTTTTGAAGAAATGACTGATTCTAGGTCTAGGGCAGTGAATGCACAAGATAAACTGCAGCATCTTGTAGTGCTTGAAAGTATGGAAGTGCTAAAATACACACACACACACACACACACACACACACACACAGTGATTAGGACCTGCCCAAGGGACACAGGAGCCAACTGAAAGAGCCCCAATGGCCAAAGCTGGAAAAAAAATTGAGCAACAAAATAAATAACACAGAATTGAAGTAAAACTCATAGTATTAAAAACATCCATGAGTTCATAGTAATGTAAATAATTGAGTAAATAGCTAAATAAATAGGGTAGATTAGACAAATCTCACATGAAAAAGAATTCATAACAATTATATAACTACTCTGCTTTCAAGAATTATAAAATAACTCTCCATCTCTTATTTAGAGTGTACGTAGTGCCTTCCTCCAAAAGATACACTGTGGAATGGGGAGAAAAGAATAAATGTACAGAGGAGATACGTGACAAACACTACCTCAGCCAGGTGATCAAGCTTAACACCAACAGTGAGAAGTCACATTGAGAATATGCACCCACTGATGTGATGTATGGAAATGGCTCTTTACCTCGGTGGTCTTTCTCCCAGTAATCCATGACCCCAGTCTAATCTTGAGTGAAATATCAGGCAGACTCCAATTGATGGCTTTTATACAAAATATCTGATTAGGACTTCTCAAAACTGTTAAGTTCATCAAAAACAAGAAAAGTCAGAAACTGTCACTACCTGGAGAAGCTGAAGAAAACATGACAACTGAGTGTAATGTGGTTTCCTGGAGCAGATTCTGGAGAAGGAAAATGGCATTAGTTAAAAACTAAGGAATCTGAATAAAGCACAAATTTTACTTAAAAATAGTGTGTTAACATCAATGACTTAGTGGTGACAAATGTACCATACTATGTAAAAGGATAACAGGGGAAACTGAGTGTGGAGTATATGGGAAATTTCTGGATTATTTTCACAACTTCCCTGTAAATATAAATGTATTATAAAATATAAAAGTGAATGGCTTATTTCATTTCGCATGTCATCAAAATTTATCCATATTGTAGTACGCGTCAGAATTATTTTCTTTTTCAGTGCTGAAGAATATTTCAGTGTATGTATACAACATTTTATCTGTTAAAATATTGATGGACACTTGAGTTGCTTACACGTTTTTGTTATTGTGAACAATGCTGCCATGAATATGAGTGTACAAATAGCTCTTTGAGTCCCTGCTTCCAATTTTGGGGGTATATACCCAGAAGTGGAAATGCTGGATCGTATGCTGATTCTAATTACGTTTTTGAGGAATGCCTTACTGCCTTTCATAGTGGCTGCTCCATTTTGCATTACCATGAACGGTATACAAGTGTGAATAGTGATGTTTGGTCATCTTTTCATTGCTTATTGGCCACTGGCATATCTTCTTTTTAGAAACGTCTATTCAAGTTCTTGTCCATTTTTAATTTTTTTTTTTTTTGGGAGGAAGATCAGCCCTGAGCTAACATCTGATGCCAATCCTCCTCTTTTTGCTGAGGAAGATTGGCCCTGAGCTAACATCTGTGCCCTTCTTCCTCTACTTTATACGGGACGCTGCCACAGCATGGCTTGGCAAGTGGTGCCTCGGTGTGTGCCCAGGATCCGAACCGACGAACCCCGGGCCGCCGAGTGTAGTGCATGCACCTAGCCGCTTGCGCCACTGGGCTAGCCCCCATTTTTAAATTTTAAATGAGAGATGATTGACATATAACATTGTGTATGTTTAAGGTATGCAATGTTTTGATTTGGTATATTAATATATTGCAATATGATTACCACTGCAGTGTTAGATAACCTTTATCACGTCACATAATCATCTATTTTTTTGTGTGTGAGAATATTTAAGATCTGGTCTCTTAGCAATATGAAGTATATAATACAGTATTGTTGACCATAATCACTATGTTGTGCATTAAATATCTAGAACTAATTCATTTTCTAATTTCAACTTTGTACCCTTTGAACAACTCCTCCTCTGTTACCCCAACCTCCAACTCCTGGTAACCACCATTCTGCTCTCTGTTTTTATGAGTTTGGCTTTTTTAGATTCCACATAATAGTGACATCATAACAGTATTTGTCTTTCTGTGTCTGACATATTTCACTTAGCATAATACCATCAAGTTCTAACCATGTTGTCACAAATGGCAGGATTTTTTTCTTTCTTATGGCTGAATAATATTCCATTTATATATACATATATATTTATATTCACAGATACATCATATCTTCTTTATCAACTCATCCATTGATGGACCCCAGACCCTTAGATAGTTTCCATATCTTGCCTGTTATGAATAATGCTACAATGGACCAGTGAGTGCAGCTATTTCTTCAATATCCTGTTTTTATTTCCTTTGGATATATAGAGTGGAGTGGGATTGCTGAATCATATGATGGTTTGATTTATAATTTTTTGAGGAACCTCTGTACTGTTTTCCAAAGTGGCTGTACCAATTTACCTTCCCACCAACAGGGCACATGGGTTTTCTTTTCTCCATATCTTCACCAACACTTGCTATTTCTTGTGTTCTTGATGATAGCCATTCTAACAGGTGTGAGGTGATGTCTCATTGTGGTTTTGATTTGCATTTCTCTGATTATTATTGATGTTGAACACCTTTTCATGTACTCATTGGCCATTAGATGTCTTTCTTGGAAAAATGTCTATTCAGTTCCTATATTTTGGATATTAACCCTTTATCAGGCATATGGTTTGTAAATATTTTCTCCCATTCCATAAGTTGGTTTTTCATTATTTTGATTGTTTATCTTCCTGTACAGAAGCTTTTTAGTTTGATAGAGTTCCACTTGTTGATATTTTGCTTTTGATGGGATATACAAAAACTTTTTGTCAAGACCAACGTCAAGGAGTTTTTCCCTTGGTTCACTTCTAAGAGTTTTATCATATCAGGTCTTATGTTTAGGTCTTTAATCCATTTCAAGTTAATTTTTGTGAGGGGTATAAGATAAGGATTCAGTTTCATTTTTCTGCATGTGGTTATCCAGTTTTCCCAACACCATTTATTGAAGAGACTATCTTTTCCCCATTGCGTATTCTTGGATCTCTAAATGTGATATACTATGTTAATAAAATGAAAAATAAAAATCATATGATCATCTCAATAGATGAAGAAAAAGCATTTGACAAAATACAAGATACTTTCATGGTAAAAATACTCAATAAACTAGGTATAGAAGGAACATACCTCAACATAATAAAGTTTATATATGACAAACCTACAGCTAACATCATACTCAAAGGTGAAAAGTTGAAAGATTATGCTCTAAGGCCAGGAATAACTCAAGGGTGTCCAATCTTACCACTACTATTCAATATTGTACTGGAAATACTAGCTAGAGTAATCAGGCATGATAAAGAAATAAAAGGCATTTAAATTGGAAAGAAGTAAAAATGTTTCCATTTGCAGATGATATGATCTTATATAGAGAAAATAGTAAAGACTCCACCAAAAACAAAAAAGTCAGAACTAATCAATAAATTCAGTAAAGTTGCAGGATACAAAATCAACATACAGAAATCAGTTGTGTTTCTGTACACTAACAACAAAATATCTAAAAAAGAAATAAAGGAAGCAATCCCACTCACAGTAGCATCAAAAACAGTAAAATATTCAGAAATAAGTTTAAGCAATAAAATGAAAGATCTGTACAATGAAAACTACAGAACTTTGATGAAAGAAATCAAAGAAGACACAAATAAACGGAAGAACATCCCCTGTTCACGATGGGAAGTGTTAATACAGTTAAAACGACCAGGCTACCCAAAGCCATCTATAGAATTCAACACAATCCTTATCAAAATTTCAATGACATTTTTCACAGATATAGAACAAACAATTCTAAAATTTGTATGGAATCACAAAAGACCCTGAATAGCCAAGGTGTTACTGAGAAAGAAAAACAAAGCTGGAAGCATCACACTTTCTGATTTCAAACTGTACTACAAAGCTACAGGACAGTCATGAATCACTTAATGATGGGGACATGTTCTGAGAAATGCATCAGTAGGTGATTCCATCGTCATGTGAACATCATAGAGTGTACTTACACAAATCTAGATGGTATAGCCTACTACACATCTAGGCTATATGGTACTAATCTTATGGGACCATCGTTATATATGCGGTCAATCATTGACCGAAAAGTCATTATGCAGCACCTGACTATCAGCGTGAATGATATTCTGAAATTTTTGCATCTCTTATCTCTTCTATTTTCAAACCTCAATTGCGTGCAAGATGTCAATCTGAATTTATGCCCATCTGCCCCATTTTTGAATACTTCTTCACATGCTCACAACAGATAGACGTTCCTCTCTTCCCTTTACATAGAGTAAATATTTTTTCTTTTTTTAATTTCAGATATTGATGTATAATTGACATAAAATTTTAAGCTATTTAATGGATACATCATGGTGATTTGTTATTTGATATATTGTACACATTGTGAAAAGATTCTCTTCAAATAGTTAATTAACACATCCGTCACCTCACCTATTTATCTTTTTTTTTTTTTTTTGGTGAGAATAATTGAGTTCTCCTCTCTTAGTACATTTCAATTACACAATACAGTCACCATGTTTTCAGCCATAGTCACCATGTTTTATATTAGATCCTTAGAGCTTATTCATCTTATAGCTGAAAGTTCGTTCCCTTTTACCAAACTTTCCCTATTTCCCCTACCTCCCAGCACTGGGAAAACACTTTTCTACTTTCTGTTGCTATGAGTTTAACTTTTCTTTCTTTCTTTCTTTTCTTTTTTTTTTTAGATTCCACATATAAGTCATCTTTAAACCTCATGATGCAAAATGTAAACAGCCTGGAGCATGTTCTCAAGAGTCTCTTTTCTTTCTTAAGTAATACCAATGCGTTTAACATTCTCTTAGGTTTCTATTTAATCCTCTTAAAACAGTACTTCACTGATATTTTCAGTTAAAATTTACCTTCCATTATAATTATAAATTACATTCTCTGAATAAAATAAAAATACTGTTAGTAAACATATATGGGGGTTTTTATTTTAAAAATATAACTTTTAGTAAATATATTTTGAAAATTCTTTTTGAAAATTTCATTCTTATCATGATGAAAATAGATAACACATACTAAATTTTTTTCTCCTAAGCTCTTTATGTATACCGTCTTGTTTAATCCTCATGACAAGCCAATAAAATAGGGACTATTTTCATTTCTAATTTACAGATAAAATTTAGGCCCAGGATTTCATATATCTTTTCTAAAGCTACAGGGCTATAAAGTGGTAGAGCCAGGATTTGGATTTATGAGTTCTAGTCCACAGTTCATACTCTCAATCATTGTATTATACCACCCATCTTAAAGCCAGAATGAATATAGTTCGTGATCGCTCATCCACTTCCAAATGTTTCCTTTATTTTAAGCCATCTTGTAGAGATATTTGAATTAACAGGTAAAGTGAGACAGAAGCATTTATTAGTGATTTGGGAGACATACAGGACTGCTTTAAAACTTTGCTTCTAGTCCTTCTTAGCAGAACAAGCTCATAGAATTTGTTCACTTCTCTGAACTTTAGATTTTTCATCTGTAAATTTTCAGTAAACATACCTAACTTTGTACTATTTTTATGAGACACAAGGATGATAAAAAAGTTCACTGAACACATTTCAGGCATTCCACTTCTTCCTAAAATGAAAGAATAATTAGAATTCATAGTTTCTCTTTAAGTAGAATCACTTTTGAGGGTGGATGGTCTCTTCAAAACTATACGTTGGATGGATATTGTGTCCCAGAAATTTAAAAAATTTTTACACTATTTTTCTAGTTTTAATTTAACTACAAGTTCTTTTGAACCATATAAACCTTCTAGATTTTCTTCTCTATGTAACTTCTTATTCTATTATCTTAACTTCATTTTTTCAGTTACATGTTAGCTTATTTTATTTTCTTCTATATCTTTTACCTTCATTAATTCATTCCTCTGAAATGCAAATAACCATGAAATCCTGTATTTTTTGTATGTGTGTGTGCTGGTGTTATGGAGCTATAGATTAAATGAGTTTACAATGGCATCACGACATTTCCATTCTCTGGTAAATACTCAGCCCTCCTCATGTATGACATGCCAATTTTGAGACACCAGGGTAGACAATGAGCTTCATAATGACCTGGAAAGTAAAATGAAATGAGAACAAGAAAACTCAGGTTATTTTACTGAATTTATTTCAAAATAATCTTTGACAGGAGGATATAGCTGGAACTGGTAAGTTTGGCGCAATTAGAGAATTAGAAGCCGTGGCATTCATCTTGACTGTGAAGTAGGAAAAAAATAGCAACTCACAATCATATATGACTGTTTGTTATTCTCACAATAGTCAGACTGTCATATCTGATATCTGTACAGATTCAGTCAAACCATGACTCAATAAATAATCAGGCCAAGACCTCAATTCATTTTTTGCTTTCTGAGGTAATTTTGATATGCCGTAACTTTCTCATAGCATTGTTTACTTCTGCATTCCTCAGCGTGTAGATGAGTGGATTGAGAAAGGGAGTTCCAATAGTATAAAATACTGCCACCACCTTGTCCACGGAGAAAGTGGTTGGGGGGCATGTATACATACACATACATGGGCCCAAGAATAAGACGACTACAATGATGTGGGAAGTGCAAGTGGAGAGAGCTTTTTTCTTCCCTTCTGCACTGCGGTTTCTCAGCGAATGCAAGATGACAACATATGAGATCATCAGAATCACAAAACTGCTTGTGCGAAGGGACCCACTATTAGACACCACCTGTAGGTTGATCACGTAAATATCCACGCAGGCAAGTTTCGACAAGGGCTGCATTCACAGCAATAATGATCAATCAAATTGGGTCCACAGAAAGGCAATCTCAAGGCCAGGATAATCTGAGCTATGGAATGTATAAAAGACCCTATCCATGCAAGAACAATCAGGATGATGCAGACTTGCCGGCTCACGATGGTTGGATAATGCAGGGGCTTACAGATGGCCACATAGCGATCAACGGCCATAAAGATGGGGACAAAGATCTCCATGGAGCCAAATGAATGCAGTGCAAAGATCTGATCCATGCACTCATTGTAAGAAATGATTTTCTTTTCAGAGAGAGCATCCACAATTAGTCTAGGGGCTGCGGACGTTGAAAAGCAGGTATCCACTAAGGATAAATAAAATAAGAAACAGTACATAGGGCTTCCAAGAGTCCGGCTTGACTTGATGGTCACAATAATAAGCAAATTTCCCACCACAGTTCCCACATAGAAAATGAAGACGATCACAAACACTATTTTCTGCCTCTTAGGATCTTGTGTCAATCCAACAGTATGACCTCAGTTACACTGTTATTTTGCTACATTGTTTCAGTCAATGTAGGGAAAGCACTGGTTAGAAATAATCTGCAAAGAAGAAAAGAAAAAAGAATTTTAAAATGAATACTACATTTGGAGATTGACTACATATGCTGGATCATGGAACTGCTGCTTTCCAATAGGTAATCCCTTCCCTGCTGTGTACTGCTTTTATCTGAATGAAATGGAATTTATAATACTTATTCAATCTATTTACCCAATGCCTATGAAAATAATGATACAAGAAATAGAAAATTAATGAAAAAGTAAATGATTCTTCAGACATAATAAATGTTAATTTGGGTTATTTGGCATGAGTGAATAACTTCTTCAGCTGAATGTTTTCTTCTATTTTCATCAAGGACGTATCAATATCAGGGTAGCGTGTTGCAGAAGTAGAGGAAAGTTTTACATGATTTATTCAATGTGCTTTCACATTTCTTCAACCAAGAGTCCAGTTATAACATACTCTTCTAGTGAATATAGTATTAGAGAACGATTGTCTACACATTTCCGAATGTCTTCTTTGATAAAACCTAAACAAACACACACACACACACACACACACACACACACACACACAATAGAAGGAGGGAGGTGGAGAGAGAGAAACAATAAAGTTAAAATTTTAACAATGGACACCCATCCAGTTGGCCCAGTCCATCATGAGACTTATTTTAATCCGTTGCCTTGACTAAATTTATTTCCTTTACTTTACTTCTCAAACCTTTCTAATTGTTTACATTCTAAATTCAGCTTCTATTACTAAACTTTGTACTTTCTAAATTATACTATGTTATCTAAAGTTAAATTTGTCCCCTTATTTATTATTTTTCTAAGTCTTTCAATATGTTTTCTTAAGACACAGGGACTCACTGAGACTAAAATGAAGAAAAAATAGAGGGAGAATATTTGCCATAACTCAGAACATTTTTTCAAATTTCAGACTGAAGATTAAGCATAAGGGATATAGAAAATGAGCTCATGAAGCTCTAAGTCATACCCGAAACTTTTTAGTAGAATTCTTGTGATATATATCTTGAATGTCCTGTACTCTCACTTCAAGTAAGAGAAGATAGAAATAAAAAGAGAATTTATATTTACTCATATCTAATTACATGCCAAACAGTGGACAGATTGTTTTATGTGCCTTTGTATTCTCCAAATAATCGCACAGTCAATAGCAAATTATAAGTACCAAACTGGTAAAGTATATTTACAACTCATATAGCAGACAAAGCATAATTTTCAAATATAAATGAATTTCACTCACCAACCTTAAACACAGAAAAATTGAGCCAGCCCTGATGGCCTAGTGGTGAAAGTTTGGTGAGCTCTGCTTCGGCAGCTGGAGTTCAGTTCCCAGGCATGGAACCACACCACTTGTCCGTCAGTAGCCGTGCTGTGATGTCAGCTCACATAGAAGAACCAGAAGAATTTACAACTTTATACAACTATGTACTGGGGCTTTGTGGGGGGAGAAAAAGGAGGAAGATTGGTAACAGATGTTAACTTAAGGCGACCCTTCCCCTGCAAAAAAAAAAAAACCACAGTAAAATGAATAATAGGCCAAAAGGTCAATTTAAAAAGATACTCTTCTACTTCTTAAATATAATTAAGCGTATGGAAAGATGCTTAATTTCATTCCTAGTTTAGTACATTTAAATTAAATTTCCAATTAGATATAATTTTCACTTATTTTAATAAAGTAATTTTTATGATACAAATTTGTTGACATGTAGTGCTGACAAGTTGTGGGTAATAGTCAATCCCACTCATTTTGGTAGGAGTTAAGTGGGTACAACCTCTCAGGGGATGATTTTCAACATCAATAATGTTATAACTTCACATAGTGATTCTATATTCTACATATACTCTCACTGCCAAAGATGGGATAGAACCTAAAATCCATCTGAAGAGAGCTGAATGAATCAAGAATGGTACTTTTATTAATACTGCCCATTGATATAACCATTGATTTAAAAAAGGCTGATATGTATGCAATGGTCTCTAAAATATATTTTAAAGTTAAAAATAAGAGGACAGAACTGTATGCTAAGATGGTAAGTTTTAATTAAAAGCAGAATAAACATATTACATACATACACTCTAATGTAAGTGAATTGTACTTAGAAGAATATCAACAAAAGCGTGCGTTTGTACTCTCTGTGTGGGGAAACTGCATTCTTGGCATCAGAGATGTGAGCGATACCTAATTTTTAAGATGTGTTCTTTGGTAAAATTTAAAAACACATCACTATCATGTGTTTCATCCCCCCAAAAAACAGTGTTTTAAAACAGTATTTTATCTTAGGAGATGGTCTGTCGTTCACACTGGCATATCACTGAGACATAACCACTGTCGCCTGATGTAGGCGGGAAGAAGAGCAATATTTTTGAGGCAACAATAAGGACTAAGAGTGTGAGTGAGGCAGTGAGCTAACTACAGAGGCAGTTCTGGAACTCAGTGCTTTATAATCACGTCACACACCACCACACTGCCGTTAACTACAGGCTCCCTGGCTTTCTTGGATGTTTTCCAAATACACTCTTCTCAAACCTCTTCAACAAACAAATGGAAAATTGTTTGCAGTTTATATCAATTAAGAATATTATATAAATATCTCTCCTTATCTATATCTGTTTATCTTTACGTGTATGTAGAAATATAGATATATACATATCAGAATTCCATATACACAAATGACACACTTTAGAAGGAAGCAACATAAGGATAAGAATTTTTGTCCATAAACTACTGAATTTCAGCATCTAAAAAAATTAGGTGCTTAATAAATATTTGTTGAATTAATGAAAGAATTAAGAAAATACCCTATAATACAATCCAATAGTGTTCTGCGCTATTCTGTACTCAGATGCCATTGAGGAAAAGGGAAGCCTGCATCCTGTTATATCCACCACCACATCATCATGTCTATGGAGCATTTCCTGGAACTCCTGGAAAGTGGATAGTATTTCTATTTGTTTCTCTCTCACACCTTCATTCCAATACCCCTTACCTAATAGTGCTATTTCCATCAGGAGCTGCTGTACACATTTTTTATTTCCATCATCTCACTTTAGAATGTAAAACACTCCTAGAAATGTCTTAAATTTTCTATCCATCTGCAAATGCATTGTATGTATTAGATACTCATAGTAGCGTTGATCAGATTCATTTTCTCCAAGTATTAAGTTAATCCCCAATACAAATCTTACCAGCTTTGGTAAGAGCTTATGCAGAGCTTAGGATGTTCAGTTGCCCTCTTTTCTTCCCAAGGCAATTTGGACACCCTTTACTCAAATGAGAATAAAAAATGTTTCTTAAATTCTGTCTGATTATCTGGAACCAGGATCTCTTTCATCTCTCAAAGAGGCTTAAATTCTCACCTTCATGCCAAAGGGCAGGCTAAAATGGTCTCAGATTCACCCCACTCTTTCTGAAATCCATGCTCACACAGGATTTTGACTTGGAAATGCTTCTCTTCTGGCTTTCCTGTAGGAGGATTTAACATGAATGACGCACAGTATAGGAGTCTGGGTAAGGTTATTCCCTAAAGTGTGCCTTCTCTTCCAATTAAGAAACATGAACCAGATGTTACAAAGAACTTAATCTTCAATTTGCCATCTTAAGTTATGAAAAAAAAGGTGGCCTATTCTTGCAATTAAAGATGTTCTTACGGGTCATAAATGACATCTTTTGATTAGAATAAAAAAGGCTAGTCATCTAGTGCCCAGTCTTGGTTTCTAACACCATTCTCCAATAAAATCAATCAGGACTTCTTGAAGAAATGGCTGATTCTAGGTCTGGAGCAGGGATTGTAAAGATGAACTTAAGCACTTTGTAGTGCTAGAAAGTATAGAAGTGCTAACACACACACACTCACACAGTGATAAGGATACACCAAACGGACACGGGGGCCAACAGAAAGATCCCCAATGGCCAAAGCTGGAAAAAAAATTGAGCAACAAAATAAATAACGCTGAATTCAAATATAACTCAAAGTACAAAATAAATATCCATGTGTTATAATGATATAAATAACTGAATAAATAACTAAATAAGGGAGAATATACAGAAGAATTCCACGTGATTTATGTAACTACTCTGCCCTCAAACTCTTCACCTCTTAAGCATAGGCTGTACATAGAGGCTTCCTTCCAAGACCACAGTATGGGAGGAGGGAAAAGAGTACGTTTATGGAGAAGAAATGTGACAAACACTACCTCAGCCAGGTGATCAAGTCAGAGAAACGGTCACTGTCTGGAGGAGCTGAAGGAAACTTGATGACTGAATGTAGTGTGGTGTCCTGGAGCAGATTCTGGAGAAGATAAATCCTTTAGTAGAGTAACTAATGAATCTGGATAAAGCATGGATTTTAGTTAAAAAAAAATGTAATAATGATAATTAATTATTTGTCATAAATATGCCATACTAACATAAGAAAATAATAGGGGAAACTGAGTGTGGGGTATATGGAAACTCTCAGTATCAATTTCACAACTTCCCTATAAATATAAACCTGTTATAAAGTTTACTAAAAATGAACGGCTTCTTTCATTTAACACATCCTCCAAGTTTGTACATGTTGTAGCATGTGTCAGAAACTCTTTTCTTTTTAATGCTAAATAATATTCCATTGTATATATACCACATTTTGTTTATCTATTCATGTATTGGTGAATACTTAGGTTGCTTAAACATTTTGGCTGTTGTGAATAATACTGCTACAAACATGAGTGTGCAAATATCTCCTTGAGTCCCTGCTTTCAGGGTATGTGCCCAGAAGTGGAAATGATGGATTATATGGTAATTGTATTTTTAACTTTTGAGGAGTGCCACATTGTCTTTCATAGCAGCTGCACCATTTTGCATTCCCATGAAGAGTGCACAAGTGTGATTAGTGATGTTGGGCATCCTTTCATTACTTATTGGCAGCTTGTATATCTTCTTTGGAGGAAATGTCTATTCAAGTCCTTTGTCCATTTATTAATCTAGTTATTATTTGTTATTGAGTTATAGGAATTCTTTATATATTCTGGATATTAACCCCTTATCAGATGTATATTTGCAATAATTTCTTCCTAACCAAAGGGTTGCCCTTTATTTCTGTTGAATGAGTCGTTTGATGCATATAAGTTTTTAATTTTGATGTAGTTCAATTGTTCTATTTTTTTCTTTTGTTGCCCGTGTTTTTGGTGTCATATTCCAAAAATTATTGCCTAATATAATGACCTAAAGCTATCCTCTCTACTTTTTCTAAGCATTCTATTGTTTTGGCTCTCATGTTTAGGTCTTCAGTGCATTTTGTGTTTATTGTACATATGGTGTAAGTTAAGGGTCCACCTTCATTCTTTTGCACGTAGATATCTAGTTCTGCCGATACCATTTGTTGAAAAAACTGTCCTTTCCTCATTGAATGGTCTTAGCACCCTTGTAGAAGTCATTTGACCATTCATGTGATGGGTTTTTCTAAACTCTAGTCTATTCTATTGGTCTATATGCCTGTCTTAGTGCCAGTACCACACTGTTTTGATTACTGTAGCTTTACAGTAAGTTTTGAAATCAAGAAGTGTGAGACCGCCAACTTCGTTTTTCTTTCAAGATTTTCTTGACTATGGGTTTCTTTGAGATTCCATGTGAATTTTTCAGATAAATTTTCTGTGCCTGCAAAAAACGTCACTGGAGTTTTGATAGTGATTTTATTGAATCTGTATTGTTTTAAGTATTACTGACATCTTAACAATATTAAGTTTTCCAATCCATGAAAATGAAATATCTTTCAGAACCAATAACATATATACAGTCATGCACTGCATAAGGACATTTTAGTCTATGATGAACTGCATATACAATGGTGGCCACACAAGGTTACTACCACACACCATCAAGTTTTGCGTAAGTATACTCTGAATGATATTTGCACAATGATGAAATTGCCTAATGACACATGTCTCAGAATGTATCCCTGTCATTAAGTGATGCATAGCTATATATGTAGAGAGAGAGAGAGAAAGAGAGAGATTTATTATAAGAAATTGGCTCTTGTAATTATGGAAGCTGGCAAGCGCAAAATCTGTAGAGCCAATGTCCCAGTTTGAGCCTAAAGGCCAGAAACTACTGTAAACTAGTAAGAGCCAATGTCCCAGTTCAGGTCCGTAGGAAGCTGCCGTAGAATCAGGCAGTTAATGTGCCAGTGTGCAGGGTGTAAGACAGGAAGAGCTGATGTTTCAGTTCAAAGGCTCTCAGGCAGCAAAATTCTTTCTTACTCAGTGGATCTCAGCTTTTCGTATTTTTCATGCCTTCGACTGATTGGATGAGGACCATCTACCTTAAAGACAACAATCTGCTTTACTCAGTCTACTGATTCAAGTGTTAATATCATCCAGACAAACGTCACAGACACAACCCCAAACAATGTCAATATAATGGATCAACATGATATCTTATAGAATGAAAGATAATTATGATCCCTATGAACTGAATTATGACACAGTGCTGGAGAGTTGACATACCCCTCCCAGAGGACAACACTGTTGGCCTTGCAAGCTGAGATCAAACTGCTTCTGGTGGTCTTTATTGACAGGGAAATAAAAAGCATTTGCCTGATCTCTAGCTACATAACCCGCACCAGATGATCTGTGAATTTGCTCAAGCAATGAAACCACATCTCGTACGGCAGTTGCAATTGAAGTCTCCACCTGGTTAAGCTTACAATTATCTACTGTCATTCTCCATGATCCATCTGTCACCTGCATAGGTAAAATAGAAGTGTTGAATGTGAGGGTGGGGAACTCCCCCCTTATATCTTTGAGGCCTTAATAGTGGCACTGATCTGTGTAGCCCCTCCAAGAATGTGGTATTGCTTTTGGTTCACTATTCTCCTAGGTAAAGGCAGTATTAGTGGCTTCCACTTGTCCTTTGCCACCATAATAGCCCTTACTCCACAGGTCAGAGAACAAATGTGATCATTCTACCAGTTGCCAATTATGTGTATTTCAATTACGCATTCTGGAACTGGGGAAAAAGCCATAGCACGGGTTCGGTGACCCACTGGACCTGCTGTGAAATAGACCTAAGCTAAAACCTCATTGATCATCGAACTCTATAATTTCCTGCTCTGACTAGTGGACCACAGTGTTGTTTTTGGGTCTCCTGGAATCATCGTCGGGTCACAGCCAGTGTCCAGTAGTTCCTGATTAGGTCTGATTATTTTCTTTTCCACAGTGCACAGTTACCCTGATAAAAGATCTTAGGTCCCTTTGGGGAAGGCTGGGAAAAATAAAAATATATAAATTTTTAGCAGTGTTCCGGGGTCCTTCCTCAAGGGGACTTGATCTCCCCTTCATTCAAAGCATTCAGTCTGTAAACTGGCTCAAGTCTGGGAATTGATTATGAGGCCATGGCTCTGTTTTTGTGATTCAAGTTAGACTACTGTTTTCTTAACCTAGAACCTCTCTGCTGACACAGATCAGTGAAAAATTGAGTTGGCTTTTTCTCTATTTCACTTCTAGGAACATCATGATCAACTAGCCAACACTGTTAAGTCTTCTTGTGTTGATTATTCTGATTGTTGTTTTGACTCTGCTGTCCATTATGGTAATGTGGGAGATCAAGATTTGGCCACCCTGAAATCTATCTCTTTACCTTGGTTGTTTTCTCTAGGGACATTTGACCTCCCCAACTAACTGCCTAAAGATTTTGACATGATGGCTCCTTCCTGGAACAGATCTATCATGATGGCTGTAAAGATAATGTAGGATGGAGGTTACAATAGGAAAGGCACCAACAAGCCCCTCTTATCAGAAGTTCTGTCTCTCTGGTCACATTCTCTGGATGGCCCTGCGAGGAGTTGCCAGACAATCGTTTACATTTATAAGGGAAATCTCCATTTGTAAAGGTATCTCCCTCTCTGTTTTGGGAAGAAGGGGGGATGGCCTCATTTCTAGAGGCTTATCAATGTGAAAGGTGAGGCCTTAAATCTGCATAATAACCTTACTCTTGTTTACTGTGCTTTAGTGGTTATCTCCTGTAACTGACTCCCCCCACCCCCAACATCCTCCTTTGTCATTGGCTGAACATGGTATTTAAGACGACAATTTCTGCTATTGTGTTGAGAAACAGTGTCCCTGCTTTCTCCCGTGTATACATGTTATTAAACTTGGTATTATTTTCTCCTGCTAACCTGTCTTGTTGATGATTTGGCTAGCCATAAGAACCTTAAGGAAAAGGGCAGAGGGAGATTCTCCGTCTTCCCCCGACAGTAACAATGCCCACCTTGCCTTTAGGGATTGAGTGCCATCACTCGGCCACTGTCACCCAGGATCACATTACTCCCACTGCATTTAGATTTCCCAATTCAGTGACCATAGTTCCCATTAAAGCTCTGGTCTACAGAAAAGAGTAATCACAGAGCTTTTCAAGGATGCCAGGGTACCCCCCTCCAATTTATTTTTTATGGTTGTGATGAAAGGTATGTTCTCTGGACCCTCCCAGTGTGGCTGAGTAGATCTTAAATGAAAAATCCACTCTAGCATTCTAATTTCCTTACTCTGTTGAATTTCTTCCTCTACATTAAACCAAGGCAGGTCTGGTATTTCTAAGTCTCTGACTGTGGGCCACCATTTGGTTCATGTGTTTGCCACCAACAACACAAACTGCTAGAGCCTTTCTTAACTCCCCCAGCTACAACGTTAAAAGTGGAATCTCCGCTTAGTGAGCCCACATCAATAAACTCAGCCTGATCAAACTTGATGTTTCTTCTATGATTATCCCATAACTTTAATATCTATTCCCATACATATTTCCCAGATTTCTGTCTGTATAATTAGAAAACTCAAGTAGTTATTTTGGAGTGCAGTGCACCTCCTCACGTGTCACACTTTGTACCTCACCTTTAGGGGCCTGCTGGGACTTGTGTCTGGTTATAGGTCTAGAACAAAGGAGAGTGGTGGGGTGGGTCCTGAGGAGAATCGGCATTGTCTTTCATGGCAACTGCCTCAGGGGAGGCCATTGCAGTTTCCTCAGGCAATGCAAGGTTGATCCTTCAGAAACAGGGGGAGAAGTCACTTCCACTGGGAGTGGAAAGGCCTCTTCCACTAACAGAGACTCATCTTCTCTCTCTTCCATCTTCTCAATTTCCTCATCCACTCAGTCATCTAAGCCAGAACCTGGGTTTTGTTTAGTACTCTTCTTTCTCAAATCTTCATCCTATATCAAGTTCTTTTGTTTATAATTCCTAAATATTTCTTGAATCTTTCTCTATCTCTCCATGTTAGTTTGGGTTTCTTAGATGCAGACCCTGAGATGGCATTTTAGTGAAAGTGATTTATAAGGAGAAGAGTTGAGGGAAGCTGACTGTGGTAGTGTCGGGAGGAAGAGGGAGAATCTCCCTCTGCCGTTTTCCTTAAGGTTCTTATGGCTGGCCAAATAATTAACAAGACAGGCTAGCAGGAGAAAATAATACCAAGTTTAATAACATGTATACATGGGAGAAAGCAGGGACACTGCGTTGCTCAACACAATAGCAGAAATTCTCGTCTTAAATACCATGTTCAACCAAAGACAAGGAGGATGTTGGCAGTGGGGGGTGTCAGTTACAGGAGATGATCACTAAAGCACTGTAAACAAGAGTGAGGTTTATTATGCAGTTTTAAGGCCTCGCCTTCCACATTGATAAGTTTCTAGAAATGAGGTCATCCTCCCTCTTCCCAATACAGAGAGGGAGATACCTTTACAAATGGAGACTTCCCTTGTAAATGATTGTCTGGCAACTCCTCGCAGGGCCATCCAGAGAATGTGGCCAGAGAGACAGAACTTCTGATAAGATGGGCTTGTTGGTGGCTTTTCTATTGTAACCTCTATCCTACATTATCTTTATAGCCGTCATGATAATAACTCCTTCCTGAAACAGATCTTTTGTTTTAAATTCTTTAGGCAGTTTGGGAGGGGAAACTCAAATATTCTTCCTGAGTTCTCTGAGTCCTTATTGTCTTCAGCTCAAAATAATCCACATATCAGAGTGGTGCCTCCTAGGGTAGCTTGCCCTGAGCTCCATCAGTTGGAAAGGAAGGATGTGGTCTCAACTGGAGTCTGGCTTCAGCCTGGAGCCATGGGAACTCTGGAGGACACATTACACTACTGAGCTGATTCCACCTTGAGGCAAGGGCACCAGCCTTTTTTGCCCCTGCTCTGGTCATTCATTGGCTATTTTTGGGCCCTAAGATAGTGGGCATGTAGCTGGAAAAACCCGGGACCCTGTCACCATAGCCAAATCGATGAAGACAATGACAAGGGATCAAGGAGAAGAAAAATGGTTTAATTTTACTAGCAAAATGAGGCCGCGGTGGGCTCATGTCCCAAAATCCACAGTCCTCCTGAGGCATTAGGAGATGGCATTTTCAAAGGGGAATCCGTGGGAAAGAATGTACCCTTGGTGACTGTGATTATTTGTTGGAGGAGGGATCCCAGCTCTCTGGAGCCAAGCCAGCTGTTATCTCTATCTATAGCAGGAGATCTAGGGCTTCATCAATCAATCTTTCAGCATCACCCAAAATTAGGCCCTGGAAAGTGGAAGGAAACCGCTGCCAATAAATGCTTTGCAGTCCGGTGTCCTCCCATTAGCCTGCGTTTAGCCCAGATAAAGGCAGCTGGAAGTGTCCTCCATTTGTCTGTCCCTGTGATGAATGGTGGATTTGGCACCAGGAATCAGGAGTTGGGGAGCTTCGGCTTCTTGATAATTTCAAGATATCAGTCTACTTGTAACAAACCTCAAGAACTGGTAATTAGCCAGAATTTCAGTTTGTAGCCCCCAGGGCTTTTAACAATTTATTACCTCCATTGTCTGGTGGAATTCAGGGACACAAAGGCTAAAACAACCAATACCTACATGTGAATGTAACTTAGAGAAGCAGGGAAGAGGGAATGAGTGCTTTTGGTTTTAACCCCATCTATGCTGGGTTTAACGTAGGGGAACTGATATGGGGCGGCATCAAGAGAGAAGCTCCAAGGCTTTTTAGTTTTTCCCCTGTTACAGGCGTCATACCCCAGGTGAAGCAGCTTCAATTTTCCCTGGTGCAATTGTCCAGAGGAGATGAGCCTGTAAGCTGTTAGCAGCCCAAACACACAGCAGCTGGGGCCTAGGCGCCCTGGCCCAGTGAAGGGGATTTGTGCTGGATGCAGCAGTCTCCACCACACACTGCACCCTCACTGGCACCACCAGAGTTTAGGCCTCCATCTTTTCACATCAGATCATTACAAAACATCCTAACAGCTCTCCCGCTCCCTGTCCTGTCCTCTTCAATTCATTTCCCACACCATAGCTAGAGTCATCATTTTAAAACTCAAATCTAACTGCATCATTCACTAGCTTAAAAGACATTCCAATATTTTCCTCATGGTGTTTAGCATTAAGCCTTACCATGACTATGAGACCCTTCTTGATCTTCCCTGTTCCTGTCTCTCCAGCTTCATATCTTGCTATTTACCCTTTATAAGGTCAGTGTTCAGCACGTTGCCTGGCACACAGTGGGCATTCAATAAAGAACTGTTGAATGAATAGGTGAATTAACAACCACAGCTATATTGAATTGATTAGGTTTCCTGCATGCTTATTTTCACCTTCTGGCCTCTGTTATGTATTCTTTCTCCTAGGAATGCTCTCACACCAACGATGCCTATTCAGTCTGCTGGCTCTTTTTCATGCTTTGGATCCCAGTTTTTATGTCTTATCCCGGAATCTTTCCTGAACCCCTAGGGCTTTGTTGTGTGTCCCTCAAACATGCTTTCATACCACCCTCTGCCGCCTCTATCTTATCACTTATGACACTGTATTGTATCTTTAAGCTCTCTTCTGGGTGTCTCTCAATGGATATTAAGCTCTGTGAAGCCAAAACCCAGGTTCCTCTTTATTCACCACTGAAGCAGCAGCAACCGTCAAGGTGCCTGATACATTTCTTATGTTCAAAAATATTTATTGGTTAGTGAATGAAGGATGGAAGAAATAAATGGAATATATTTACCCTGACATTGTTTTTTGTGTAGATGGAGCTACACATTTTTAAAAAGAGCTTTTCATAATGAAATGTTACCAGAAAGTAAACCAATTAACAGAGAAATATAACAAAAACAGCCCACATGTATAAGATGATGCAATCTTGCTGAGCAGAGAGAATATCAAGGTAAACTATTCGCTTATTCACTGAGAATCCCAGTTTCAATTTCTTTCTCATGACACAGTTTAAGCAGAAGTAAAAACAAATTCTGGTTTCTCTAAGAGATCTGCCTAGAATTCTCCTCACAGCCTGGATCAGATAAAGCTAGGAAAAAAATTCCCTGGTCTCCAGTTGTTGGATTCCCAAGGGGAAGGGGAGGGAAATCCCAACTCACCAGGTCTCGGGATGACGCGGGCCCACAGACACAGAAGACCGAACTTGATGCAAACGCAAGAGGTTTATTGAACGGAGCTCCGGGTCGACTCGTGTCCCTCGCAGGAGACAGAGGGGTCGACCCCGAGCCTTAGGGGGCAAGTTCTTTTATAGGATTTGGGAGCATAAAGCGGGAAAAGGTTGGCGCGGTTTTACATGATTGGTTAATTCAAAACATTCAGACAGTTACATTTTATGGCGCGAATTGCTACGGCGCGAAACAGCTATCAAGGTGCACACACATGTCCCCATCTGGCCCCCCTCCACCCCGACCCTCCCAAACTTATCCCTCTGTAGCACTCCCTTGTTCTCAATTTTCTCTGAACAGTTTAGGGTGAGTCTTCCGCGAACAGAGTCAGTTGGGATCGATAGACTCTATTCATAGAAGACTCGCCCCAACTGCCCCTTAAGGTGTTAACATATTAAATTTTTAACATAATTTACATTCTTCATTCCCCACTTCTTCTTTTGTCCCTAGTTCTAATCTTAGAACTTAGTTTTCGGTGTCTACTATTAGTGGCTCATGGCGTGGGAGAGCTTGGTAATGGCGTTGGAGCATCATAGCATGCACTGCATTGACTCTTTTTCTTATGAAAGCAGTAATTCTATTGAAAACACACGGTCCAAAAACCAAAAGTAGAAAAAGAATTAACAAAGGCCCTGCTAGGGAGGATAGTAAGGACGTCACCCAGGGGGACTTAGTGAACCAGGATTCAAACCAGCTTTGTTGGGCCTCCCTGCTTCGCTGCCTCATGTCCAATCTCTTCTTTAATTTTTGCATTGAATCTCGGACTACTCCTGTGTGATCTGGGAGACGACTTGCCACGTGAGCAGTTGAGGAGCGTGGGGGTTAGGATTGGACGGTCTGTCTGCCGTCCCCACGACGCAAACGCAGCTTAAGAGGGTTATCAGTCTTTTCCACCTTCCAAAGATCTGCTGCATTCTGGGGTGCCTTCTTCACGTGTGTGGCGTGAACCCAAGAAGTTATACCGTCCACCTTGACTGCTGTGGGTGTAGTGAGGAGCACCACGTAGGGCCCCTTCCAACGTGGTTCTAGCGACCCCGTCCGATGTCGTCTCACAAGGACAGAGTCCCCAACCTGGAACTGGTGCGGTATGAGCAGATCACCAGGCTGGTAAGCCTCTTTTAGCTGGTTCCAGATGTCGCGCCTGACAGCCTCGAGTGCTTTCAAGCGGGCTGACAAAGGTATAGAAGGTACAATGTCAGGGTCATGTATCCCTATTTGTGCCAAAGGGGGAGGGGTTCCATAGAGGATCTCAAAGGGTGTAAGTTTTAAGGGTCCCTGTGGGGTGTTCCGGACGCGGAACAGGGCAAAGGGCAGGAGGGCTGTCCAGTCACTACCGCCGGTCTCCATAGACAATTTAGTTAGGGTCTCTTTAATTGTTCTATTCATCCTCTCTACCTGGCCTGAACTCTGGGGTCTATAAGCACAATGTAATTTCCAATTGATCCCCAGTTAACTGGCCAGTCCCTGACTTACCTGGGCAACGAATGCAGGACCGTTGTCAGATCCAATTACCTTTGGGATCCCGAATCTCGGGAGGATTTCTTCCAATATCTTCTTGGCTACTACAGAGGCAGTCTCTTTTCGGGTGGGGAAAGCCTCTACCCATCCCGAGAAGGTATCTACAAATACTAGAAGATATTTATTTCCATACCGGGCCGGTCTGATTTCAGTAAAGTCTATCTCCCAAAAGGCTCCTGGCCTATTTCCCCGGAGTCTGTGTCCCGTGCTGCATTTGGAAACTGCAGCGTTTGTGAGAGCGCAGGCTCTACAATTTTTATAAACTTCTTCAGCCGTTTTTTTCAAATCTGGTACCTGGTACGGGGAGGCCTCAATAATTTTAATTAGTTTCTGAGGGCTCAAGTGGGTTAGCCGGTGTAGATGTGATAGATATTCTCGCCCTTCTGCAACGGAAAGGACTTTCTCTTCTTTAGTTAGTTCCCCACCGGAGGCAGCTTTGCTGACCTTAGCTCCCTGGAGAGTCAGGACCATAGGTCCTAGTGCCGCCCGCTTGGCTAGGCGGTTCCCTTGAGCTATGGGGTCGGTGCCTTTCTGATGACCTGGGCCACAGTCTTATTTTCAGCTAACCTTAACGCCTGTGTCAGGGCGATAAGCTCAGCCTTTTGTGCAGAAGTCCCTTCCGGCAAGCGGCTTGCCCACAGAGTCTTTTTCCCGTCTACCACAGCCGCCCCAGCCATCCTCTTACCTTCTGCCATGAAGCTGCTGCCGCCGGTGTACCAATTAGGGGCTCCAGCCCATGGCTCATCTGGCAGATCGGGTCGGGTCATCTGCTTCGGGCAGTAGTGTGGCCGGGTTTAAGATGGCCGGTGGGGCGAAGGTAATTCTCTCAGTTAGGAGCAGACTTTGGTAGTGAGTCATCCGGGCGTTAGTCATCCATCGATCTGGAGGCTGTCTGATAATGCTTTCTAAGGCATGGGGGGCTACTACGGTTATCTGTTGGCCCAGAGTTAACTTATCTGTATCTTTTACCAGCTGGGCAGTGGCGGCGATTGCCCTTAAGCAGGAGGGCCATCCACTGGCTACCGGATCCAGTTTTTTTGATAGATATGCGACTGGGCGCTTCCAGGGCCCAAGGGCTTGAGTTAGGACTCCCCGGGCGATTCCCTTTCTTTCATCTACATACAAGGTGAAGGGCTTGGTCAAATCTGGTAGGGCCAACGCGGGTGCCTCTAATAATGCCCGTTTTAGAGTCTCAAAAGCCTTCTGGTGCTCTAGAGTCCAGACAAAGTTCCCACTTTCCTTAGTCAATGGGTACAGTGGAGCAGCCAGGGTAGCAAACCCTGGGATCCACAACCGGCAGAAACCGGCCATCCCCAGGAATTCCCTTACCTGGCGAGCGGAGGTTGGGGCCGGGATCTGAGTCACAGTCTTTTTCCGGGCGTCGGTTAACCACCTTTGGCCGTCTTTTAGTGTGTAGCCTAAGTAGACTACTTTCTCCTGGCACAATTGTGCCTTCTTCTTTGACGTCCGGTACCCCAACTCACCCAACTCGGCCAGGAGGCGCTTGGTTCCTTCCTCACAGTCTCCCGGGGTTTCCGCCGCCAACAGTAGATCATCTACATACTGTAAAAGAGTCACTTGAGGGTTTTTAACCCTATTGTCAGTCAAATCCCTGTGGAGGGCCTCATCGAACAGGGTGGGGGAGTTTTTAAACCCTTGAGGCAGTCTTGTCCAAGTCAGTTGTCCAGCGATCCCCATATCAGGGTCGCGCCACTCAAAAGCAAAAAGTAATTGGCTCTTTGGGTGCAGCCGCAGACAGAAGAATGCATCTTTGAGGTCCAGGACAGTATACCATTTCCGTGATGGGGGGAGGGAGCTGAGTAGGCTATATGGGTTTGGCACAGTAGGGTGTAAGTCCTGCACTCTCTTGTTCACTTCCCTCAAATCCTGGACCGGCCTATAATCAGCAGTTCCAGGCTTTTTTTACAGGCAGGAGAGGGGTGTTCCAAGGAGACCGGCAAGGAACCAGGCATTCTCTTGCCCAGTGTCCTCTCTCCTTACAATAGGCACATTGGTCCTTGTCTTAGGGCTGTCGTCTGCGCGAGCCTGGTCGTGGGGCGTTGCCCAGGTTCCCTGACTGCCTATGATCTGGCCCTGTCGCCTTTATCACTGCGGCCAGTATTTTGGTCAGTTTCTTCTCTTGTCTCCTATCTCTCTTATCTTCCCTCTCTTCAGCCTCCCTTCTCTCTCTCTCTCGCTTTTCCTCCTCACCCTCTCTTTTATGATACACCTTTTCAGCCTCCTTTACCACATCCCGCAAGTTGTAGTCCTGCAGCCCTTCTAGCCTTTGTAATCTCCTTTTTATATCTGGGGCAGACTGTCCAATAAAGGCCATAATGACAGAGGCCTTTTGCCCTTCCGAGGATGGGTCGAAGGGCGTATACCTGCGGTAAGCCTCCATCAATCGTTCTAGGAAAACGGAGGGAGGTTCAGTGGGCCCCTGCTGGATCTCTCTTACCTTAGCCAAATTGGTGGGCCGCCTTGCGGCCCCTCGGAGACCCGCCACTAGAGCCCGGCGATAAACGGACAGCGCCTCCCTACCTTCAGCCGTGTTATAGTCCCAATTGGGCCGGTTGTGCGGAAACCCTTCTTCCGCCTCAGCTATCGTTGCCGGCTGCCCGTTGGTGCCTCGGATATTCTTTCTTGCTTCCTGTGTGATTCTTTCTCTCTCCTCCGTGGTAAAGAGTGCCTGTAAGAGCTGTTGACAATCATCCCAAGTGGGCTGATGGGACTCTATCAGGGCGGTTAATCCGGCGGGGTTTTCTGAAAAGGGGGAATGGTTATTTTTCCAGTTATACAGGTCTGAGAAAGAGAAAGGCCAGTACTGGAGGGGTGACAGCTGGTTGGGCCCCGCAGGAGCTCCATACTCTCTTAGCGGGAGCGCCACCGTGGTATCAGGCCCGTCCGGAGTGGCTCCGCGGCGGCTTCGGGTTCCAGCGGAGGGACCCGAGCCAGTCGCCCTCCGTCCTGATTGCGATCCTGGAGCGGGGGAGGCGTAAGGGGGAGGCGAGAAAGGGGGCCATTCGGGAGGAGGCTCAATCTCAGGGTAGACCCCGGGGGGGGGGGGGGCCGAAGGGGTCTCCGACTCCGCTGTTCGAGTTGATTTCGATTTTTGCCGTGTCTCCGCATCCTGCAGCGCCAGGACTCGGGGGCTTAGTTTTTCTGCTTTTATTCATGGCTTAACCCACGGGAGTGGGTTCTGCACCAGATCCTGCCACACTGTAATATATGGTCGTTGGTCAGGATGGGACCCCGGTCTCTCCTGGAAAACAATAGCCCTCACCGCGAGGATAACAGTTAGATTAAACGTCCCCTCAGGGGGCCAACCCACATTGAGGGAGGGCCATTCAGAGGTGCAAAAAGTCTGCCAGCGCCCTTTCTTTATTTCTACCAATAAGTCGTGCGCTCTCGCTCGCACTTCAGTCCAGTGGTCTAGGGTCAAGGAAAGGGGGGTCGTCACAGTCTGTCCCATCCCGTCAAAGGAAGTCCACGTAACGAACAAAAACAGAACAATAAACACTAAAGACACACTAAAACACAGACAACCCTGCCCGGAAGGCGTCTCTACAAGCCAGCCGAAGGCGGCTTCAGACGGGAGGGGTTTCCGAGTCCTCCCCGGGAAAAGGTATCGCTCCTTTTCCCACCTGGAAGGGGGGTTGGTCAGGCTTTCCTGACTCCCCTTATCCCTTGGGGCGTCCCCCAGGGTTGCAGCCTGCAGTCCCTAGCACGTCTGCCACTGCAGCCGTTCGGTCCTCACGGCCCGAAGCGGCGGCTGCCCGATACTGAAACCAAAACAATAAAACAATACTTTGCGGCGCCGCACACACTCACCCACTCAGTCACTCAGGCCTACCTCCAAGGGGTCTTCGGAGTCTGGGGTTACCGCGTGGATCCCGGGCGAGCCCCCAAATGTTGGATTCCCAAGGGGAAGGGGAGGGAAATCCCAACTCACCAGGTCTCGGGATGACGCGGGCCCACAGACACAGAAGACCGAACTTGATGCAAACGCAAGAGGTTTATTGAACGGAGCTCCGGGTCGACTCGTGTCCCTCGCAGGAGACAGAGGGGTCGACCCCGAGCCTTAGGGGGCAAGTTCTTTTATAGGATTTGGGAGCATAAAGCGGGAAAAGGTTGGCGCGGTTTTACATGATTGGTTAATTCAAAACATTCAGACAGTTACATTTTATGGCGCGAATTGCTACGGCGCGAAACAGCTATCAAGGTGCACACACATGTCCCCATCTGGCCCCCCTCCACCCCGACCCTCCCAAACTTATCCCTCTGTAGCACTCCCTTGTTCTCAATTTTCTCTGAACAATTTAGGGTGAGTCTTCCGCGAACAGAGTCAGTTGGGATCGATAGACTCTATTCATAGAAGACTCGCCCCAACTGCCCCTTAAGGTGTTAACATATTAAATTTTTAACATAATTTACATTCTTCACAGTATTATTATTATTATTATTTTCTTTTTTTGTTGAGGAAGATTGGCCCTGAGCTAACATCTGTTGCCAATCTTCCTCTTTTATGCTTCAGGAAGGGTGTCCCTGAACTAACATCTGTGCCAATCTTCCACTATGTTGTATGTCGGACACTGCCACAGCATGGCTTGATGAGCAGTGTGTCAGTTCACTCCAGGGATCCGAACCCGCGAACCCCAGGCAGCCAAAGCAGAGTGCGTGAACTTAACCACTACACCACTGGGCCAGCCCCCAGAATTATTTATTGCTCTGTATTTTATTGACTTTTTTCATCATCCTTTATACTTGTATTTATTCTTTCAATTTTTATCATGTACCAGATGTTCTACTTGTAGAAACTATTGTTAGTTATCAGGGAAGTACTTATGGAGTATGAATGTATATTCAATAAAAGGAAATTCCTCTCTGACAGTAAGTTTTTTTTTTTATTTGAGTCATCACTTTTTCGGACAGGGGATCAGTGTAAGATGATGACAAGAGCAACACAAATGATTCTGAACCCTACATGGAAATTTGGAACATGATGTAACGTTTGTCACTTGCCTCTTAGAAGTTAAATGGCACATTGCTTTTAAATTGCTAAAGTATTTACATACCACAATATTCCATTCAACATGTTATTATCAATTATGATATATAAAAATGAGCAGAGTTATTAACAAAAATATTATTTTTATAGGTGATTAATATATATTATGCTATATAACATACATAGTATAATATATATTTTGTATATATGTGTGTGTGTCTATATATATATATATATATATATATAGTGCCATCAGCTCCGTCCCTAGCTGAATAAATGGTAACAATTATAGTTACCTTACCTTTCTATCACCATTGCCTGCTGGTGTGTCATAGCAGTGAAGAGCGTGTCTGAGAAAAATCAGTTAGATCCTGTTACTGGCTCTTCTGTGTGTCTGTTTTGATACCTTCCCCTTTCTGTATGCCTCCTCACCTGTAAAACGGGGATAATAGCAGTGCCTACCTCTTTGGATTGTCATAGAGATTACTGCTTGATACCCACGTACTTTGTTATATTTTGTTTTCTTTTTATCAGAATGAAAGCTTAGGAATCCATATACATGGATGAACCGGTAAAACTGAGCCCCATTTTGGTAGAATTTTCCAAATATGCAGAGGAACACTGGCTTAGATTTCTTTCCCTTTTCTTGCACTCATTTCTGCTCCTTTCAATGCAGAAGCCTGATTCAAAGCAGTCAATTTTTTTCTTTATCTCATAGGTATTCTTTGCTGAGATCATCTAAAATGTCATTTTGACCATTACCTCAGTTTAATCAAAGTTGGGCTTCAAACACATTTAACTGTCACCTGGAATAGCTTCCTTACTACAGAGTTTCCTAATGGCATTTTTCATCTGGGCATTTCTCAAGGTATAGATTAAGGGATTTAACATGGGGGTTATCATAGTATAGAATACAGCAACTGCTTTATCTATTGATAAAGTAGCTGCAGGTCTCATGTACACAAATATGCAGGGCACAAAGAATAAGGCAACCACTGTGATGTGGGAGACACAGGTGGAGAGTGCTTTGCGCCTCGCCTCCAAGCTGTGCGTCCTTAGAGAGCGCAGGATGACCACATAGGAGACCAACAAGAGGAGGAAGTTTAACACACAGATGAATCCACTATTAGCAGCAACGAAGAGCCCTAGAGTGTGGGTGTCAGTGCAGGCAAGATTGAGTAAAGGATTCAGATCACACATAAAGTGATCTATGATGTTAGGGCCACAGAAGGGTAGTTGGAAGATGAAGAGGATCTGTATGGTTGCATGAAGAAAGCCTCCGACCCACACTACTCCCATTAGCAAGCCACACACCTGCCGATTCATGATGATTGTGTAGTGCAAGGGCTTGCAGATGGCCACATAGCGGTCATAGGCCATCACAGTGAGCAGGATGACATCAGCACCTCCAAAGAAATGTTCCCCAAAGATTTGGGTCATACAACCGTTAAATAAGATGGTCTTCTTTTCATGGAGTGAATCTATGATCAGTTTGGGGGTATTGACAGTGGAATAGCAGGCATCAATAAAGGAGAGATAGGCCAAGAAAAAGTACATGGGGGACCCCAGTAATGGGGTGGCAGTGATGGTGACCACGATGAGCACATTTCCTACCACAGAAATGGTGTAGATGATAAAAAACACAACAAATATGATTTTCTGCATTTTTGGATTCTCTGTGAGCCCCAGTAGAACAAATTCTGTCACATTTGTATTCTCCATGGATTTTGTTATGGTTAATTATATTACCTGAAAAAAATCACTTTTTATTAATGCAACCTTGAATTTATTAAACTTGACCATCTAATAAATAATAAATTAATAGATTTTATTGAGTTGTGAATTCTTATAAGATTTTTTGACATAGGAAAATGTTCTGAGTTCTTGAAGATTACTTAAATTATATTCTGGGTAAAGATTCTCTTAAGAGTATAGACATGAGGATATTTGGAAAGTCAGAGGCAGGAGACCATGTGTGTGCACTTAATCTTCTGAGATGACTGAGAGCTTCACGTGAAATAGGAGATTGCACAGCCACTGGCAGTTAAGCTTGAAAAGGGAGGAAGAACATGGATGTAAATGCTATGAATGCAGAGCTGAGGAATTTTCCCTTTATTCTTAGGAAATGGGGAACCATGGAAGGTAATTGATAATATGAATGGAAGGATGCATCTCAATAATTTGAGAAAGGAGGAATCATGAATGTAACTCTAGTAAAAATGTTGGTGTATCTTGGATGAAGTAGACTGAGGTTTAGTAAGAGGATGGAAGCCAGAGAAAGGAACCCCAATATCAGACTATTTATAATAGTTGACATTAAGCGTGACAGGGCATTGGTGAAGAGACTATAATGAAAAGATACAGGAGAACTGTAAAAGAACTGATAACGCATATTGTCTCGTTGAACAACATTATAATAGCTAACAAATATACTTTTTAATGATTGATTGCTATGTGCATGGTTTGTGATTGCTGTGTGGTTGGTATTATTTCATCCATTTTGCAAATGACGAAACAATCTCAGAGACTAATGTTAATAACGATAATAGTAACTAAAATTTACCGAACACTTACTATGCTCTAAGTGTTTTTGCAGACATTTGGTTATTTAATCCTCACTAGAAACCTGTGAGTTTCTAGTGAGGAACCTTATTTTACACATTAGGAAATAAAAGCATAGAGAAGTTATGGATTCTGCCCAAGTTCAAGCAGATAATAAAGGGCAGAGCCAAGATTGGGCAGGTCAGATTATGCTTGTTAACTTCTCTTCCTGCAAATTCTTAATCCATGCCCTACATTGTTATGTTATAATAAACAATGTTGAAATAGTAATCTCTTTTTGATATGATCATGATAATTATAATTACTTTAATACTACTCAGAGGCAAGTGTATATGAAGCTATTACATCAACGCATACACACACACAGTAACATATTGGAATCCCCAAATATTAATAAAAATGTGGTATTGCTTTCATTGAAGGTCTCTTTTATCTTGGCCTCTCCCTCAGCCCCATTTCCTTTCTTCCCAATCTCTCTTCAGAGCATGCATCCCCAGACTCTTCTGCAAAATATTGAAAATGACTACCACATCGGTTAAGTGTGTTGGTTTGAGAATCAGAAAGACTGGACTGGAATCTAGCCTTTTCCACTTTCAACTTATTTTGCGTGAGGTATGTTACTTTGGCAACTTACATCCTTGCTTCCTCATCTATAAAGTGAAAATAATGATAACGACCTCACAGGTTATCACAATTGTTTGAAGAAATAATATGAACATATTCTCCACACTACTATGGACACACAAAGATTTTCATCTATTATTGTGATTGTGTATGTGCCTAGGAAAGAGGAAGAATTGGCATTTTGAAGATAGTATAGAGATATATTTCAGCATGCAATAAATTCAGGAAGATCCATCTCCAACTTCACTTTTAAAGAAGCCACAGAGACTCATCTTATCCATAGCAGTCAATCCTAGGAAAGGTGCTCCATGTTTGTGCTTGGACTAAATAGCGTATGATTTATGTCATTTAAAATTCATATTTATGTTTTTTCTGTGTGTGAAGTGTAGTTAAATTTTGTTTTCATTCTCAAAATTACTCTTGATTATTAAAAGAGGTGTCTCATGGCAAAAGAAGGGTGCCCGGTGTCAGAGAGCTGGATCCCACAATATGCTTAATCTATATGAGCCTCAAATTTTTCACCTGTCAAATTAGGTTAATGATATTTACCAATTAAATTTGAAGAATTGGAGTGAGGATGAAATTCTCTATTACTATAGTTGCAAAGTGTTGAAACATAATGATTACTATATACAAGAAGTAACAACCTTTAAGATGCATTAGCACTGTTGAAAACTCACCTTACAGTCTTAGATGGTCTTAATGATATTTGGTGATGTTCGGAAAAAATTCCGTCTTCAAACTGACCTCCTCTTGGGATAAGAAACTTTCAATATGAAAGATATGATACACTAGGAAAGACTTTTCAGATATTTCAATTTCAAATCAATAATTGTTAAGAAAGTGTTTTTACTAGTCTAAATCTTTCCGTCTAGCCTAAAGCCTCAAAAAGTTTTTACAGAACCCCTGGATTTGAATTTAGAGTAGATTCATTTGAAATACTATGAACAAATGGTCTTCTATGGATGGCTCTGGTCCCATAAGCAAAAGGCAGAAAGTGTGCAGGAAGTACATTCAAATGGGTCATTCCATCCATGATGAATCTTGCTCTGGAGATATAAACAATAAAAGATATTTTCACCTTGCACTACATGGATATTTAAAGAGGTTTTCATAAATTTTCAAGGACCTAGTCTTTTACTTGCTACTTTCTCTCTCAGGAATTCATTATCTCCTCTGATGGAAAGGCTTTGTCTTAGAAGCAGGTATTCTGGAGAGACCTGCTTGAGAAACACCCATTCATGAATGGGGAATTGTATTCCCTGCACTTGGAACCTAAACACGTGAAAATCCCCTTCCTCTATCTGAACCTGGGTTTCTAAGAAAGCTGAATGTCATGTGAATAGCAAGATGACATAATTCCACTGTGGAGTCTTGTGATGTAGTTAACCTATAGGCTTATGTCACAGACAGAACTTCTGTCTTATCAATATTGAACTTTTTCTGTAAACCCACTTTTGATTGCTTGAGAGCTAGAGCAGCAAGGGCATAAAGTTAATGATAGCCATTTTAAAGTACTTGCCTTCAAAAGCTGATTTTCACATTCATCAGAGAGCTATGGAAGTATAGAGAAACTCTAAATGGTTCCCAATGACTTATCTCTGGGGACTCATGTGATGGTCAGTATGGAATACCAGGCAGCATTAAAAATGTGGAGAGGTTTCTAAAACACAGGAAGAGAGTTCTAATTTCAAATGCAAAAATTATTCTACACTTACCATTTGGTATTGTTAGCTGTTTTCCTTTAAGTCGTTCTAGTAGGTGTATAGTGATAAATTGTTGTGGTTTTAGTTTGCTTTCCCTGATGACTAATGATGTTGAACATGTTTTTTATTGTTATTATTGGTCATTTGTATATTTTTTTTGAAATTTCTTTTCAAATTCTTTTCATAATTTAAAAATAGGAGTTCTGGCTTTCTTATTTCTAAACTGTGAGTGTTCTTCGTATATTCTGGATATAGGTCTTTGTCATATATATGTTTCATATATATAAATAAATATAAAATATACGTATATGACATCTGATGAGCAGAAGATTTAAAATAATAATAAGGTTCATTTTTCCAGTTTTTCTTATAGTTTATACTTATTGTACTGTGGGAGATCAAAATTGACCACCCTGAAATATCTCTCTTTATCTTGATTATTTTCTCTGACGGACATTTGACCTCCCCCACTAACTGCCTAAAGGAAATTAACTCTGGATATGGACAGACTGGCAGGGTCCTCACTAAGCCCATTCTTTTCAAAGTTCTGTTTACCAAATATTTACATTTGTAAGGGTATCTCCCTCTGTGTAGTAACAAGAGGGGGGGACGACCTTATCTGTGAAAACTCTTATCAGGACGGAAGGAGAGAACTTAAATCTACATACTCTTGATTACTGTGATTTCTGTGTCTCTGGCCACATTCTCTATTGGTGGCCCTGCAAAGCATTGTCTGACAAACATTTACATTTCCCTCTCCATGTGAATTGTCTTCTTCCCCTCTTAAATCCCAAACCCCCCGACCCCCAACATCCTCCTTTGTCTTTAGCTGAAGATAGTATTTAAGATGAGAATCTCTGCTATTGTGTTGAGAAACTCAGTTTCCCTGGTCTCTCCTTTGTATACATGTTATTGAACTTGGGATTATTTTCTCCTGCTAACCTCTCTTTTAATTATTTGGCCAGCCATAAGAACCTTAAGGGAAAGGACGGAGGGGGATTCTCTCTCTTCCCAGACAGTATCATATCTAATAAATATTGGTCTACCCCAGGATCAAAAAGATTTCTTCTGGAATTTCTATAGATGTAGATTTAGGATGAAGGCCTCTGACTCATTTTAAGTTAATTTTTTATACAATGCGAGAGAGTGGTTGAGAGTCATTTTTTCTCATATGGATATATAACTGATCCAGCATAATTTGTTGCAAATCCTATTCTTTTCCCATTGAATTACTTTGACATTTTTGTAAAAAAGTTATACAATTAGGTCTATTTCTGAACATTCTATTATGTTTCAATGATCTATATGTTTATCCTTATGTCAATACCACTCAGCACTGCTTATGGGAGCTTTATAGTAAGACAGGAATTTAGGTAGAGGTAGTACTCCGATTGTGTTTTTTTTTTTTTAGAGTGATTTGCTATTCCAAGTTCCTTTAAAATTGTCTATTTCTTTTTTTTCTTCATGGGGCATCATTCCTTTGTTTTTACTTCCAGGCTCCAAATCTTCAATTTTTACTTGCAGTGATGTCAGTGTTTCCCAGCCCAGTATTCACCCCCATGTGTTCCTTCAGTCTGAGAGATGACAAATATTTAATATATATTTTGCTTCAGATGGTAACCAGCCACTGCTGATCATATCCAAAATATGAGAAGGCATTTTTTGTAGTATATCAATAACATAAAAATGATTTAAGGATGAATAGCCATATCTTTACCAAAATAGCTTTTGGTATTTCTTCAAGTCATCTTTTAGTTGAATAGATAATATGCCTCACTTAGTATATTTCTATTTCTAGCAATATTTATTTATTTATTTGTAGCTTCATTTATTTATTTTTAAATAAATATTTTTTTAATGAGAGTAACATTGGTTTTTAACACTATATAAATTTCAGGTGTACATGATTATATTTCAATTTCCTTGTAGATACCTCATCTTCACCACCGAAAGACTAATTACCATCTGTCACCATACACGTGTGCCCTATTACCCCTTTTGCCCTTCTCACTCCTCTTTCCCCTCTGGTTCCAACCAATCTAATCTCTGTATCTAAGTGTTTGTTTGTTGTTGTTGTTTTATCTTTTACGAATGAGTGAAATCATAGGATATTTGACTTTCTTCCTCTGACTTATTTCACTTAGTATAATACCCACATGGTCCATCCATGTTGTCACAAATGACAGGATTTCACAATTTTTATGGCTGAGTGTTATTCCATTATGTATATATACCACATCTTCTTTATCCATTCATTCATTGATGCGGACTTAAGTTCTTTCCAAGTCTCGGCTATGTGAATAATGCTGCAGTGAGCATAGGGGTGCAAATATCTTCTTCACATTCATGTTTCCATGTTTTTTCGATAAATACCCAGAATTGGAATAGTTGGATCATATGGTACTTCTATTCTCAATTTTTTGAGCAATCTCCATACTCTTTTCCAAGTGGCTGCACCATGTTACATTCTGATCAGCAGGGTATGAAGTTTCCCTTTCTCCACATCTTCTCAAACACTTTTTTCATGTCTTCTTAATTATAACCATTCTAATGGGCATGAGGTGATATCTCATTGTAGTTTTGATTTGTATTTCTCTAATAATTAGTGACATTGAACATCTTTTCATGTGCCCATTGGTCATTTGTATATCTCCTTTGGAGAACTGTCTGTTCACATCCTTTGCCCTTTTTTTGTGTATGTGTGAGAAAGATTAGCCCTGAGCTAACATCCATCACCAATCTTCCTCTTTTTGCTGAGGAAGATTGGCCCTGGGCTAACATTTGTGCCCATCTTCCTCTACTTTATATATGGGACACTTGCCACAGCATGGCTTGATGAGCAGTGTATAGATCTGCATCCAGGATCAGAACGTGTGAACTCTGGGATGCCAAAGCAGGCGTTTTGGACATGCCTTTCTCAGTAAGCTTAATCATTTCTGGCTTTTGACTTAAAATGAATGACTTACGACTCTTTCTTTCACTTTAACACTTAGAGGCCATTGTATGGTTGTTAATTGGCCTAATTTCACTATTATTGTGTCTCAGGGAATAGGGGGGCCTGAGGTGAGGGAGAGAGATGGGGAAATGAGTGATTGGTGGAGGAGTCAGAACACATAGAACATTTATAGATTGTTTGCCATCTTACATGGGCAGAGTTTGTGGCACCTCCAAATAATTATGATAATAATATCAAAGATCACTGATCATAGATCACCATAATAAATATAACAATAATGAAAAAGTCTGAAATATTGTGACAATTACCAAATGTGACACAGAGACACAAAGTGAGCAAATGTTGTTGGAAAAATGGTGCCGATAGACATGCTCGATGTAGAATTGCCACAAATATTCAATTTGTAAAAAATGCAATATCTGCAAGTTCAATAAAACGAAGTGCAGTAAAATGAGGCGTGCCTGTACACATAGGAGAGTGGACATCCTTGTATTGCTCTGATTTTATGAGTGATGTTTTTTGTGGAGTGTAGCTGTTTGTTTGTTTAGTGACTTTTCTAAATTATATTTGCAAAAAACTGTATTCTCTGCCATGTGTGGTTTTTGAAGTGTCTTTTCTATTAACCTGGCGGTTAGCTAGTTATTTGACAGAGATATCCTTAAACAAGTTGACCAAGGAAAATAATAATAACATAGATATAGATCTGTCTGTTGTTGTGCTCAGCATTTTGTATAATGTCACTTCCTTAAAATATGTTGGCACTTTTTTAATGGTCTAATACATAATTTTGTAAATTTTCCATTTATAGATGCAAATCATGTGTCCTTTATTAGATATATAATTTTATGCATGCCTCTGTTTACTTTTAAATTGTTTTTTTCAGATCTTTTATATCTTTCTTGACTTATTGCCTGCATTACTGATTAATAATGAAAAAGGCGCATTGACATCTTCTGCTGTGGAAGTGGATTGATATTTCTCTTCATGTGGATTTACCTAACCTTGTTTCCTGCATTTTGAGTCTGTATTAGTAAGTGCATGTATGAGTCAAGGTCATGGAGCAAGGAGAAGACCGAGTAAAATGTCATCACTGAGAAGGAGTATTGTAAGAGACTATTTTCAAGATGTGGGGAGCTGTAGGAAAACCACAAGGTGTGCAGTACTCTGGGACAGGTAAGAGTTGAATATGTTAGGATACAGTGGGTGCACAAAAGGTGCAAGGAGCAGTGGAAATGAGCAATGCCAAAGGAAGAATATATCATAAAGTAAAATAAAACTTTGGAGGGAGCTTGCATGGACCCATGAGGGTCATCTGCTATGAACTAAGGACTATGATTTACTCAATCTGTTCTCTTTAGTTTCTACTGGCACTCCTCTCCCTCTCACTCAAGTGAGGACAGATGCAAAATAAATACAAACTAAAATAAGAGGAAAAAATGATAAAGCATTGTGGCATTTACCAATCCTAACCAGTACCCTAATACTAGACAACACCCAGTAACACAAAATAATGTAGAATTAGATTATAAAGAATTCAATATTTATTAAATACATCTTGTATTATGATAATTTCAGTCTTTGGGGAAATTATTCTACGAGAGGGGAGAGAGAGAAGAACAAATATCCAAAGTATTTCATCAGTGCTATCACATTACAGAAGTATTGAATCATTCCTGGGATAACCCTCAAGAGATAAATAATACAAGTCTCAAACCTGTCTACATCACCACTGTAATAGTATTGGCTTTATTTTTACGATTACAACTACACACATTGGCCGCTATAAAATGCCTGTGGGAGTTTTTCCCTCTGGTCCCACTTTTAATTCAAAGTATTCTCACCAATGCTTTCCTAAAAGTTTCCTTTGGATGGAAGATTCATTGGAGAGTCAGAGGTATTCCACATCTATTTATGGTTTCACAGCACAGTCACAGAAAACAAAAGGAATCAGCCTGAAATATCACCTTGACATTTCAAAGAAATACAAAATCTTGCAGAAGTGAGCATCCTGATGAGCATATGTATATATGTATTATATGTATACGTATGTATTAAAATTGGAAGAAAACAATTTGGATTTTGAGGAGTACTTTATTTTTTCTGAAATTTGAACTTCGTAAATTCAAATTATAAAGTTTAAATTCTTCTGAAATAAATTTCTTGGTGGTTATTTTCAAGAGAGGGTATTCAGGAAAATCAGAATGATAATTTGAGGACAAATTGAGGGTTTTAAGCCTTTTTTTGTATGTGTGAGAAGGCATTTAAACATAATGAAAAAAGTATGAGCTTTCGAATCAGACAGAAAAGGTTTGGATATAGTCCTTCCCCTTCATGCTTACTTTGTTCTTATTTGCAAAACAGAGACCATAACACAGTAATGCACACCTCACCAGGTCATGGTGAAGGCGAAATGCTTGGTAGATGAAAAGTATCTAGAAAAAGTGTCCAGAACATATTATTGCTTACTATGTGGTATCTAAATATTTTGCCCTAAACACATCAAATAATGAAGCACATAACTTTCAATTTCACAATGTTTCTTTATTATAGATGTGATAAATACTTAAAGAAACAGAAAAGTCATATCAACTTGCCCTGGATGAATTTTTATGCTATCCATATACTCTTATGTCCTTAGTCATAATTCCCACTTCCCAATAGTCTTATTTAAAAGTTTTTTTGTCCTTTGAAACTGTTGTTGAAATATCTTTTCAAACAGTCCTTTGCAGACTTTTCTCAAAGAATTTAAAGTTTAAAGGAGAGATTTTTGGAAGAAGCTCTTTAATTGAAAGGTATGTAAAAATGTGGACTCCAAATTCTTTACTCCAGAAACCCTCTGTATCTAAGCATATATATGGGTGAGTTGTGGGTATGTGAGTGTTAAGAGAAAGAGATTAGATGAGATAGAGAGAGATGGGACAGGGAGAGAAAAAGAAAGGAAAGAGGCACAGAGGTTTTTTTATGGATTAAACAAAAACCAGGAGGAAAATGATTTGAGGATGGGACAGCGGATATTTCCACAGGCAGTAGCTTTTTCAGAGGATTCTACGGGCACTGTGTTGAAGAACGGTTTTCTATATGGACCTGTGTTTTCCCAACTGATATTCAATCATTGTAAGGCAAGCAGCACTGGCCCAAATCCTAAGAGATGCTGAACTGTGCACCAATGTTCAGGAAACATTCTACACTAAGGTTGCACTTTTACAGTTTTGATTCTCTAGTTTTTCTACAGTTTTGTTACACAATTTTAATGAAAAGTTATTAGTTTTATTTATTCTTTAACTGATCAAATTCTTCCACATAAAAGAGACTAGGTTTGGATAGTCTTAATTTATACAAAAAGATGTTCATTGCTAGGCTCCATTTTGAACCCATAACAGACTTATACCAACACCCATGTTTCTTCCTTGTACTTACTGTATGTCTAATATGAGTTCTTCAACCTATTCCTTTGGCAAGAACATAAAATCCGCAGATAAAACAAATTAACTGATAAAAATGCTCATATCTATTTTCTTATACAACAGTTTGTTCCTCTCCAAACATTTTTGGGAGTACTGTTTTGTAGACTTGGCAAGTTAGAATTATAAGCCCTTTACATTGTATATTCTTTACATGAAGTTCATTTATTTTTCTCTTGGCATAAGGCAAAAAGATCCATATTATCAGTTCCACTTACCAGTTGAAGAAGGAGGATCAGCGAGAATGAATTGTTAGTGCTAACAGCAACAAAAAAAATTAACAGGACATGTGAGACTGGATGTTCATCTTCAATCATTAGGTGAGGGATCTGTTCACTGTATCATATTGTCCTCTCACTGATATCACTAAACAACAATTCATTGAAATTAACAATCTTTTAGGAAAACCATGACTTTGCTGTGGAGGACATTTGGCTAAAATGTCAACACATTCACCCTCTGCTCCTAGGTATATTACATCAACATGGTGGCACTATTCTAAACATGTGTTTACATAAGCAGGTCATTCTTTAATCACACAGCGTTCTTCAATATGTCAACAGAAAACAATCAGCTCTCTGAAGTGTTTCTAATGTTTCAACAGCAGCCTCTAATGTATCTTTAGAATAGTTAGAAGAAAGATGAAGTGTTTATATAATAGTAACCTCTGTTACTTTGCATATAGGAATATTCAGAGGCCCAGCACGTGTGCCTTCAGTTGCCCATTTCCTGCTCTCCATGTTCTGAATTTTGGCAAAATATGCCAAGAAGGAGAGTCATTGAAACTATTATCAACTAATCAAAACTATTTTTCTGCTATTATTCAAAGCCTTGATTTTGTTTTTATTTAAAAAATAAATGTTTAGTTTCACTGGATATATGGAATGTAGGTGTGTGATTGGGACTTTATACATAAATTATATGTAGCATAGTGGAGGGCAGCAACTTGCCTAACATTATACAGGTAGTTAATGGCAGAGATGGAGCAAGACCCCATATCTTTTCTAGAAGTGGAAAACAGCTGGAAGGCCATTTGATTAATGGATAATGTGGCATTGCTGTTAAGAGCATGGAAAACGGCATCAGATACAGGCTCATATCTTAGAGTGCTACTTAATATCTTAATGATTTGGTGGAATGAAGTGAGCCCACCCATTTTTCTTTCTCATATATGAAATGAGTATCAGAATTGTAACTAATGGGTTGTTATTAGTTAAATGCATACAAAATGTTTACAAAAGTTTCAGACATAAAATATGCTCTCATTGAATGTCATTTGAAATATAATGATGCTGTTAATCAGAAAAGGATTTAAAAGACTAAGTCTGTAATAAATCCTTTATGACCTAAATCTTTTTTTCAATTTTATTTATTTATTTATTTTGAGGAAGATCAGCCCTGAGCTAACATCCATGCTAATCTTCCTCTTTTTGCCGAGGAAGACCAGCTCTGAGCTAACATCTATTGCCAATCCTCCTCGTTTTTTTTTCCCCCAAAGCCCCAGTAGATAGTTGTATGTCATAGTTGCACATCCTTCTAGTTGCTGTATGTGGAACATGGCCTCAGCATGGCCGGAGAAGCGGTGCGTCGGTGCGCGCCCGGGATCCAAACCAGGGCCGCCAATAGCAGAGCACGCGCACTTAACCGCTAAGCCACGGGGCCGGCTCCTTTTTAAATTTTTTTTTTTATTTACTTTTTTTGTGTGTGTGTGAGGAAGAGCAGCCCTGAGCTCACCTCCATGCCAATTCTCCTCTTTTTGCTGAGGAAGACTGGCTCTCTAACATCCGTGACCATCTTCCTCCACTTTATGTGGGACACCGCCACAGCATGGCCTGACAAGTGGTGCATTGGTGCGTGCCGGGGATCCAAACCCCCGCCGCCAGCAGCAGAGTGCGCGCACTTAACCACTTAACCACTACGCCACTGGCCGGCCCCTTCAATGTTTAAATACTCCAAAACTTAAAAAACATTATCGAAAATGTACTGTGTTCTGTCCATTTCAGATGAGTTGAGTTTCTGCTGTCTACTCTAGACTCATCTCAACCTCATGGAAAACCAGAACAATGTCACAGAATTTGTTTTCATAGGGCTATGGGGAAATAAGCAAATAGAGCTACTGTTCTTTTTCTTTTTCCTGCTCTGTTACATGGCTGTCTTAATGGGGAACTTCATCATCTTACTCACGATCACCTGCAGCCATCTAATCCAACAACCAATGTACTACTTTCTCTGCCACCTTTCCCTCATGGACCTCTGCTACACCTCTACTGTGGTCCCTCGGCTGATCAGGGACTTAGCTGCAGCAAGAAAAAATATTTCCTATAACAACTGTATGACCCAGCTCTTCACTGCCCACTTGCTGGCTGCTGTGGAAATATTCATCTTGGTGTCCATGGCCTTTGACACCCCTGCAGTACATGGTCATCATGAACCGGCAGAGGTGTAACATGCTGATCATCATGGCCTGGATTGTGGGTTTTTGGCACTCTATTGCTCTACTTCTCATAATACTCAGTTTACCTTTCTGTGGTCCTAATCAGATAGACCATTACTTATGTGATGTGAAGCCTCTTTTGAAACTGGTTTGCAAAGATATTCATGTTGTTAATATCTTAATGATCGCAAATTCAGGGATGGTGGTGGTTGTAGTTTTTCTTGTCTTAGTAACTTCTTACATACTCATATTATATAATCTTAGGACACGCTCCTCTGCAGGGCGACGCAAAGCTCTCTCAACCTGTAGCTCTCACATAACGGTTGTAGTTTTGTTCTTTGTGCCCTGTATCTATATTTATGTTCTACCTGCTGGGAGTGAGAACAAGGATAAGGAAATCTCTGTGTTTTACACTGTGATTGCTCCCATGCTGAATCCTCTCATCTATACCTTGAGAAATATGGAGATGAAAATCGCCATGCAGAAGGTATGGTCTCAAATGGCACATTCAAAATTAAAGTAACTAAGATGATATTCATTGTGCTTTCAATCCTGTGTCCTCAGGGCGTTTATCATTCGAGATGTTATAGAAAGCATATAAACTTTCTTTGGGGAGTTAGATTAAATGACCTCTGACAAAATATGAGCCAAAGAAGCAAGTCACTGTTATTCAGAATGCAATCTGCACTTTGAAGTGTCCAACTAGTTCGGGGTGTGATTACATGAATTTGAGTAACACAGATGCCCCTCTAAAGCGGTAACTCCTCCTTTGTTTATCAGATATCTCCCAAAATAGGTCTGAGTTGAATTTGCTAATGTCAAAAGTCACTACACTGGAAGAAAATATGGTGTTATGGGGTCAGGGAGACCTGGGTGACTACCGACTCTGTACCATTTTATCTCTGTGTCTTGGCAATTTGCTTTAATTATATGAGCTTTCATTTTTAAAATATCTATGAAATGGGGTAAGATTATACTTCATAAAGATGTCATATTACTTTGGCTAACCCATGTGACGTTTCAGTATATGGCATACAGGAAACCCATGTTATGTCATTGTCCTTTTTCCTTACCTTGCTTCCTGTTTCCCTTTGCTTGGATTCTTTCATCCAGCTACACTGGACCCCACTACATTCTCCGAACATTCTTTAAAATCTCTCATCTCTGTGGTTTTCTTTCTGCTATCTCCTCTGCTTATACTGCACCCACCCTTAATTCACACTTCTGATGTTTTCTTATTCAGGAAGATTTTGCAGATCCATTAACAGAACAGAAGTATTTCTGATATCTATTCTGTATTTTTTATCGCTATGCAGCTAAACATTTACTGTATTTCAAATAAGCTTATGCCTGATACTAATGTTTCTTCTTCTATGCGTGAACTGTGTTTCTCCAGTTTGACTGAGCCAGAGGGTAATGTCCTGTATCTTTATTTTCCTTTTTATGTCTTTATTTTTTCACAATAACTCTGTACAAATTAAGATGGAAATAAACAGTTACTGAATTAAATTCAAAGGCACTATCTTTTCTTTTTATTTGACTATATACATTGTTCTCATATATCTAGAACTTCCTCTTATGCCATTAACAATCATGCATTAATAATAAGATAAGAAATATCAGAAAGGCTAAAATTTTAACATACATCCTTATGTAACTATCAGGGAGAGAATGAAATCCAGTAGACTCTCAGCCCTTTATAATGTCTTTTTCCTTGTTTATTTTATGCGATAAGGAGATACTACTATTTTTATTATTGTTTATCCCCATCTCCTATGAATCACCTAATCCAATCTTGGGAGTCTTCAGGAAAAATCCACCCCATCAGAAAGAATGCTATGCAACAAAACCAAAAAACCTTTTATTATCATTTGTTTTCTTTTCTCAGGGTCCATAAGATTTTATTAACAAAAAATATGAGGATATTATATAATAATCACACAAAAAAATATATTGAACTAAGATTAATTATCTGCTGCTAGGTGTTTTTTTCCAGGGGTCACTTTCCAGCCTGTGGCACAACGCCTCCTATCCTCAAAAATATCTGCAGGTAAATGTATAGAAGTATTTGATAAAATGTTTTGCTCAGCATGTGAGTGTAAACAGAGTATTTAATAGTAAGTTCTGGTTGTAAATGTGTAATTTAATAAATTCTATCCATTTATATAGAAATTTATTGGTGATTAAAAAATCCACCATTACTAAATTTTATTCGCTTTAACCTGCTAATGAACACTTATATTACACATGCACACTATTTTAGCCCCAGGACTGCCGGAAATTACCAGCTTGGAAGAAGCTTGGATGTCTTGGGTGAGGCCTAAGTGAACACTGGAGGCCAAAACCAGTTGTGAGGACACAGTGCTGTTTGACTTCCTGTCTCAGTCGCACTGTCCCAGTCTCTCACTCTCATCCTCAATCTTATGTCTTTCTCTAGGCATCCATTGAGGGGGCTGATTTAGTGCTTGGAGACTACTCTAGCATTCTCTTCAACAACTGCGAGACGCCTGTAACTATGGTGTCACATATCCTAGATATTTCAAAGCAATCTCTTTCTCTTTTAATTGTGAAAGAATTCCTCACATCCTGTTATTCAATGCATCCAACACCTCACATATTTATCTTTTTTTTTTTTTCTGGTGAGGTCAGTTAAGTTCTACACTCTTAGCAAATTTCAATTATATAATAGTGTTATCAACTATAGTCACCATGTTATACATTAGATCCTCAGACCTTATTCATCTTATAGCTGAACGTTTATACCTTTTACCAACCTCTCCCCATTTCCCTCAAACTCCCAGCCTCTGGCAACCAACCACCTTTCTACTTTCTGTTTCTTTGAGATTGACTTTTTTTCTTTTTTTTTTTAAGATTCCACATATAAGTGATTCATTATGCTGTTTTTCTTGCTCTATCTGCCTTATTTCACTTAGCATGATGCCCTCAAGGTGTATACTTGTTGTTGAAAATAGCAGCATTTTCTTCTTTCTCATGGGTGAATAATATTCATACATATATATAATACAGATCACGTCTTCTTTATCCATTCGTCCACTTAGGCTGTTTCTGTATTGTGGCTATTGTGCATAATGCTGCATAGAGATATCTTAATTTCAAATAGTTCCTTTCCTCTGTACCCAAATAATCATATTTCCCAAATCTTTTCGATTTTATTAAATATCTCTTAGACTAGCTGCTTCATCTGAAAGTGCACAAAATAGTCTTATCTTACTTCACATTCAGATGCTTTTACTGTAACGTGAGCTAAAGTCTGAATTGGGTCTGTAGCCGCAGGCCCTGCAGGACCAGTTCAACTGACCACGTCTCTTATCAACAGAGTGATTCAGAATTGCCTTTCAGAAAATCTGCAAAGTTAAGTAGCCAGGGCATGCACAAAAGAAGAAATCTTGACCTGAAATGACCACAGGACCAGTGATCCTCCTTCCCATGGAAGCCAAGGACCGGAACATGACTGGAATTTGAAATACAGACTCTTATCGGAAGAGAAGGGTCCTGCATTCAGGAAGATCTGGTGTTAAAATTCCTTCCCCACCTTATGAAAAATGTTTAGAACCTATCATAAAAGTTTAGAATCTCATCATAAATGTTTAGAACCCTGTCATAAATGTTTAAAACCTTACCATAAATGTTTGAATCCCACCAATCAAAACCTGTCCCATCAGCATTTCTCCATGCTAGCCTGTTCTCCCTGAGCTCTTAAATTTCACCCCAAATCCTGAGTCAGGGAGACAGATCTGAGGGTCCATGCTCCCTGTTCTCCCTGCAGATTGATCTCACACGATAAAGCTGGTCTCTTTTCCCAATGGCTGATGCCATAATTAATTTGCTTGTTTATGCACATTGGGCAAGTGAACCTCAGTTTTGTGCAGTAACAGGTCCATCATAAGGAAAATTTGACTATCAGCTAAATATAACAGAGGAAGTTGGAGGGTCTTTCTTAGGTATGGGCCTCAACATTTCAGTCCAGTTCTATGTTAGAGCCACAATGATTAGCATAGGTTCTCACATGCAGGTGGTTCTGAGGGGATGTGGTATGCTGATGCATTATGGTGAAGGAATTTAAGCTCTTGAGTCAGTAAGACCTGGTTATGACAGGTGTAGGGGACGAAGACAATTCCTCTATCCTCCTTTTCTATTCAGAAAAGGCCCTTCTGGCTGGTCTAAGAATTAAATTGACATGAGACAGAAAAAATAAAAGAACATAAAACAAAGTTTAATAACATGTAGACACGGGAGAAACCCAGGAAAGCTGAGTAACTTGCCAAAATGGCCAAAGCCACAACCTTAAATACCATCTTTAGCTAAAGACAAAGGAGGATGTTGGGAGTAGTTAGTTGGGACTTCAAATGGAAGACAATTTACATGGAGATGGAAATGCAAATGTTTGTTAAACAAGTGTTTGCCGGGCCACCTATAGACAATGTGACCAAAGAGACAGAACTTTGATAAAAATGGGCTTGCTGGTGCCTTTCTATCACACCTATTTTACATTATACTATAGTTATCTTATGGTATTAGCTCCTCCCTGGAACAGGCCTTCTATCTTAAATTCTTTTAGGCAGTTAGGAGGAAGGCCAAAGTTTATTTCAGAGTCTTTTGTTCTTAAAAATAATTAAGGCAAAGAGACACATTTTGGGGGTGGCCAATTCTGATCCCCCACATAGGCTATCTGCATGACTTTGAACAGAGTTCACACAAAGATTCTAGTTTAATTCTTGATATATAGTAAGTATCCTGTATGTGCTTGTAGCAGTTGCTTTTGTTTTTAGGCTTCTAGAGAATTTAAGTACCTTGTCCAGAGATGTTAAGTGGCATGGCTAGCAAGAGGTAATCAGGATCTATGACTTTCAAGTTTTTAAAAACTGTGCCACCTACCTGTCAATTAGCAACAGCAACAGTTCTGTTCTTAATAGTAACTTTAGAACGAAACTCAGGTGTTTTGTTCCCTCCCGAGCTGGAGCCACATACTGATAAGGAAATGGAGACGGAGATGTTGGTGATTTTCTCTCTGAAGGCAACTACGGGCTTAAATGGAACTTCTTTCCTGAGGAGCAGGGGTGTGCCTTGACTTCCCTTTTTCCTTAGAAAGAGGAAAAACCTTGGAAGCCCCTATTTGCCCTGCGCAGTGGCCCGGGTCCATTCACTGAATGTTCTCAAAATCTGCCAGTGGTCCCTTCCTTCACGTGAGCAAGTTCTTTCAGATTGTGTTGCCAAGCACTTTTAGCATTTTATTTTCCCTAAGTTCTTTAACTTTCCTTAACGTTTTGCTTACACTAATCTTATTTAGTTGTGCCTCCTCAAAATGTAAATTCTATGATAAATTTATGAAATACCCTATGTACAATGATATCACTGCACCACAATTGCACCTAAAACATGAGGATGGGCAAGACACCATATGTTTTCTTTAAACGTATTTCTTTTCTTCCAACTGCAAAAGCTTTGTTACTGTGTTGTCTTTCTTGAGGGCTCCTTCTTTGCTTGCAATTAGTTATTTATCAAATGCCTTCTTATTTCTCATGCAAATATGCTTTCTTCCATCTCTCCAGTTCATCCAAATAATGAAGCTACAACTGAATTCAGCTCTGAATCTAATTGGAGAGGGTTCACATAGAATCTTTAGGCCCATTGCAAGGAAGCTTCTGGTATGTGAGACTCTGCAGAAAGCCTGACTTGTCCAGTTTAATGAGATTCCTTCCCCATGTGCCTCATTCAAGTGGGTATGTCATAAGAAGACTGGCCTTAGAGATTTTGGTTTCTGATCCTGAAATAGCTATATAATCTCACATTAAGTCCAAGAATATTGGACTTAAATGTTGCACAATCTTTCCCTATTTGAGTCTAATTTGGTTATCTGCTTTTTGAAATTTATTGCAAACAAGGTCTGGAATGCTCTAAGTGCAAGTCATATGCTCACACAACATATTATTTCTCTAAAACCCTGTATGAATCCACATCTAATGATGCTAACTCTACGCCTAATTGGTGATACCTTGGGGCTAATAATACAATTTTATGGTATCATAAGTAAATACCTAAAAGTAGAATTGATGGAACATAGCTTATTGTGGCTTGAGTCAATATTGTCCAACTATATCTCAGTGTTTCTGTATATTTTTCAGACCACTACCAGCAATATAAGAGGTCCATTCTTCATATTGATAATTTGTTGTTCTTTTCCTCTCTCTCTTTTCTCTTAAATGATCTTGATAAAATTTTCTGAGTTTTATTAATCCTTTTAGAGAACCAAGCTTTGCGTTTTTTTATTCTCTGTTAAAGAATATTAGTTATGCCATCGATTCCTTTCCTTAATTTCTTATATTCTTATTTCCATGTTATTTGGATTGAATTTGCTTTTGTATTCCTAGACCTTGATTCCTGGGATACTTATAGATCATTGATTACCAAATTTATTTATTTATTTATTTATTTATTTATTTATTTATTTATTTATTTATGAGGAAGTTTGGCCCTGAGCTAACATCTGTGCCAGTCTTCCTCTATTTTGCATGTGGGAGGCCACCACAGCATGGCTTGATGAGCAGTGTGCAGGTCCATGCCTGGGATCTGAACCAGTGACTCCAGGTTGCTGAAATGGAACACACAAACTTAACCACTATGCTGTCAGCTGGCCTCCAAACATACTTATTTTTTAATGATAGAGGTGATAGCCTTACACGTTCTACAGATTTTAGAAGAATAATAAGAGATTATAATGAGCATATTAAGGCCAATATATTCAACAACTTAGATAGAGTAGACAAATTCTTTGAATTATATAAGCTGCCCAAGCACGTTAAAAATAAATAATAGACATTTCCAAAAGTCCCTTCTATTTTAAATAAATTTAATATATTATTTTGTCTCCTTACCCCCTGTCTAATTAGCTTCAATGGTGAAGTCTACCAAACATTAAAGAAAAATATTTATTCTACACAAACTCTTCTAAAGAAAATAGAAACAAAGATTTCTGAACTCATTCTATCAGTCCAACATTTCTCTGAGACTTACCATTTATGCTAGCTTATCTGTACATTCCTTAGAAATTTCTAATATAGACAATCACTTCACTGTGAATACAGACAGTCTTACTACTCCTACGCAACATGAGTGACTTTCATTTTAATGTGAGTTTAGCATGGTTTCAAGACATAAGATCAATATATAAAAATCAATCGCATAGTTTGTACCAGTAACTAACAAACAAAAATTGGATTGTTAAAATTCCATTCATAATAATATTAAAAATATAAAATACTTAAGAATAAATTAAACAAGATATAAGGAAGACATGTACACTGAAAACAAAATATTTGTTCGAAGAATATGTAACTGCAGGCCCTCCAGGACCAGTTCAACACACCCCAGCTTATCAACACAGTATTAATAGTTGTCTTTCAGGAACTGAGACCCCTTGTCCGATTCAGTCTGGTTGAGACCACCAACCCATCAACTGGGCCTGTGAAAATGCTCAATAAGTGACCTTTTGATGTCAAGGAGCTAAAATCTCCACCCTTAGATCTTGGTAATGCTACTATTTTGTGAACATGTGTCCTAGGAAAAGACATGAAGCTTGACCACACTTGCACAGATCATCAACTACCTCACTTCTCCTTACCTTCAATCATCTATCTTCACACGTCAGGCAGCCTTGCCCTTCATCCCATAAATTGTGCCCCAAGCCCTGGCTCAGGGAGACAGATCTGAGGGCACATACACTTGTCTCCTTGTAGATCAATCTTGCAAAATAAAGCTACATTTCTTTTCCCAAAATCTGATGTTACAATAATTGGCTTTTTCTGTATGCATGAGGCAAGAGAACCCCAATTTTGTGTGGTAACAAATATGAATGCCTTAATAAATAAAGAAAAACTGTGTTCACGGACAGACAACACAACATTATTAAAGTATGAATTCTCCACAACAGCATTTCTGGATTCAAGAATTCCCAAACAAAATATAAAAAGGCACATTTTTAGGATTTTTCAAGACTGATCTAAAATTTATATGGAAATGCAAAAGACCTATACTATTTTCTACAACTCTAAAAAACAAAGTTGGAGAACTTATACTATATGATTTCAAGTTATATTGTAAAGTTTCTGTGTTCAAAATGGTGTGCTATTTTCATAAAGACAGACAATAAGATCAATGAAGCAGACTGGAGAGTCTGGTAGTACATCTGCACATATAAGGTCAGCTAATCTCAACAACATCTGTAGTCAATTCACTGGAGAAAAAATTCATCTTTGCAACAAATTGTCATGGAAGTATTGGACATCTATACGTACCAAAACACAACAAAAAAGAAAAAACCTTTCATCTATATGTCACACATTGGACAATTTTATTAAAAGTGGATCTCACACTTACATGTAATATATAAAAGTATAAAACATTTAGAGTAAAACATAGGAGAAAATCTTTGTGACCTTGGATTAGAAAAAGAATTTAAAAATAGTACTGAAATTGTAGTTCATAACAAAAAATAAATGATAATTTGCAATTCACAAAAATTAAAACTATGCAGCAGAACTAGTATATGACCAAGGATGAATTCAAGAAACGTGGATGTAAATGCAAAACTTGTGTCTGCATCTAAGGGATGTCCTAGAGTGTGTTTGGCTAGGGAGATTAGAGATACAATCAGCTATCTCCTTCCTGTATCTCCTGTATCTCCTGTGGATTGATACAGGCTAACTTGAGTCAAGTTTGGTCAACATTGGATATAATATTGAAGTGGACAACCAGTAAAACACTGGGTTATGATATCCTTTAATGCCGAAGTGCTAAAATCTTTTCTCTACTCAGGGTTATTAAACTTTCAGAGCCTAGACGCAAGTACTAAATTTAGAGTAATCCATTTTTCTTGCTTCTGTTGCTTACTGGCTATTTGAGCTAATTACTTAACCTCTAGAATCTTCTGTGTTTTTATCTGCATAGTAAAGCTGATAACATTTGTCAAGATATGCATTATTATGAGTATTAAATAGTGTAAAGAACTTAAAACACCCAGTAGTGTCTCAATAAATTATTTTATTATTGTTTTGCTAAGTAGTATGATCCAAATCAGATTAGATACTATAAAATTTAATTCCTTGATGTTTTAAATGCATGAGAAAACTCTGTGTGGATTTGTACATAGTAGAGAGAGAGTAACTGAACTTTCAGTGTGTGCAGTTGAGGCTGAGTTCAAACAACCTGTGAATATCCAGTGACAGGAGAAAGAACCAAATGGTAAACACAATACACGATTTTTGATACTTTGAATCCTTCCATTTTGTGATTTTTCTTATATTTTAATTTTTCCTACCTGCCCAGATTACGGGAAAAAAGCGTTTATTCTTTTACCTTTTCTTTTTTTTTGTCTCTCATTACCCAACCATCTATTCCATCAATGTTAGCCCCTAACTACAAGTAACCTTGTACCAACTTTGATTTCACTTATCTATCTGCTATACGCACTAAGAATCCTGATAATTGCCCATGTAGGACTGTAAATGACAAGGTGTGGTTCTCTTTGTTCTACCTCGTCTGTGATTTTGCTGAAACCTAACTAATACTATTACAGGCTACATTAGATTCTGTCCTATTCTTCAGAAATCTGGATGAACACAGAGCACTCAGAGTTTCCTGAGCTGCTCAGACTATGGCCATTTGAGCCTCCAAGGAAATAGGGTCAGTTTTTTTCCAAATAGGCAAATGTGGAAAGTAAATACCCAGGAGCACCAAGTACATTATTGCGGACACTGGCTTAGCAACATTTGGCCAGGATTGGTTTAGAAATGCCTTTGGGAACATATTACTTAGAGCTTTCAAAGACCTACTAATTCTTGCATTGTCACTTAAGCTTATATTCTGTTCTACTGAACCAAATTTTCTTCGGACATAGGCATAAAATAGATGTTCTTAGGACCTAAATACTTGTGTTAACTTTTGCAGGAATTTAAAAATACTTTTGGTTTCTTTTTTATTTTGAGCTTTTACTAGGGTGTTAATTGGTGTTCAAAATTCCTTGCCTGCTTTCCTGAGGAATGAAGATCCACTTCTCCCTGCATCTCTGATAGTTTTAGTGAATATTTGAAGTCTACTTCCCTTGTAAATCTGTAGAAGGTTTAAAGTATCTTGAGATTTTTAAAACATTTTCAGAGAATTTACCTGGTTGTATTTGAGTTACTGGTTTGTAATTCTCTGCATTTTATTCCAGATTTTGGTACTGGGGGCGAAGTGGCAGAGCGAGTATCTGAGGGTGGAATGCTTCCTGATGCAGCCCAAAGTTAACCTGACAGCCGCTCAGATCTGACGGTTAGTCAATGAGTCATGTCATCTTGGTTTGGGACGGGTCCCGCCAACCATGTGCTGGCTTAATTTTCTGTTCTGTATATTTATTTTATATAGTTTCATTCTAAAGGCTATAACTTCTCTTGCAACATATGATAATTTGATTACTATAAAATGTTTTAGCAGATTTTAGTTTTAATTGTGCATTTTTTATAAGCAAAATTCCTATTAAGAACAATAGAGCTAATTAAAGAATTTTCAACTTGGCAGTGAATTTCATTGTGTCCCATTCTTGTGCTTATATACAATCCTCCATATTACAATTAAGAAATAGACCAGTTTATTCTTGAATATCTACAATAATGAAGAATTTCCTAAATTTCAGAACACCTGCCATCCTAAACTAGTTTTATTGGAATCAACTAAGATAAGTTTATAGTATGCTACATTCTGTTACACTAACAGAAAATTTGAATATGTGGTAAAAATTGTATTTAAATATGAGTGTCTATTCTTATACAGACAACATAACACAAAAAGCACACATAATTTTTACTCAATACTACTAGAGAAATAAAATAATTGTTTGAGTATATTTTTGTAATAAAAAAAGACTAATGATTAGTGTTAAGAAATGCCCTATGGTAACCAGTCTATCACCAAACTTACAGACTTTCACTAATAGATTGTTGAAATTGAAGTTTACATGATCACACTTACTAAATTCATGTCACAAATTTTTTTCTTTATTTTTCCATTGGATTTGTTGTATGTGTGTGCATGACAATTTGTGTAGTTGCTAAACAATTCGCTCAAGCAGGAAAAACTGTGAAAGGAAAATGACCACCTGTCTTGAACCACACATGTCACTGGGGTATTTCACATTGCTTCATGCATTCCTCATTCAATTTCTGAATTGCGCAATGATATCTTAACTGTATACTAAAGGAAAATGAGGCTTAAAGAGATTGAACGATTAGCTCAAGGATCACATTCGTCAGTTTATTTAGCATTCCTCAATGTTTCTACCTCTTTCTGTGTTGCCAACTGTTCTAACGACTTGTTCAACTGTTGCCTGGTATTCTTTATTTCATCAATTGTGACTACAACTTTTACATAGGAGGTTTCCTTAATATCACCATGTTGTTTTACGACCATAGTTCTCCTCAATTGACTTCCTTTCTACCTTTGCTAATAGCACTGATTATGTAACATGTTCCCTCAGATTACAGGATGGAGTGTGAGCTATTGTAGATCAAATGCCAATCATGATCTAGAAAACAAGAAAGAATCTTGACTTGAGGAATTTACTGTAGGAAAATTATTTCAAATGTTTTAGAATCAGAGAATTCTAATTCTAGAATTCTCTAGAATTCATGTTTATATTAAAAAATCCACTATTCTTTATGTACATAAATACTCAGAAGCACAAACTGGGTGTCTGGTAACCCATCATCTTGCATATTCTTTTCTACTCAGATGAGGATTCAAAGTAGTCTTTTCGTTACTGTCCTTCATGACATACTTCTGCCATCCTGTCAGCTCTCACGCATTAAATATTGCCCCCAATTAAAGGAGAAACAAAATGTGTGTCTTCTAACATTCACACAGAATTATTTTCCAATCCTGAGAAATTACTTAGAATCTCTTGATCTGCATCTCTTCTATTTAAAATCAGAGATTTGGATTAGTCAAGTGATTTCCACTTTTATATTGTTCAAAGTCTACTTATATAATAATTCTCTGTAAATCAATTTGTTTTATGTAAATAAGTGTTTCTGAATAGATATCATTATTTATACTTTATAAACAAACAATGAGTATCAGTTGCAATAAGTATATGACTGGTCATTGATCCTAGACTCCTAAAACATATCACCACTCTTTAGTTACATTTAACTGCTGGACACTGTCACTGATTTTGTTTTGTTATATGAAGCAGGATAGGAAGTCTTGCAGTGATACTGAAGCAAAGTAGGAACAAATTGAAAATTTCGAATTACTAATTTGGAAATTTGAATAGTAGTTTAAAATAGAATTGATGCCCTACAGGATGGACCATTTTTTAATGCCATATTTGTCAACTATTTGTCACCTAAAATCCTCTAAAAGACTGTAAATAACATAGATATTGAATTTGTGAGTCACTAGAGTTGATGGTTTCTAAATAATCTTGCAACAAAATAGTTTTTTTTTTTTAATAGACATCCGGGGCCCAGATATGACTGTCACATCAGATCCAGACTAAGGGAGAAGCTGTGCCAGCTTTTGCAAACCCACTAGGGTCAGATAATTCCTCATCAGTGGGTAAAACAGCTCCTGGATGTGGCTTCTCTCTGTGCTGCACTCATTTTGCTTGATTAAGTAATGTCTTAAGATTTACATTAGATACAAGAGATCCAAATTCCTGAATTTTTGATTTATTCATTATTGTGACAAATACCACTGAGTGCCAATTAACCACAAAGTTTGTTTTCAAGTTACCTTCTGTATCATCTCCTTTTGTTGACGATCATTCTTCAGATTGTATGTAAAATATGAAATTTTTGGCAAAAGCCATGACACATGCACAATTCAAATATACTTGCGAAATTTAACAATCTTATCTTTCCTTTATCAATTGCCATCACAAACTTCAATGCCAGTATATATTTTTAAATTGTCTTTAATAAATAAAAGGTAAATATGAGAAATGAATGAATTTATTGATTATTTTTCACAATTTCAGTCATGAATTGACATTCTTTCTTAATGTGTAGCTTTCACATTAATCCAACAGCAATTCCATTGGTTTAACATGACCCATTGACAACGTTTGATCATATAGCAAGAAGAGTATGCTCTACACAAATTAAAGTTCCGCAGTCCAAACTCTAGTGTTGAAACACGTTTGTATTTCTTCAGGATTTGTTCCCAGCTAAATCAGGGAATTTGATCGGATAATCTTAAAAGAAGAAAATTTTCCCTTATGTATAAGGCAAGCGCACTGAAAAATATACAAAAAAAACTTTTCTTATTTTAGGTCAATTAGACTAAATAGTATAATTTACTGTTGTTATCTAAATAACATAGTTAACAGTAATTGCTTTTTATTTTCAAGATGATATTTAAATATTTTAAGTAACTACCAATATGATTGAGTAAAATATATAATTATTCTCATTATTACCATTATAAAATTATTCCATGATAGATTTATAAAATGAGACATAATACTAAGAAAAAGCAGCTTAAAAATTGAGTGATTAATATTAATATTATATTCATGTAAATCTATTTTTTAGTAAATTTTATATTTTTGTGTTCATACTATTAATTTTTCACCTAAAGTTTTCTTTCTTTCTTTCAGAAACACAAGTCATTTGTGTGTAAGATACACCAAACTCAAATATATGGAAATCCAGAGAAACATCTCAGAATTCATTCTTCTAGGACTTTCTCATGACCATAACATAAAAATATTTTGCTTTGTGCTCTTCTTATTCTGTTATGTTGCCCTGTTGGTAGGAAACTTTCTGATCCTTATCTCTATTCGATGCAGTCCTCTTTATAACCAACCAATGTACTATTTCCTCAGCCACTTGTCCTTTATAGACATCTGCTATACCTCTACTGTTACACCCAAATTAATTGCTGACCTGCTAGTGGAAAGAAAAACCATTTCCTATGGTAATTGCATGTTACAGGTCTTTACCATGCACTTCTTTGGAGGTACAGAGATCTTTATTCTTACTGCCATGGCTTTTGATCGCTACGTTGCCATCTGCAAACCTCTCCACTACGTGGTTATCATGAACAAGACAAGATGTAATCTCCTAGTCTTGGCTGCTTGGGTTGGTGGGGCTGTTCATTCCTTTCCTCTATTTTCCATAGCAATGGTTTTGCCCTTCTATGGTCCTAATGAAATTGATCACTATTTTTGTGATATTTTTCCTTTGCTAAAAGTTGCCTGTACAGATACCTACGTCGCTGGTGTCCTTGTGATTACCTTTTCAGGTATGGTTGCCTTGGTTACCTTTGTTGTCTTATTTGTTTCTTATGGCATTATATTATTCACTTTAAGAAATCATTCAGCTGAGGGAAGACACAAAGCCCTCTCTACCTGCTGGTCTCATACCACTGTGGTTGTCTTATTTTTGGGGCCTATGGTCTTTATCTATCTTAGACCTCCCACCACTTTCCCTGAGGATAAAGTATTTGCACTATTTTACACCATCATTGCTCCTATGTTCAACCCTTTAATTTATACACTGAGAAATGCAGATATGAAAACTGTCATGAGAAAAGTTTGGTGTCAAACGTTGTTTTCAAAGGAAGGACACAATTAATTTGAAAAAGCTTACTGAATGAGTGACTTTGTGAAAGAAAAGGAGTAAACATGAAGAAAAAAAACAGGAACTATCTCGTAGATTTTATATACCATCACTGTCTTGAATGGAATGAATGAGAGAACTAGGACTACGAGTTTAAATAATAACTAAAATTCTAATTCTTGCAAACCAAAATTAAGTGGAAACTAAGTTAATTTTGTGGAGTATTAAGATGGTATATATAGGGTTACCTGCATGAAAAAATAATTGGGTCAAATCAAATAGGCAATGCTATATTGATCAGTGAATTATAAAAGAAAATATTTTTTAGCAATAAGTTTATTAAAAACTTTGGACTTAGGGGCCCGAGGTGATAGACATTCTGTGGTAGTGGAGAAGTTGAAATCTAAAATTAAAATAAATTTAAATTTCTGATAGAACATTCACACATACAACCTCTAGCGTCATTCAGAACTCAGTTGTGCAACAAAGAAATATTTAGAGTAGAATCTGTGTTAAAGTGGTTTCTGGAGGTCAACTCTCCTGACACCCCACTGAAATAAATAATAATAACTAGTGAAGACAGAGTAAGAATCTGTAATTCAGAATGCTGAAAATAAACTTAATGGTAATCCACCTATTGGCCAGAATTCAATAAATTTAAGTGTAGACAAACCCCTATCTGCCTAAAATTGATAAATAAATCGGTAGTCATTGGATCCAGAACCAAAAACCTTTCCTGATGCAATGAGAAAAAAACAAAAACAAAACAAAACAAAAAAGTACTAACATAAGACAAACAAGATGTGGTCTAAAAACACAGTAACAAACTCAAAAGCAAAATGCATTTTGGCTACACATAGATGTTTATAGCAGCTTTATTCTTAATTGCCATACCTTAGAAGCAACCAAGCTGCCCTTCAATAAGTGAATAGATAAAGTATCGTTCATCCATACTATGGAATATTATTCATCACAAAGAAATGAGCTATCAAGCTTTGAAAAGACATGAGGGAAGCTTAAATGCATGTTACAAAGTGAAAGAAGCCGATCTGAAAGGTCTACCTACTGTATAATTTCAGCTATCTGACATTCTGGAAAGGGCAAAACTATAGAGACAACAAAAAGATCAGCACATGCCAAGGGTTACGGAGGGAGGAGGGATGAATAGGCGGAGCACAGAGGACTTGTATGGCAGTGAAACTGTTCTGTATGTTACAAAAATTTTGGATACTGTTTTTATACACATCAAACCCCATAGATTGTACAACACCAAGAATGAATCCTAATGTAAATTATGAACTTGGAATATTAAAGATGTGTCAACGTAGATTCATTTGGTTGTTACAAGTGTACCACTTTGGAGAGGGAGGTTGTCTCTGTGTGGGGACAGGGGATGTATAAGGACTCGTACTTTTCACTCAATTTTGCTGTGAACCTAAAAATACTCTTAAAAATAAAGTTTATTAAATAAAAATGTTGTGGCAAAATGCATAAAGCAAATCATCTTGTAACTATAATTAAGAAGAGAAATCTGAGAAATATTTTCTAGAGAAACCAGAAGAAACTTTTATGGAAGGACTTTTGTGCATTAAGATCTCTTAAGATACACAACAAATATTACAATAGAGAAGGTATAGGTTGATGGAATTTTATAAGAAGGAAAATAAAATATTGAAAGAGTTTTAGAATATGAAAATGCAATGCAAGAGTTAAAAGTTCTGGAGGCACTGTGCAAAGAAGGATAAAGAGTAGAAAAAATAACGAAGGAGATAAAATCACGTAGAATTGTTACAGCAGAGAAGAATTGGACAAATTATTATCTCAACAGTTACTAATAAAGAAATGAAAATCTAGCCAAATTTAAATTTATCTTTTGAAAAACTATCACAAAGTATCAGTCTAAAAAAGGGAAGGTGTGCAAAATGATCAATTTTATTACCAGAAAATTTACCTTCCATTGTTTATGAAAGAGAAAAGTAAATTTTTCCCTTTTAAATAGGCTCAAAGCATAAAAAACATATGTAATTTTCTTGAAAAAATTTAAATATTGTTAATAAGAATTCAACATAATATCTCCTCTCTTTACTTGACTATCTGTACTGTTCTCACATATCTAGATCATCCCTCCATGTCATTCACAGTCGTGCATTAATAACAAAACAAGCGATGCCTGAAAGCCCCCAAAATTAACATGTATTCCTATGTAACTATGGGGAGGGCATGAAATCCAGCAGACAGCCCCATAATATCTTTTTTTAAGACTTTATTTTTTTTTGTAGCGGTTCTAGGTTCACCCTAAGTAGAGGAGAACGTAAAGAGATTCCCCCTACATTCCCTGCTCCTACACAAGCATAGCCTCCTCCATTATCAACCTCCCTCCCCAGAGTAGGACATTTATTACAAATGATGAATCTACGTTTGCACACCATAACCACCCAAAGTCTATAGTTACATCATGATTCACTTTTGTTGTTGTGTATTCTGTGGGTTTGGACAAATTTATGACACGTATCCACAACTATGGTATTGTACAGAGTGTTTTCGCTGCCCTAAAAATCACCTGTGCTCCTCCTATTCGTCCCTGCTCCCCATAGAATGTCTTTTTACTTATTTATTTTCTTCATTAAGGAGACACTACTATTCTAATTATCCTTTACCCCCCCCCCATTTTATAAATCACATAAACCAATCTCAGCTTTGTGTCTTGGCTCCCATTCCCAGGGTCCCTGCCCAGGCCCTGATGCAGAAGGGCTGAGTTGCATCCACACAGTACCTCTGAATGAGTCACTGCTGCCTCATATCCCGGGAGAGATCCAGGGAAAACCACAGATACAACACCGTTTGTCTTTAGTGTCGGGAACACTCTTTGATGTTTTACCTCTTAGAGCCTTTACACAGCTATCAATTTTTTTCTCCTGGAGCCATGGAATACCAGGGAAATACATTCTGTCCATTCTTAAGGAAATTAGCTCTGACCGGTTATACAGTGCTCTGTTTAATTTGGTTTAATGTACTATTTTTCCATGGAGTATTTAGATTTTATTTAGATAAAGAAAAATGTTCATGTATATATGTGCCTGTGTGTGTCAGATGTGGGTGTCTGTATGTGTATTGTATGAGGAGTGTGCTTCTGAGGAGGGCTCACAGGAAAGACACTTTCCATCAGAAGGTGTGCAATGAAACAAAACCATGAAACCTATTATCATTAGTTTTTTCCCCAAGGGGCCAAAAACTTTATTAGCTGAACATATGACTAAGTTATATTTAGGTCCACACCCATAATCTATTAAAGAAGATTAATTTTCTATTTGCTAGTCGTTATTTTTATTTTTTGTGTTTCTATTTATATTTTACATATCTGTTTTCTAGCATGTAGCACAATGTCTGACATCTGCAAAAATATCTGCCAAATAAATGTATGGTGAACTTAATCAGTTGTTTTATTCCACATATGATTAAAAGCACAGAATATTTTACAAATATTTATGTTGTAAATGCGTCATTAAAGAAATGTTACCCATTGCTATATCACTTTATTCAATATTTAAAAGTCTACCATTACTAAAACATATTAAAGGAATACTTTAACCTGCAGAGAAACTGGAGTTAAGTCCCAGAGTTGCAGAAATCGTCAGACTTGAAGAGCTTAGAAGTCTTCCATGCGGCCTGAAAGAAAGATCGGGAATCAAATGGGTTTGTGGTTTGTCATATATGGTCTTTATTATGTTGAGGTATTTTCCTTCTATACCCATTTTATTCAGAGTTTTTATCATAAATGGATACTGTATCTTGTCAAATGCTTTCTCTGCATCTATTGAGATGATCATGTGATTTTTATTCTTTATTTTGTTAATGTGGTGTATTACGTTGATTGATTTGCGAATGTTAAACCATCCCCGCATACCTGGAATAAATCCCACTTGATCATGGTGTATAATCTTTTTAACGTATTGTTGTATGCGATTTGCTCGTATTTTGTTGAGGATTTTTGCATCGATGTTCATCAGTGATATTGGCCTGTAATTTTCTTTTTTTTTTGTGTTGTCCTTGTCTGGTTTTGGTATCAGGTAATGTCAGCTTCGTAGAATGAGTTAGGGAGCTTCCCCTGCCTCCTCAATTTTTTGGAAGAGTTTGAGAAGGATAGGTATTAAGTCTTCTTTGAATGTTTGGTAGAATTCACCAGGGAAGCCGTCTGGTCCTGGACTTTTATTTTGGGGAGGTTTGTGATTACTGTTTCGATCTCCTTACTGGTGATTGGTCTATTCAAATTCTCTACTTCTTCTTGATCCAGTTTTGGAAGGTTGTATGATTCTAAGCATTTATCCATTTCTTCCAGATTGTCTAATTGGTTGGCATATAGCTTTTCATAGTATTCTCTTATAATCTTTTGTATTTCTGAGGTGTCTGTTGTAATTTCTTCTCTTTCATTTCTGATTTTACTTATTTGTGCCTTCTCTCTTTTTTTCTTGGTGAGTCTAGCTAAAGGTTTGTCAATTTTGTTGATCTTTTCAAGGAACCAGCTCTTGGTTTTATTAATTTTTTCTATTGTTTTTTTGGTCTCTATTTCATTTATTTCTGCTCTGATTTTTATGATTTCTCTTCTTCTACTGATTTGGGGCTTTGTTTGTTCTTCTTTTTTCAGTTCCTTTAGGTGCATTGTTAGATTGTTTATTTGAGATTTTTCTTGTTTGTTGAGATAGGCCTGTATCGCTATAAACTTCCCTCTTAGAACCGCTTTTGCTGTATCCCATAAATTCTGGCATTTTGTATTTTCATTTTCATTTGTCTCCAGGTATTTTTTGATTTCTTCTTTGATTTCTCCGTTAACCCAGTCGTTGTTCAGTAGCATTTTGTTTAATCTCCATGTATTTGTGGCTTTTCTGATTTTCTTCCTATAGTTGATTTCTAGTTTCATACCGTTGTGGTCAGAAAAGATGCTTGGTGTTATTTCAATCTTCTTAAATTTATGGAGACTTGTTTTGTGGCCTAATATGTGATCAATCCTGGAGAATGTTCCATGTGCATTTGAAAAGAACGTGTATTCTTCGGTTTTTGGATGGAATGCTCTGTATATATCTACTACGTCCATCTCTTCTAGTGTGTCTTTTAAGGCCAATGTTTCCTTATTGATCTTCTGTTTGGATGATCTGTCCGTTGGTGTAAGTGGAGTGTTAAATTCCCCTACTATTATTGTGTTACCGTCTATTTCTGTTTTTATGTCTGTTAAGAATTGCTTTATATATTTAGGTGCACCTACATTGGGTGCGTAGATATTTACAAGTGTTATATCCTCTTGTTGGATTGTTCCCTTGATCATTATGTAATGCCCTTCTTTGTCTTTTTTTACAGTTTTTGTTTTAAAGTCCATTTTGTCTGATATGAGTACTGCTACCCCAGCTTTCTTTTCATTGCCATTTGCGTGGCATATCTTTTTCCATCCCTTCACTTTCAGTTTGTGAGTGTCTTTAGGTCTGAAGTGTGTCTCTTGTATGCAGCGTATATATGGGTCTTGTTTTTTTATCCAGTCAGCCACCTTACGCCTTTTAATTGGAGCATTTAGTCCATTGACGTTTAAAGTAGCTATTGATAAGTATGTACTTACTGTCATTTTTTAACTTTTTTTTTTTCCTCAGTGTTTTAGTAGTCCTTCTCTGTTCCTTTCTTCTTCTATACAGAATTGATGGTCACTTTAGTTTGACCTCTGTCTGAAAGCTGTACTCTTTAACTACCCTCCTCCCTCCTTTTATGTTTTTGATATCATATGTAACCTCTTTTTTGTGCATTTGTATCCATTACGTTCTTATCATGGAAATAGATAATTTTTCCTATTTGTGGTCTTGTCTTTTCCCCTTAAATCAGTCCCTTTAACATTTCTTGTAGCACTGGTTGCTTGGTGACAAACTCCTTTAATTCTTGCTTGTCTGGGAAAATTTTGATCTCTCCTTCCATTTTGAATGATAACCTTGCTGGGTAGAGTATTCTTGGCTGTAAATTTCTTCCTTTTAGCACTTTAAATATATCATGCCATTCTCTTCTAGCCTGTAAGGTTTCTGCTGAGAAGTCAGCTGATAGCCTTATGGGGTTTCCTTTGTATGTAACTTGACATTCTCTTGCGGCTTTTAGGATTCTCTCCTTATCTTTAATTCTGGACATTTTGATTATGATGTGGCTTGGTGTGGGCCTCTTTGGGTTTATCTTGGTTGGGGCTCTCTGTGCTTCCTGTACCTGGATGTCTGTTTCCCTCCTTAGGTTAGGGAAGTTTTCATCTATTATTTCTTGAAATAGATTCTCTGCCCCCTTGTCTCGCTCTACTCCTTCCGGGACACCTATAACACGGATGTTAGTGCGCTTGATGTTGTCCCAGAGGTCCCTTAGACTGTCCTCACTCTTTTTAATTCTTTTCTCTTTTACCTGTTCACCTTGGGTAATTTCTTCTAGTCTTTCGTCCAGCTCACAGATCCATTCTTCTGTATCCTCTACTCTGCTTTTGAGTCCCTCTAATGAATTTTTCATTTCCAGTATTATATTCTTCATTTCTGATTGGTTCTTTTTTATATCTTCCATTTCTTTGTTGACATTCTCACTGAGTTCATCTATTCTTTTCCCCAGATCAGTGAGCATCCTTAACACTCTTAGTTTGAACTCTCTGTCGGGTAGGTTGCTCATTTCTGTTTCACTTAGTTCCTTTGCTGGGGTTTTGTCCTGTTCCGTTACTTGGAATGTATTCTTTTGCCTCCTCATTTTGCCTCTTTCCCTGTGCTTGTGTCTACGTATTAGGTAGGTCAGCTACGTCTCCTGCTCTTGGATAGGCGACCTTATGTAAGTGATGCCTTAGGAGACTTCCAGTGTGCTTCCCTCAGTTCTCGATGTTCCAGGAGTGACCCCTATGTGGGCTACGTGTGTCCTTCTGTTGTGGCCTGTTTGCTCTCCCTGTAGGCACCCAGGGAGTCCGAGTTATGCTCCTGGCCAGCTGTTGTAATGCTCAGCTGCTTGTAGTTGTTATGGGCCCTTCAGTCTCTTTATCAGGTGTGGGGAGCCCCAGCACAGTTGGCTGCAAGTTCTAATACCACATCTGTGTTGCAGTATTTCTTTTAAGTGAGTAGGCCTCCAGTGGGCAGGTTGTTAGGCTCTGGGCCTTACAATTGCTGTAAGCCTCTAGTCTATCAGGTCTCTTGTCAGCTCTCTGAGGATTGCAGCTGAGTGGGGCTGGCCTCAGGCACAGGAGCACCCAATTGTTTCAGTCTTTGGAAGGTGGGGCAAACCCCCATGTGGGTCTTTGAGAAGACAAGTCTTCTGCAGCTGACAAGCCCTGCCCCCCACAGGTCCACACACACAGTCAACACAGTCCTGCCCTGTGTGCACGCCCCGACCTCCCCAAGCGGAACCAGTCTCTCCACGGCTGGAGCCCCACACACTCAGCCACCACCCCACACTCTCCACCCGCTCCTTGTTCACACCCTGCCCCCCTCAAGTCGGCTCAGTTGCCAGGCTGCAGAGAGTCCAGTCACCAATCTATACAGGCCCACAAGTTGCCTGAGGGCTTGGTGTTGGGTGGGGCCAGTCTCTAGGGTGGGCTGCCTGCCCTGGCTGAGCTGGATTAAATCGGTGCTCTAGCGGGTGGGGCAGACCCTGGGCTAGCAGGCCTCAGGGAGAACTCCAATGGCGTCTGTGTCAGCACGCCCACACCAGGCCACAACAATGGCCGCCGCCAATGTCCCAGTCCCTGGAGAGGTCTCACCCCTCACTGAGATGCACTCAGGGCCTATTAGGTGAGTTTCTTTTCACCACAGCACTGTGCACCTTTCTTTCTGGTGAGTTTAGGATGCTTTCTGAAACGAGTGAGTTTGCGGGCGGGCCCTTTAAGGGCCAGTTTTAGTTTCTTTGTTAACCGGTTTTCTGGGGGTGCTCCCCAATGCTTTAGTAGCAGGCAAAGTCAGATATTATGCCGCTGGTGTCGATTGTGCTGGGTCCACAATATGCCCACAGCGGGGGCGCTCCCCGGCTCAGGGCCCCGCGCCTCCAGGGAGGCTGCGCACCTGTGGGCTGCTCCCCGGTGGCAGTGAAGCTGGCAGCTTGTGAAGGCGTTGTTTTTCCTCTCCAGAAGGGAGTCTCTGCCTCTTCCACCTCACTTAGGATTGTCCGTTGTTGCAGGAGTTCCTCTCATCCAGTTTCCAGTTCTGTCTCAGGGGTAATTTTTCCACCAGTAGTTGCAAATTGGCTGTGTCCACGGGAGGAGGTGAGTTCCGAGTCTGCTTATGCCGCCATCTTGACTTGAGATCCTGACTGTTCATTTTGGATGACAATGTTAAGTTAATCAGAAATAGGGAAAGTTGAAGAGGAAATTTAAGTAGGTATCCATTGAGAAGCCACGTATATGGTTATGGCAGAAAATGTATAACACGACAGTGCAGACATTATGAAGACATCTGGTCAAGGTTAATCATAAAAATTTTGACTCACAATTAAATAAGAATTTGATGGAACACATTGTTAATCATTCCGTGTCATTTTTCAGCAGGATCGAGACTCTAACAGCTTAAGTGAACACCGCATTGGGTTACCATCTACTGCAATGGTTCTGATATATGAAATCAAATAGTATCGGCTTGTTATCATTTTTGTTGATTGATGAAGAGATTCACACTATTCATACGCAGATACTTTTCCTTGACTTGCAGTTCAAGTCCTCTGTTGGTGGAGGAAAGAGATTCGATTAGTGAATTAAGAAACTTTGGGCTCAGAATACTTTTTAAGATTCTAAAATTTATTTTATTTGCTCAAAGTCAGTTTACTGAATTGCTTTTACTGATATTTAGATAATCATATCCACAGAATTTACAAAGAATCTTCACATTCCATTACTCTTTGAATATCTCAAAGATTGTATTTCTAAGACATGGTAGATTTCCCATTTTACTTCCAACAGATAAAATTTTTGGCACCCAACATAAATGCATATTGTAGTATAATGCAAAGAATACAGCTGATGTCCTAACTCTCCTCCTCATGAACCACATTTCTCAATGGAAGAGTCCTATCTAAACAATTCATGAGTTTAGGCAAAAGTATTTTCCTGGCAAAACATTAAAAAAAGAAATACATAACCCCCCAAAAAACAAAGGCTAAAGGAAACTTGACTTGCCAAATATAATATACTGAGTTGAGTGCAAAACGCTAATACAACGCTGCCTTCTACTCAGTCTTTTAATAAATGTGTCCCAGGTTTATTTGGTGCTTCATTAAAGTGTCTTGTTTTCATTGAATTAATTATAGGACTAAACATTCTTGTGTTTTAGAACATCAGCATATAAATTTCTCTAAATCACTGGAAATAGATAAACAGGAAGCAAATAACATTAAAATATTTCAAATTTTTACCTCAGGCTCTTGAAGACAGAGTCTTTCATTTTAAAATATTTGTCTATAAATGGATTTAAGGTAAAATATATTTGACTAATAAGAACAGCTTAAACTACACATTTGCATGTACACAATTAAACAATAATTAGCTAGGTGACTTACATTTATTTCTTTAATAAATTTTGAGTCTAAGAGAGTAAGAATGGTATCCTTCGCAAGGAATTATTGTATATATTACACTAGGCTTGGAAATGGGCATTACATAAATTTAAATATTTAATATTGTTGACTGATCAAAGGAATTCATATCTACTGAGGCAGACATTGATCACAATTTGCTGGAGAGTTAATGGAACTCACGTAGCATATGTTCACACAGTCTTATTAGAGAGTCATTTTATTTGTACACCTGATTTTTATTCTTTGAAACACTTGGATGATGTCAACAAAACCTAGTTAGTTCCCTGAATAGAGTATGACCATCACTCTTCTCAAGAAACACTTCTAAATATGGGCTTATGAATTATATCAGTTCAGGTGATTTATGTATTCTATCTACACTGGACCATGGTAAAAAGCCATAATGCCACTGTATTTATTCTCTTGGTACTTTCCCAAAACAAGATCATTGAAATCCTCTGCTTCGTATTATTTTTATTTCGACAAATTATTGTTTGGATAAGAAACTTGCTCATAATGATTTCTATCACAAGCAGTCAACTGTTTGAGCAACCTTTGTATTTCTGTCTTAAATCTCTCATTCGTTGAACTTTGCTACATATCCTCTATGACACCCAAACTAATGACTGACTTATTAGCAGAAAGGAAGACCACTTCCTATAGTAACTACATGACACAGCTATTTACCACCCTTTTCTTTGGAGGCTTTGACATCTTTATCCTCACAGGGATGGCCTATGACTGCTATGTGGCCATCTGCAAGCCCCTGCCCTACAGCATCATCATGAGCAGACAAAGGTGTAATGCAATCATCATAGCCTGCTGTACTGGGGGATTTATACACTCCATCAGTCAGTTTCTTCTCACCATCTTCTTACCGTTCTGTGGCCACAATGAGCTAGATCACTATTTCTGCAATGTGTTCATCCTTTGCTGAAATTGGCCTATTCTAATACACACATAATAGGTCTCTTAGTCATTGCTAATTCAGGCCTAATTGCTTTGGTGAATTTTGCTGTCTTGATGTTGTCTTATTTTATTATATTGTACAACATCAGGGCATATTCTTTGGAAAGTTGCAGCAAAGCTCTTTCCACTTGCAGTTCTCATGTAACAGTCGTAGTCCTGTTTTTTCACCTGCGTTGTTCATTTGCATTAGACTAGCCACCACTTTCCCAGAAGATACAGTGTTTTCTCTTTTCTACACCATAATTGCCCCCATATTCAACCTTCTGATCTATACTCTGAGAAATATGGAGATGAAGGATGCCTTGAGGAAAGTCTTGTATCATCATATACTCTTGGAAGAAAAATAACTTTTCTGAAGCTTTTCTGATTTTCATGCCATGGTTCAATGAAACCATCACTTGAATAAGATCCATTCTCATCATCTCCTGGCCTTACTGCTTGGGGAAATTAAGCTGGCAAGCGGGAAGTATATCCCTTCTTTTTTTAATGCTTCTGCATTGACACCTCATCAAAAGATTGAGTGTTATTCTTATTCATACTCTCCTCCACCTGATTTAATCATTATGAATTGTGCTCACATGATATGAAATAACCAGATGATATTTTAAATATAAAGGATTATATCACCTATTTGGCATTGTATTGAAAAAAGATAAAATAGTTAAGGCATTCTTCATGCCATAAAATGCTAAGAAGCAGAATAAAATATTACCTTCAATTTTTAAGCTTTTTACTCAACTATAAATACAGAAAATTGCACATATCATGCATATACAGCTCATGCCTGGTCACAAACTGAGGAATATCCTGTAATTAGCAACCAGATTAGGACACACAAATCACCATGACACCGGAAGTCCTCCTCACATCTCCTTATAATAACTACCTTCCAAAGTGAATCAGTATGTTCATCTCTACAAGTGATTAAATTTACCTATTTTTGGATTTTGTGGAAAAACAGCAATGCAGATTGTACCCTTGACTGTCTGTCTTCTCGTTATTATGTTTGTGAGATTCATTCCTCATGTTTTATCTATTTTCTGATTGTTTTCATTGATCTATAGCATCTCATTTTGTGAACATGTGACAATTGATCCATTCTCTTGTTGGTAGACATTTAGGTGCTTTCCCATTTAGGGCTAGTATGAGTAGCAGATCTTCAAACGTTTTGAAACATGTCTTTTGGTAAATATATATCATCTATTGATATGCGCCTTTTACAAAAGATGCACCTAATCCCTAGGACATGAAAAAATTGAAACTAAAAGGATAAAAAAGAGCAGGCAAATGCATTAGCATTTGAAGCAGTGATACATGTATATATATATCACTGGTATATAAGTGATAACTTGCTTCAACTCCATGAGCCTTCTTTTATTATTTAAGCTTCAAATTTTAGATAAGTGAATGGTTCAAAAGGATATTTTACCACAATACACCTCTTAGAATTGCCAAAATATGGACACTGACACCAACAAATGCTGGTGAGGATGTGGAGCAACAGGAACTCTCATTCACGGCTGGTGGGAATGCAAAATGGTACAGCCTCTTTGGAAGACAGTTTGGCAGTTTCTCACAAAACCAAACATACTCTTACCATACAATCCAGCAGTCTTGCTCCTTGGTATTTACCCAAAGGAGTTGAACACTTATGTCCACACAAAAACTGGCACACGGATATTTACAGCAGCTTTATTCACAATTGTCAAAACCTGGAAGCAGCCAAGATGTCCTTCAGTAGGTTAAAGGACAGATAAACTTTGCTACATCAGACAATGGAGTATGCTTCAGTGCTAAAAAGAAATGAGCTATCAGGCCACGAAAAGAAATGGAAGAACATTTCAGTGTTTTCCCCATGGTACTTAGCATTAAGCTTTAACACAATTGAGAGACCCTTATTGATGTTCCCAGTTCCTACCTTTCCAGTTTCATATCTTACTAATTAGCCTTCTACAAGCCCAGTGTCCAGCTTGTAACCTGACACACAGTGGGGACTCAATATATAATTACTGCATGAAAGGATGAATTCATAGCCACAGCCATATTGAATTGGTTAGGTTTCCTGCATGCTCTTTTTCACCTCTTGGCCTTTGTATGTAGTCCCCCTCCTAGGAATGCTTTCATTTCAACATACGCCTATTCACACTGATGATTCGTTTTCATCCTTTGTGCCCCATTTTTGATGCCTTTCCATCTAGGAAGCATTCTTGATCCTCCAGGTTTTCATTGTGTGTCCCACAAACACGCTTTCATAGCACCCTGTGCTTCCAGTATCTTACCATTTATAACAATGTGTTGTAATTTTCTGTTCTCTTCTTGGAGTCTCTCAATGGATCTTAAACTCTCTGAAGGCATGACCTGGTGTCTTTTTATTCACCACCTCAGCGACTGTCAATGTGCCTGATCTATTCTTTGGGATCAAGATGTATGTTGATTACTGAATGAAGGATGAAAGGAATGAATAGAATATATTTATCCTAAAATTGCTTTGTGTGTAGACAGACCTACATATTTTTAAATACAGCTTCTCATAATGAAATGTTACCAAATACTAAAGTGTTTAACATAGAAATATAACATAAACTGCCCACATTCATAAGATGATGTGACCTTGTTGAAAGCAAGGGCAATATCAAAGTAAACTATTTGCTCATACAGTAAGAATCTGTTTCAATTTCTTTCTCATTCCCTAGCTTAAGCAAGACTAAAAACAAATTCTGGCTTCCATAAGAAATCTGCCTAGAATTCTTCTCAGAGCCTGAATCCATAAGGGTAGAGAAAAAATCTCTTTTCTCCAGTACTATTTTTTCATCCTATATTTTAGTGACTTTATTCATCTTCTTTTCTGCATTTATACATTCATTAAATATTTCTTATGTAGCAAACATTTTCCTGCTTGGAGAAACTATTGTTAGCAAGTAGGCAAGTACTTTATGGAGTATGACAGTTTATTTAATAGAAACTCCTGTCTGACATTAAATTTTTCTTTATTTGAGTCATCACACTTTCTGATGGGTTATCATCCCAAGATGGTGCCATGAGCAAAGTCAAATGATTCTGAAGCCTACATGTATGTGGAAACATGGTGTAATCTTTGTTACTTACCCCACAGAAGTTCAATGACCCATTACTTTTATAACTCTAAAGTATTTAGATACTAAAATGTCGCAGGGAACATATTACTATCAATTAGGATAAGTAAAAATGAGCAGAGTTATTAATGTAAAATTATTAGAATTTAGTGATAGATAATATACATATATAGTGTGCCCAGCATAGTCCCTGCCTCAATAAATGATAACTAGTTTAATTATCTTACTTTTCTATCATCATTACCTAGCAGTGAATTATGGCAATTAAGAGCATGGTCTAAGAAATCAGTTAGATTCTGGTTACTGGCTCTTCAGGATACCAATTTTGATGAGTTCCTCTTTCTGTCTGTTTCCTCACTTGTAAAAAAGGGGTAATAGCAGTGCCTGCTACTGGATTGTTATACAATTACTGCATAACACTTTATTATTTCTTATATTTTTATTAGAAGGAAATCGTATGGGTCCATATACATGGACAAACTAATAAAATTAAGTCCCAATTTGGTAGATTTTTCTAAATATGCAAAGATAGCTCCTGGGTTGGATTTCCTCATATTCTGGCAACTGTTTTTGCTCTGCTCAATGTAGAATATAAGATTCATAGCAGTTAATTTTCTTCTTTATCCCATAAGTATTCTTGCTGAGGTAATCCAAAGTGTCCTTTTGACCATTGACACAGTTGACTCAATTTTGGGCTGCAAACATATTTATTTGTCACCTGAAATAGTTTTCCTACTACACAATTTCTTCATGGCATTTTTCATCTGGTCATTTCTCAGGGTATAGATTAAGGGATTTAACATGGGGGTTATCACAGTGTAAAATACAGCAACTGTTTTGTCAACAGATAAAGTATCTGGGGGTCTCAGGTACTCAAATATGCAGGGCACAAAGACCAAGACGACCAGTGTGATGTGAGAGACACAGGTAGAGAGGGCTTTGCGTCTCACCTCCAAGCTGTGGGTCCTTAGGGAGCGCAGGATGACCACATAGGAGATCAACACGATGAGGAAGTTTAACACACAGATGAATCCACTGTTGGCAGCAACAAAGAGCCCTAGAGTGTGAGTATCAGTGCAGGCAAGATTGAGCAAAGGATTCAGATCACACATGAAGTGATCTATGATGTTAGGGCCACAGAAGGGTAATCGAAAGATGAAGAGGATCTGTATGATTGCATGAAGATATCCTCCCACCCATGCCACTCCCATTAGTAGGCCACACACCCACGCATTCATGATGGTTGTGTAGTGTAAGGGCTTGCAGATGGCCACATAGCGGTCATAGGCCATCACAGTGAGCAGGATGACATGAGCACCTCCAAAGAAATGTTCCCCAAAGATTTGGGTCATACACCCATTAAATAAGATGGTCTTCTTTTCATGGAGTGAATCTATGATCAGTTTTGGGGTATTGACAGAGGAATAGCAGGCATCAATAAAGGAGAGACAGGCCAGGAAAAAGTACAAGGGGGACCTCAATGACGGACTGGCAGTGATGGTCACCACGGCGAGCACATTTCCTACCATAGAAATGATGTAGATGACAAGAAACACAGCCAATATGATTTTCTGTATCTTTGAATTCTCTGTGAGCCCCAGTAGAACAAACTCTGTCACGTTGTTCATATTCTCTATGTATTTCATATTGTGTTAATTACATTATCTGAAAAGATCTTTTTATTAATGTAATCATGAATTCATTAAACTTATCCAATCTAATAAATATTAAATGTGACAATTCTTTTGAGTTGTAAATTCTTGTGAGGTTTTTTTGAAATAAAAAAAGGGTTCTGAGTTCTTGAAGGATACTCAAATTACCTCTTGGTTCAAGATTCTGTTAAAGATATAGACATGGAGATATTTTGGAAACACATAGGAGACCATGTGTACACACTTAATCATCTGAGATGACTAAGAACTTAACTTAAAGGAGTAGATCACACACATTGTCGCAACTAGGCTAGAGAAGGGAGGTAGAATACGGATATAAAGAATATGATTGCATAGCTAAGGGGTTTTCCTTTTATCCTCAGGAAAAGGCGAACCGTGGAAGGTAAGTGAGAACACAAGTGGGAGGATAAAGAGGAATTTGAGGAGGAGGCAATTGTGGATATTGCTCTAATAAAGATCTTTGTGTGTCTTGGATGAAGTGGGCTGAGGTTCAGTGAGGGGGTTGAAGGCAGACACAGGAACCTCAGTAAGGAAATTACACATGAAGTTAACATAAATAGAGTATTGCTGATGGGAATGTAAAGAAAGTATACTTGAGCTTCTACAAAAGAATTTGTATGCTTGTTGACTAAATCTAATAACTTTACAATAGCTAAAATATATACTTTTTAGTGATTGGTTGCTATGTACATGACATAGTAGCAAGTGCATTGCACACCTGATGCCATTTAATACTGATAACAACCTGTGTGGTTGGTATTAACTCATCCATTTTGCATATGAGGAAACAATCTCAGAGACTTATGTTGAGATTAAGTATAATGATGATAATATTAACAGAACTGAACACTTAGTGTGCTATAAGTGTTTTTGAGGACATTTGCTGATTTAATCCCCACTACAAACCTCTGAGATGATTACCATTACCATTTTTATGCTTATTTTACACATTAAGCAATAGAAGCATAGTGAAGTAAGGATCCTGCCCAAGATCAAGCAGCTATTAAAGGGTAGGGCTAGGATTAGATTTATTTTTTCTTTTTTCTCTCCAAATTCTAAAACTATGCCCTATATTGTTATAAATAACAATATTGAACTTTTATCTCCTTTTCATATGATTCTAATAATTATAATTACTTTACTACTCCTTCAGAGGCAAGAACTGATGAAGACTTTTCATCAGCCGATATACACACATGCACAAACATACCACACACCACACACAAACACCCTGCACATAGCGATGTGTTTGACCTTCCAAATATCAAGTAAAATGTGGCTGCATTCATAGAAAGTATTTTTGTCTCGACTTTCCCTCAGATACAGTTCACCGTTATCCAATCCCCCTGCAGACATGGGCCCCCAGATTCTTCCTCAGTTTTTAAAATGACTACCGCAGTGGTTAAGTGTTTGGTTTAAGAATCAGAAAGACCAGACCAGAATCCTAATTCTTCCACTTGCAACTTGCTCTATCTGGGGTATATTTTTTGGCACCTAACGTGGTTGTTTCCTCATCTATAAAGCCAGAATAATAATATCCACCTCTTGAGATTTTATGAGAATTAATCAAGGAAACAAGTGTCAACATATTCTCCACCCTGCTGTAGACACACATAAGACTTTCATCTATTTTTGTGACAGTGTGTGCACCAACGAGATAGGAAGAATTGACGTTTTGAGCACTAATACAGAGAAATATTTAACCATGCAATAAGCTCAGCAAGAATTATCTCCAACATTACTTTTAAAGAAGCCTCAGAGACTCATCTTATCCACAGCAGTTGAGCCCAGAAAGGGTGCTCCATGTTCGTGCTTAAACTAAATAGCTGAAGATTTATGTCATTTAATATTCATATTTATGTCTTTTCTGTATTTAAATTTTGTTTTCGTCTTCACGATTAGTCTTGATTATTAAAGGAGGTGTCTCATGGCAAAAGGGTGCCCGGTGTCAGAGAGCTGGGTCCTACAATATGCTTAATTTCTATGAGCCTCAAATTTTTTGCCTCTCAAATTAGGTTAATGATATTTACCAACTATCTTTTGAAGAATGGATTAGGATAAAATGCTCTATTACTATATTATGAAAGTGTTGAAATATAGCCATTACTATATAGGGAGTAACAATCTTTAATAAGTATCAGTGCTATTGAAAAACTTACCTGATACTCTTAGAGATTTCAGTGATATTACGGGGGTGTTTGAAACAATTCCATAGTCAAATTGACCTCCTCTTGTAATAAGTTCTCTTTCAATACATAAGATAAGACACATTTGGAAGGAAACTAGTCAGATAATTCAATATCAAATCAACAGTTGTTAAGAAACTAATTTTATAAGTCTAAATCTTTCCTTCTAGATTGAAGCCTCAAAACATTTTCACACAAAACTTGGGACTGAATTTAGAATAGATTCATTTGAAACTCTATGGAAAAATGCTCTTCTATAGATGGCTCTGGTCCCATAGGCAAGTGGCAGAAAGAGTGGAGGAAACATTCAAATTGGTTATTCTACCTGTGATGAATCTTGCTCTGGAGATACAAACAACAAAAGACACTGCATGGATATTTAAAGAGGTTCCTATAAAGGTCCAAAGACCTTATCTTGTAGTTGCTGTTTTCTCTCCCAGGAATTAATTATCTCTGTTGATCGAAAGGCTTTGTCATAGAAGCAGGTATTCTGGAGAGACATGTTTGAGAAACAACCATTCATGAATGAGGAATTGTATTCCCTGTGCTTTGAACCTAAACATGTGAAAGTCTCCTTTCTCTATCTGAACCTGGGTTTCTAAGAAAGCTGAATTTCACATGAATAGCAAGTTGGCAGAATTCCAGTGTGAAATATTGAACCTGTGAATTCATGTCACAGAGAGAACTTTTGTCTTCTCATCAATATTAAACCTTTTCTGGGACCCACTACTGATTGCTCAAGAACTAAAGCAGTAAGGGCATAAAAATAATGACATCTATTTTAAGTACTTGACTCCAAAAGCAATTTTTCACATTCATCAGAGGGTTATGAAAGTAGACAGAAAATCTAAAATGCTCCCAATTAGCTGTCTCTGGTACTGTGTGATGATCAGTATGGAATACTAGGCAGCACTAAAAATTTGAGGTGATATCTAAAACACAACCATGGGGTTCCACGTGTTTTACATCCTTATCACTTGGTTTTGTTAGCTATTTTCCTTTTAGTCATTCTAGGAGGTATATAACGGTAAATTATTGTGGTTTGAATTTGCTTTCCCTGATCATTAATCATGTTGAGTATTTTTAAATTTTCATGTTATTGTTGGCCATTTGCATTTCTTCTTTTGTGAAATTCTTATTTGATTCCTTTACACAATTTCAAAATAGTCCTGAGTTTCTTATTACTAAGTTTTAAGTGTTCTTTACATATTCTAGATATAGATCTTTTGTCATATCAATGTTTTATAAATATATATAATATGTTGTATAAAGTTGTATATATAAATGTATACATATACATGTATTCATATACATGTATTCATATACATGTATTCGTATACATTTATATATAAATTTTTTAAGTACTTTAAAATTTTATATGTAAAATTTTTCCTGGTCCGTGGATTGTCTTTTCATATTTAAAATTGTGACATCTGAGAAACAGAAATTTTAAAATTTTGAAAAGGTCTAATTTTTTAAAATCTTTTGTATTATTCATGCTTAATGTGTCATGTCTAATGAGCACTGGTCTACCCCAAGGTCCAAAAAAGTTTCTTCTGGAATTTTTATAGATTTAACTTTAACATGCAGATTTTTGGGTCTCTGCCTCATTTTGCGTTATTTGTTATATATGGTGTGACATAGTGATTGAGGTTCTTGTTTTTCTCATAGGGACATCCAAGTGATCCAGCATAATTTGTTGAAAAGTCTGTTCTTTACCCATTGAATTACCTTGACATCCTTATAACAATTCATATATATTTAGGTCTTTCTGGATGTCTATTATTTTTCAATAATGTATATGTTTATCCTTATGTCAACGCCACACGACATTGACTATGGGAGCTTTACAGTAATTCTTGAATTTAGCTAAAGTATGTACTCAAAATGTGTTCTATTTTTGAGAGTGATTTCTTTTCCGTGTTCCTTATATGCAAGATTAAATTTGAATATAATTTTCAGAATAAGATTGTCAATTTCTCCAAATATCCTGTTGGGATTTTTATTGGAATTGCATTGAAATGGTAAAAATTTGAATCATTTAATCCATCCACATGGCATATTTTTCCATTTTTTTATACATTTAATTTCTCTCAGCAATATTTTCTGATTCTATATATAGTTTTTGAACACATTTTTAAAATTTATCCCTCAAATTTCATTTTCTAAATAGTATTTTAAATAGCATTATGTTTCTTTTTATTTATTTAATTTTTACTGTGGTAATATTGGTTTATAACATTATATAAATTTTGGGTGTACATCATTATATTTCAATTTCTGTGTAGCTTACATCATGTTCATCACCAAAGACTAATTACAATCTATTGCTGCACACATGTGCCTAATGATCCCTTTCACCCTCCTCCCTCCCCCTTCCCCTCCGGTAACCACCAAACCAATCTCGGTCTCTATGTGTTTGTTTGTTGTTCTTTTTATCTTCTATTTATGAGTGAGATCATATGGTGTTTGATTTTCTTCCTATGACTTATTTTGCTTAGCATAATACCCTCAAGGTCCACCAACATTATGTTTCTATTTTCAATTTCTAATTGTTGCTATTATAGAAATACATTTGATTTTGTATTTACATTTTATCCTGTGATCTTGCTAAATTAACTGATTAGTCCTTAGATTTTTTTGTAGAGCATTTAACATTTTCTACATATACAATCGTGCCATCTGCCTAAAAATCAATTTTTTGCAATTTTACTTCTTCCTTTATAGTCTATTTCCCGTATCTCTTTTCCTTACCTTATTGCAATGTGTGGAACCTAGGGTACAATGCAGAACAGGAATGGTGGGTGGACAAGTCTTGTCTTATTTCTAATCATTGAGAAAGAGTATTCACCATTAAGTGTGATGCTAGTTGTAGTTTTATACAGATGTTCTTTATCAGGTTGAGCAAGTTCCTTTATATTCTTCACTTGCTAAAAGATATTTTAAATATCACATATCTAAATTGAAATTTATCAGTGTTCATGCGTCTATTGAAGTTATTGTGTGATTTCTCCTCTAGTTTGTTATTTTAGTGAATTACATTGATTGAGTTTTCAATGTTAAACCAGACTTTCATTCCTGGAATAAACTGTACATGGGCATGGTGAATTACTATTTTTTTTAAAGATTGATGGATTTCATTTACTGCTATTTTGTTTAATATCTTTGTGCATATGTTCATAAGGGATATTTGTCATTTTCTTTCTTATAATGTGACGGCTAATAGGCAATGCTGTTTTCATATAGTGAATTGTGTAGTCTTTGCTTTTGTCTGAAAGAATTTGTGTAGAATTTGTATTATTTACTTTATATTTTTTAGAATTCAAAAGTAAATTCACTGGACCTGGATTTATTTTGGGGATGGATTTAACTACAAATTTAATTTCTTTAACTGATATGAGACTTCAGTTTTTCTTTTCTTTTTCCCTCAGATTTTAAATATTTTTACAAGCAATTGGTTTGTAAGTTGTAGAATTTATTGGCCTTACCTCTTCATAAAATTTCTTACTAGCCCATTAATATGTAGAATCTATAGTGCTGTATGCTCTTTCATTCTTGGTGTGAGTAATTGGTCTCTTCTCTCTCTCTTTTCCTCCCTCCCTCTCCCCCTCCTCATTATTCTAGCTAAGTTCTATCACCTTTCTGGATCTTTTCAAAGAACGAGCTTTTGTTTCATTGATTTTTGTGTTTTTGTTTGTTGTTTGTTTTCTTTTCTATTTCATTTATTCTTTTATCCTTATTATTTACTATCTTCTACTTACTTTCTGTTTAATTTTCTAGGTTGATAGGTCAAAACCTTTATAATTGAGCGTAGACGTTATTCCTTTTTCTCCAAATTTTCCTGTAAGGAATTTTACTGCTTCCCAGAAATTCAAATACGTTATGAATTCCATTTCATTTATTTCAAAAATTTTTATTAGTTATGTGATTTTTTTTAAATTGAGGTAAATTCACATAACATACAATTCATCATTTTAACCATTTATTAATGTAAAACCAGTTGGCTTTTAGTACATTCACCATGTTGTGTAATTATTGCAACTATCTAACTGCAGAACATTTCATTCATTCTTAAAAAACACACATCTTGGTTAGAGAATGCACAAGATGAACTGAAGCATCTTGTAGTGCTGGAAAGCAAGGAAGTTCTAAAACACACACAAACTCACACATTGATGAGTACGTGCCAAAAGGACACAGGAGCCAACTGAAAGAACCTCCAATGGCAAAGGTGAGAAAAACTTGAGCAACAAGTTAAATAACACAGAATTGAAATGTAATTCAAAGTATAAAATAAATATCCTTGAGTTCATACTGATGTCAATAATTAAATAAATAGATAATAAGTAGGAGAGAATAGACAAACCTCCCATGAAACATAATTCCAAATGATTATGTAGATACTTTGCACTCAAAGAGTTATGAAATAACTCTTCACCTCTTAGTGTAGGCTGTACATAGTGACTACCTTACAAAGAATACAGTGTGGAATGGGGGAAAAATAGTAACTTTACAGAGGAGAAATATGACAAGGATTACCTTAGCCAGGTGATCAAGGTTAACATCAAAAATGATGTCATATTGATAGTATATACACTGATACGATGTGTTCAAATGGCACTTTACCTCTGTGGTCTTTCCTGCAGAAACTCATAATCCCAGTCTAATCATGAGTAAAATAACATAAGAACTCAAACTGAGGGCTTTTGTGCAAAATGTCTGACTACTACTCCTCAAAACTATCAAGGTCATCAAAAACAAGGAAAATGAGTCTTTCTTTGACTTGATGACAGTCATCACTGTCTGGAGCTGCCAAAGAAAACATGACAATTAAATGTAACGCAGTATCTAGGATAAGATTCTGGAAAACTAAAAAGGCATTAGGTAAAAACTAAGGAAGCTGAGTAAAGTATGGCTTTTAGTTCAAAATAATGTTTTAACATTGATTAATTAGCAGACAAATGTACCATACTAATGTAAGATGATTACAGGGGAAACTGAGTGAGAGGTATGTGGAAACTCTGTGTATTATTTTCACAACTTCCCTGTAAATATACACCTGTTATAAATTATAGAGATAATTAAAAATGAATGACTCATTTCACTTAAAGCAATGTCCTCAAAGTTCGTCTCTGTTGTAGCATGTGAAATAATTTCCTTCATATTAATGCTGAAAAGTATTCCATTGCATGCATGTATCACATTTTTTTATCTATTCATGTATCAATGGACACTGTGTTTCTTATATGTTTTGGTTAATGTGAATAATCCTGTTATTAACATGAGTATACAAATATCTCTATGATTCCCTGCTTTCAATTATTTGTGGTATATAACCAGAAGTGGAATGCTGGATCATACGGTAATTCTTTTGTAATGTTTTAAAGAATTTCATACTGTTTTTGATAGTGGCTGCAGCATTTGATGATTCCATGAGCTGTGCACAAGAGTGATTAGTGATTCTGGGCGTCTTTCCATGTGCTTATTGACCATTTGTATATCTTCTTTGCAGAAATTGTATTCAAGCCCTTTGCCCATTTTTGAAACTGGTTATTTGTTGTTGACTTGTAACAGTTCTTTATATATTCTGGATATTAACCAGTTAGATATTTATTTGCAAATGTTTCCTCCCATTCTGTGAGTTGCCTTTTCACCTTGTGGGTTACATCCTTTGATGCTTAGAAATTTTTAAGTTTGAGGTAGTCCAATTTATCTATTTTTTCTTCTGTTACTTGTGCTTCTGGTACGGTGTTCAAGAAACCGTTGCCTAATCTAATGTTATGAATGTTTTCCTCGATATTTTCTTCTCAGCTTTTTATCAGTTTAGCTATTTCATTTAGGTATTTGATCCATTTTGAGTTAATTTTTATACATGGCGTAAGTTGAGTATCCAAGTTCACTCTTTCACATGTGGACATCCAGTTTTCCCAAAGCCATTTTTTGTAAAAACTGTCTTTTCTCTCATTGGATGGTCTTGGAACCTTTGTATAAATAGGCATCACATGACAATGTATGTGATGCTTTATTTCTGGACTCTATTGTATTCTATTGATATATATGCTTGTCTTCATGCCAGTACCACACTGTTTTGATTAGTGTGGTGTTACAGTAAGTTTTGAAATCAGGAAGTTTAAGACCTCCAAATTTGTTCTTTTTCAGGATTGTATTGTCTATGGGGTCTTTCGAGATTTCTTATGAATTTTGGGATGGAATTTTCTGTATCTGCAAAAAATGCCATTTGGGTTTTTATAGGGATTATGTTGAATGTGTGTCTCTTTGGGTAGCAGTATTGAGATCGTAACTATGTTAAGTCTTTCAATCTCTCAACACATGATAACATGTTATCTTTCCATTTACTGATGTTAGAGTTCTCCAGAGGAACGGAATCAATAGTATGTGTGTGCATGTGTCTATGCATATATATATGAAGAGATTTAATATAAGAATTGCCTCATGAGATTATTGAAGCTGGAAAGTGCAAAATCTGTAGAGTCAACGTCCAAGTTTGAATCCAAGGGCCAGAAACAACTGTAAAAGCAGAATATTTGCTTGTTTATTAAAATCCTCCTCTTCTTGTCACCCTTTGGTGAACATTCACATGGGACACACATATCTTCATGTTTTCTGCCTATCCTGAGGGTTATATCCACATACTTCTTTCCCAAATTTTCTTGTCACCGATCTTTAAATCAAGTTCCTTGCAGTCCATGACCATTCAACAAACCATTGGCCACAACCCATGAATATAAGCATACATCTGGCAATTTCTCCTTCCAGCAAAGTGCACAACCGGGTGCATTAGCCACTGGAAGAATTCCTCTTCAACACTTTCCTTCAGGGACATTCCAGAAAGAAGCTATAGTGCTGTGGCTATCCACATTCTGGTCATGACTGAATATCATCTAAGAACTATCTGGAAACCAGTCCTAAGTCTTTTCTTCCTCTGTCAACTGACCGTAGGGAACTCCCATGAGGTCATAGATGCAGCCTGGGAGAGGGATGGCGTTGTGGTAGGAGTGGATTCCTTGGGCATTAGGGCCACTTCTGCATGTAATTTTCCTTCAAGGACTACTTGAGTCCGATCAAGCATATATGTTCCCATTTGATGATGGGAAGTTGTGCACACGCAACTTTATCACTTTATGAGTCAGATGATACCAATTCATGAAAGGCAGCTCAGGCTGCCTAGTAACTCAGTGGTCCATGGTTAAGCATTTAGTCTCTACTAAGGCCCACTAGCAGGCCAAGAGCTGATTCTCAAAAAGGAGAAGAGTAATCTGTAGAGGATAGGAGGACTTTCCTCTGAAATCCTAAGGGCCTGCTTAGAATTCACCTATAGGTGACCGTCCAAAGTCTCCAACAGCATCCCTAACTGACACTAACACTTCAAGTAACATTGATTCTGATGTATCATGTTTCCCAAGTGACAGTGCAGCTTGCACAGAAGCCTTGTTCTGTTGTAGAGCCTTCTCTTTTTCTGGGCCCCACTCACAACTAGCAGCTTTTCAGGTCACTTGAAAAAATGGGCTAGAGTAACACACCCAAGTGAAGAATATGTTGCCACCAAACCCTGAGGCCCACTAGGCATTGTATTTCTTTTTTGGTTGTAGAAGGGGTCAAATTGAACAAGTAATACTTCACATTAAAAGCATTATCTTGACATGACCCACACCACTGGAACATAGAAATTCACTGAGAAAGAAGTCCCCTGAATTTTAGTTGGATTTATATCTTATCCTATGACACAAAAATGTATTACCAGGAAGTTTACAGTAATTGTTACTTCTTGCTCACTAGGTTCAGTCAGCATAAATGCTTCGGTGTAATAGATCAGTGTGTTATCTCGTGGAATGGAAAGGCAATCAGGATCCTTATGAACAAAATTATAACATAAGGCTGTAGAGTTGATATACCGCTGAGTTAGGACAGTGAAGGTGGACTACTGGCCTTGCCAGCTATAAGCAAACTGTTTCTGGTGGTCCTTATTAACAGGTATGGAAAAGAAAAAGCACTTTCCAAATCACTAGCTACATGCCAGGTCCCAGAAGATGTGTGAATTTGCTCAAGGAATGAAATCACATCTGGTACGGCAGCTGCAATTGGAGTCTCCATCTGTTTAATATTATAGTAATTCACCATCATTCTCCAAAATCCATCTAAATTCTGCACAGGCCAAATAGAAGAGCTGAATGTATATGTGGTGGGAATCACCACTCTTGCATCTTTCAAGCTCTTGATGGTGGCTCTAATCTCTGTAATTCTTCCAGGAATGTGGTACTGCTTTTGGTTTACTATTTTCCTAGGTAGAGACAGTACCAGTGGCTTCCACTTGGCCTTTCCCTGCATAATAGCCCTCACTCCACAGGTCAGAGAACCAATGTGGGGATTTGGTCAGGTACTAAGTATGTCTATTCCAATTATACTTTCCGGAACTGGGGAAATAATCACTGGTTGGTTTTGGGGACCAATTGCCCCCACTGTGGAATAGACTTAGCTAGAACTTCATTAACCACCTGACCTCTGTAAGCTCCTACTCTGACTGGTGAACCATAGAGATGTTTTGGGTCTCCTGGAATCTGTTTCACTTCAGAGCCAGTGTCCAGTAGTTCTTGAAAGGTTTAATTATTTCCTTTTCCTTAATGCAGTTACTCTGGTAAAGGCTGTAGATCCCTTTGGGGAAAACTTGGAGGAAGATTATTAATATTTAAACTTTTGGCAGTGTACCAGTGTCCTTCCTCAAGGTTACCTGTCTTCCCCTTCATTCAATGAGTTCTGAGTCTGTAAACTGGCTCATGTCTGGAAATTTATTGAGAGGGCATGACTTTCCATTTTTCTGATTGAAGTTAGTCTTTTGTTTATCTAACCTTGAACTTTTCAGCTGATATAGATTAAGTAAGAATCCAGTAGACTTCCTCTCTATTTCCCTTCTAGGAAAACCATGATCAACTAGTCAATGCCAAAGGGCTGCTGGAATCAAATTATTATGCTTGCTGTGTTGACTCTGCTGTCCATTATGATAATCATGCCCACCTTGCTCTTGGGGGTTGAGTGCCACCACTTGGCCCATGTTACATGGGATTAAATTGTTCCCATTGCATTTAGGTTTCCCAGTTTAGTGACCATAGTTCCCAATATAAGTTCTGGTCTACAGAAGACAGTGATCACAGAGTTCTTCAATGATGCCAGAGATTCCTTCACAAATTCATTTCTCGCAGTCTTCCTGAAAAGTACTTCTTCTGGACCCTCCCAGTGAGAGTGAGCAGGTCTTAAATGAGGAATCCACTCTAACATTCCAATCTCCATAAGCCTTTGAATCCCTTCATTTACATTAAACCAAGGCAGGTCTGGCTTTTTAATTTACTCATCGTGGACCACCTTTTCGGTTCATGTTTCAGCCAACCAATCAAGCACACTATTAGAGTTTTACCTAACTCCCCAAGGGGCAGCATTAAGTGAAGAGTCTCTGCTTAGTGAGCCCATACCAATAAATTCAGCCTGATCCAACTTCACCTTCCTTCAACCATTATTCCATACCTTAATATCCATCCCCACACATTTTGCCCAGTTTTCTGTCTAGATGAATTAGCTCAAATCGTTCTTTTGGAGTGTAGTGCATCAATTTGTAGGTTCCACTTTGTACTTCACTTTAGAGGCCTGCTGAGACATGAATTCAGTAATAGGTCTAGAAGTAAAGAGGGTGGTGGGGGTGAGTCCTGAGGAGAATCAGCATTGCCTTTTATGGCAACTGCCTCAGGGAAGGTCATTACAGTTTCCTCAGGCTGTGCAGTGTTAATCCTTCAGATAGTTGAGGAGAGGCTGCTTCCACAGGGGATGGAGAAGTTTCTTCCACTAACAAAGAAGACTCATCCTTTGCTTCTTCTTCTCAGTTTCCTCATCTATTTAGTGATCTAAGCCATACCTGAGTTCTATTCATGACTCTTCTCTCTCTAATCTTCATCCACTATCAAGTTCTTTTGTTGATAATTCCTAAATAACTCTTGAATCTTTCTCTATCTCTCCATGTTTGTGTACCCTAGATGCAAACTCTGAGATCGAGATTTTTGTGAAAGTGATTTATAATGAGAAGGAGTTGAGAGAAGCTGACTGTGGTAGGGGGAAAAAGGATGTGGTCTCAGCTGGAGTCTGGTTTCAGGCTGGATCCATGAGAGCTCTGGAGTATACATTATACTACAGAACTGGTTCCACCTTGAGGCAAGGGGACTGGCCTTTTTTACCACTATGCCAGTCAGACATTTATCTGTGGTGGGCACTGGGGTGGTGGGCATAATACTTGAGGTGAGACAGCTTCTTTTTCTCAGGCATGATTGTCAAGAGAAGGGTGGTGCTGTGAGCTGTTAGCTGACTAGACACACAGCAGCTGTGGCCTGTGTGCACTAGACCAGTGAAAGGAATTTGTGCTGGATGCAGCAGTGTCCACCATATACTGCATCCTCACTGGCAACACCAGAGTTCAGGCCTCTATCTTGTCACATCCAAATCATTACAGTAACTCGTTACTGCTCTTCTGCTATCAATCTTGTCCCCTTCAATGCATTTCCCATACTGTAGCTAGAGTTATCATTCTAAAACTCAAATATAACTGCATGACTCACTAGTTTGAGAAATATTTCAATGTTTTCCCCATGGAACTTAGCATTAAGCTTTAAAATACTTATGAGACACTCTTGATCTTTCCTGTTCCTATCTCTCCAGTTTCATATCTTACTATTTAGTCTTTGGAAACTCAGTGCCAAGAATGTTGCCTGGCATACAGTGGAGATTCAATAAATAATAACTGAATGAAAGGATGGATTGATACCCACAGCCATACTGAATTGATTTGGTTTCCTGCATGCTCTTTTTTACCTCTGGGACTCTGCTATGTATTCCCTCTGCTAGAAATACTCTCAACTCAATTCATGCCTACGAGCTGTGCTGATTCATTTTCATCCTTTGGGTCCCATTTTTGATGCCGTTTCATGTAGGAAGCCTTTCCTGATACCTCATGTTTGTTATTTGTCCCACAAACATGCTTTCATACCACCCTTGCTTCCACTATCTTATTGCTTATAACACTGTGTTGTAATTTTCTGCTCTTTTCTGGGAGTCTCTCAGTGGATCTCAAGCTCTGCAAAAGCATGACCTGGTGTCTCTTTATTCATCACTGAAGCAATGTACCTGATATATTCCTAGGGCTCAAAAATGTTGATTAATGGATGAAGGACGGAAGGAATGAATGGAATACACTTATCTTGAAATTCCTTTGTGTGCAGGTGTAGCTACATTTTTTTAAAAACACCTTTTCATAATGAAATATTACCAAAATTAAACTGATGAACAGAGAAATATAACACAAACAATCCACATTCATAAGCTGATGAAATCTTGCTGAGAGCAAGGAGAATATCAAGGTAAATTATTTGTTCATTAGATGACAATATCAATTTCAGTTGTTTTCTCATTCTTCAGTTGAAGCAAGAATAAAAACAAATCATTGTTTCCCAAGGATCTATAAAGAATTATCAGAGTCTAAAACAGGTACAGGTAGAAAGAAAAATTCCCTAGTCTCCGGTACTATTCAGCTCTACATTTTATTGACTTTATTCATCTTTTGTTATATCTTTATTCATTTACTAACTACTGTGAGTGCACCAGACATTAAGCTGCCTTGTAAAAACTATTTTTGGTAATTAGGCAAGTACCTTATAGAGGATGACTGTTCAATAAATAGAAATTCCCATCTGAAAGTAAAATGTTCTTTTATTTGTTCATCACTCGGATGGGTTAGCATCCTAATAATGGCGACATGAACAAACAAAATGATTCTGAAGCCTACAAGGAAATCTGGAAACATGGTGTAATCTTTGTTACTTACTACTCAGAGACTAAATGGCCCATTGCTTTTATAGCCCTACAGTAGTTATGTAACATAATGGTATATGAAACATATTACTATCAACTATGATGTATAAAAATGAGCAGAATTATTAATGAAAAATTATTATCTTTTAGTTATATATAATGAACTAATATATACAGTGTGCCCATCACAGTCTGTGGCACAATAAGTAGTAGCTAGTTTAATTATCTTACCTTTCTATCCACATTACCTGGCAGTGTATCTGCAGTTAAGGGCATGGTCTGAGAAATCAGTTAGATCTGGCTACTGGTTTTTCCATACGTCTCTTTTGATGCCTTCCCCTATCAGTCAGTTTCCTCACTTATAAGGTGGGGATAGTAACAGTGCCTACCTCTATGGGTTGTTATAGATTACTGTTTAGTACCAAAATATTTTCTTATTTCTTATTTTTTCATTAGAAGGAAAGCCTGTGGATCAATATGTGTGGACGAAGCTAGTAAAACTGAAGTCCCAATTTGTTAGACTTTTCCAAGCATGCCAACAGTTACCCTGGGTTGGTTTTCTCTCTTTTCTTGAACCATTTCTGCTCCCCTCAATGCAGAATCTGTGATTCATAGCAGTTAACTATCTTCTTTATCCTATAAGTGTTGCTTGCTGAGATCATCCAAAATGACCTTTTGACCACTGACTCAGTTGAATCAATGTCGGTCTCCAAACACATTTATTTCTCATCTGAAACAGCTTCCCGACTACACAATTTCCTAATGGCATTTTTCATCTGGCCATTTCTCAAGGTATAGATTAAGGCATTTACATGGGGGTTATCATAGTATAGAATACAGCAACTGCTTTGTCAATCGATAAATTAGCTGCAGGTCTCATGTATATAAATATGCAGGGCACAAAGAATAAAATGACCACGGTGATGTGGGAGACACAGGTGGAGAGTGCTTTGTGCCTTGCTTCCAAGCTGTAGGTCCTTAGGGAGTGCAGGATAACCACATAGGAGACCATCAAGAGTAAGAAGTTTAACACACAGATTAATCCACTGTTGGCAGCGAAAATGAGCCCTAGAGTGTGGGTATCAGTGCAGGCAAGATTGAGCAAAGGATTCAGATCACACATAAAGTGATCTATGACATTGGGACCACAGAAGGGTAATTGAAAGTTGAAGAGCATCTGTATGTTTGAGTGAACAAAGGCTCCCACCCACACCACTCTCATTAGCAGGCCACACATCCTCCAGTTCATGATGGCTGTGTAGTGCAAGGGCTTGCAGATGGCCACATAGCGGTCATAGGCCATCACAGTGAGCAGGATGATCTCAGCACCTCCAAAGAAATGTTCTCCAAAGATTTGTGTCATACATCCATGAAATAGGATGGTCTTCTTTTCACAGAGTGAATCCACGATCAGTTTGGGGGTACTGACAGAAGAATAGCAGGTATCAATAAATGAGAGATAGGAGAGGAAAAAGTACATGGGGGACCCTGATAATGGGCTGGCGGTGATGGTGACCACGATGAGCACATTTCCTACCATAGAAATGATGTAGATGACAAGAAACACAGCAAATATGATTTTCTGCATCTTTGGATTCTCTGTGAGCCCCAGTAGAACAAACTCTGTCACGTTGTTCATATTCTGCATTTATTTCATATCGTGTTAATTATGTTACCTGAAAAAAATGACTTTTTATTAATGTAACCTTAAATTCATTAAACTTATCCTTTCTAATAAATATTAAATGTGTGAATTCTATTGAGTTGTAAATTTTTATGTGTTTTTTTTGAGATAAAAGAAAAGTTTCTGAGTTCTTGACTGTTACTCAACTTGTCTCCCAGGTGAAGATTCTGTTAAGTGTATGGACATGAGGATCTTTTTTAAACACACGGACATAATTTGCATGTACTTAATCATCTAGATGACTAAGAATCTAGTGTGGAGTAGTGGATCCCACACAGAGTGGCAGCAAAGCAAGAAAAGAGAGGTGAAACATGGATGTAAATGATATGACTGCAGAGCTGAGGGGATTTCCCTTTATCCTCAGGAAATAGGGAGGCACGGAAGGTAACTGAGAATGTGAAGGAAGGACAAGGAGGGATTTGAGGAGGGGGATCACGGATATTGCTCTGGTAAAGATCTCTGTGTGCTTGGATGAAGTGGGCTGAGGTTCAGGAGGGGATGAAAGCAGGTAGGAGATATTTATAATAGTTGACATGAGCAGGAACATCACATTGCTGATGGGAACGCAAAGTCTACAGGAGCTACTATAAGAGAACCCATATGCTTGTTGAGCAAATCTAATCACTTTATAATAGCTAAAAATACACGCTTTTTAATGATTGACTGCTATGTACATGACACAGTAGCAGTGCTTCGCACACATGATTTAATACTGACAACAACCTGTGTGGTTGGTATTTATTTCCTCGATTTTACAGATGAGAAAGTAGTCCCAGAGACATGTTGAGATTAATTATAATAGTTAGAGTGATAATAAACCTGAACACTCAGTGTTTTCAAAGACATTTGCTGATTTAATCCCCGCTGCAAACCTGCGAGATGATTACCATTATCATTTTTATGCTTATTTTACACCCCAGGAAATAGAAGCACAGAGAAGTTAAGGATCCTGCACATGATCAAGCAGTTCATAAAGGGCAGGGCCAGGATTAGTTTAACATATTTTCCCTTCAAATTCTAAATCCATGCCTTATATTGTTATAACTAATAATATTGAACTACTGATCTCCTTTTTATATCATTCTAGTAATTATAATGACTTTAATATCACTACAGAGGCAAGCATATATGAAGCATTTTTATCAGCATAAACACACGCATAGACACACACACACCACACACACACACACGTAGACACAGTGATGTTTTGTCTTCCAAGTATCAAGTACAATGTGGTACTGCATTCATTGAAAGTATTTTTATCTCAACTTCTCCCTCAAATACAGTTCACCCTTCTCCAATCCCTCTGCAGATATGGGCCCCCAGACTCTTCTGCAAAATGCTGAAAATGACTACCACTATGGTTAAGTGTTTCTGTTTAAGAATCAGAAAGAACAGACCAGAATCCTAATTCTTCCAATTACATCTTCTTTCATCTGGAGTACATTTTTTGACAACTTACGTGTTTGTTTCCTAATCTATACAGCGAGAGTAATAATGTCCAACTCATGAGTTTTTATGAGAATTAATTAGGGAAACATGTGTGAACATATTCTCCTCAGTGCTGTAGACACATAAGACTTTCATCAATTTTTGTGACTGTGTATGCACCTAGGAGATAAAAAAAATTGACATTTTGAGCAATAATACAGAGAAATATTTAACCATGCAATACGCTCAGCAAGAATCCTCGCTAATTTTGCTTTTAAAGAAGCCACAGAGACTCATATTGTCTACAGCAGTTGATCCCACGAAGGGTGATCCATGTTCGTGCTCAGACTAAAAAGCTGACGATTTATGCCATTCAAAATTCTTATTTATGTAATATCTTTTGAGAAGTGTATTTAAATTTCATTTTCATTCTCATAATTAGTCTTGATTGGGAGGTGTCTCATGGCAAAAGCATGGTGTCTCATGTTAGAGCTCGGTCCTACCATCTGCTTAATTTCTATGAGCCTCAAATTTTCCACCTGTCAAATTAGGTTAATGATATTTACAAGCTATCTTTTGAGGAAAACGTTGAGGATGAAATACTCTATTACTATATTTGAAAAGTGTTGAAACATACAATCACTATATATGTAAAGTAACAATCTTTAATATCTTATTAAAGCTTATTGATAATAAGTGCTTACTTATTATCAGCACTATTTAAAAACTTACCTTATAGTGTTAGATGATCCTAATGATATTTGGAGTTGTTCAAAATAGTCCCATATTCAAACTGACCTCTTCTTGCACTAAGTCCTCTTTCAATATGAAAGAGAGGACACACTTGGAAAGAGACTTTTCAGATAATTAAATAACAAATCAACAGGTGTTTAAAAAATGTTTTTATAATTCTAAATCTTTCTATCTAGATTAAAGCCTCAAAATATTTTCACACAAAACTGGGGACTGAATTTAGAGTGGATTCATTTGAAACATTATGGAGAATTGGTCCTCTATAGATGGCTCTGGTCCATTGGCAAGAAGCAGAAAGTGTGGAGGTAACACGTCCAAATGGGTCATTCGAGCCATCAAGAATCTTACTCTGGAGATGTAAACAACAAAAGACACTTTCACCCTGCACTGCATGGATATTTAAAGAGGTTTCCATAAAGATTCACGGACGTTTTCTTGTATCTGCTACTTTTTCTCCCAGGAATTAATTATTTCCTTTGATGGAAAGGCTTTGTCTTAGAAGCAGGTATTCTGGAGAGAAATGTTTGAGGAACACTCATTCATGAATGGGAAATTGTATTCCCTGCCCTTAGAAACTCAACATGTGAAAGTCTCCTTTCTCTATCTGAACCTGGGTTTCTAAGAAAGCTGAATGCCATGTGAATATCAAGGTGGCATAATTCCAGTGTGGGGACCTGTGATGTAGTTTCCTTGGTGACTCATGTCAGAGGTTGAATATCTGTCTTCTCATCAATATTAAACCTTTTCTGGAAACCTGCTCTTGATTGCTTGAGAGCTAGAGCAATGAAGGCATAAGATCAATGGCATCTAGTTTAAAGTACTTGACTCTAAAAGCTGTTTTTGATACTCCTCAGAGGGTTATGGAAGTAGACAGAAACTCTAAAAGGCTCCTGATTAGTTACCTCTGGGACTCATGTGATGGTTATTGTGGAATACCAGGCAGCATCGAAATGAGGGGAGAAATCTAAAACACAAGAAGGGTGTTCAGTTGTTCCACATCTTTGTCACTTGGTATAGTTAGTTATTTTCTTTTTGGTCGTTCTAAGATGTATGTAGTGATAAATTATGGTAGTTCTAATTTGCTTTCTGTGGTCACTAGTGATGTTGTGTTTTATTTCTTAATTTTCACGTTATTATTGGCCATTTGTATATCTTCTTTTGTGAACCCGTTCAATTCCTTTGCACATATAAAAATAGTCCTGAGTTTCTTATTACTAAGTTGTAAGTGTTCTTTAAATATTATAGATGCAGGTCTTTTGTCATATATATGTTTTATAAATACATATAAATATAAAATATATTTTATGAAATTTTATACATAAATGTGTATATAATACACATTTTTATGTATACAAATATATAATTTTTATATACTTTAAAATTTTATATCTAAAATATTCTCATAACCCACAAATTGTCTTTTCATTTAAAAAAAAATTGTGATGTCTGAGGAGCAGAAGTTTTAAAAATTGGAAAAGGTCCAATTGTTTATTTTTCTTATTGTTCATGCTTAATGTGTCACATCAAATGAACACTGATCTACCTCAAGGTCAAAAAATGATTCTTCTAGAATTCTTATAGATTTAGCTTTAAATGTAGGTTTTTAGGTCTCTGACTCATTTTGACTTAATTTTGGTATATCATGTGATATAGTGGTTGATGTTCATTTTTTTTTTGTCACATGGATGTTCAATTGATTGAGCCTAATTTGTTGAAAAGTCTATTTTTTAGCCACTGAATTACTTTGACATTTTTGTAAGAAATTCATATAGTTAGGTCTTTCTAGATGCTCTATTATTTTTCAATGTTTATGTTTATCTTTATGTCAATGCCATACAGCATTGATTATGGAAGGTTTATAGTAAGAGTTAAATTTAGGTAGAGGAAGTACTCAAACTGTTTTTTTTTTTTTTTGAGAATGATTTTCTTCTCCATGTTCCTTTAAATTTTCATACAAATTTTAGAATTAGGTTGTCAATTTCTCCAACTATCCTGTTGGGATTTTTATTGGAATTTAATTGACATTCTAAACTTGAAATGGTACAAATATTGAGTGATTTAATCCATCGAAATGTCATATCTGTCCATTTCTTTATAGATTTAATTTCTCTCAGCAATATCTTCTTTTTTCATATATAGATTGTGAACATGTTTTTAAAATTTATCCCTCAAATTTCATTTTTTCAATAGTATTTTAAATAGCATTATGTTTCTATTTTTAATTTCTAATTGTGGCTCTTATAGAAATATATTTGATTTTTTGTATCTACATTGTATCCTGTGGCCTTGCTAAATTAACTGATTAGTTCTATTAGATTTTTTTGTAGAGCACTTAACATTTTCTACCTATATAATCATGCCATCTGCATACAAATATAGTCTTATAATTTTGCTTCTTCCTTTATAATCTGTATTTTTCTTATTTCTTTTTCTTAGCTTATTGCAATGTCTACAATCTAGGGTACAATGCAGAACAGAAATGGCGAGTGGACCAGCCTTGTCTTGTTTCTAATAATTGAGAGATAATATTTACCATTATGTATGATGGTAGTTTTAGGTTTTATACAGATTTTCTTTATCAGATTGAGCAAATTCCTTTATATTCTCCATTTGCTAAAGATTTATCTAAAATATCATATATCTAACTTAATTTTTTTAAAATTTTTATGCATCTCTTGAAATGATTGTGTGATTCTTCTCCTTTATTCTGTTAATTTAGTGAATTACATTGATTTTTGAATGTTGAACCAGACTTTTATTCCTGGAATAAAATGCAAAAGGTCATGGTGAATTATTATTTAAAAAAAAAAAAATTGGCGGATTTCATTTACTGGTATTTTATGTTCATAAGGGATATTTGTCATTTTCTTCCTTGTAATGTGACTTGGCCTTTAGGCAATGCTGGCTTCATGTAACGAATGGTATACTGTTCTCGGCTCTTTCCTCAGAAAGCATTTGTATTATTTACTTTTAAAATATTTTGTGGAATTCAAAAGTAAATTCATTGGGCCTGGATTTATTTTTGGAAGGATTTACCTATAAATTTAATTTCTTTAACTGTTATAAGATTATTCAGGTTTTCTTTTCTTTTTCTGTCAGAATTTTTAATATTTTTATAAAAATTGGTTTGTAAGTTGCAAAATTTATTGGCTTTAATTTGTTCACAATATTTCTTACTGTCCTGCTAATATGTAGAATATGTAAGTTTATGTTCTTTCCTTCTTGATACTCATAATTTGTCTCTTTTCTCTCTCTCCCCCCTCTTTCTTTTCCTCCCTCCTTCTCCACCTCCTCATTATTCTAGCCACGGCTCTATCAATTTTATGGATCTTTTAAAAAAATCAGCTTTTTGTTTCATTAATTTTTCCACTGTATTTTTCATTTTATATTTCACTGATTTGTTTCTTATCCTTACGATTTCCTGTCTTCTACTTACTTTCTGATAAATTTCATCTCATTTTTCTAGCTCTAGAGATCAAAACATTTATCATTGATTTTAGACATCATTTCTTCTTAGAATATGAATATATGTCCCCAAATTTTCCTCTAAAGCTTTTACTGCTTCCCAGAAATTCAGACATGTTATGAATTCAATTTCATTTATTTCAAAATTTATTATTAATTTTGTGATTTTTTAAAAATTGAGGTAAATTTGCATAACACACTTATTATTTTAACTATTTAGTAACGTACAATCCGTTAGCATTTAGTACATTCACCATATTGTGAAATCATTGCAACTATCTAATGCATGATATTTTCACAACAATTAAGTAGTCGTTTACCATTTTCCCCTCCCTCTAGCACCAGGAAAATACTAATCTGATTTCTCTTTCTATGGATTTGCTTATTCTGAGCATTTCATATACATAGAACCATACAATGCATGGACTTTTAAGTCTTCTTTCACTTAGCTTGTTTTAAAGTTTCATTCTTATTGTAGCATGTATCAGTACTTCATTTCTTTTTATGGTGGAATAGCATTCTGTTATATGGATATACTGCATTTTGGTTACCCATTCATCACAACAGAAATTTGTGTTGTTTGGGCTATTGTGAATAGTGCTTCTAGGAACATTTGTATACAAGTTTGTTTGAACATCTGTTTGTGTCTTTTGGGTAAATATCCAGGAGATGAATTGCTGGGTCATATGGTAATTCTTTAACTTTTTGAGGAACTCAACTGCTTACCCAAAACTCACCTCATTTTACATTCCCATTGGCAATGTATGAGTTTTCCAGTTACTCCACATCTTGCAAACCTCTGTTAATTTCTTTCTTTCTTTTCTTATAAAGACCTTCCAGTGGATGTGAAGAGGTATGTTATTTTCATTTTGATTTGCATTTCCCTACATACTGCTGATGTTAAGCATATTTTCATATGCTTGAGAGCCATCTATATATCTTATTTGGAGAAATGTCTATTAAAATCCTTTACATGTTTTTTAATTGTGTTGTTTGTTTTTGTTGTTGAGTTGTAGTTGTTCTTTATATATTCTGAATATGTGACCCTTATCAGGTATATGATTTGCAGATATTTTTTCCCTTTCCTTGGGTTGACTTCCATTTTCTTGATAGTATCCTTTGATGCACAGCAGTTTCTAATTTTGATGGAGTCCAATTTTTCTTTTGCGTGTGTGTGTGTGAGGAAGACTGGCCCTGAGCTAACGTAAGTTGCCAGTCCTCCTCTTTTTGCTTGAGGATGATTGTCCCTGAGCTAACATCTGTGCCAATCTTCCTCTACTTTGTATAAAGGATGCAGCTGCAGCACAGCTTGATGAGCAGTGTGCAGGTCCATGCCCAGGATCCAAACCCATGAACCCCGGGCTAACGAAGTGGAGCATGTGAACTTAGCCACTATGGCACCAGGCCAGCCCCAATTTATCTTTTTTGTTGTTGTTGTCACTCATGTTTTGCTGCTATATTTAAGTAACCATTGCCTAATATAAAGCCATGAAGATTTTCCCCTAGGTTTTCTTCTAAGAAACTTAGGCTTAACCTTCACTTTCTGCTTTCACTGAGCCTAAAGTTCAATGGTGGTAAAAATTTAGTGTTTTCTTGAACTTTTCTGAGCACGTACCCAGCCCTGAGCAGACGCATGGTTTTCTAGAGTCCCTGTATACACAAGAGATTTTCAAAGTCCTTACTTTCCTATATATCTCCTTCCCCAGCCTCTCTCTTTCCAGATTTTTTAATCTCGCTGTTGCTTTCCTTATTTTATCCCTTGCATTAGACAGTTGTGGCCAGTATATTTCCTTTAGATTATTTTGACAGAAATTTCTCTGGAGAGCACTCCAGCCCTGAGAAGTTTCCAAAGCAGATGAAGCAAAGTCAAGCCCCTGAAACAATTTTTCAGGGAGCCACCACAAAATTAAAAACACACAATCACAACTCTTTGAGATGAAGGTCTGGCACGAGCAAGCTGCATGAGGAATGTGTTCCACCATCTCTGTGGCTGCCACTGAACTGGGAAATGGGAAATGGTAGGTGAGCAAATTAAAATGCCACAATATTCTCTTTCCAAAATTTATCAGCCTCTTTCTTCATTAAGCATTCCCCTGGTTGTTGCAGCTTCTTGATAGGTTCCATAGTCTTGTAACTTTGGAAAAAGTTTAGCAATAATTTACATAACTAAACATACACCTACCGTATAACCTAGACATTCCATTTTTAGCCATTTACCCAAGAATAATAAAAGCATATGTATATAGAAAGACTTGTACATGAATGTTAATAATAACTTTATCAGTAATAGCCAAAAATTGTAAATAATCCAAAAGTCTACTAGTAGGTAAATTAGTAAGCGAATTGTGGCATAGCCACTCAATGGAACACTACACAACAAATTATTAAAAAGTCTTAGTTACTTGATATTTTATTCTCTAATACTAGTGAAAATTGTGTCTATTTTAGTTACATTTCTTATTGTTTGTTGATGGTATATGAACATATAGTTGACTTTTGTATCTTAATCTTGTGGTCAGACACTATGCTGCTCTACTATTTTTAATAATATCTTTAAATCTTCAATTTTTTTAAGTGAATTGTCACTTCATCAGCGAATAATGACAGCTCTATTTCCTTCTCCCATTTATTATGTATCAGATTTTTGTCTCATTGTGCTGGGTAAGACTTGCTTTACAATGTTGAATGAAAGTGGTGATAGGAACGAATATTATTTTCTCATTCCTGATTTTAAAGAGAATGTGTCTAATTTAATCTCTTGAGGATAATGTTTTAAGTAGGGTTCTTAATAAATACTTCTTTTAGTGTTAAGCAAGTTCCTGCATATTTTAGAGTTTTAATATTGATAAACATTTAACATGATAAACATCTATATTTATCACATACTTCTGCACATATTGAAATAATTATTTGCTTTTCACTATTTATTTCTAATTTGGTAGATATATTTATCAAGTTTCTAATAATAAACCATTCTAGAATATCTGAGATAAAACTAATTTGGTAATGGAACATTGATTTTTTTATGCAAAGTTAAAGTACATTTGCTAATATAATGTTAAGGCTTTTTATAGTCTCAATTTCAGAGAGAAAAGAGTCAGTGATTAATTATATTTCCTTTTAACAATAGTCTTGCAAAATGAAGTAATGATGGTTTACTTATTACTCTTCAATGGGAGACTTTATATAAGAGTACGATTACCTATTTTGGAAAAATATGGTAAAATTTAATAAATTCATTTGGACTTGGTACTTCTTTTATGGAATTATTTTGTTTAATTCTGTTTCTTACCAGTTACAGACTGGATAGGTTTTGTAATTCTTCTTGTGTCAGTTTTGGTACCATTTTTTCTAGAAACATCTTTTTTATCTACATTTTCAAAATTATTGACATTTAGTTGTTGATAATATTGTATAGTTTTCTCTTTATCTCTATATTTATCAGTAGTTATGTCTCCCTTCATTAATATTGTCTGTGTTTCTGTTTTATTTTTTGTGACCCAAAATATTTAAAATTTATCTATTTAATATGTTTTTATCAAAGTTTTACCCAACTTTTGCCTTTGTTGCTCTTGTGTATTTTTTGTATTTTTTTCATAATTTCTACTATAGTTTTCCTTATGTCTTTACTTCTTAGTTCTCTACTCTCTTTTCTTCTAAAGATGGAACCTCTTTCAGCTTTTCTTCATTTCTACTGTATATATTAAGGTTATAATTTTCTTTAAAAGGACTACTATTGCTTTCTTCCAGAAGATTTGACAGGTAGTATATTCCTTATAGTTCAATTACTGGTAGTTTTTAAAATTCCCAGTACAATTTATTTCTGAACACATTAGATATTTAGTAGATACAATTTTAATTTCCAAATGTTGTGTATTTGTGTATATCCATATCTATATATATCTCTTTATCTGTATATCAGCATATGGAGAGAAACAATAAGTATAAATTTTTATGAATGAGCACTCAACCAGTGGCCCAGTCCATCATAAGACCTGTTTTAATCTGTTGCCGTGACTAAGTTTATTTCTTTTTACAGTACCTCTCAAATCTTCTTAGTTTTTTACAGGTCTAAATTCAGCATCTATCATGAAATTTTTTACTTTTTTTTATTATATTATGTGTCCAAATTTAATTTATTTGCTTTATTCATTATTTTTATGAGTGTTTCAATATGTTTGCTTAAGGCACAAGGAGACATTGAGACATAAATAAATAAAAAATGGAGGGTAAACATTTGCCACAAATTAGAAATTATTTCAAATTTCATGTTTACTATTAAATACCAGGGATTTAGAAAGTGAGCTCAGGAAGCTCCAAGTCATAGCTGAAACTTTCAACAGAATTCTTGTGATATATATTCTTGAGTGTCCTTTACCCTGTTTTCAAGTAACAAAAGAGAGAAATAAATGACTGTTAACATTTATTGTATCTAGCCTTCTGCCAAACAGTGGACAGATTGTTTTATGTACCTTATCACATATATTCAAGTAATAGCAAAGTCAATAGCAAAAGTTAAGTACCAAAATGATAAAATGTGTTTATGATGCATATGCCAGACAAAAGCACAATTTCATCAAATACAAATATATTTCATTCTTCAGTCTTGAACAACACAGGTGTGGCGTAGGGAATGTATAAGATGAGCTGGAGGATCTAGTAGTGCTGTAAAGTAAGTTCTAAAAGACACATACACACACACACAAACACACACACATGTAGTGATGAAGATGTAACAAAGGGACACAGGAACAAAATGAAAGAAACGCTAATGGCACAGGTGGAAAAAATCTGAGCATCAAATTAAATAACACAGAATTGAAATATAACTCAAAGAATAAAATAAATATCCATGAGTCCATAATGATGTAAATAATTGAATAAATAAATAATATATAGGAAAGAATAGACAAACCTCCCATGAGAAATAATTCCAAATGATTATGTAGATATTTTGCCTTCAAAGAGTTATAGAATAACATCTACCTCTTAAGTGTGGTCTGTACATAGTGACTTCATTACAAAGAATAAATTGTAGAGTGCAGGAGAAACAGTAACTTTACAGAGGAGAAATGTGACAAACATTACCTTAGCTCCGTGATCAAAGTTAATATCAAATGTAATAAGTCATGTTGATAGTATGTACCTTCTGATACGATGTGTTGAAATGGCACTTTACCTCTGTGGTCTTTCTATCAAAAATCCATATTCTCAGTCTAATCATGAGTAAAATAGCAGAAGAACCCAAATTGAGGGCTTTTGTGCAAAATGTCTGTCTACTATTCCTCAAAACTATCAAAGTCATCAAAAACAAGGATAATGAGATAAATTGTCACTGCCTGGAGCTGCCAGAGAAAACATGATGATTAGATACAATGTAGTATCCTGAATAGGATTACTGGAGAAGGAAAATGCTTTAGGTAAAAACAGAAACCTCAAAAAAGTATGGGTTTTAATTCAAAATAGTGTATTAACATTGATCAATTAGCTGTCACAAATGTACCATAGATAAACCTGCTTTAAAATATGAAGTTAATTAAAAATGAATGGTTTATTTCACTTAAAGCAATGTCCTCAAAGTTCATCCCTGTTGTAGCATGTGAAAGAATTTCCTTCATGTTAACACTGAATAATATTCCATTGCATGTATATATCACTTATTGCTTATTCATGTGTTGATGGACAATGGGATTTTTTAAATGTTTTGGCTAATGTGAATAGTGTTGTTATTAGCATGAGTGTACAAGTATGTCTATGACTTCCTGCTTTAAACTCTTTTGGGTATATAACCAGAAGTGGAAATACTGGATCATTTCATATTTCTGTATTTAATTATTAAAGAATGCCATACTGTCTTTCATAGTGGCTGCACCATTTTGCATTTTGATGATCAGTGTTTAAGTGTGATTAGTGATTCTGGGCATCTTGTCATGTGCCATTGTTATATCTTCTATTGAATATAAATGTCTATTCAGGTCCTTTGCCCATTTTTTAATCAGGTTATTTGTTATTGAGTTGTAGCAGCTCTTTATATATTCTGGTTATTACCATCTTATCAGATATTTCTTTGCAAGTGTTTCCTCTCGTTCCATGGGTTGCCTTTTCACTTTATGTCCTTTGATACATAAAAGTTTTTAATTTTGATGTAGTCCAATAAACCTATTTTTTTTCTTCTGTTGCCTGTGCTTCTGGCATCATAATCAAGACATCATTGCCTAATCTAATATTCTGAATCTTTTCCTTTGTGTTTTCTTCTAAGATTTTTATTGTTTTAGGTGTTTCATTTAGTTATTTGATCCATTTTGAGTTATTTTTGGTATATGGCGAAAACTGAGTATCCAAATTCATCCTTTTGCATGTGGACATTTTGTTTTCCCACAATCGTTTGTTGAAAAAACTGTCCTTTCTTCCATTAAACTGTCTTGGCCTCTTTGTAGAAAGTCATGTGACCATATACATGATAGTTTATTTCTGGATTCTATTCTATTCCATTGGTCTATATCCCTGTTTTCATGCCAGTACCACATTGTTTTGATTGCTGTATTCTTACAGTAAGTTTTGAAATCAGGAAATGTGAGATCTCCAAATTTGTTCTTTTTCATCAGACAGGAAGAGCTGATGTTCCAGTTCAAAGGCTCTCGGGCAAGAGAATTTTCTCCTTTTCAGGGAACGTCAGTCTTTTCTTGTTGTTAGGCTTCAACTAATTGGATGAGGCCCACTTACAATAGTGAGGGCAATCTGATTTATTCCACTTACCAGTTCAAATGTTAATATCATCCAGAAAAATTCCACAGACATGATACAAAATAATGGTCAGGAAAACATCTGTGCATCCATGGCCTAGTCAAATTAATACATAAAATTAACTATCACAAGTCAATTGCTTGTCAATTTAGCACTATATGCCTCTCCTTAAACCATATTTAATCTGCAATTAAAAACAATAACAGGGACATAATTCCAACTAACATGGCAGAACTATCCTGAGTACAACTGGAAATGCACTAAGTCTTTCCCCAGAAGTTGAAGTAAAGATGTTGAGTGATGTTTACTCTTCTACTTGATATCCTGTAACTAAATACTATGATGGAAAATTAACAATATTTAAATACTACGATCTAAAGTCAACATGCCTTATATTTTATGATAAAGTAATAAGAGAGGAAAGAAAACAGATATTTGCTTAATATATATGTATATATAAAGTATACACACAAATATATTTATAAATAAGGAGGAAATACTCATGACAATTACAGTCCTCATTTCTGTAACTAGTCATATGTTTGTAGTTGGTATTTATAACTACATTCTGAATCCCCTGTGCCTTCAGAGAGCACCTCAGCTAGTTGTCATTGTTTAACACTGAGGTGACACAAACCTTCATTCCTGAAGTTTCTGGACCATTAGTGGTTCTGTCTGGACTGGATTGTTGTAATTTTCCATTGATATTAATCACCAGACATGATAATACTAAGAGATGCCTTAAAGGATTTTCTGTATTCCAGACGTATTTTTTACAATCTCCATTGTGGAGTATTAGCCCAATTTCCCATTGGTAGTCAGGGTCCATCATCCTAGTCGGGACAGTAACTCTCTACTTTGTCTCCTGATTCAGAGGCTTGAGGAGCCCCAAATGGTTGCGTGGCAGTGAATCATCATTGTGAAACATTTCTCCCTTTGGAACTGAAACTTCTAGGCCAGCAGATCATAAAAATATGGGAAAAGGAAGCAAAAATTTTGCTAATGGGTCACTAAAGGATAAAGTAAGTGGTCCCACGACCATTTCTATCCTTTGATTACAGACTGTGAATCCTGGCTATGGGAGAAACACCACCATATAATGGATGCTGATTCAGAGCATATACAGTCTTCTAGAGAATGGAAGACCTTTGCCCCATGCTTCAAGGTATTGCTACCTAGCTGGAACTGTAACTGATTTTTTAAAAGGCCATTCCAACATTCCATCAGTCCAGCTGCTTCAGGAAGGTGGGGAACATGGTAACATCAGTGAATTCCATGAGCATTGGCTCATTGCTGCATTTCTCTTACTGTGAAGTGAGTTCCTTGATCAGAAGCAATCCTGTGTGTAATACCAAGATGGTAGATAAGGCAATCTATAGTGCATGGATGATTGGCAAAAATATCGCATGCAGTGAAGGCAAATTCATATCCAGATTATGTATGTATGCCAGTGAGAACAAATACTGCCCCTTCCATGATGGAAGTGGTCCAATGTAATCAACCTGCGATCAGACTGATCACTTCGTGTGGTGACATATTGTGGATCCAGTGTTGGTCTCTGCTGCTGGAAGATTGGACACTCAATGGTGGTCATAGTCAGATCTGTCTTGGTAAATGAAAGGCCGTTTTGTTGAGCCTATGCATATCCACTATGCCTGTCACCATAGCTACGTTGTTTTTGAACCAATAGGTTGATGACAGAGGTGGCTGGGGAAAAAGATTGATTGTTATACAAGAATGGGCCATCCTACTCACTCGTTTATTATAATTATTCCCTGCTTGTCACCCTTTGGTGAGCATTCACCTGGGACACAATCGTCTTCATTTTTTTTTGCCCATTCAGAGAGTTATATCCACATACTCCTTTCCCAAATTTCCTTGTCACCAATCTTCAAATCATGTTCTTTCCAGTCTTTGAACATTCAGCCAAACACTTGGACATGGCCCATAAATTGGTATATAATCATACATCTGGCCATTTCTCCTTCCAAGCCAAGTCCACAACCAGGTACACTACTTCAAGTTCTAGCCACTGGAAGAATTTCTCTTCACCACTATCCTTAAGGGATGTTCCAGAAAGGGGCTCTAGTGCAGCAGCTGTCCACTATTGGGTGGTGCCTGCATATCATTGCAGCACTATCTGGAAGCCAGGCCCAAGTCCTTTCTCCCTCTGTCATAGGAGCTTCCTATGAGGTCATAGATGCAGTCTGGGAGAGGGAAGACACTGAAGTAGGAGTGGATTCCCTGGGCACCTGGGCCATTTCATGTAATTTTCCTTCAGAGACTACTTGAGCCCAATCAAGTACACACACTCCATTTGACGATGGAGTGCTGCTGTGCCCACCATTATTACTTCATGGGTCAGATAACACCAAGTTCATGACAGGCAGCTCAGGATGCTTAGTAACTTGATAGCCCGAGGCTAAGCATTTAGTCTCTACTAAGGTGCCGTAGCACACCAAAAGCTGATTCTCAAAAGGAGAATAATTATCTGCAGAGGATGGTAGAACTTTCCTTTGAAATCTTAAGGGCTTTCGCTGCAATTCACCTATATGGGCTTTCCAAAGTCTTCAACAGCATCCCTATCTGCCACTAACACTTTAAGTATCGTTGGATCTGCTGTATTATATTTCCCAAGTGACAGACCAGCTTTTACAGCAGCCTGGTTCTGTCGTAGAATCTTCTCTTCTTCTGGGCCCTACACACAACTAGCAGCTTTTCAGGTCACTTGGAAAAATGGGCTAGAGTAACACCCAAATGAGGAATATGTTGCCTACAAACTTGGCCTTTCCCACCATAATAGCCCACACTCCATGGGTCAGAGAACCAGTGTAGGGATTTTGCCAGTTGCTGAGTATGTCCACTCCAATTTTACTTTCTGGTGCTGGGGAAATACTCACTGGTTGGGTTTGGGCTCCACTGCCCCCACTGTGGAATAGACTTGAGCTAAAACTCTGTTGACCACCTGACCTCCGTAAGCTCCTACTCTGACTCGTGGACCACAGAGGTTTTTTGGGTCTCCTGGAATCTGTTTCACTACAGAGCCAGTGTCTAGTAGTTCCTGAAAGTTCTGATAATTTCCTTTTCTTTAATGCGCAGTCACTCTGATAAAGGCTGTAGATCCCTTTGGGGAAGGCTGAGAGAAAGATTAACATATCAACTTTTGGCACTGCACCAGGGTCCTTCCTCCAGGGTACCTGCCTTTCCCTTCTTTCAATAGGTTCTGAATCTATAAACAGGCTCATGTCTGGAGTTTGATTGAGAATACATGACTTCCTGTTTTTCTGATTCAAACTAGACTTGTGTTTACTTAACCTTTCAGCTGACACAGATCAATTAATATTTGAGTAGGCTTCCTCTCTATTTCCCCTCTAGGAACACCATGATCAACTAGCCAATGCCAAAGTGCTGCTGGAATCAAATTATTATGGTTGCTGTGTTGACTCTTCTGTCCATTATGATAATCATGCCCACCTTGCCTTTGAGGGTTGAGTGCCACCACTTGGCCCCTGGTACTGGGGATTAAATCGCTCCCATTGTGTTTAGGTTTCCCAGTCTAGTGACCATAGTTCCCACTCTAAGTTCTGGTCTACAGAAGACAGCGATCACAGAGCTCCCCTCCCAAATCTCTTTCTCACAGTTTTCCAGAAAGGTATTTCTTCTGGACCGTCCCAGTGAGAGTGAACAGGTCTTAAATGATAAGTCCACTCTAACATTCCAATCTCCACAAGATTTTGAATCCCTTCTTCTACATTAAACTAAGGCAGGTCTGACATTTTAATTTACTCACTGAGGGCCACCTTTTGGTTCATGTTTCAGCCAACCAACCAAGCAAACTATTAGAGTTTTTCCTAATTCCCCAAGCTGCAGCATTAAATGAAGAATCTCTGCTTATATCAATAAATTCAGCCTGATCCAACTTTCTGTTCCTTCCACCGTTATCCCATACCTTAATTTCCATCCTCACGTATGATACCTAGTTTTCTGTCCGTATAAATTAAACAACTCAAGTAGTTCTTTTGGAGTGTGGTGCATCTACCTGTGGTCACACTTTGTACCTCACCATTAGAAGCCTGCTGGGATATGAGTTCAGTTATAGGTCTAGAAACAAAGAGGGTAGTGGATTGAGTCCTGAGGAGAATCAGCATTGCCTTTTATGCTGACTGCCTCAGGGGAGGCCATTACAGTTTTTTCACACTGTACAAGGTTAGTACTTCAAGCTAAAAGGGAAATGCTGCTTCCACAGGGGATAGAAAGGCCTCTTCCTCTAACAAAGACTCATCCCTTCGTTTCATCTTCTCTGTAGCCTTACCCTTCCAGTGACCTAAGTCAGAACATGGGTTTCATCCATGACTCCTCTCTCTCTAATCTTCATCCACTATCAAGTTCTTTTGTTTATAACTCCTAAATATTTCTTGAACCTTTCCCTATCTTTCCATGTTAGTTTGGGTACCCTAGATGCAGACCCTCAGATGGGATTCTTATGAAAGTGATTTATAATGAGAAGGGTATAGAAAAGTTGACTACGGCAGGAAAGAAAGGATGTGTTCTCAACTGGAGTCTGGCTTTAGGCTGGAGCCATGGGAGCTCTGGAGTACACATTGTACTACAGAACTGGTTCCACCTTGAGGCAAGGGGACTGGCCATTTTTACCCCCACTTCAGTCAGTCATTGATCACTGGTGGGCAGTGGGATGGTGGGCATAATACCTCAGATAAACAGCTTCTGTTTTCTCAGGTTTGATTGTCAACAGAAGGATGGGGCTGTGAGCTGTGAGCTGTTAGCTGCCTAGGCACACAGCTGCTGAAGGTGGGAGCCCTAGTACGGTGAAAGGAATTTGTGCTGCATGCAGCAGTGTCCACCACATACCACATCCTCACTGGCACCATAATTTCACATCCAATCACTACAAAATCTCCTAACTGCTCTTCTGCTATCAGTTTTGTCCCCTTCAATGCATTTCCTATGCTGTAGCTAGAGTTATCATTCTATAACTCAAATCTATCTGCACCACTCAGTGGTTTAAAATGCCTTTCAATGTTTACCCCATGGTACTTAGCATTGAGCCTGAACGTGATTACGAGACCCTTCTTGATCTTTCCTCTTCCTATTTCTCTAGTTTCATATCTCACTATTTACCCTTTTAGAAGGTCAGTGTCCAGCATGTTGCCTGGCACACAGTGGGGATTCGATAAATAATCACTGAATGAAAGGATGTATTATAAGTCACGATGACATTGAATTGATTACCCTTCCCACATACTCTTTTTCACCTCTTGGCCTTTGTTATGTATTCCCTCTGCTAGGAATGCTCTCATCCTAATTCATGCTTATTCACTTTGCTGATTTATTTTCATCCTTTGTGTCCCATTCTTTATGTCTTTTCATCTAGGAATTGTTGTGCGTCCCTCAAACATTCTCTTATAGCACCCAGTGATTCCACTATCTTCTCATTTATAGCACGGTGTTGTCATTTTCTGCTCCCTTCTGGGACTCTCTCAATGGATCTTAAGCTCTGTGGAGGCATGCCCTGTTATCTGTTTATTCACCACTGAAGCACCAGAAGCTTTCAATGTACCTGATACATTCCTTTGACTCAAAAACTTTTGTTGATTAACGAACGTACAACAGAAAGAAAGAATGGACTAAATTTATCCTGAAACGCTTTTTGTGTAGATGTAGCTACAATTTTTAAAAAACAGCTTTTCATAATTAAATGTTACCAAAAAGTAAAATGAGTAACAGAGAACTATAACACAAACAGTCCACACTCATAAGCTGATGAAAACGTGCTGACAGCAGGGAGAATATCAAGGTCAACCATTTGCTAATTAGATGGCAATCTCAGTTTCAATTTCTTTCTCATTCCCAAGCTTAAGCAAGAATAAAAATCAATAATGGTTTTACAAGGATCTAGAAAGAATTCTCAGAGTCTGAAACAGATAAAGGTAGAAAAAAATTCCCTAGTCTCTAATACTATTCATTTGCTCTGCATTTTATTGAATTTATTCATCTTTCACTATACTTTTATTCATTTATTTAATATTTCTTGTGCATCAGACATTATGCTACCTTGTGGAAACTACTGTTGGTAAGCAGGCAAGTACTTTATAGAGGATGACTTTCTATTTAATAAATAGAAATTCCTGTCTGAAAGTAAAATATTCTTTTATTTGGGTCATCATGCTTTCTGATGGGTTAGCAGCCTAAGACTGAAGACATGATCCTGAACCCACAAAGAAATTTAGAAACATGATATATTCTTTGTTATTTACCCCTGAAATGCTAAGTGGCCCATTGCTTTTATTACGCTATGGTAGTTACATACCATAATGTAGTAGGCAACATATCATCACCAATTATGATGTCTAAAAATGAGCAGAATTATTAATGAAATATTATTAGAATTAGTTACAGATAATGAACTAATATATATAGTGTGCCCAGCATAGTCCCTGGCTCAAAATGATAACTAGTTTAATTATCTTACCTTTCTATCAAGAAATGATGAAGACTTTTGTCTATTTTTTTTCCAAGAATTTTATAGTTTTAGCTTTACTTTTTGGTTTGATCCACTTCGAGTTAATTTTTGTAGATAGTGTGAAGTAGGGGTCCAAATTCATTCTTTTGTATTTGGATACCAGTTTCCCAGCTCCATTGGTTGAGGACTATTAGTTTTCTACTGAATGATCTTGACAATCTTGCCAAAACGCAGTTGACAATAGATGTATGTGTTGATGTCTGGACTCTCAATTCTATTCCATTTATCTATATGCATCTCCTTATGCCAGAACCACATTGTTTTAATTACTATAGCTTTCAGTAAGGTCATAGATCAGGAAACATGAGTCCTTGAAACTTGTTCTTCTATTCTCAAGAGTGTTTGGCATTTGGGGTTGCATGAAATGCTATATAAATATTAGAATCAATTTTCCCTTTCTGTCAAAAAAGGCTATTGATATCCTGATAGGGAAAGCATTGAATCTGTAGATCACTTTGGGGACTATTGTTATCTTAATTATATTGCCTTCTAATCCATGAAGATGGGATGTTTTCTATTTATTGAGGTCTACTTTAATTTCTTTCAAAAATGTTTTGACTTTTAATGTAAAAAGTTTTTCATCTCCTTGGTTAAATTTATCTTTAATTATTTTATTCTATACAATTCTATTATAAAGGGAATAGTTTACTTAATTCTATCTTCAGTTTTTTTGTTGCTAGTTTACAGAAATACAACTGGTGTTTGCATGTTTATCTTATATCCTACTACTTTGCTGAACTTGTTTAATAACTCTAATATTTATAAAGTATAGATTTTCTATATATAAGATCATAACATTTGTGAATAGAGATAATTTTCTTGCTTTCTTTCTAATTTGGATGCCTATTACCTGTCTTTTTAACCTAATTTCTCTAGCAAGAATTTCTAGTAAAATGTTGAATATAAATAGTAAGAGTGGACATCCTTGTATTCTTCTAACTTTATGAGGGAAGCTTTTTATGGGATATAGTGGTTTGTTTGTTTAGTGACTTTTCTATTTTTTTTGTAAAACTGTATTCTTTGTCATGTTGGTTATTGAAGTGTCTCTTGTATTAGTTTAGTGGTCAGCTAGTTATTTGACAGAGATATCCTTAAACAAATAAATAAATAATATACCATTCACTTCTTTGCAATTGGCCCTCTGTTGGAGCACTTCTTGAATACTTAGCCAGGCTATTTAAAACACAACCTTAACCATAACTTCCTTCTTTCACCAATATAAAGATAAGTGGTGGTAAATGTTTATTGTCTTCTTGAAATTTTCTGAGAATGCATCGAGCCCTGAGAGTATGAATGGTTGTCTAGAGTCCCTGTTATATACAAGAGTTTTTCAAAGCCCTGATTCTTCCTATGTATCTCCTTCCCCAGCCCCATTCTTTTCAGGTTATTCAGACTTTCTGCTGTTTTCCTTGTCTTACCCCTTGCATCAGGCAGTTGTGGCCTGCATGTATATATATATATTTTTGAATGGATGATTTCATTTATTGTGCCTTTGATTTTGGTTAATCAGATGTATTTATAATTTTTATTGTGGTAATGTTGGTTTATAACGTATAAATTTCAGGTATACATCATTATACTTCTACTTCTGCATAAGTATATTTGACTTTAGATGGTTTTGACAAAATCTGCCCTGGAGGTCACTCCAGCCCTGAGAAACTTGCAAGGCAGGTAAAAACAAGTCAAACCAGTGAATCACTTTTCCAGGGAGCCACTACCAAGTTCAAAACACACAATCATAGTTGTTTGAGATTGAGGTCTGTATTGTTCCCTCTGGTACTTGCAAACAACGTGAGGAATGTGGGACATCCTCATCATGGCTACCACTGAGCTGGGAAGTGGAAAATGGTAGGTGAGTAAATTAAAATGCCACAATGTTGTCTTTATCAACTTTTTTCTTTATTAAGCATTCCCCTGGTTGTTATAGCTTCTTGATAAGATTCCATAGTTCTGAAAATTTGGGAAACAGTTTAGCAGTAATTTAAATAGCTAAATATACACTTACCTTTTGACCTAGACATTCCATTGATATTTATCAAGAATAATAAAAGTGTACATACATACAAAGACTTGTACATGAATGCTAATAACAGATTTATTTGCAATAGCTGGAAACCGTAAATAATCCAAAAGTCTACCAATAGGTAAATGGGTAAGCAAATTGTGGCACAGCCAAACAATGGAATACTACACATCAAATTATAGAAAATTCTTAGTTACTCAATAGTCTATTCTCTAGTGCTAGTGTAAATTACAACTATTTTAATTACGTCTTATTGCTTGTTGATGGCAGATGGACATGTGATTGAATTTTGTATATTAATCTTGTGCTCAGACACTATGCTGCTCTATTTCTAAAAATATGTATAAAATCTTTATGAATGATCATGTCATCTGAAAATAATGTCAGTTCTATTTCCTCTTTTCCATTTCTTTTGTACCGGATTTTTGTCTCATTGTGCTGGTTAAGACTTGCATTACAATGTTGAGTGATAACGGTAGCAGAAATGAGCATCTTTCTCTCATTCTTGATTTTGAAGAGAATGTATCTAACTTAACCTGTTTAGGGTAATGTTTTATGTGGGGTTTTTAATAAATTCTATTTGTGTTAAGCGAGTTTCTTTATATTAATAAACTTTTTAAATTTTTGATAGTGATAAACGTTTATCACATGCTTTTTCTGCATATTTTGAAATAATTATTTGGTTTTTCACTTTTAGTTGCCAATTTGGTAGATATATTTATCAAGATTCTAACAATAAACCATTCTAGAATATCTGAGATAAATTCTATTTGGTAATGGAACAATAATTTTTATACAAAGTTAGAGTAGGTTTGCAAGTATTTTTTAAGACATTTTACAGTCTCAATTTTGAAGGGAAAAGGACCAGTAATTAATGGTATTTCCTTGTTATAATAGTTGTATTCTTGCAAAATAATGATAGTTTGCTTTTTACTTTTCTAAGGCAGACTTTGTATAAAAAAGTAGTATTATCTATTCTGGAAAAATATGGTAAAATTTTATAAATGCATTTTGGCTTAATATTTCTTTTATGCAATTATTTTTAATTAATTCTGTTTCTTACTAGTTATAGACTAGATAACTTTTGTAATTCTTCTTAAATCACTTTTGGTAACAATTTTTTCTAGAAATATCTTTACTTGGTTTACAATTTCAAATTTATTGGCATTTAGTTATTCATAACATTTTATAGTTTTATTAATTTCTTTATTTGTCAGTAGCTATATCCCCCTTCATTAATATTTATTCGTCTTTTTTTTAATATTGATCCATATTGCTCAAAGTTTCTTTATTATGATAGGTTTTTTTCCAAGATGCAATTTTTGAATTTGTTGCTCTTTTGTTTTTTTGTTGTTGTTGTTTCTCTTTCATTTACTTCTCCTATGATTTTTCTTATGTCTTTTCTTTTTATTTCTCTATAATCTCCTGTCTTCTAAAGATAGAATTCTTTTCAGATTTTCTTTTCTTCTAATGTAAATAGTAAGGTTATAATTTTCTTTAAAAGTGCTGCAATTACTGCATCTTATAAAGTTTGATATGTAGTATGTTCCTTATATTTCAATCATAGGTGGTTTTAAAATTCCAGTATGATTTTTTTTAACAAATTAGCTATTTTGCAGGATATAGTTATAATTTCCTGATATCGTGTATGTGTTTTTATCTATATCTATCTATATCTAAACCAAAGTCGATATCTGTACCTAGATACAGATCTAGATATATATTTTGTTGTGTTCAGATTTTTGTATATAATCACTTCTTTAAAATATGTTGAGGCTCTTTTAAAGATCTAATAATTAACTTTGTAAATATCCTAACTATGCATGCAAATAATATGTAGTCTTTGTTAAAATACAATTTTATACATGCCTCTATACACTTTTAAATTGTCTTGTTCAGATCTTTTATATCCTTTCTGATTTCTTGCCTGCTTTACTCATCGATAATGAAAGAAGAGCATTGAAATCTGCCACTGTGAACGTGGATGGATATTTTCCTTCTTATTAGATATTTGATATCTAATTTATCCAATTAGATAAATTTGGATTTATCTAATTTTGTTTCACGTATTTTAAGGCTATATTATTAAGTACATGTATGAGTCAGGATCATTGAGCAAGGGGAATACTGAGTCACGTGCCGTAATTTAAGGGGAATACTGTGAGAGATTATTCTCAAGATGTGGTAGTTGTAGGGAAACCGCAGGGAAGGCGATACACCGGGACTAGCGGGAGTTGAGTGTGTTAGAGCACAGTGGACATCTGCAAGGCCAAACGGAGTGGAAATGAGCAAGAAAAACAGAAAAAAAATATATTATAAAATAAACTTTGGAGGGACCTTGCACGGACCCAAGAGGATCATCTGCTATGAACTAAGTACTACAATTGACTCAAACTGTTCCTTTAGGCTCAACTGACACGCCTCTTCCTCACTCACTCAACAGGGGAAAAATACAAAACAAATATGAACTAAAATAAGGTGAAAAATATGCAATATGACATTTCCCTGTTCTAACCAGTACCCTAATACTAGATGATACTCAGTAACACAGAACAGTGGACATGTCTTCTATGTATGCAATGGTTGTAATTAAATATTGAGATACGATTTCCAAATCTCCATCATAATGGCAATGATTCTATGTTGATGAGGAAAATATTACTCTTTTGTAGCTCTCTTAAGATATTGATTTAATTGGATGATAAAGAATTCAATATCTTACATATATATATATAAAACCGTGGTAAACATCAGCAAGTTCAATCTTAGAGGAAATTATTCTAGGGCAGTAGAGACATAGAAAAACAAATATCCATAATATTTAATCAGTGCTATCCCATTACAGAAGTATTGAATCATTCCTGTGATTACTTTCATGAGATAAATAATAGAAGTAAGCCTCAAACCCCTCTATATGACCATTGTAATAGCATTAGCTTTATTTCTACAATTATAATAACCACACACACACTGGCTGTTGTAAAATGCTTGTGGGATTTTTTCCCTCTGGTCCCCCTTGTGCCTTTTAATTCAAGGTATTCCCAGAAATGTTTTCCTAAAAGGTTCCTTTGAATGGAAGACTCATGGGACAGTCAGAGTCTTTCCACCTTTATTTGCAGTTTCATAACATGGTCTCAGAAAAATAAGAGGAATCAGCCTGAAGAATTACCTTGACATTCCAAAGAAATGTAAAATCTTGCAGCAGTGAGTATAATAATTTATATATATGTGGAGAAAATAATTGGGATTTTGAAAAACTCTTCATTTTATATAAAAATTTGATCATAGTAATTCAAATTTTTGTTTACTTTTTTCTGGAATAATTTTGTTAGTGGTTATTTTCAAAAGAGGGCATTCAGGAAAATCGGATGATAATTTGAGGGCAAATTGAGGGTTTTAAGCTTATATTTGTATTTCTGAGAAGATCTTTAAGCATAATTTGAAAAGTATGAGCTTCCCAATCATACAGAAGTGGTTTAGATATGGACCTTCCCCTTATTACTTGTGTAACCCTTGGGTTCTACTTTCATTATTTCCAAAACAGGCTCAATAATACAATAATCATAACTCTTCAAGTCATGGTGAAGATGAAAAGATTGGTAAATGGGAAGTATTTAGTATAGTGCTTAGAACATATCATTATTTAGTATATGATATCTAAACATTTTACTCTAAATGCATCAAATAACGAAGCCCATAACTTTCAATTTCATGATGTTTCTTTATTATAGATGTGATAAACAGTTAAAGACAGAGAAAAATCATCTCAAGTTACCCTTAATGGATTTTTACACCCTCCATATACTCCATGTACTTAGTCATAAATCCCACTTCCCAAGAATCTTATTTCAGTGTTTTTTTTCCTTTCAAACTCTAGTTGACATGTCTTTGCAAACAATTCCTCACAGAGGTTTTTCTCAAAGAATGTCAAGTTTAAAGGAGATATTTTTGGGAGACACTCTTCAACTGAAAGATGTGTGAAAAGGTGGACTCAATATTTTCACTCCAAAAACCCTTTGTGTCTAAACATATATGTGGATAGAGTGTGTGTGTGCGTGTGTGTGTGTAGGAGAGAGAATGTGAGAGAGAGAGAGAAAAGGGAGAGAGAAAGAAAGGAAAGAGAGAAAGAAAAGAAAGAGTCTCAGGAGAGACTTTATGGATTAAAAGAAGACCAGAAGGAAAATGATCTGCAGATGGGACTGGGGAATATTTATGCATAAGGTAGGTTGGTCAGAGGATTTCTAGTAGAGACTCTCTGGACACTGCTTTGAAGGATCTTTTTCCATATTAGTCTGTATTTTCCCAACTGATGTTCAGTCATTGTAATTTAGGCAGCACTGCCCCAAATGTTAAGAGATGCTGAGGCTTGCACCAATGTTCAGGAAACATTCTAAACCAAAAGTTGCATTATCCAGTTTTTCTACAGTTTTGTACTATGATTTTAACGAAAAGTTATCTTTAGATTTCTTCATATCTTTTGATCAGATTCTTCCACATAAATAAAAACTAGGTTTGAATATTTTCAATTTATACATAAAAAGTACTTTGCTGAACTCCACTTTGACCCCAGTACAAACTTATACTGACTCCAATGTTTCTTCCTTAAACTTGATGTAGTTTAATGAGTTCTTCAACCAATCCTCTCATGGCAGAATACAAAAATCCACAGGTAAAACCAATTAATTGATGAAAATGCCGATATCTATTTTCTTATACAATAATTTGGCCCTCTCTAAATATTTTTGGGAGTAGCATTCTGTGGAGTTGACAAGTTAGAATATAAGCCCTTTATGTTGAATATTCTTTGCATGAACATTATTTATTTTACTCTTGGCACAAGACAAATAGATCCAGTATTGTTAGTTCCACTTACTAGTTGAAGAAAGAGGCTCAAAGAGGATGAACTGCTCAGCGCTAACAAGAAAAAACTAACAGGACATGTGAGACTAGATGCTCATCTTCATGATAATTAGGTGAGGGATCTGCCCACTACATCATATTGTTCTCCTATTGGTACCATTGAAACAATTCATTGAAATTAACAGTCTTTAAGGAAAGAAACATGATTTTGCTGTGGAGTATATTTGGCATTTGGTTACGGGTAAAAGGTGGTGGTTTCAACATATTCACTCTCTGCTCCTAGCTGTACTGCATCAAAATGGCAGCACTGTTCTAAATGTAAGCTGAAATAAGAAGGTCATTCTTCAATCATACTGAGCTCTTCAACATGTCAACAGAAAACAACTAGCTCTCTCAAGTGTTTCTAACGTTTCAACAGTGACCTCTGAAATGTGTCATTAGAATAATTAGCAAAAAGGTGAAGCTTTTATTTAATAATAACCTCTGTTCCTGTGTTCAGATGCCCAGCATTGTGCCTCCACTTCCCTCTGTCCAGCCTCTCCGTGTTCTGAATCTTGAACAAACATGCCAAGAAAGAGAGTCACCAAGACTATTTTCACCTAATTCAGCTATGCTCCGCTATGATTAAGAACCTTTATTTATTTTTATTTCAAGAATATTTAGTTTCACAGGATGTATGGAATGTTTGTGTGTGATTAAAACTTTATACATAAATTACATGTAGCATAGAGAAGAGGAGGGACTTGTTTAAAGTTATACAGGTAGTTAATGGCGGGGAAGGAGATCTTTTATAGAGGTGGACAATGGCTGGAATTTGGTCAGTGGATAATGTAGATAGTTCCCAAGAACATGAAATCTGGCATCACATACAGGTTCATCTTAGGTTGCTACTTAATATATGAAAGAATTGGTGTAATTAACTGAAGTCTCCCATTTTTTCCCCATATTAAAAATGAGTATGAGAATATTAACTTTTGGATTGTTGTGAATTAAATGCATGCAAAATTTACAAAAGTTCCAGATATAAAATATGTTTTTATTAAAAATCATTATGGATGTAATGATGGTTTTATTATAAAATGGATTTGAGATTCAGTCTAATAAATCCCGTATGACCAAATCTTTTCTTCATGTATAAATCTCTCCAAAACTTAAAAAGTGCTATTGAAGATGTATTATGTTCTGTCCATTTCAGATGAATTGAGTTTCTGCTGTGTACTCATAACTCAACTCAACCTCATGGAAAATCAGAACAATGTCACAGAATTTGTGTTCATGGGGCTGTGGGGAAATAAGCAAATAGAGCTGCTGTTCTTTATCTTGTTCCTGCTCTGTTACCTGGCAGTTTTAACGGGGAACTTTATCATCTTACTCACAATCATCTGCAGCCATCTAATCCAACAACCAGTGTACTACTTTCTCTGCCACCTTTCCCTCATGGACCTCTGCTACACCTCCACTGTGGTCCCCCGGCTGATCAGGGACTTAGCGGCAGCAAGAAAAAATATTTCCTATAAAAACTGTATGACCCAGCTCTTCACTGCCCACTTGCTAGCGGGTGTGGAGACATTCATCTTGGTGTCCATGGCCTTTGACCGCTATGTTGCCATTGTCAAGCCCCTACACTATGTGGTCATCGTGAACCGGCAGAGGTGTAACATGCTGATTGTCATGGCCTGGGTTGTGGGTTTTTGGCACTCTGCTGCTCTGCTGCTCATGGTACTCAGTTTACCTTTCTGTGGTCCTAATCAGATCGATCACTACATATGTGATGTGAAGCCTCTTTTGAAACTGGTGTGCCAAGATATTCATGTTGTTGGTATCTTAGTGATTGCTAATTCAGGGATTGTAGTAGTTGTTATTTTTCTTGTCCTAATAGCGTCTTACATTCTCATATTATATAATCTTAGGACATACTCCTCTGCAGGGCAACACAAAGCTCTCTCAACCTGTAGCTCTCACATAATGGTTGTAGTTTTATTTTTTGTGCCGTGTATCTATACTTATGTTCTACCTGCTGGGAGTGAGAACAAGGATAAGGAAATCTCTGTGTTTTACACTGTGATTGCCCCCATACTGAATCCTCTCATCTATACTCTGAGAAATATGGAGATGAAAATCACAATGCAGAAGGTATGGTCTCAAATGGCACATTCAAAATTAAAGTAACTAAGATGATATGCATTGTGCATTTGATCCTGTGTCTTAGGGCATTTATCACTTGAGATTTTATAGAAAGCATATAAGCTTTCTTTGGGGAGTTGGCCTAAATGACCTCTGACAATCTATGAGCCCTAGAATCAAGTCACTGTGATTTATAATGCAATCTCCACTTTAAAGGGTCAAACTAGTTCCAGGTGTGACTACTTCAATTTGAAGAATGCAAGAAATATCCTTTGAAAACACATCTCTGATCATATCATTTTCCTCTCTAAAAATTGATATGGAACTCTACTTTCCTTGAAATAAAGTCAAACTTTCTCACTTGTTTATCAGAAACTTCCAAAATTGATCTGATTCTAACTTGCTCATCTCAGAAGTCACCGCACTGGAAGAAATTATGCTGTTACAATGATACGCTTTGGGGTCAGGGAGAAATGAGTGATATTGACTCTAGTTTTTATCTCTGTATCTTGGCAATTTACTTTAACTATATGCATCTCCATTTTTTAAATGTCTTTAAAATGATGTAGTGATACTTCATAAAGATAGAATATTACTTTGGCTAACACACATGAAGTTTTAGCATGGCGTATGGTGTACAGGAAACTCATGTAGGTCATTTTCTCTTTCTCTACATTTTTTCCTGTGTTTCCCTTTGCTTGGATGTTTTCATCTAGCTACACTGAACCCCTCTACATTCTCCAAATATTCTCTAAAATCTCTCACCTCTATGGTTTTATTTCTACTATTTCCTCTGTTTACAATGTCCCCATCCTTATGCTTCAGTGTCTATTTCCTACATACAATTCATGCTTCTGTTGTTTTACTATTCAGGAAGATTTTGCAGATCCATCAACAGACCAGAAGTATTTCTGAAACCTGCCCTGTATTTTTATTGCTATTCAGCTGTACATTTACTCTATTTCAAATAGTCCTTTGCCCTATAATAGGTTTCATCTTACAAACTGTGTTTTTTCAGTTTGAGCCAGAAGATTATGTGCTATATCTTTGTTTTTCTTTGTATCTCTCTTACTTCTAGCAATAAAGCCAGTACAAATCAAGATGTAAATAAACAGTTACTGAATTACATTCAAAGACACTACCTTCTCTTTTTATTTGACTGAATACATTGCTCTCATATATCTAGAACTTCCACTTTTTGTCTTTAACAATCATGCATTAATAATAAAATAAGTAGCATCAGAAAGGCAAAAAATTTAACATAAATATCATGTGTCTATCAGGGAGGAAATGAGATCAAGCAGACTCTCAGCCCCCTATGATGTCTTTTAATCTATTTATTTTCCGCATTAAGCAGGCACTCCTATTTGAATTATTGTTTACTTCCTTGTCCACTGAATCCCACAACCCGATCTCAGCTCTGTGCTTTGGTTCCCATTTGTCCAGACATTTCTCTCTGCCTGGGCACTTGTCTTCTCAGCACAATGACTGCGTTGCTTCCACACAGAGTTTCCTTCATTGAGTTACTCCTGCCCTGCAGCCAAACACAAAATCCAGGAAAAACCATAGAGATAGTAGTGTTTGTCTTGAGGGCCAGACACCCTTCTTTTAGTGTTTTAACCTTTAAAAACTTTCACACATCTAATATTTTTTTTTTGGTTCTCCTGGATCCATGCAAATCTCTGGTATAAAATGAGAAAACATTCGTCCATTCCCTAGGAAATTAGCTTTGGCAAATTATTCACAGTCCTGTTTGATCTGGTTTAATGTAGAATGTTTCCAAAGAGTATTTGGATTTTTTTTCAGTAAAGAAAGAGGGTGTGTATAAGTGTGCCTGCGTATGTGTGAGGGTTGTGTTGTGTGTATATGGTATGGGGGGTTTTGTGAGTTTTGTGGACAGGTCACAGGGATTTCCCATGCCATCAGAAAGAATGCTATGCAACAAAACTACAAACACACAAAAATATTATTTGTTTTCTTTTCTCAAGTGTCTACAAGATTTTTGACAAAAATCTAATGATATTATATAATAAGCTCACAGAATATACTGAACTAAGATTGGTTGTCTACTGGCTATGTGCTGTTTCTAAGTCTGACTTTCCAGCCTAAAGCACAATGTGTAAAATCTTTAAAAAATTGTCAAGTTAATGTATTTTCCTCAGCATGTGAGTGCACACAGAGTATTTAAGACGTACTTATGGTAGTAAATGTGTAATTTAATACATTATCTATTTACACAGAGATTTATTGATAATTTAAAAATCCACCTTTACTAAATGTTATTAAAGGAACACCTTAATCCGTTAATGAGCATCCACATTACATAGGCACACTATTTAAGCCCCAGGGTTGTCAGAAAACATCGAACTGGAAGAAGACTAGAAGATGTGACTGGGGCCTAATGGAGAGATTGGAGACCATAGTTAGCCATGGGTCATGTAGTTCTATGTGACTTCCTGCCTCACTCACACTCTCTCCATCCCTCACTCTTTCTTCAACCTTACACCTGTCTCTAGGCATCCATTGAGATCGCTGATTTAGATGCTTGTAGGCTATTCTAGTATTCTCTTCAACACAAGAGAGAGAGGCCTATGATTATGGTGTCACATAGCCTAGATATTTTAAAGCAACTTTAGTTTCAAACAGGTCTTCCTTTTCTCTATACCTAAATCATCAACTTTCCTAGAGCATTTTGATTTTATTAAATATCTCTTAGAGTAGCTGGTTCATCTGAAACTGCACAAAAATAGTCTTATTTCACTTCAAGTTCTGATATTTTTACTGCACAATGAGTCATAATCTGAATTGGGTACACCACAAGGAAAAGTAGTCTAGAGCTAAATATTTCAGAGGAGGATGGAGGGACTTTGTGAGGCTTTGAGCCTCCCCATCTCTGTCCAGTTCATATATTAGAGCCGCAGTGATTAGAATATGTTCTCACATGCAAGTGGTTCTCAAGGGATGTGTTGTGCCAGGTGCATTATGGTGGCCAGGAATCAAGGCTTTCACGTCAGTAAGACCTGTTTATGGTAGGCTAGCTGAGTGGCTTTGAACATATCTAAACATGCGGTTTCTAGTTTGATTCTTGCTATAAACTAGGTGTCCCATGTGTGGTTGTAGTCGTTGCTCTTGTTATGAGGATTTTATCAAATGTATGTCCCTTCTCCAGAGATCTTAAGCAGCGTGGCTAGTAAGGGGTTCTGTCCAGTCTCTCTGAGTTTGAAGTTTCAAGTTTTTAAAAGCTGTGCTGCCTACGTGTCCTTTAGCAGAAGCAAAAGTCTGTTCTTAATCATAAGTTAATAAAAGAAGCACTGGTGTTGGGTTCTTGCCTCAGCTTTCCACTGATTGATGGGGAAAGGGAGATGGAGATGGTGATTTTCTCTCTGAAGGTAACTGTGAGGTTGACTGGAGCTTCTTTGCTGAGGAGCAAGGATGTGTCCTGACTTCACTTTTTCCTTAGAAGAAAGAAAGAAACTTGGAAGCCCCTGTTTGCCTGCTCAGAGTCCTGGCTTCCTTCACTGAACATCCTCAAGTTCAGCCAGTGGTCCCCTCCTTCACACACACAAGTTCTTTCTGACTGAATTCTCGAGCACTGTTAGCATTCTATGCTCCCCAAATTCTTTAACTTCAATGTTTTATTTTCACTAATCTTATGTAGTTCTGCCCCTAAATGTTGTAAATTCTAAAATTCTTTGTAAATTTATGAGATATCATAATATAATGATTTCACTGTGCCACAATTAACCTAAAACATGAGGATGGGCAGGACACCATATGTTTTCCTTAAATATATTTTTCTTCCAACTGCAAAAGCTTTGTTACTGTATTAACACTTTCTTGAAGGCTCCTTCTTGCTTACAATCAGTTTTTTTTCAAGTTGCTTCTTATTCTCCGTACAAATATGCTTTCTTCAGGCTCTCTGTTTAGTTTATGCAAATAACCAAGCTATAATTGAATTCATTTCTGAATCCAACTTGAAGGATTTTGCACACGAATCTTTAGGCGCATTGCAAGCAGGTTTCTGGTGTGTTATACTCTCTTAAATCCTGACCTGTCCACTTTGTTGAAATTAATGCCCCCTGTGCCTGAACAAGTGGGTACATGTTGTAAGAAGACCAGCCTTAGTGTTTTTGGTTTCTGCTGCTGAAATGGCTGTTAAATCTCACGTTAAGTCCAAAGAAAATTTATTTGCCCTACTTGAACTGAATTTGAGCGTTTTGTCTTTGATGTTTATTACAAACAAGGTTTGGGCACTTTAAGTGTGAGCCATATGCTCATTTGACATATTGCTTCTCTAAGACCAGATATAATTCCACGTCTAATGATGTTATATCCACATCTAATTGATGAAACCGTGGTGTTAGTCATGCAATTTTGTGGTACTTTAAATTAATATCTAGAATTACTATTGCTGGAAAATAGCTTATGGTACCTTGAGTAGATATTGTCAACCTGTATTTCAAAGTTTTTGTACAAATTTACACTACAATCAGCAATAAATGACTTCCATTCCTCATATTGGTGATTTGTGTGTTTTTTTCCTCTCTGTTCTCTCTTGATTGATCTTGATAGAGTTTTCTGAGTTTATTAATCCTTTCAGAGAATTAACGTTTAGCTTTTTTTCCTATTTGCTATTTAGGACTGTTAGTTATGTCAGTGATTTCTTTCCTTAATTTATTATATCATTATCTCCATATTATTTGGATTCAGTTTTTTTTTCCTATAACTTAATTCTTAGGATACTTATAAATAATTGATTACTAAACATAGTTGTTTTTAATAATAGAGATGATATCATTACACATTTTGCAGATTTTAAAAGGATAATAAAGGATATAGTGATCGTATTAAGGCCAATAAATTCAACACATTAGATAGAAGGGATATATTTTTTGAATGATATAAACTACTGAAGCTTATTGCAAAATAAATATAGATATTCTCAGTACTCCTTTATATCTTAAAGATTTAATTTATTGTTTTGTCTCTACACCCCCAGTCTAGATAACTTCACTGGTGAATTCTACCAAACACTAAAGAAAAAGACAATACTTATTCTACACAAACACTTATAAAGATAGAACAGAAGTGAATACATATGAACTCATTCTAGTAGTCCAGCATTTCTCTGATACTTATAAATTACCTTGGCTTTATTATACATTCCTTAGAATTTTCTATATAACAATTATTTCACTGTGAAAAAAGACATTCTAGTACTCGTGTTGAAGTTGAGTGACTTTCATTTTAATGTGAGCTTAGCATGGTTACAGTATATAAGATCAATATATAAAAATTAATTGCGTAGTTTTTCCTAGACACTAACAAGCAGATATTGAATTTGTGAAATTCCATTTATAATAGCATCAAAAATAAAAAATACAGATAAATGTGACAAGATATGAGCAAGACATATGCTGAAAACTAAAAACCATGTTGAGAGAGTATAAAGACCTTAATTTATAGGTTGATATATTATGTTTATGGACCAGATAACTCTACATTATCACAATACAAATTCTCTACAAATGACTTTCTAGATTCAAGCAATCCCAAACAAAATATGAACAGGCATGTATTTAGAATTTCTAAACTGATCTGAAATGGAAATGGAAATGCAAAGGACCTAAATTAATTCCCACAACTTTAAAACACAACAAAGTTGAGGTTGGCCCCATGGCATAGTGGTTAAGTTCAGTGGACTCCACTTCAGCGGCCAAGGTTTGTGGGTTCAGATCATGGGCGTGGACCTACACCCATTCATCAGCCATGCTGTGGTGGTGACCCACATATATAGTGGAGGAAGCAAAAAAAGAGGAAGATTGGCAACAGATGTTAGCCCAGAGCTAATCTTCCTCGGGAAAAGAAATAAATAAAACTAAATAAAAAATAGAACAAAGTTGGAAAACTTACAGTATCTGATTTCAAGGTATATTATAGAGCTTTAGTGTTCAAAATGGTGTGGTGTTTTCATAAAGATGTACAAGCAGATCAATGGACCAGACTAGAGAGTCCAGAATTAGACTGGTACATATTGGTCAACCAATTCTGAACAAAGGTCTGATAACTTAGTGGAGGAAATAGCCTTTACAACAAATGGTAGTGGATGTGTTGAACATCCACATGTACCAAGAGCAACAACACAAAAAACCTTTCATCTATACACCACATCTTGTACCAGTTTAATTCAAAGTGGATCTTAGATCTATATATAACATGCAAATGTATAAAACATTTAGAATAAACATAAGAGAAGATATTTGTGACCTTGGATTAGAAAAAACTGTTTAAATACAATACCATCTGTGTGGTTATTAAAAAAAAAAGATAAAATGTACATCATCAAAATGAAAACTTTTGCAGCAGAACAGTTTATATGTCCAGGGGTGAATTCAAGATTTGGGGATATAAATGCAATACCTGTATGTGTTTCTAAGGGATGTTCAAGTGTGTGTTTATTGAAGGAGGAGATTAGAGATATGACCAGCTATCTTCATCTGTGGATTGACACCAGCAAGCTTGAGTAAAGTTTGGTCAACACTGGGCATAATGTTGAAGTGGACAAGCAATGAAACACTGGGTTTTGATATCTTCTACGCTGAAGTGCTGGATCCTTCATTTACTCAGAGTTACTAAGCTTTCAAAGACTGGAAACAAGCACTAAACTTAGAAATATCCATTTTCTCACTTCTGTTGCTTACTGGCTGTTTAAGCTAGTTATTTAACCTCTAGAATATTTTGTGTTCTTATATGCATAATAAAGGTCATAATACTTATGTCAAAATATGCATTATAGTGAGTATTAAATTATATAATGAATTTAAATACCAACCAATAATCTCTCAATAAATTATTGTTATTATTTTGCTAAGTAGTGTGATCCAAATCAGATTAGATACTATAAAATTTGATTTCCTGATGTGTTAAACACAAGAACAAACTTTATGTGTGGATTTGTGTATGGTAGAGAGAGAGAGACTAACTGAACTTCAGTGTGAATATTCAGTGATGGGAGAAAGAACTGAATGGTAAACATAGTAAAAGCTTTACTGTAACTTTGAGTACTTCCTTTCTCTGATTTTTCCATATATTTTTACTTTTCCTCCCTGCCAAGCTTATGGGGAAAATAATGTTTATTCTTTTATCTTTCCTTTTCTTTGTCTCCCATCCCTCAACCATCTATTTCATCAATGTTAGTCCCTAAAAACGAGTAACTTGGTGCAAATTATGATGTCACAGGTCAGTGATTTTATTGATCTATCTACTCTACACACGTAAGATCTTGATAATGATTCATTCTCGGACTGTAAATGCCCGTGTTTGGTTCTCTTTGTCCTACCTCATCTCAGATTTTCTAAACGCTAACCTAATACTATCACAGGCTATATTAGTTTGCCTCCTATTCTTCAGAAAGCTAGAAGAGCACAGAGCAGTCTGTTTCCTATAATGGTTTTGGGTCTCCAGGAAAATAGAGCCTGAGGCAAGACAAGGCAAATGTGGAAAGCAAATGCCCAAGTGCACTAGGGACATTACCTTGGACAGTGGTTTAACTATATTTGCCCAGGACCTGTTTTGAAACACCTTTGGGAAATTAATTACTTTCACCTTTCAGAGACCTATTAATTCTTGTATTTCACTTAGGTATATATTGTTCTTCCGAATCAAATTTTCTTCAGGCATAGGCATAAAATAGACAATTCTTAGGACCTAGAAACTTGTGTTGGCTTTTGCAGAAATTTAAAAAAGCTTTTTGTTTATTTTTTGGTATGAGCTAGTATTGAGATGTTAAATCGGCATTCAAAATCCTGGCCTGCTTTCCTGAGGCATAAAAATGCAGTTCTTACATCACAGAAAGTTTTAGTAAATGTTTGAAGTCTATTTCCCTTGTAAACCTGTAGAAGATTTAAGATGTGCTGGTATTTTCAAAATATTTTCAGAGAGTTAATCTGGATGTATTTGGTTTACTAGTTTACAATTCTGTGCATTTTATTGCAGATTTTGCTGCTGTAGATGAATTGGCATAGTATCTGGGGGTGGAATTTTTCCTGATGCAGCTAAAAAAACTAACCTGACAGCCACTCAGATCTGATGGCAGTGAATTACCCATGGCAGCTTGGTTTGGGAAGGGTCCCATCAGCCACGTGCTTGGCTAATTATATGATTTTTATATTTGTTCTATATACTTTCTATAACTCCTTTTGTAGCCTATAGTAATTTGATTATTATAAAAGTGTTTTAGCGTATTTTAGTTTTAATTATGTATCATTTAAAAGCAAAATTTCATTAGGGATAATGAAGTTAAAACATTCTCAAATTGGTAGTGAATTTCACTGTGCCCCACACTTGTGCTTACATGCAATCCTCCATAGTACTGTTAAGAAATAGCACAGTTTACACTTAAATATCTACAAATATGAAGAGTTTTCTCTATTTCAAAACACGTGCCATCTTAAAATAGCCTAGTTTCATCTGAGTCAACTAAGGTAAGTTTATACCGTTCTGCATTCTGATACATTAAAAGAAAATTTGAATATGTGGTGGAAACTTTAAATATAAGAGATTGTATTCTTATGCAAATAGCTAAATAAAAGGGCACCCAGGATTTTTATTCAGTACTATCAAAGAAGAAACGTAATTATTTGACTATACTTTTATAGTGCAAAAATTCCAGGTAGTTTTAATGTTAAATATTCCCTAGGAGGACCAATCTACTATCAAAGTAACTTAAATGTTTCACTAACAGATACTGACATTAAAGATTATCTAATCAGTTATTAAATTCATGTTGTAAATTTTTTTCTTTATTATTCCATTTAACTTCATTGTATATATGTGCATGACACTTTTTGTGATTCTAAACTACTCACTCAAAGAGGAAAGAGCTTGATAGTCTTTATTTCATCAACTGTAACTTCAACTTTTTCATAGGAGTCCTCCTCAATATCTCTGTGATCAAAATGTTATTTTTATGACAATATTCTCCTCAACTGACCTTTCTCTTTTACTTCTGCTAACAGCAGTGATCCTATAACAAGTTCACTCAGATTACAGGATGGATTTTAAGAACTATTGTAGATTAAATGCCAGTGATGATCTAGAAAACAAGCAAGGATCCTGATTTAAGCAATTTACATTTTTATAAAACTGAAGGAAAATTATTTCAAATGTTTTAGAATCAGAGAATTCTAGTATACATGTTTATATTAAATACTCCATATCTCTTTACATATATAAATACTTAGAAAGACAGACTGGGTGTTCTGGTAAACTATCATCTTTCATATTCTTTTCTACTTGGGTAGGGATTCAAAATAGACTTTTCATTGCTGTCCTTCGTGACATCTTCTGCCATCCCTCTCAGCTCTCATGCATTAAATGTAGTCCCAGATTGAGAAAGAATCAGGACTTTTGTCTTCTAACATTCACAGTGTATTATTTTCTAATCCTGAGAAATACTTAGATTCTCTTGATCTGAGTCTCTTCTATTTAAAATCAGAGATTTGGATTAGTCAAGTGATTTCTACCTTTAAATTGTTCACAGTCAATTTATATAATAATTCTCTGTAAATCAATTTGTTTTAGGTAAATCAATACATTTGAAAAATTAACATAATTCCATCTCATAAGAAAAGAGTTAGTATTAGCTCTAATAATAAGAAGATAGGTCTATGATCCCTACTCCCCTAAAATTTTTCAATACTCTTTAGTTATTGTTAACTGCTGAACACTCTGTCACTGATAATTATTCTTCAAACAATAAAAACAAACTGAAAATTTCTCCCTTGCAAAGTTAGAGAATTGAATAATAATTTAAAATAGAATTGATATCCTATAGTACCTTTTTTAAATGCCTACCTTTTTGACATCTATAATAGACTTCAAGAGTATAAATAACATGGATACTGATTTTAAGGATCATATAGTTGATGATTTCTAAATAACTTTGCTACAAAAACGTTCTTTATTTTAAAAATAGACGTCTAGGGGCCCAGATATGAGTGTCACATCAGATCCAGACAAAGGTAGAAGGTGTACTAGCTTTTGCAAACCAAATGGAGTCAGATAATTCCTCATCAATGAGTTAAATACCTCCTGGAAGTGCTTTCTCTTTATTCTTCAGTCATTTTTCACTGATTAAATAATGTCTTAAGACTATACGTTAGATACAAAATATGTAAATCCATGAATTTTTCATTTATTCATTATTGCAACAAATACCACTGAGTGCTAACTAATCACAAAGTTTCTCTAAAGTTACCTTCTGTAACATCTCCTTTAATTGATGTTAGTTCCTTAGATTATATATAAAACACATGAAATTTCTAGCAAAAGCCATGACATATGCACAATTCAAACAACTTGGGCAATTTAATGATTTTTATCTACCCTTTAACACTTGCCATCACAAACTTCAATGGCAGTATATATTTTTTAATTGTCTTTAATACATGAAATGTAAATATGAGAAAAGAATGAATTTGCTGACTATTGTTCACAATTTTGGTCATTAGTTGACATTCTTTTGCTGGATAGTTTTTAACCATTCTTTGCTTTTGAATACAGCAGCAATTACATTGATTTAGCACGACCCATTGAAAATGGTTAATCACATCGCAAAGAAGAGTATGCTGTACACAAATTAAAATTCAGCAATTCAGGCTGGGGTGTTCAAACATGTTTCATTTCCTGAGGATTTACTCCCAGATAATTCAGGATATTTGTCCAGATAATGGTAGAAAAAGAAAGATGACCTTATGTATAAAGCACACACAATTAAAATACAAGCAAAAAAGCATGTTTTACTTTGATGAATTTTTAAATATATTTTGTTATCTAAATAACATAATTAACTAATAAATAGTTTTTAATTTTCAAAATATCACTGAAATATTTTAAATCATTACTGGTAAAATATATAATTGTTCCCATTATTCCCATGATAAAATTATTCCACAATAGATTCATCAAATACTAATGAAACTAATGAAAATGATAAAGATGCTTAATTTAATACATCAAGAATAACTAATATTCTATTCATATCAACTTATTTTTTAGTAAATTTTATATTATTGTGATCATACTGTTAGTTTTTCACCAAAATTTATGTTTTCTTTCTTTCAGATACATAATTCATTTGCATATAACATACACCAAACTCAAACATATGGAAAGCCAGAGAAACATCTCAGAATTTATTCTTCTAGGTCTTTCTTATGACCAAAGTACACAGACATTTTGCTTTGTGCTCTTCTTATTCTGTTATGTTGCCCTGTTGGTAGGAAACCTTCTGATCCTTATCTCCATTCGATGCAGTCGTCTTTATAACCAGCCAATGTACTATTTCCTCAGCCATTTATCTTCAATGGACATCTGCTATACTTCTAGTGTTACCCCCAAATTAATTGCTGACTTGCTAGGGGGGACAAAAACTATTTCCTATGGTAGTTGCATGTTACAGCTCTTTGCCATGCACTTCTTTGGCAGTATTGAGGTCTTCATTCTTACTGCTATGGCTTTTGATCGCTATGTTGCCATCTGCAAACCTCTCCACTACATGATTATCATGAACAGGACAAAATGTGATCTCCTACTTCTGGCTGCTTGGGCTGGTGGGGCTGTCCACTCCTTTCCTCAATTATCTATGGCAATCCAGTTGCCATTTTGTGGTCCTAATGAAATTGATCACTATTTTTGTGATATCTTCCCTTTACTAAAAATTGCTTGTACTGATACCTACATCATTGGTGCCCTGGGGGTTGCCAATTCAGGTATATTTAGCTTAGTTGCCTTTGTTGTCTTATTTGTTTCTTATGTCTTTATACTATTTACTTTACGAAATCACTCAGCTGAGGAAAGGCGCAAAGCCCTCTCTACTTGTGGGTCTCATATCACTATGGTCATCCTATTTTTTGTGCCTACAATCTTTATCTACCTTAGACCTCCTACTACTTTCCCTGAGGACAAAATATTTGCGCTATTTTATACCATCATTGCTCCTATGTTCAATCCCTTAATTTATACATTAAGAAATACAGAGATGAAAAACACCATGAGAAAAGTTTGGTGTCAGATATTATTTTCAAAGGAAGCCCACAATTAATTTGAAGAAGCTTATAGCTAAGCATCTTTATAAAAGAAAAAGACTTTATGCAAATGAAAAAGTGAAGAACTAGCTCATAGATTTTATATTCCATCACTACCTTGAAGGGAATGAATGAGAGAAATAGCACTTAGAAATTTAAAGGAATGACTAAACAAATACTAATTTTCACACACCAAAGTTAATGAGAAACTTAGTTAACTTTATAGAGTAGAGTCATAAGATGGTGTAGGGAGGGTTACCTGCAAGGAAAAACCATCTGGGCCAAAGTAAATAAGGCAATGCCATATTAATTAATGAATTACAATGAATTACAATTTTATTGATAATTTTATTAAAAACTCTGTGGTTGGGCAGCCTGGTGGTGTAGTGGTTAAATTCATGCACTCTGCTTCAATGGCCTGGGGTTCGCAGGTTCACATCCTGGGTGTGGATCTACACCACTACACCACTCATCAAGCCATGCTGTGGCGGTGACCTACATACAAAAAGTAGAGGAAGATTGGCAACAGATGTAAGCTCAGGGCCAATCTTCTTCAGCAAAAAACAAACAAACAAAATCTCTGGGTTTAGGAGCCAGATGGCATAGTAATACATATTCTGTGGTAGTGGAGAAGTTGAAATCTATAACTAAAATAATATCTTTACATTTCTGATAGAACATTCACATATACATCCTTTAGTTGCATTCAGAAATCAGTTTTGCAACAAAGAAATCAGTGTAGTAGAGCTTGTCTTAAAGTGATTCCTGGGAGTCAATCCTCCTGACTTCACACTGAAAAATATTAATAACTAATAAAGACAGATCAAAAATCCACATTTCAAAATGCTGAAAACATAATTACTATTATTCCACCTATTGATTAGAATTTAAGAACACTTCTCATAAAACTTAGGGAACTGAATAATAAAATGTAAGTGTCAATAATACCCTATCTGCCTAAAATTGACAAGTAAATGGCAAGTCACTGGATCGACGACCAAAGACCTTTCGTGCTGTAATGACAAAAAACATAGGAAAAGACAAATAAGATGGTCTAAAAACAAACCAACCAACAAAAAAAGCAAATGCGTTTTGGCTGCACATGGATGTTTATAGCAGCTTTTTTCATAATTGCCAACCTTGGAAGCAACTATGCTATTCTTCAGTAGGTGAATAGAAAAGTAAACCGTGCTACATCCAGACAGTGGAATATTATTCAGTACTAAAAAGAAATGAGTGATCAAACCATGAAAAGGAAACTTAAATGCGTATTACTGAGTGAAAGAAGCCAATCTGAAAATGCTGCCCATTGAATGCTTTCAACTATATGACATTCTAGAAAAGCCAAACTATACAGACACCAAACAGATAAGTGGATGCCAAACACTGGGGGAAGGGATGGATGAACAGGTGGAGCAAGGATTTTTAGGGGAGTGAACCTTTTCTATATGTTACTCCAATTGTGTATACATGTAGCTATACATGTCAAAACTCATAGACTGTACAACCCCCAGGGTGAACAGTAATGTAAACTATGAATTTGGTTCATCAAGTTGTGTCAATGTATGTTTCTTTGATTGTAACAAATGTCCCACTCTGGTGTAGGAGGTTGTCCCTGTGTGGGGTCAGGGGGTATATGGGAACTCTCTGTACTTTTGGTTCAATTTTGCTGTGAACCTAAAAGTGCTTTAAAAAATAAAGTTTATTAATTAAAAATATACATTGTGGCACAGTAGATATATCAAGTCACCTTGTAACTGGAATGAAGAAGAGAGCTCTGAGAAAGATTTTCTAGAGAAAACAGAAGAAAATTTTAAGAAAAGTCTTTTTTCCATATTTAATAGAATTTAAAATAAGTTCTCTAAAGAAACACAGCAAATATCAAAAGACAGAAGGGAGCAGATAACAGGATTTTATGAGAAGGCAGATGGTGAAAGTACTGAAAGAGTTTTGGAATATGTAACAACAATGCAGTAACACACTCATTCTAGACGCACTGTACACAAAGATGTAAAGAGCAGAAAATGATGCAGGAGGTAAAATTAAGTAGAGCTTTTGGAGTAGACAGGAATTAAACAAATTACTACCTCAGCAATTACTAATATAGAAATAAAAATATTGTGTGATTTAATTTTTTAAGAGACATTCTGTGATGTTTAATTACTTAGGTGGAGCAAATAAAACCATCACTAAAAATGAAATGGAAGATCAGATATTTAAACGATAGATTCGTTTTATTTTATTATTATTTTTTTACTGAGGAAGATTCGCCCTGAGCTAACATCTGTTGCCAATCTTCCTCTATTTCGTATGTGGGATGCCGCCACAGCATGACCACTGACAAGTGGTGTAGGTCCATGCCCAGAAACCCAACCTGGGCTGATGAAGTGGAGAATGCTGAAATAAACCGCTAGGTCACTGGGGCTGACCCGAAAAATAGATTCATTTTAAAGGACTCTTTTAAAAGGTAATGATTATTTGTTTCCATTATTGTGTTTTCTTAATAACGTGAATTTATCATTTAGAACATTATTAATGATCAAAATTATTATTTGAAAACAATGTTGACTTAGTACCAATGAACTTTTCTAAAAAAATCTAAAACACAAATTCCACTTTAATGAGACTTTAGCATTCAATAATACCAACAGCTTTCACAGAAATTACTCAGGACTTCTTACTTATAGTAATTGTCATTTTTAATAACCTGAGAGCATTTTTTTTAATTGAGCTACAACTGACATGCTACACTGTTAGTTTAAGTGTACAACATAATGATCTGACGTATGTATGCATTATGAAATGATTACCACAATAAGTCTAGTTAACATCCATCGTCACACATAGTTACAATTTTTTTTCTTGTGATGAGAACTTTTTTTTTTTTTTTTTTGCTGAAGAAGATTTGCCCTGAGCTAACATCTGTTGCCAATCTTCCTCTATTTTGTATGTGGGTTGCCAACACAAGATGGCCACTGATGAGTGGTGTAGGTCTGTGCCTGGGAACCGAAGCTGGGCCACCAAAGCAGAGCACACTAAACTTAACCACTAGACCACAGGGCCAGCCCCAATGAGAACTCCTAAGATCTACTCTCTTAAAAACTTTCAAATATGCAATGCAGTATTACTAACTATAGTCACCGTGCTGTACATTACCTCCCCAGGACTTACTTATTTTATAACTGGAATCTGTACCTTTATCTACCCCCTACTCCAAGACCTCTAGCAATCACCAATCTGCTCTGTTTACGTATGAATTCAGGTCTGGTTTTATTTGCTTGTTTTAGATTCTACATATAAGTGAGATCATACAGTGCCTGTCTTTCTCTGTCTGACTTATTTCCCTTAGCATAATGCCCTCAGGGTCCAGCCATGTTGTTGCAAATGGCAAGATTTCCTTCTTTTTTGTGGCTGAATATTATTGCACTTTATATATTATTTCTATAATAATAGTAATAATAGGAATGGAAATAGTGTAATAGGAATAATATATATAATTCATTTGTGTGTGTTAATATGTGTATATATGTCATATTTTCTCTCTCCATACATCTATTTATGGACCTTAGCTTGTTTCCGCATCTTGGCTATTGTGAATAATGCTGTAACGATGTGGGAGTACATGTATCTCTTGAGGTAGTGACTTTATTTATTATTTCTTAAGTTCCAGGATCCGATATAGAATACCATGTTGCATAAAGTTGTCTTGTCTCTCTATTACTCTCCTCTGGTCTTTGACAGTTCCTCACTCTTTCCTTGGTTTTCGTGTCATTGATAGTCTTGTGCAGTAATGGTCAGGTTACCTGTAGATTGTCCCCAATCTGAGTTATGTTTTTTTGGAAATAATACCACAGAGGTGAAGAGTCAGTCTTGTCACATCATATTCACTTGACATCCCTAGTGAGGTTAAACATTATCAATTGGTTAAGGTGGTGTTTGCCGTATTTGTCCACAGTAAAGATGCTATAGTTCCCTTTCCTAACTTTGGAAGGGAGACACTAAATCTAGCTCACCCTCCAGGGATATGGGTGGGGATGAAGCTTTACCTTCTATGGTGCTAGTATTTGCACATATATGGAATTATTCTGTAAGAGATATTTGTCTCTACTCTCATTTATTTATTCACCCATTCATTCATTTATGTCAATATAGACATATCTATATTTATTTTATACTTTAGGCTTTAATCCAGTGGTATGTTACTTATTTTGTTGCTCAATTTATTCCAACTTTGGACATTGGGAGCGTGTTCAGGTTGGTCCCGGCGTCCTTTTGACATGTCCACATTCTGCTATTTCTTTGAGAACTTACTGACTTCATAGTACTACAAGATGTTCAAGGCTCGTCTTCCGTTTTCCCAGCCTCAGTCCTAGAATCATCCATTTTTCCTAAGAATCCTGTTTCCTTTTTTTTGGAGAAGGATATTTAGAAACAAAGATATAGGAAGTGGACGTGCTGGGTATGTTTGTTGCTACTGCAGGGTCATTATTTCTATACCTCCCAACAGAAAGAACTAGGTAAAATAGGTAAGTACATAAACATTTGTGTGCACAAATACTTATAATTGCTTCTGTATCTATCTGTGTGTGTGTGCATATTAAGCTAAATATGAGTTTATTCTAAAATTGTTAGTAATTTCTATCTCTAAACCAGTAACACAGGGTTCATTCCAGCCATTATTTCCACCATAGACCATCCAACCTTTTTCTTGTCTTTAATTGCTCTAAAGATAACTGACTGTTTAAATCAATAACAGTAATAACACATTCTTTGTTTATAGTGAATGGAAATCTGAAATGTATGACAACAGGGACATAAGCAATGAGGGGGGGAACTGGGGGTATTTTGTTATAAGATTCTTTTGCTACGTGGGAAGCCGGCTAACATTATTTGAAGATATAATCATATAACTTAAGAGTACACTGTAAATCCTCAGGGAAACCATTATAAATGTTTTCAAAACAGGTATAAATAATATTCTTGGGCAGTGGAATTTATGACTAAGGTCATGAGAGTATACGGATAGTGTAAAAATCCATCAAGGGCCATTTGATATGATTTTTCTTTTGTTTAATTATTTATCACATCTACAATAAAAAAACATTGTGGAATTGAATGTTATGGGCTTATCTGAGGTATTTAGAGGAAAATGTTTAGATACCATATATAAGTAATTATATGTTCTAGTCACTATACTAAATGCTTTTCATTTACCAACCATTTCATCTTCACCATCACAAGATGAGATATATATTATTCTATTATTGTCCCTGTTTTACAAAGAAGAAAACTAGAACCCAAGGTTACACAAGTACTAACAGGAAGGTCTATATCTAAGCCGTTTCTGTATGATTTGGAAGCTCATACGTTTTTTATTATGCTTAAGTGTCTTCTCACAAGTACAAATAAAGGCTTTAAACTTTCAGTTTGCCCTCAAATTATCATCCAGAATTTCCTGAATGTCCTCTGTGGGAAAAAAACACCAGGAAAACTGATCCAGAAGAATTTAAACTTAAAAATTTGAATGACTAAGATCAAGTTTTTACATAAAATAATTGTTGGAATTCCCAATTATTTTATCCCAATTTTAACCATAATGGTCATTTCTACAAGGCTTTACATTTCTTTGGAATGTCAGATTATCCTTCAGGAAGGTACCTTTTATTTTTCGGTGACTGTGCTATGAAACAGCAAACAGATGTGTAATGCCTCTGACTCCACGAGTCTTCCATCCAAAAGAACCTTTTAGGAAAGCATTACTGGGAATACCTTGAATTAACACAAGAGGGACTGGAGGGCAAAACTCCCATAGGCATTTTACAGCAGCCAATGTGTGTGGTTTTAATTGCAGAAATAAAGCCAATGCTGTTAGAGTGGACATATTCATGGGCTTAAGCCTTACTTGTATTATTTATCTCTTGAGAGTTCTCACAGGAATGATTCAATACTTCTATAATGCGATGGCACTGATGAAATATTATGGATATATGTTTTTCTATCTCTCTCCTCTCCTAGAATAAGTTCCTCAAAGACTGAAGTTACCGATGTTTACCATGAGACATAATATACTTAATAAACGGTGAAATTTTTATTATCCAATCATAAAAATATGCTAAGAGAGTATCAGAAGAGTAATCCCACTGAAAGAAAATACTGAGGGCCATTTTTACGTCTGAAAGGAAATGACAGCACAGAGCATAAGAAAGACCTGAAGAGTATTGTGAAAATTATATATGCTTTGTAAATATAAAGGAACATGAGCTATTAAAACAATAACAATAATAATGTGTTGGACTTTATAACATGTGTAGAAATAAAAGACACAGCAGCCAGAGCTAGAAAGGTAGAGAGTTGAGTTAAATTGTTTTAATGATCTTTCATTTTAGGATTACAGTAAAGTAATTACTTTAAAGTGGACTGTAATAAGTCAAAGATGCATATTTTAGTATCTAGGGGAACCATAGTAACAAAAAAGTGAGAGAAAAGGTTAACAAAAGAGAAAAAATAGAATAGAAGAATTGCATCATTAAAAAGAAATTAGGAAAAGAAAAATTCAAAACAATGGGAAAATTGACAACAGTAGAAAAAAATTCACTTTGTCAATAAACATATTAAAATGCAATAAAAATTTAGTGAGCATTAATATGATCCTAATCTTAGGATTTTGCTCTACATAATGTACTTAAATATGTGTTAAAACTTTTGAATAATTGCTTTGTGCAGTGAAAACATTTTAATAAGAAAAATGAATCAATATAAAGCAACTTCACTTATATTTTGGACTCAATGCTCATTAATTAACAGGTAATCAGTGTCACACTGACTAAAAGGAGAAGACAAAATACTATGCCTCATTAAATGAATAGATTTTAAATATAAAAGCACACATGAGTAGAAAGTAAAAAAAAAAGGAAACTATGTACATATAATCACCAAAAGAAAGTCATATTAACATCACACATTGCAGTTTTTAAGGCAATACACATTCCTAGAGACAAAGAGGGTGATTTCAAACTGACAAAAGAGTTAATTCAATCGTAATATCCTCAGGATCCATGATTTGGTCTATCTCTACCTTTCCAGGTATCTTTGCCTGGGATCCAGACACAAGTCCCCTTAGCGGCACAGTCCGTAATAAAGGCAGGGCTGGCTCTTTATCTAGAAATTTTGCTTTCTTTCTTGTTTCACATCTGTGGAGGCCAGCTTTGCCATCCCTGGATTCTAAGTTTCAGTCTGGGTCAAAGAGAAAAGCATACCGTGTTCATTCAGAGTAAGATAAGTTATTAGGTGTAAAATGTAGAATTATGAAAAAAATCATTGCTACTATCTAGTGAATCTCTAACTCTGTTGAATAAAATTGATTGGGGTATTGTCATCCAAAATGATAATAAATGTGGAAAAAAAATCTCTTTTCACAGATGTTCAGTGAAGTGAAAGATAGAAAACTACCTAAAATTCCAGCAATAAAGGAATGGCTAAAAAAAATTGTACTTTACAAGGTGCAATATTTATTATATAACTACCAAAAATATGTTCTGTCACAATTTTACAACAGTTTGAGAAATGTGTATATTATGAAATAAAGTGAAAAAGAAGGAGAATAGAAAATTGTTGGTCTAACAGGATATTCTGTAAAAATGTAAAAAATGTTACCAAAATAAAATACAATAAAAAGTCAGTTTTTCTCTCAGAAAAAACAAAACAAACAAACAAAACTCCTAAATGGCTAATACCATTGAATGTTAAAGAAAATTTGTTTTCACAATATTTTATTATGAAATTTTTCAGGCATACAACAAAGTTTGCAAATGAATACATCTGTGTAACCTAAATACCTATCCGATATAGAAATTTCCATCACCCCAGAAATTTTCCACATGCTGCTTCCTAGACAATCCCCACGTCCTAAACCAATATAGGCAATTGCTGTTTTATTTTTCTACCACATATTACTTTAGCCTGTTCTAGCCTTCATATAAATGAACCCATAATGTTTGTATTATTTTATGTAAGACTTCTTTCCTCAGCAAAATATTTTGCAATTTATCAATGCCGTTGTGGATCAGTTGTTCATTCCTTTTTTTTTTTTTTTGGTCAGGAAGATTATCCCTGAGTTGACATCTGTTACCAATCCTCTTCTTTTCTTTGCTCAGGAAGATTGACCCTGGGATAACATCCATGCCCATTTTCCTCTAGTGGGACGCCTGCCACAGAATGGCTCGATAAGTGGTGCGTAGGTCCATGCTCAGGATCTGAACTGGCGAACCCTGGGCCACCAAAGTGGAGAGTGTGAACTTAACCACTACACCACTGGACTGGCTCCCAAAATAATCTTTCAAGTCAAAAATGGTCAACTGAGAAAAAGAAGGACAATATATAATGATAAAAGGATCAACTCATCAAGAATACTTAATAATTATAAATATACATGCACCCAAAATCAGAGCATCTAAATATATAAAAATACATATCAATATAACTGAAGGGAGAAAGAATGATCAATATAATAATATTAGGTCACTTCAGTACCCCAATTTCCATAAGAGATAGAACATTTAGGCAGAAATTCAACATGGAAACAGTGGACTTGAATAACATTATAAACCAAATGGACCTAACAGACATATACAGAATATTCCACCCAAACAGCAGAATACACATTCTTCTCAAGCACACACAGAACTTTCTCCAGGAGAGATCACATATTAGACCACAAAACAAGTCTTAATATATTTAGAGAAATTCAAGTCATTCCATGTATCTTTTACAACCACAGTGTTATGAGACTAGAAATTAATAACAGAAGGAGAATTGGAAAATTCATAAATATGTGGAAGTTAAGCAACACAATCCAAACAACCAATGGGTCAAAGAAAAAAATCAAAAGGTAAATTGGAAAATATTTGGAGACAAATGAAAACGACAGCACAACATACCAAACGTATGGGATGCAGCAAAAACTGCACTAAGAGGGAAGTTTATAGCCTTAAACACCTACGTCACAAAAGAAGGAAGATCGCAAATAAAAGCAATCTAATTTTACACCTTAAGGAACTAGAAAAGAACAAACCAAGCCCAAAGTTAGCAGAAGAAGGAAAATAATAAATATTAAAGCAGAAATACATAACATAGAGACTAGCAAAACCATAGAAAAGTTGATGAAACTGAGAGGTGCTTCTTTGAAACGATAAGCAAATTTGACAAATCTTTATAAACTAAGAAAATAGAGATATGACACAAAAAATTAAATTAAAAATGAAAGAGGAGAATTTACAATTGATGCCACAGAAATAAAATGATCATAAGAGACTATGTCCTAAGAACAATTATATGTTGACAATTTGGATAACCTAGAAGAAATTAAGAAATTTCTTAAAACATACACACTACTAATATTGAATCATAAAGACATAGAAAATCAGAACAGACCAATAAGGAGAAAGGGGATTGGATCAATAGTCAAAATCTTCCAAGAAAGAAAAGCCCGTGACCAGATGGCTTCTCTAGCGAATTCTACCAAACATTTAAAAAATAATTAATAGCAACACTTCTCAAACTCTTCCAAAAAAAATAAATAAATAAGGAAGGAACACTTTCAAACTCATTTAATGAGAACTGCATTACTTTAACACCATATCCCAGCAAAGACACCACAAATAAAAAAAAAGAAAAAGAAAAAGAAAAGGAAACTATTGGCAAACATTAGTGTAGACCTGGAACTCTCTATTCTGCCTCCGAGTCTGTATATCTTCCATAATGAGCTGTCTGTTTAAGTCTTTTGACCATTTTTGATTCAAGTTGTTCATTTTGTTATTGTTGAGCTTAAAGATTTCTTTGTATGCATATTTTTGATAACAATTTTTGATCATATGAGTCTTTTACAAATATTTTTTCCCAGTCTGTGGCTAATCTTCTCATCCCCTTGACATTATCTTTCACAGAGCAGAAGATTTAATAGTAATGAGATCCATTTTATCAATTATTTCTATCATGTGTTGTTCCTTTGGTTTTGTGTTAAAAAGTCATTGCCACACACAAAGTCATCTAGAGTTTCTCTTATGTCATTTTCTAGGAGTTAAGTTTTGAGTTTTACATTTAGGTCTAGGATTCATTTCTAAGTTAATTTTTGGGAAGAGTGAAATATCTGTCTACATTCATTTTCATTGTTTTGCAAGTGGATATACACTTGTTCCACTACCGTTTGTTGAAAACGCTATCTTTGCTCCACTGTATTGCCTTTGCTGCTTTGTCACAGATCAGTTGACTTGTCTAAGTCTGTCTCTGGGCTCTATTCTTTTCCATTGATCTAGTTGCCTTTTCTTTTCCCAACACTGCACTGTCTTGATTACTACTTTACAGCAGTTTTAAAGTCAGGTAGTGTCAGTCCCTCAACTTTGTTTTTCTCCTTCAATTTTGAGTTGGCTATTCTGAATCTTTGACTGTAAAATTAGTTTGTCAAAATCCACAAAACAAATTTCCGGGATTTTGATTAGGATTGTGCTCAAACTATAGATCAGTTTGAGAAGAACTTATGTCTTGACAATATTGAAGCTTCCTTAACCATGAACATGGAGTATCTCACCATTTATTTAGTTCTTTGATTTCTTTCATTAGGTGTTTCATAGTTTTCCTCATATAGATGTTGTACGTATTTTCTTATATTTATGCCAAAGTATTCCATTTTTGTGGGATGCTATTGTAAATGGGAATGTGCCTTTAATTTCAAATTCCATTTGTTCATTGCTTGTATACAGGAAAGTGATTGACTTTTGTACATTAATCTATATCTTGCAACCTTGCTATCAGTTATAGTTTTTTTTGGTCAATTTATTCATCACAATTCCATTGTCTGTCAATTTAGCACCTTTATGCATCTCCTTAAACCATACTTAATCTCCAAATAAAGAAAATACAAGGCCATAAGTCCACCTAACATGACACAACTATCCTGTGTACAACTGAAAACACACCAAGTCTTTCCACAGAAGGGGAGGTAAAGTTCTTGAGTGATTCTTACTTTTCTACTTGATATCCTGTAAGTTAAATGCTGTTCCATCTTCTCAGTTTCCTGATCCATCCAGTGGTCTAAGCCAGAATCTGGGTTTCATCCATAACTCTTCTCTCTCTAGTTTTCAACCACTATTAAGTTCTTTTTTATAACTCCTAAACATTTCTTGTACCTCTCTCTATCTCTCCATGTTATTTTTGGTTCCCTAGATGTAGACAACGAGATGAGGATTTTTATTAAAGTGATTTATATCAAGAAGGGGCTGAGGGAATCTGACTGTGGTAGGAAGAAGAAGGATGTAGTCTCAATTAAAGTCTGGCCTCAGCCTGGAGCCAAGGGAGCACTGGAGTATACATTGTACTACAGAACTGGTTCCACCTTGAGGCAAGGGGACCAGTCTTTTTTCCCCAGTGACAGTCAGTCCCTGATCACTGCTGGGCCCTGGGATGATGGGCATTATACCCCAGGTGAGACAGCTTTCATTTTCTTAGGTATGATGGTCCAGGGGAGGGTGGGGTTGTGAGCTGTTAGTTGCCTGGACACACAGCAGCTGGGTCCTGGCTGTACTGGCCCAGTGAAGGGGATTTGAGCTGGATGCAACTGTGTCCACAACATTCTACATCCTATTGGCACGACAAAAGTTCAGTCCTCCATCTTTTCACACCCAAATAATTACAAGGACTTCCTAACTAATGTTAGCAAGAAGGCAAATGCTTTGTGGAGTATACCCACTTATATAATAAATAGAAATTCCTGTCTAACATTAAAATGTTCTTTTATTTGAGTCATCACTCTTCCTCATGGGTTAGCAGCCTAAGATGGTACATAAGCAATACCAAAAGGTTGTAAAGTCTACAGGGAAATTTGGAAACATGATCTAGTATTTGTTACTTTCCCCTCAGAGTTTCAATGATCTATTGCTTTTATAGCCCTAAAGTAGTTAGACATCATAGTGTTACAGAGAACATATTACCCTCAACTGTGATAAATAAAAATGAATAGAATTAATAATGAAAAATTATTAGAATTTAGTTATAGATAATGAACTAATATATAGTATGCCCAGCACAGTCTGTGGCTCAATAAGTAGTAACTAGTTTAATTACCTTACCTTTCTACCATCATTGCCTGGCAGTGTATCATAGCATTTAGAGCACGGTCTGAGAAATCAGTTAGGTTCTGGTTGTTGCTTTTCAATGTATCTGTTTTGATGACTTCTTCTTTTTGTCAGTTTCCTCACATGTAAAACAGTTTCTACCTCTTTGGATTGTTACAGAGATTACTGCTCAAAACCAATATATGTTATTATTTCTTATATTTTTATTGGAGAGAAAGCCTTTGAATCCATATACACGGATGAAACTAGTAAAACTAAGCCTAATTTGGTAAATTTTTCCAAATATGAAAAGAGTGGTTCTGGGTTAGGTTTGCTCATTTTCTTGAACTTATTTCTGCTCCTCTCAATGTGGAATCTATGTTTCATAGCAGTTAATCTTTGTCTTTATCCCATAAGGATTCCTTGCTGAGTTCATACAAAAAATCCTTTTGATCTTTTCCTTGGTTAAATCAATGTTGGTCTCCAGGCACATTTATTTGTCACCTGAAATAACTTTCTTACTACACAATTTCCTAATGGCATTTTTCATCTGGGCATTTCTCAAGGTATAGATTAAGGGATTAACATGGGGGTTATCATAGTATAGGATACAACAACTGCTTTGTCTATTGATAAAGTAGCTGCAGGTCTCATGTGCTCACATATGCAGGGCACACAGAATAAGACGACCACTGTGATGTGGGAGAAACAGGTGGAGAGGGCTTTGCGCCTCGTCTCCAAGCTGTGCGTCCTTAGAGAGCACAGGATGACCACATAGGAGACCAGCAAGAGGAGGAAGTTTAACATACAGATGAAACCTCTGTTGGCTGAAACGAAGAGTCCTAGAGTGTGGGTATCAGAGCAGACAAGATTGAGCAAAGGATTCAGGTCACACATAAAGTGATCTATGATGTTAGGGCCACAGAAAGATAATCGGAAGATGAAGAGGATCTGTATGGTTGCATGAAGAAAGCCTCCCATCCATGCCACTCCCACTAGCAGGCCACAAACCCTCCAGTTCATGATGATTGTGTAGTGCAAGGGCTTGCAGATGGCCACATAGCGGTCATACGCCATCACAGTGAGCAGGATGATTTCAGCACCTCCAAAGAAATGTTCTCCAAAGATTTGGGTCATACATCCATTGAATAGGATGGTCTTATTTTCACAGAGTGAATCTACAATCAGTTTAGGGGTACTGACAGAGGAATAGCAGGCATCAATAAAGGAGAGAGAGGCGAGGAAAAAGTACATGGGGGATCCCAATGATGGGCTTGCAGTGATGGTGACCATGATGAGGACATTTCCTACAATAGAAATGATATAAATGACGAAAAACACAGCAAATATGATTTTCTGCATCTTCAGATCCTCTGTGAGTCCCAGTAGAAGAAACTCTGTCACATTATTCATATTTTCTATGTCTTTCATGTGATGGTTAATTACATTACCTGAAAAGAAAACAATTGTTGTTAATGTAAACTTGAATTCATTAAACTTATCCATTCTAATAAATATTAAGTGAGCGTGAATTACATTGCATTATGAATTCTTATGAGATTTTTTATGAGATAGAAAAAAAAGTCAGAGTTTTTGAGGATTACTCAAATTGCCTCCCTGGTGAAGATTCTGGTAAGAGTATAGACATGAGAATCTACTGTAAATGAATAGGTAGGAGAACACGTGTGTACACTCAATCGTCTGAGATGACTAAGAGCCTAACTTGAAGTAGTAGATCACATGCAGAGTGGCAGGTAAGCAAGAAAAGGGAGGTAAAACAGGGAGGTAAAGGATGTGAATGCAAAGGTAAGGGATTTTCCCTTTATTTTTAAGAAATAGGAAACCATGGAGAGTAATTGAGAATATGAGTGGAAGGATGAAGAGGAATTTGAGGAAGGGGAATCATTTACACTGCTGTAGCAAAGATCTTTGTGTGTCTTGGATAAAGTGGCCTGAGGTTCATTAAGGGCATGGAAGCCAGACACAGTAACAGGGCATTGGTGAAGGGAGTGTAAGGAAAGTACACTGTAGCTACTGTAAAAGAATTCATTTACTTGTTGTCTACATCCAATAATCAGATAGATAACAGCTAATAATACGTGCTTTTTAATGATTGATGGCTATGTGCATGGCACAGAAGTAAGTGCTTTGTACCTATGATCCCATTTACTCCTGATAACAATCTGCGTGGTTGGTATTGTTTCATCCATTTTGCAGGTAAGGAAACAATCTCAGAGACTTATGTTGATAATGATAGAAACAATTATAATAATAAATAAAAGTGAATATTTAGTTTGCTTTAAGTGTTTTTGCAGACATCTGCCTTTTTAATCCTTACTACAAACCTATGATATGATTACCACTCTCATTTTTATACTTATTTTATACATCAGGAAATAGAAGCATAGAGAAGTTAAGGCTCCTGCCCAAGACCAAGCAGCTAATAAAAGGCAGAGCCAAGATTAGGTCAAGATATATGTTAACTCTTTTTATCCTGTAAACTCTTAACCCATGCCCTACATTGTTACAATTAACAATGTTGAATTACTAATCTCTTTTTTATATGACCTTAATAATTATAATTACTTTAATACTTTTTCAGATGCAAGTGTATATGAAGCAGTCTCATCAGCCAGACACACACACGTGCACCGACACACACACACATACACAATGCCATGTTTGAACTCCCAAAGATCAAATATTGCACTCATTGGAAGTGTTTTTATTTTGACTTTTCCCTCAGATACAGTTCTCCCTTCTCCAATCCCCTTCCAAAGCATGGACCCCCAGACTCTTCTGCAAAATGTTGCAAATGGCTACCACAGTGATTAAGTGTATTCGTTTGAAAACCAGAAAGACCAGACTACAATCCTGATTCTTCCACTTGCAACATCTTTTATCCAGTGTGCATACTTCTTTCCTCACGTATAAAGAGAGAATAGTAATGTCCACTTCACAAGTTTTATGGTAATTGTTTAAGGGAACATATATGAGTATAACCAAGGCAGTGCTGTAGACACACGTAGGGTTTTCATCTATTTCTGTGACTATGTATGCTCTTAGGAGATAAGAAGAACTGACATTATGAATAAAAAAACAAAGAAAGATTTAACCATGCAATAAGCTCAAGATGAATCATCCCGAATTTTACTTTTAAAGAAACTGCACAGACTCATCCATAGCACTTAATCCCAGGAAGGGAGCTCCATGTTCGTGCTTGGACAAAAGAGCTGATGATTTACGTCATTTAATATTAATATTTATGTCTTCTGTGTGTGCAGTGTATTTAAAATTTGTTTTCATTCTCATGATTAGTCTTGGTTACTAAAGGAGGTGCCTCATTGCAAAAGTATGGTGTCTCTTGTCAGAGAGCTGAGTCCTACTATCTGCTTAATTTTGATGAGTCTCAAATTTTTCGTCTGTCAAATTAGGTTAATGATATTTACCAACTATCTTTTGAAGAATTGGAGTGAGCATGAAATGTATTACTATATTAGAAAAGTGTTGAAACATAATGATTACTATATATGAAAAGTACCAATCTTTGATAAGCATCACCATTATTGAAAAACTTACCTTATAGTCTTAGATGATCTTGATATTTGTGGGTGTGCAGAAAAAAATCCATTTTCAAATTGAGCTCATCTTGGGATAGGTAATTTTCAATATGAAATATATGACATGCTGAGAAAGAGACTATTCAGACAATTTAATATCAAATCAATAGTTGATAAGTGTTTTCACAAGTCTAATTCTTTCCTTTTAGCCTAAAGCTTCAAAATATTTTGACCGCAAACCTTGAATTCGAATTTTGAATGGATTCATTTGAAACACTGTGAGGAAATATCTTTTATAAGTGGCTCTGTTCCGTTTGAAAAAGGCATCAAGTGTGGAGGAAACACATTCAAATGGGTCATTCCACCTATGATGAATCTTGTTCTGGAGACATGCACAAAAAGAGACATTTTCACCTTGCGCTGCATGGATATTTAAAGAGGTTTCCGTAAAGATTCAGGGACCTTGTCTTGTATCTGCTACTTTCCCCCCCAGGAATTAATTATCTCCTTTGATAGAAAAGCTTTGTCTTAGAAGCAGGTATTCTCCGATAGCTGTTTTTCACATTCCTCAGAGGGCTATAGAAGTAGACAGAAACTCTAAAAGTCTCCTGATAGCTATCTCTGGGTCTCAGGTGATGACCGATATGGAATATCAGGGAGCATTAGAACGGGGAGGGACAACGAAAACAGAACAGAGTTCCAGCTTGTTCCACGTCCTTGTCATTGATGTGGTTAGTTATTTTCCTTTTAGTCATTCTAGGAGGTGTGTAGTGGTGAATTATCATGGTTTTAATTTGCTTTCCCTGATTACTAATGAAGTTGAGCATTTTTAAAATTTTCATGTTATTATTGGCCATTTGTATATCTTATTTCTTGAAGTTTCTGTTCAAGTTCTTTGCACAATAAGTATTCTTTACATATTCTAGATACAGATCTTTTCTCATATGTATGTTTTATATATATAAACATAAAAATACATATTTATTTACAAAATTTTGTATACAAATTTATAAATAATATTTTTGTATTTGTTAAAAATGTATATATGCAAAAATATATGAAATTATATATATGTATTTTATTATTTATTTTATTTATACATAAATATATATATATAAAGTTTACTATTTAAAATATTATATATGTATATAATATTTTCCTAGTCTGTGGATAGCCTTTTCAATTCTTAAACAGTGACATCAGATGAGCAGAAGATTTAAAATTTGGGCAAGGTCCAATTTGTAATTTTTTCTTATGGTTCTTGCTTATTGAGCCATATGTAATAAATAGTGATATACCTCAAAGTCAAAAGTATTTCTTCTAGAATATTTATAGATTTAACTTTAACATGTAGATTTTTAGGTCTCTGACTCGTAAGTTAATTTTTGTGTATGGTGTGAGGTAATGGTTGATGTTCATTTTTTTCCAGATGCATATCCACTCATGCAGCACAATTTGTTGAAAAGTCTATGCTTTCCCCGTTGAAATATCTTGAATCTTTATAAAAATTCATATAGTTAGTCTATATCTGGAAGGCCTATTATATTTCAATGATTTACATGTTTATCCTTATGTAAACAGCACACAGTATGGACTGTGGTAGCTTTATAGTTAAGTCTTGAATTTAGGTAAAATAAGTACTCAAACTGTGTTCTTATTTTTTAGAATAATTTGCTATTCCGGGTTTCTTTAAAATTTGTATATTTCTATAAATATCAGAATAGGTTGTCAAAGTCTCCAAAAACATTGTTTTGTTTTTACCAGATTGCATTGAAATTCAAAAAGTAATATGGTAAAAATATTGAGTCTTTTAATCCATCGACATAACATATCTCTCCATTTACTTATATATTTAGTTTTTCTCAGCAAATTTTTCTGGTTTTCATCTGCGGGTTAGGACCTCTACAAATACATATTTTTAAAATATATTTTAAAAATTTATCCCTCAAATTTTGTGTTTTTAAATAGTATTTTGCATAAAATTTTGTTCTAATTTAAATTTCTAATTGTTACTATTATAGAAATGCATTTGATTTTTTATATTGACATGATATCTTGCGAACTTGCTAAATTTATCAGACCTATCAGATTTTTTGTAGAAGCACTTAATATTTTTTACCTCTTACCACATTCATGCTATCTGCACTAAATATAGTTTTACAATTTTGCTTCTTCCTTTCTAATACGTATGTGTTTCATTTCTTTTTCTTACCTTGTTGCAATGGCTGGGATGTAGAGCACAATACAGAAGGAAAGTGGCGAGTGGGCAGCCTTGTACTGTTTCCAGTCTTAGACAGTATTCACCATTATGTGTGATGGTAGTTGCAGGGTTTAAACATGTGCCTTTTCATCAGGTTGAGCAATTTCCTTTATATTCTTCACTTGCTAAAAATTTTTAATGTAATATCATATATATAAATTAAATTTATCAATTTTATTCATTTATTAAAATGATCTTGTGATTCTTCTTTTTATTGTATTAGTTCAGTGAATTACGTTTATTGATTTTTAAATGTTAAACCAGCCTTTTTTTCCTGGGATAAATTCCATATGGTCATGGAGAATTATTATTTAAAAAAAAATTGATGGATTTTATTTACGGGTATTTTGTTTAATATCTTGGTGCCCATATTCATAAGGAATATTTGTCATTTTCTTTCTGATAACGTGACGACATTTAAGCAATGTTGGCTTCATAGACTGAATTGCAAAATGTTCTCTTCTCTGTTTTCTGAAAGACTTTGAGTAGAATTTGTATTATTATTATTTTTTAATGTTTTGTGGAATCCGATATTGCATTAATTGGGCCTAGAGTAATTTTTGAGAAAGATTTTAACTTCAAATTTAATTTCTTTAACTGATACAGGATTATAGATTTGCCATTTCTTTTTCAGTCAGATTTTGTAATATTTTTCGAAAATATTGGTTAGTTTTTTTTGTTTGTTTTATTTTGACTTGCAGTATTCATTCTCATCCTATATTACTTATTCTTCCTTTTCTTTTTTTAAAAATCATTTTATTGAGGTCATGTTTGCTTTTAACATTCTGTACGTCTCAGGTGAACATTATGATATTTCAGTTTGTGTATAGTCTGCATCATGTTCACCTTCAATAGAGTAGTTTTATTTCGTCACCATACATATGTGCCCTTTTAACTTTTTTGCCCTCCCCCATCCCCATCCCCTCTGGTAACCAGCAATCTGTTCTCCTAATCTATGTGTGTGTTTGTTTATCTTCCAAATAAATGAAATCATACAATATTTGCCTCTCTCTGCCTGACTTATTTCACTTAACATAATACCCTCAGGGTCCATCCATGTTGTCACAAATGGCAAAGGTTTGTCTTTTTTATGGCTGAGGAGTATTCCACTGAATATATATGCTACATTTTTATCCCTTCATCCACCAATGGGCACTTGAATTGCTTCCACACCTTGGCTATTGTGAATAATGCAGAGATGAACATACGGGTACGTATACATTTTTGAACTATTGATTTCACGTTCTTGGATAAATACCCAGTCGTGTAATAGCTGGATTATACTATATTTTTATTTTTTATTTTTTGAGAAATCTCCATACTCTTTCCCACAGTAGCTACACCAGTTTGCATTCCCACCAGCAGTGTGTGAGGGTCTGCTTTTCTCCACAACCTCTCCAACACTTGTTATTGCTTGTCTTTTTAATTATAGCCATTCTCACAGGTATGATGTGATATTTCATTGTAGTTTTAATTTTACACTTCCCTAATAACTAGTGATGTTGAACATCTTTTCATGTACCAGTTGGCCATCTGTATATCTTCTTTGGAAAAATGTTCATATCTTCTGCCCATTTTTTGATCAGGTTGGTCTTTTGTTGTTGTTGAGTTATAGAAGTTCTTTGTATATTTTGGAGATAACCTCTTATCAGATATATGATTTACAAATATTTTCTCCCAGTTTGTGGGCTGTCTTTTCACTTTCTTGATGGTTTCCTTTGTTGTGCAGAAGCTTTTTGATCTGATGTAGTCCCATTTCTTTTTTTTTTTTTCTTTTCTTTCCCTTCCCTAAGTAGACATGGTATTTGAAAATATACAGCTAAGATTGATATCCAGAAGTGTACTGCCTAAAATTTCTTCTAGAAGTTTTATGCTTTCAGATCTTACATTCAAGTCTTTAATCCATTTTGAGTTAATTTTTGTGTATGGTGTAAGATAACGGTCTACCTTCATTCTTTTGCATGTGGCTGTCCAGTTTTCCCCAAGACCACTTATTAAAGAGATTTTTCTTTCTCCATTGTATGTTCTTGGGTAATTTGTCAAAGATTAGCTGTCCATAGATGTGAGGTTTTATTTCTGGCTCTCAGTTATGTTCCATTGATCTGAGTGTCTGTTTTTCCACCAGCACAATACTATTTTTATTACTATAGCTTTGTAGTATATTTTAAAATCAGGAATTGTGATGCCTCCAGCTTTGTCATTTTTTTCAGGATGGCTTTGATTATTCAGGGTCTTTTTTTTGTTTCACATAAATTTTAAGATGCTTTGTTCTATTTCTGTGAAGAATGTCATTGAAATTCTGATTGGGACATATTAAATCTGTAGATTGCTTTAGGTAATATGGACTTTTTAACTATGCTTATTCTTCCAATCCATGAGCATGGAACATCTTTCTATTTCCTTATGTCTTCTTCAATTTCTTTCAACGATTTCTTCTAGTTTTCAGTGTATAGGTTTTTCACCACCTTGGTTAAATTTACTCCTAGGCATTTTATTCTTTTTGTTGCAATTGTAAATGAGATTGTGTTCTTGATTTCTCTTTCTACTAGTTCATATAGAAATGCAATAGATTTTTGCATGTTGATTTTATACCCTGCAAATTTCCTGTATTCATTAATTATTTGCAATAATTTCTTGGTGGATTCTTTAGGGTTTTCTATGTATAGAATCATGTCATCTGCAAATAGTGAGAGTTTTACTTCTTCCATTCCAATTTAAATCCCTTTTATTTCTTTTTCTTGCCTAATTGCTCTGGCTAAAACTTCTTCTACCATGTTGAATAAGATTGATGAGAGTGGGCACCCTTGTCTTATTCCTGTTCTCAGAGGAATAGCTTTTATTTTTTCACTATTGGGTATGATGTTGACTGTGGGTTTGTTACATATGGCCTTTGTCATGTTGAGGTACTTTCCTTCTACACCCATTTTATTAAGAGTTTTTATCATAAATGGATGTTGGATGTTGTCAAATGCTTCTCTGCATCTATGGAGATCATCATGTTATTTCTATTCTTCATATTATTAATGTGGTATATCACATTGATTGATTTGTGGATGTTGAACCATCCCAGCATCCCTGGAATAAATCCCACTTGATTGTGGCATATGATCCTTTTAATGTATTGTAGTGTTTGATTTGCTAATATTTTGTTCATGATTGTTTTTTGATCTGTGTTCATCAGCATATATCGGCCTGTAATTTTCTTTTTTTCTTGTCCTTGTCTGGTTTTGGTATCAGGGTAATGTTTGACTTGTAAAAGTAATTAGGAAGAGTCCCATTATATTCAATTTTTTAGAATAATTTAAGAAGGATATAAATTAAATCTTCTTTGCATGTTTGGTAGAATTCTCTAGAGAAGCAATCCAGCCCTGGAATCCCATTTTTTTGGGAAGTTTTTGATTACTGTTTTAATCTCTTTGCTTGTGATTGGTCTATTCAGATTCTCTATTTCTTCTTGATTCTGTTTTGGGAGGTTGTATGATTCTAAGAGTTTTTGCAGTTCTTCTAGTTTACCAAGTTTGTTGGTGTATAGCTTTTCATAGTATTCTCTTATAATCCTTTGTATTTCTGTGATGTCTATTGTAATTTCTCCTCTTTTTTTTTTAGGAGGATTGGCCCTGTGCTAACATCTGTTGCCAATCTTCCTCTTTTTCTTTTTTTTTTCCTCCCCAAAGTCCCAGTACATATTTGTGTATCATAGTTGTAGAGTTGTAGCTCTTCTATATGGAACGCCACCTCAGCATGGCTTAATGAGCGATGAGTAGGTCCACACCCAGGATCCAAACCAGCGAACTCCAGGCCACAGAAGCAGAACATGTGAACTTAACTGCTATGCCACCAGACCGAGCCCTTTCCTCTCATTTCTGATTTTATTTGAGTCTTCTCTCTTTTTTTTCTAGTGAGTCTGGCTAAGGGTTTGTCAATTTTGTTTATCTTCTCAAAGAACCAGCTCTTGGTTTCATTAATCCTTTCTATTGTTTCCTTAGTCTCTGTTTTATTTATTTCTGCTCTGATTTTTATTCTTTCTTTTCTTCTACATACTTTGGGCTTTGTTTTTTCTTGTTTTTCTCATTATTTTAGATATAGAGTAAGCTTATTTATATGAGATTTTTCTTGTTTTTTGAGGTAGGCCTTTATTGCTATAAATTTCCCTCTTAGTACCACTTTTGCTGCTTCCCATATGTTTTGGTATGTTGAGTTTTCCCTTTTCTCCAGGTTTTTTGATCTCTCCTTTGATTTCTTCATTGATCCAATAGTCGTTCAGTAGCAAGTTGTTTAGTCTCCACCTGTTTGTAACTTTTCCAGCTGATTTCTTGTAGTTGATTTCTAGTTCATACCATTGTGGTCAGAAAAGATGCTTCATATGATTTCAATCTTCTTAAATTTATTGAGACTGCTTTGTTTCTCAACATATGGGTCTATCTTTGAAAATATTTCATGTGCACTTGGGAAGAATGTGCATTCTGCTGTTTTTGGATAGAATGTTTTATATACATATAAAGTCCATCTGGTTTAGTGTATCATTTAAGGCCACTGTTTCCTTGTTGAATTTCTGTCTGAATGATCTATCCATTGACGTAAGTGAGGTATTAAAGTCTCCTAATATCATTGTGTTACTGTCATTTTCTCCTTTTAGGTGTGTTAACAGACCTGCTCCACATACTTTGGTGCTTCCGTGCTAGGTGCATATATATTATTAAGTGTTATGTCTACTTATTGGAATGTCTCTTTTATCGTTATATAATGCCCATCTTTCTCCCTTGTTATCTTTTTCGTCTTGAAGTCTATTTTTTCTGATACAGTTATGGCTACTCTTGCTTTCTTTTGGTTGCGATTTGCTTGCAGTATCATTTTCCACTCCTTCTCTCTGAGCGTCCATTTGTCTTTAGATCCGAGATGTGTTTCCTGGAGGCAGCATACTTTTGGGTCTTGTTTTTCAATCCACCCAGCCACTCTGAGTCTTTTGATTGGTGAATTCAATTCATTTATATTTAGAGTGATTATTGATATATGAGGGCTTAATACTGTCATTTTATCTTTTGTTTTCTGATTGTTCTCTATTTTCATTGTTTCTTTTTCCTTGTATTTCTGACAGTCAGTTCAGTTTGGTGGTTTTCTGTGATGTTTTTATCAGCATTCTCTTTATTTATACTTTGTGACTCTGCTCTGATTTCTTGTTTTGTGGTTACTACAAGGTTTGTATGAAAGAGCACATAGATAAGATAGTCCATTTTCTGATAGCCTCTTATCTCCATTAGCTTATGAGATTCCATCCTTTTCCTTTTACCCTTCTATATTTTTGTTGTCACAAATTACTCTTTCTTGTGTTGTATATAAGTTTGTGACCAAACTGATGTGTTTATAGTTATTTTTGATGCCTTCTTTCCTTTTATCGTTTATGTTATAATTAAATGTTTACTAACCTATTCTGATATAGAGCTGCAATTTTCTGATTTTTTTCTGTCTATTTATTTCCTTGCTCAAAGCTTTGTAAACCTTTGTCTTTTTGTTTCAGGTAGGAGGGATTCTTTCAACATTTCTTGTAAGGCAGGCCTAGTGGTGGTGAGCTCCATTAACTTTTGTTTGTCTGGGAAAGCTTTTATTTCTCTGTCATATCTGAAGGATAATTTTGCTGGATAGAGTATTCTTGGCTGATAGTTTTTGTCTTTCAGTATTTTGAATATATCATTCCACTTTCTCCTAGCTTGCAGGGTTTCACCTGAGAAATCCAGTGAAAGCCTGATGAGGGTTCCATTGTAGGTTATATTTTCTCTCTGGCTGCCCTTAATATTTTCTTTTTCATTGACTTTTGATAATTTTATTATTACATGCCTTGGAGAAGGTCTTTTTGCACTGAGGCAATTAGGAGTTCTCTTAGCTTTAGGTACTTGCTTGTCCAGTTCCTTCCCCAGGTTTGGGAAGTTCTTAGCTATTATTTTTTTGAAAAAGCTCTCTGCTCCTTTCTCCCTCACTTCTCCTTCTGGGATACCTATTATTCTTACATTACTTCTCCTAATTGAGTCATATATTCCTCATAGAATTTCTTCATTTTAAAAAAAATCTTAATTCTCTCTCCTCCTCCGTGTGAATCATTTCTTGATTTCTATCTTCAAGCTCTTTAATTCTCTCTTCCATATGGTCTGCTCTATTTTTTTTAATTTTATTTATTTATTTATTTTTTTGTGAGGAAGATCAGCCTTGAGCTAACATCTGCCAGTCCTCTTTTCTTGTTGAGGAAGACTGGCCCTGGGCTAACATCCATGCCCATCTTCCTCTACTTTACATGGGACGCCACCACAGCATGGCTTGACAAGCGGTGTGTCAGTGCACGCCTGGGATCCGAACTGGTGAACCCTGGGCCGCTGCAGCAGAGTGCCTGCACTTAACCACTTGTGCCACTGGGCCGGCCCCCTGGTCTGCTCTATTGTTAATGCTTTCTATTTTATTTTTCATCTCAGTAATTGTGTTCTTCATCTCCAGCATTTCTACTTTTTTGTTTGTTTGTTTGTTTCCATCTCTTTGGTGAACTACTCCTTCTGTTCATTAATTTTATTCCTGATCTCGTTGAACTGCCTCTCTGAGTTTTCTTATTACTCATTGGGTTTCTTCAGGACAGCTATTTTGAAGTCTCTGTCAGTTAGATTGTAATCTTCTGTGACTTCAGGTTCTGGAGAGTTGTCCTTCTCCTTCTGTTCTGCTGTGTTATTGTAGTTCTTCATGATACTTGTTGAATTGATCCTCTGCTGGTGCATGTGTGGTAGTAACCACATTTCTTATTTGGGTTTGGCTTTGGCTACTTTGGTTCTGAGCTGTTTCTGGTTGTATTTGAGTGCCTGCACTTTCCACCTTCCACTGACTCTGCCAGAGGCATCATCAATGCCCTCCTTGTGCCACTTGTGCCTCTGTGGTTGCTGGTGCCTTGCTGCTTTAGATGTCACTGCAGTCTCAGGTGTTGCCAGCAGGGTCACCTGGCTGCAAGCACTTCTGCTGCTTCTGGGGTTGCCTGGGTCTCATGTTTCAACACTTGCTCTCTGTGGGGTCTCCACGGTCACACGTGCTGCTGCCCTATGCTCCAAATGTCTGATGCTCCTGGGTTATATTGGGGTGCTGGCAGCACCACAGCCAGGGGTGCTGGGTTCACAGGTGTTGCTCTTGCTGTCAGGGATCCAGGTTCTTATATGTAGCCCCTGCTGCTGGTAGAGCCAGTGGCATGGGTGTCACCACTGGGGCTGAGTCTCAGGTTCTGCTGTGGTTCCTGAAACCTCAGGTCACAGGTGCCACTTGCCACTGCTGGGGGAGGAGAAGGGGCTAATCTGTAAGTGTTGTTGCTGCTCCTGTAGTCTCTGGTCACTGGTGTGTGCCGGTGTGTTTTTTGAGACCTCATGTCAGGGCACACTTCTACTGCTTGAGAAATTCACATTTTGGTTGTTGTCCCCACTGCTGGAGAGACCAATGCCACAGCCAGGGGCGGAGGAGGGGGCTGGGTCACTGACACCACTATGTGTCCTGAAGCATCAGGATGTGTGCATCACTCACCACCATTGGGGGGGCAGGAGCCACAGCTTCTGGTTACTGGCACTGGCATACACTGGTCGTGTGCTCTGAAACCTCATATCAGGGCACTCTGCCCCCATCAGGGAAATTCACATCTTGAGTGTTGTCCCCACTGCTGGAAATACCAGCACCACTGCCAGAGACAGGGTCACTGGCACCACTCTGTGTCCTGAAGCCTCAGGACATGTGTGCCACTTGCCACCACTAAAGGGGGCAGGGGCCAAGCCACGAGTGCAGTGTTTGCCCTTGCAACCTGTGGTCACTGGTATGTGTGCTAGTTTGAGGATCTGCATTTTTGGTTACCACCACTGAGGGAGGGAGGGGGGCTACTCCCCTTATTCTATTGCCCCCTAGAAGTCCAGTCTGCCCACCGTCAGATGTGTAGATGCATGGATCACTCTGGTGTTCTGGTGCACAGGGAGTCCGTTTTTGGTTACTGGATGTCTGACTGGTTGTGATTTAGAGGGGAGAGACAAAGAGAATGACGCACTCAGTCATGATGCTGATGTCACTCCTGAAAATATTGGTTTTTAAGTTCTTAAATTTACTCAATTTAATTTGTTCATAGTATTTCCTACTATCCTGCTAATGTCTGTAGAATCTGTAATGCTGTAGCTATTTCACTCTTGGTATGAGGAATTTGCCTATTTTTTCTCCTTTTTCCCCTCTCCTGTATTTCCTCTCTCTCCCTCTCCTCATTATTTTAGCAAAGACTTTATCAGTTTTGTTGATCTTTTCAAAGAATCCACTTTTTGTTTCATTGATTTTTCCATTGATTTTTTATTTTCTAATTCACTGATTTCTTTTCTTATCTTTATTATTTCCCATCTTTTATTTACTTTCTGCTTAATGTTCTTTTATTTTTCTAGATCTATTGGTCAAAGCCTTTGGTCATTGATTTTAAATGTTTCTTTGATTTTTTTTGTTGTTGTTGTTAAGAAGATTGGCCATGAGCTGATACCTGTTGTCAATGTTCCTCTTTTTGCTTGAGGAAGATTGTCTCTGAGCTACATCTGTGCCAATCTTCCTCCATTTTCTATGCTGCATGCCGCCACAGAGTGGGCTTGGTGAGTGGTGCATAGGTCTGCATCCAGGATCTGAACCCATGAATCCTGGGCAGCCAAAGTGGAGCGTGTGAATGTAACCATTACGCTGCCAGGCCAGCCCCTAAATATTTCTTTTTAGACTATGTACATATATCCAAATTCCCTATGAAGACTTTCATTGCTTCTGAGAAATTCAAATATGTTGTGAATTCCATTTTATGTATTTCAAAAAGTTTTTAGTTTGTTTTCTGAATTCTTTCTTTAATTGAGGTAAAATTCACTTAATGTAAAATTTATCATTTTAACAATTTAAAATGTACAGTCTATTGGCTTTTGGAGCTTTTACATATTGGGAAATCATTGTAAATGTCTAATTTTAGAACATTTTCATCACCCCACTCCAATGAAGCAGTAAATTACCATTTCCCCCTCTCCCTAGCATCTGAAACCACTAATCTGTTTTCTGTTCATATGGATTTACTTTTCTGGACATTTAATATACATATTACCAAACAACGTGTTGTCTTTAGTCACTTATTTTGCTAAGCGTGTTTTCATGGGTCATCCATGTTGTAACACGTGTAAAGTACTTCGTTCCTTTTTATGATGGAATAATAGTCTACTCTATGGGTATACCACAAATTTGTTGTCCATTCATCAGTTGGCAGAAATTTGTTTTGTTTGGACTATTATGAATACTGCTGCTGGGAACATTTGCATACAAGTTTGTTTGAACATCTGTTTACATATTTTAGATATATATATAGGGGAGGAATTGCTGGGTCTTGTGGTGATACTATGTTTACTCTTTTGAGGAACTGCAACTGTTTACTCCCAGTTCTACACCATTTTACAATCCCATCACCAATGTCCATGTTTTCCAATTGCACCATATTGTGCCAAAACTTGAGAATTTCTTTTCTTTTTCTGTATTATAGCCATCCAGTGGATGTGAAGTGGTTTCTCATTTTGTTTTGATTTGCATTTCCCTAATGACTACTGATGTTAAGTATAGTTTCATATGTTTGTTAGCCATTTGTATATCTTATTTGGAGAAATGTCTATTCAAATCCTTACACATTTTTTAATTAGTTGTTGGACTCTTTGTTGAGTTGTGAGTGTGCTTTACATGTTCTCAATGCAAGACGCTTATTGGATATGTGGTTTGCAAATATTTTATCCCAGTGTGTGGGTTTACTTTCACTTTCTCAATAATATACTTTGATGCACAAGAGTTTTTAATTTTGTTACAGTCCAATTTATCTCTCTTTTTTCCTTGTGCTTTTGTTGACGTATTTAAGAAACCACAGCCTAATCCAAGGTCATGAATTTTGCCTAATGCTTTCTTCTAAGAGACTCCACCTTAGCCTTCACTTCCTGCTTTCACAGAGCCTAAAGGTCAGTGGGTGATGAAAATTTAGTGTCTTGAACTTTTCTGAACATGTATCCAGCCCTGGTGATACGCATGGTGTTCTAGATTCCCTGGTACACACAGGAGTTTTTCAAAGCCTTTTTCCTGCCCCTTGTCTCCTCCCTCAGCCACATTCCTCCGAGGTTTTTCAATCTCTCTAAGGCCTTCCTTATCTTATCCTTTGTTTCAGGCTCTTGTGGTCAGTATATTTTCCTTTAAGTGGTTTTGGTAAAAACTTCCCTGGAAGTCATTCTAGTAGAGAAATTTCCAAGCCACATGAAGCAAAGTTCAGCCAGTGAGCCAATTCTTCAGGGAGTCACCATAAAATTCAAAACACACAATCACAATTCTTTGAGATTAAGGTCTGCATTGTTCACTCTGGCACCAGCAAGGTACATGAGGAATGTGGGCCACCATCCATTGCTGCCACTGAGCTGGGACTTGGGAAATGGTAAGTTAAAATGCCACAATGTTCTCTTTCCAAAATTTATTAACTTATTTCTTCACTAAGCATTTCCCTGGCTGTTGTAGCTTCTTGATTAGGTTCCATAATCCTGAAACTTTGGGAAACAGTTTAGCAGTAATTTGAATAGCTAAACATACACCTACCATATGACCCAGACTTTCCATTTTTAGGTATTTACCAAAGAATAATAAAAGCTTATGTATATACAAAGACTTATACATGAACATTAATAACAGCTTTATTTGTTACAGCCAAAATCTGTAAATAATCCAAAACTCTACCAATGGGCAAATGAGTAAGCAAATTGTGGCATAGCCAAACAATGGAATACTACATAGAAAATTATCAGAAATTTTAGTTACTTGATATTCTATTCTCTAATACTGTAAATTGTCTCTATTTTAATTGCATTTCTTATTGTTAGTTGATGGTATACAAAATTGTAAGTGAATTTTGTACATTAATCTTATATCAGAGACTATGCTGCTGTACTATTTCTAATAAAATCTATAAAAGTTTTGGATTTTCTATGTGAATGTGCATTTCATCTGCAAATAATGTCAGTCTGTTTCCTCCTTTCCATTTCTTATGTATCAGATTTTTGTCTTATTGTGCTGATTAAGACCTGTATCACAATGTTGAATGAAAGTAGTGATAGGAATGAATATTTTTCTCTCATTTTTGATTTTAAAGGGAATGTGTATAACTTAATCCCTTTTGGTTAGTGTTTTATGTAGGATTTTTAATAAATATTATGTTTCAGTGTTATGAAACTTTCTTAATATTATTAATATACTTGGGAGTATTAATATGTTAATCACTTAATGTGATAAGCATTTAAGTTGATTACATATTTTTATAGATATATTAAAATAATCACTTATTTTTCCTTTTAATTTCTAATTTTATAAATATGTTTATCAAGATTATAATAATAAACAATTCTAGAATATCTGGGATAAATTTGACTTGGTAATGGACCATTAATTTTTGTAGAAAGTTAGAGTAAGTTTGTTAATATTTTGTTGTCTCAATTTTTTTTTACAGTCTCAACTTTTGAGGCAAAAGGATCAGTAATTAATTGTATTTCCTTGTAACAATAGTCTTGCAAAAGAAAGAAATGATAGTTTGCTTTTTATTCTTCAATGGAAGATTTTGTATAGAAATAGGATTATCTATTTTGGAAAAATATAGTAAAATTTTGTAAATCCTTCTGGTCTGGTATTTCTCTAATGGAATTATCTTTAATTAATCATTTTTCTTACTAGTTATAGACTAGACAGGTTTTATAATTCTTCCTGAGTCACTTTTGGTAATAATTTTTTCTAGAAACACCTTTTTGTCTGCATTTTCAAAATTACTGGCTTTTAATTGTTGGTATTTTATAGTTCTTTAATCTCCTTTTTAATCTGTAGTTATATATGCCCTCATTAGTATTATTTATTTGCCTTTCTTCTTTTTTTGATCCACGTTTCTCAAAGTTCAACTATTCTGATAAGGTTTATTTCAAAGATCCAAATTTTGATTTTGTTCCTCTTTTCTTTGTACATTTTTCCCCATTAATTTCTACTATGATTTCTACTATGATTTTCCTAATTTCTTTTCTTCATGGTTCTCTAAACTGTCTTGTCTTCTAAACATAGAATCCTTTTCAGGTTTTCTTTTTTCCTAATGTAAAGGTTAGAATTTTTTTAAAAACACCACTATTGCTGCATGCTATAATCTTTGACATATAGTATGGTCCTTTTAGTTCAATTATAGGTTTTAAAATTTTCTAGTATGATTTATTTCTTAACAAATTAGATATTTAGCAGGGTATAGTTTTAATTTTCAAAAATTGTATATGTGTGTATATCTATATCTATATCTATCTGTATCTATTTCTAGATTTACACATAACTTTTATTGTGCTCAGAGTTTTGTATAATATCACTTCTTTAAAATATGTTGACCTAAAGCAATCCTGAGAAAGAAAGAACAAAACTGAAGGCGTCACGCTCTTTGATTTTAAAGTATACCGCAAAGCTTTAGTAATCAAAACAGCATGGTGTGGCCAGAAAAACAGACACACAGACCCATGGAACAGAATAGAGAGCCCAGAATTAAATGAAAACATTTATATATAGCTAATATTTGACACAGGAGCCAGAAATATACGATGGAGAAAAAAAATATTTTTCAATAAATGAGATTGATGGGGCCAGCCTGGTAGCCTAGTGGTTAAGTTTGTGTGCTCCGCTTTGGCGGCCTGGGGTTCACTGGTTCTGATCCCAGGTGCAGACCTACACACCGCTCATCAAGCCATGCTGTGGCAGCATCCCACGTACAAAGTAAAGGAGGATTGGCACAGATGTTAACTCAGGCACAATATTCCTCAAGCAAAAAGAGGAAGATTGGCAACAGATGTTAGCTCAGGGCCAATTTTCCTTACCAAAAAAATAATAATAAAAATAAAATAAATGGGATTGTGAAAACTGGGAAGCCACATGCAAAAGAATTAAACTAGACCACTATCTTACACCATGTACAAAACTTAATGTAAAATGGATTAAAGACTTGAATGTAAGACCTGAAACCATAAAACTCCTAGAGGAAAACATAGACAGTATGCTCTTTGACATCAGTCTTAGCAAGGAAACAAACCACCACCAACAAAAAAAGACAGCCTACCAATTGAGAGAAGATATTTGCAAATCACATGTCTAATAAGAGATTAATATTCAAAAAATATAAGGAACTCATACAACTGAAGAACAACAACAACAAAAAAAACTCAATTAAAAGATGGACAGAGGATCTAAACAGACATTTTTCCGAAGAAGACATACAGATGGCCAACGGGCATATAAAAAGATGTTCCACTTCACAAATTATTAGGGAGATGCAAAACAAAACCACAATGAGATATCACTTCATGCCTGTCAGAATGGCTATTATTAAAAAGACAAGAAATGAAAAGTGTTGGAGAGGATGTGGAGAAAAGCTAACACTCATAGACTGCTGGTGGAAATGTAAACTGGTGCAGCCACTATGGAAAACAGTATGGAGATTCCTTAAAAAATTGAAAGTAAAACTACCATAGGACCCAGGTATTTCACTTCTGGGTCTTTATCCAAAGAACATGAAAACACTAATTCCAAAAGATATATGTGCTCCTATGTTCATTGCAGCACTATTCACAATAGTCAAAACTTGGAAAAAACCTAATTGCCCATCAACAGATCAATGGATAAGGAAGATGTGGTATATATATATAAATATACAATGGACTACTACTTAGCCATAAAAAAGATGAAATCTTTCCACTTGCAACAACATTGATGGACTTGGATGATATTGTGATAAGCAAAATAAGTCAGATGGAGATAGCAAAATACCATATGATTTCAGTCACTTGTGGAAGATAACACAACAGCAACAACAAAGCAGCACATCTATACAGAGAATAGATTGGTGATTTACCGGAAGGGAAGAGGCACTTGGGGTGGGTGAAAGGGGTAAAATGGCACATACCCACAGTGAGGGATGGCAACTAGACTTTTGATGATGAACACGATGTAGTCTATACTATATTCGAAATATAATGATGTACATCTGAAATTCATATAATGCTATAAACTAATGTTACCTCAATTAAAAATAAATAAATAGTTAAATAAGTAAAATAAAATATTTTGAGGCCTTTTTAATGATTTAATGATTAATTTTGTAATATTCTATATGTGCATGCAAAGAATATATCTTCTTTGTTAGGTGTATAATTTTATATATGCTTCTGTATACTTTTAAATTGTGTTATTGAGATCTTTTGTATCCTTCTTGAGTTAATTCCTGAGTTACATATCAGTAGTTGAAAAAGGAACATTATAATATCCCGCTATGCAGTTGAAATTTTACTATTCTTCATGTAGATTTATCTTTGTTCCAGCGTTTTGAGACTATCTTAAGTGCACATATGAGTCAGAATCACGAAGCAAGGAGAAGACTGAGTCCAATGCCACGACTCAAGGTGATATGGTAAGAGATTATTTTCAATGTGTGGGGAACTGTCAGAAAACCACAAGGTATGCAATACCCTGGGGCCAGTAGGAGTTGAGTATGTTAGAGTACAATGCATGTCAAGAAAGGCAAACAGAGTGGAAACAAGTAGTTAAAATATAAAATAAAATAAACTTTGGAGGGACCTTGTATGGACCCATGAGGATCATCTGCTATGAACTACGGGCTATGATTTACTCAACCTGTTCCCTTTAGATTCCGCTGACCCTCCTCTCCCTCTCACCCAAGAGGGGAAAAAAGACAAAACAAAGCAAAACAAGTACAAGCTAAAATAAGAAAGAAAAACGATTATGCATTGTGGCATTTCCCAATTCTAACCAGTACTCAAATACTAGATGATACCAAATATCACGAAATGGTGTACGTGGCTTCTAAGTTTCCAGCTAGTGTAATTAAATATTGAGAAATTACTTCCAAATCTCCATCATAATGCCAATGATGTTAGGTTGATGAGGAAAATATTATTACTCTTCTGAGGCTCTCAGCATAGTTTTATAGTTGAATAATAAAGATTTCAATATTTATTAAATATATATTATGTACTTCAGTCTTTGAGGAAATTATTCTGAGAGAGAAGAGAGATAGAAAAACAAATATCCATAATATTTCATCAGCGCTATAATATTACAGACTATTGAACCATTCCTGTGATAACTCTCAAGAGATTAAAGGAAGTAAGTAAGTCTCACACTCATCTATATGCCCACTATAATAGTATTGGCTTTATTTTTATAATTACAACCACACACATTGGCTGCCGTAAAATGCTTGTGGGATTTTTGCCCTCTGGTCCCACTTGTGATTTTAATTCAAAGTATTCCCAGCAATGCTTTCCTAAAAGGTTATTTTGCATGGAAGAATCATGGTGGGGTCAGAGGCTTTCCACATCTATTTGCTGTTTCATAGCACAGTCTCAGAAAAATTAAAGGAACCAGCCTGAAGGATCACCTGATATTCCAAAGAAATGTAAAATCTTGCAGAAGGGAGCATTATGATTAGTTATATGTATATGTATTTAAATTGCTATAAAGTAATTGGAATTTTGAACAACTATTTTGTATAACATTTTGACTTCAGTAATTCCAAATTTTAACTTGAATTCTTCCAGATTAATTTTCTTGTTGGTTATTTTCAAGAGAGGGCATTCAAGAAAATCTGGATAATAATTTGAGGGCAAATGGAAGATTTTAAGCCTTTATTTGTATTTGTGAGAAGACATTTAAAAATAATGAAAAACGTATGGGCTTCCAAATCATACAGAAAATGTTTAGATACAGATTTTCTCTTAGAACTTGTGTAACCTTGGGTTCTACTTTCCTTCTTTGCAAAACAGGGACAATAATATAATAATATATACTTCATCAGGTCATAGTGAGGATTAAATGGTTGACAAGTGAGAAGTATTTAGTATACTGCCTAGAACATATAATTACTTATAAATGGTATCTAAACATTTTACTCTAAATACTTCAAGTAATGAAGGCCATAACTTTCAATTTCAAAATTTTTCTTTACTGTACATGTGATAGTTAAAGAAACAGAAAAATCATTTCAAATTGCCCGTAATGGATTTTTACACTATCCATGTACTCTCAATTCTTTAGTCATAAATCCCACTTCCCAAGAATCTTACTTCAACGTTTTTTTTTCTTTCAAACTGTACTTGATATGCCTTTGAAAACAATTCTTCACAGAGATTTTTCTCAAAGAATGTAAAGCTTAAAGGAGAGATTTTTGTGAGACACTATTCAACTGAAAGGTATGTGATAAGGTGGACTCAATATTCTTCACCCCAAAATCCCTGTGTATCTAAATATATATGTGTGTAGGGTTTGTGTGTGTGTGTGTGTGTGTGTGTGTGTGTGTGGAGACAGAGAGAGAGAGGGTGAGAGAGAGGACAGGGAGAGAGAGAACAGGGAGAGAAAGAAAGGAAAGAATCTCAGGGAGATTTTATGGATTAAAAGGAGACCAGAAGTAAAATGATCTGAGGATGGGACTGGGGGACATGTCTGTATGAAGTAGCTTGTTCCCAGGATTTCTAGTAGAGAGTCTATGGGCACTGCTTTGAAGGATCTTTTCTGTGTTAGTCTGTATTTTCCCAACTGATGTTCAATCATTGTAATTTAGGCAGCACTGGCCCAAATGTTAAGAGATGCTGAGGCTTGCACCAATGTTCAGGAAACATTCTAAACCAAAAGTTGCACTTTCTAAGTTTTGATTCTCTAATTTTTCTACAGTTTGTACTATGATTTTAAAGTTATCTTTAGATTTCTTTACATCTTTGATCAGATTCTTCCACATAAATAAAAACTAGGTTTGGATATTCTCAATATGTACGTAAAAAAGTACTTTGCTAAACTCTGCTTTGAACCCAGTATAAACTTACACCAACACTCATGTTTCTTCCTTAAACTTAATGTAGTCTAATGGATTCTTCAATTGATTCTCTTCTGTAGAATACAAAAATCCACAGATAAAATCAATTGTGGAAGTACTATTCCATGGAGTTGACAATTTAGAATCAAAAGCTCTTTATATTGGATATTCTTTGCATGAACTTCATTTATTTTACTCTTGGCACAAATAGACCCAATATTATTAGTTCTACTTACTAATTGAAGAAGGAGGCTCAGAGAGGATGAACTGCTCAATGCTAACAAGAAGAAACAGGACATATGAGACTGGATGCTTGTCTTCATGATCATTAGATGAGGAATCTGCCCACTACATCATATTGTTCCCCCACTGGTACTATTGAAACAATTTATTGAAATAAACAATCTTTAATTAAAAAGACATGATTTTGCTGTGGAGATATTTGGCATTTGGTTACGGGAAAAAGGTGATGGTTTCAACATACTCAACTCTCTGCTCCTAGGTATACTGCGTCAAGATGGCAGCACTGTTCTAAGTGTGAGTTGAAATAAGCAGGCTGCTCTTCAATCACACTGAGTTCTTCAACACGTCAACAAAAGATAACTAGCTCTCTAAAGTGTTTCTAACGTTTCAACAGTGACCTCTAAAATGTGCCTTTAGAATAATTAGCAAAAAGGAGAAGGTTTTATTTAATAATAACCTGTGTTCCTGTATTCAGCTGCCCAGCATTGTGCCTCCAGTTCCCTACGTCCAGCCTCTCCGTGTTCTGATCACACATACTAAGATCACACATACTAAGAAGGAGAGTCACTGAAACTACATTCAACTAATTCAGCTATGCTCTGCTATGATTAAGAACCTTCGTTTACTTTTATTTCAAGAATAAATATTTAGTTTCACTGGGTGTATAGAATGTTTGTTATTAAAACTTTATACATAAATGATAGGTAGCATAGAGACGGGGAGGGACTTGCTTTAAGTTATACAGGCAGTTATGGAAGGGATGGAGAAAGATCTCATATCTTTTATATAGGTGGACAAGAATTGGAATTTCATTTGGTCAACAGATAATGTTACATAGCTCATAAAAGCATGAAATCTGGCATCAGATGCAGTTTCGTCTTAGGTTGCTATTTAATATATGAAAGAATTGGTGTAATTAACTGAACCCTCCTATTTTTTGTTCCCCATCTCTAAAATGAGTACAGAATAGTATTATTGGATTGGTGTAAGTTAAATACATGCAAAATATTTACAAAAGTTCTAGACATAATATATGCTCTTATTAAATATCATTTGATATATAATGATGGCCGTAATCTAAAAAGTATTTAAAAGATTGTCTGTAATAAATCATGTATGACCTACATCTTTTTTTAATGTGTAAATCTCTCCAAAACTTAAAAAGTGCTACTAAAGATGTATTATGTTCTGTCCATTTCAGATGAATTGAGTTTCTGCTGTGTACTAGGAATTCAACTTAACCTCATGGAAAATCAGAACAATGTCACAGAATTTGTTTTCGTGAGGCTGTGGGGAAATAAGCAAATAGAGCTACTGTTCTTTTTCTTGTTCCTGCTCTGTTACCTGGCCATCTTAATGGGGAACTTCATCATCTTACTCACGATCACCTGCAGCCATCTAATCCAACAACCAATGTACTACTTTCTGTGCCACCTTTCCCTCATGGACCTCTGCTACACCTCCACTGTGGTCCCCCGGCTGATCAGGGACTTAGCGGCAGCAAGAAAAAATATTTCCTATAAAAACTGTATGACCCAGCTATTCACTGCCCACTTGCTAGCGGGTGTGGAAATATTCATCTTGGTGTCCATGGCCTTTGACCGCTATGTTGCCATTGTCAAGCCCCTGCAGTACACGGTCATCATGAACCGGCAGAGGTGTAACATGCTGATTATCGTGGCCTGGGTTGTGGGGTTCTGGCACTCTGTTGCTTTGCTGCTCATGGTACTCAGTTTGCCTTTCTGTGGTCCTAATCAGATCGATCACTACATATGTGATGTGAAGCCTCTTTTGAAAATGGTGTGCAAGGATATTCACATTGTTAGTATCTTAGTGATTGCTAATTCAGGGATGGTAGTGGTTGTCATTTTTTTTGTCCTAGTAGCTTCTTATATACTCATATTATATAATCTTAGGACACACTCCTCTGCAGGACGATGCAAAGCTCTCTCAACCTGTAGTTCTCATATAATGGTTGTAGTTTTATTCTTTGTGCCCTGTATCTATACTTATGTTCTACCTGCTGGGAGTGAGAACAAGGATAAGGAAATCTCTGTATTTTACACTGTGATTGCTCCCATGCTGAATCCTCTCATCTATACTCTGAGAAATGAGGAGATGAAAATCACCATGCAGAAGGTATGGTCTCAAATGGCACATTCAACATTAAAATAACTAAGATGATATCCATTGTGCTTTCAGTCCTGTGTCCCAAGAGCATTTATCATTTGAGATGTTATAGAAAATGTACAATCTTTCTTTGGGGAGTTGGAGTAAATGACCTCTGACAATATATGAGCCAAAGAAGCAAGTCACTGTGATCCAGAATGCAATGTGCCCTTGAAAGGGTCCAACTAGTTCCAGGTGTGACTACGTCGATTTGAGGAATGCAAGAAATGTCCTTGGAAAGCACATCTCTGATCATATCACTGCTCTCTCCAAAAATTGATATGGAACCTTATTTTCATTGATATAAAATCCAACCTTCTCACTTGTTTATCAGAATCTTCCAAATTGGTCTGAGTCTAACTAGCTAGTCTGAGAAGTCTCTACACGGGAGGAAAGTATGGTGTTACAATGATAGACTTTGGGGTCAGGGAGAAATGGATGCCACACTGACTCTGTAAGTTTTTATCTCTGTGTCTTGGCAATTTGCTTTAATTATTTAAGTTTCCATTTTTTAAATATCTACGAAATGGGTTAATATTATACTTCATAATGTTGTAGTACTACTGTGGCTAACACGTGAAGTTTTAGCATGGCGTATCGCATACAGGAAACTCATGTTATGTGATTTTCTCCTCCCTTTCCTTTCATCCTATGTTTCCCTGTGCTTGGATGCTTTCACCCAACTACACTGGACCCCTCTATAGTCTCCAAACACTTCTCTAAAATCTCTCACCTTTATGGTTTTATTTCGGCTATCTCCTCTGCTTACAATGCCTCCACCCCAATCCTTTAGTGTCCATGTCTTATATATCATTCACACTCCTAATTTTTTCTTATTCAAGTAGATTTTGCAAATCCGTCAACAAACCAAAAGTATTTCTTATACCTGCCCTGTTTTTTAATTGCTGTTCAGATTTACATTTACTGTATTTCAAATAGTCCTTTGCCCTAGAACAGTGTCTCTTCTTATGAACTGTGTTTTTCCAGTTTGACTTAGCCAGAAGATTATGTGCTCTATCTTTATTTTTCTTTGTATCTTTTTTACAACAATAAAGCTGGCATAAACTAAGATGTAAATAAACAGCTACTGAATTATATTCAAAGATACTATCTTCTCTTATTTGACTGTATACATTGTTCTTACATATCTAAAACTTCCTCTTTTGTCTTTAACAATCATGCATTAATAATAAAATAAGTAATGTCAGAAAGGCTAAAAATTTAAAATAAATCTCCTGTATCTATTAGGGAGGGAGTGAAATTCAGCTGACCTCAACCCCCATAACGTCTTTTAAGCTATTTATTTTTGCATTAAGGAGGTCCTACTATTTTAATCATTATTTACCCGTTTGTCCATTGAATGACTGAACCAGATCTCAGCTCAGTGCTTTGGTTTCCACTTCTCTAGACATTTCTCTCTGCCCAGGTGCTTGTCTTATCAGCAGAATGATTGCATTGCTTCTATATCACTTGTGAATAAAGACAGTTTACGTGTTCTTCTGCAATCTCGATGACTTTTTTTCATTAATGCCAGTTTAGCAAAATTTCAGGACATTGTATCATTGTAAAAAAAATTCTTGTGTTTTCTATTAGTACCAAACGGGAGCCGGCCCCGTGGCTTAGCCGTTAAGTGTGCCCGGGTTTGGACCCCGGGCGCGCACCGACGCACCGCTTCTCCGGCCATGCTGAGGCCGTGCCCCACATACACCAACTAGAAGCATGTGCAACTATGATATACAACTATCTACTGGGGCTTTGGGGAAAAAAAAGGAGGAGGATTGACAATAGATGTTAGCTCAGAGCTCGTCTTCCTCAGCAAAAAGAGGAGGATTAGCATGGATGTTAGCTCAGGGCTGATCTTCCTCACAAAAATAAATAAATAAATAAATAAATAAATAAATAAATAAATAAATAAATAAATAAATAAAAATAAATGAAACTTATATTTGTACCAAACAATCAGAAGATAATTTTTATGTCATATGTAATAGCATCAAAATACAAAATACTTAGGAATAAATATCACAAAATATGTGTGTGAAATGTACATGAAAACTATAGAAATTAGTTGAGAGAAATTAAAGTAGACTTAATGATAGAGAGCAATCCATGTTCATTGATCAGATGACAAGACCACATTGAGGTGTATTCTACCCCCTTTAAATTAATCTCAAATAAATCTACCCCCAAACTCAAAGCAGTCATTGTTTGCAATTTAAAAGATTATTCTAATATTTATATTGAAAATGAAAGGGTATATGTTAGCCCACACAACTTTATAAAAGAACAAAACTTGAAGAACTTACACTACTTGATTTAAAATATACTATAAAGCTACAGTAATCCAAGCCATTTGACATTTTCATAAATGTAGACAAGTAGATCAATGGAACAGCCTAGAGACTCCAGAAGTAGACTTGTACATTTACGGGCAACTAATTGTCAACAAAGGTCTGTAGGTAATTCAGTGAAGAAAAGATAGTCTTTCCAACAATCTTGATGGAATAATTGTACATCTACAAGCAGAAAAAGTGAAGCTCTACCTGTATATCATACCTCGTATAAAATTTAATTCAAATTAGATCCAGATCTATATGTAAAATACAAGTGTATAAAATTGTTACAATGAAACATGGGAGGAAATATTCATGATTTTAGATTGGGCGAAGAGTTCTTAGGATGCTAAAAAAGTATGTCCTAAGAAGGAAAAAAGGGGTAAATTGGACTTCATCTAAATGAAAACTTTTGCTGTAGGAATGAGATAGTTAATAGGGTGAACAAACAAGTTAAATGTTGGAAGAAAATATTTTAAAATTATATAATTACTAAAGAACTACTATTCAGAACATATAGAAGTCTTTCAAAACTCAGTAAGAAGAAAATGAACAACCCAATAAAAAATGGGTAAAAATGTTGAACAGATACTTCATCAAGGAAAACATGCCCATTGCAAATAAGCACATGAAAATATAGTACATATCATTAATCATTAGGTAAATGCAAATAAAAAACACTATGGTACTGCTACATACCCATTTGAATGGCTAAAAGTAAAGATTAACCTCACTGAGTGTTTGCAAGGATGCAGAACAAGCAGGACATACAACCTCCACAACTGGGGATGTAAAATGGTACAACTACACTGGGAAACAGTTTGGGAATTTCTTTAAAATACTAAATATACACTTCTTCTATGACCAGGCATTCTACTCCTTCACACTTTCCCAAGAGAAAAACAATCATTTGTCCATAAATATTTTGCACATGAATTACTATAACAGCTAATTAATGGTAGCCAAAATTTGGATTCAACTAAAATGTCTAAAATTGGGGAAATGGATGAACAAATTGTGGAATTTTCATAGAGTGGAATGACCTTGGAAATAAATAGGAAAGCACATTGATAAACAAAAGACATTACTGAATCTCAGAATATATAAATTGAGTGAAATAAGCCAGACACTCCTCTCCAAAAAGCAATGCATGCAATATGCTTCCATTTTCATAAAATTCCAGAAAATGCAAATTAATCTACTGTTCCAGAAACAGATCAGCGTTTTATTGGTTATGAGGGAGGAGAGGGAGGATAGAATTACAAAAGGGCATGAGAAAAGTTTAGAGAACTATTGATTCACTATCTTGATTTCGGTGATGATTTTATAGGCATATATATGTATATATATATGTCAAAACTTTCATATTATATATGTTAATTATGTATATTGTATTTCAATTATGCTTCAATATAAATTTGAAAATATATATTCTTGGAAGTGATCCTGTTACTTCTTTTCTGGCCATTCTGGGACTTCAGATTTAGAAGGGAATCCAAAGACTCTTCTCCAGTTATCTGTTCAAAAATGCATGTAAGCCTTATAGATACTGCACAAATTTACCACCTTCCACCTTTTGGAAAATTATGAAGAAATATCATTTTGGAAATAAGTCTATATAGCACATGAAACAGAAAGTATTGGAAGGGGATTCTAGAAAAAAAAAAGATGAAAAGAACAAAATCAACCCTCAGCAGAGCAAGTTAAGATGACCTGAAATGAATCAGGAATTGGGATTGTAAATGAGGCACTTGTATACATCTCTAAAGACCATCCTGGTGTGTTCATGTGTGTTATTGGTAGAGATATGACAAGCTATCTCCTTCTGCGTGTTGACACAAGCCAGCTTGAGGAAATTTGGTCAACATCAGACATTACGTTGAAATGGAAAACCAGTAAAACACAGGGTTCTGAGAGCCTTCATTCAGTAGTCATGGAATCTCTCATTTCCTCAGGGTTACTACATTTTCAAAGCCTGGAAGCAAGTAGTAAACTTACAAAAACCTGTTCCTTTCACTCACAGAACGAACATTCCTTTTTCTCTTTGTTTAGTGGCTATCTGAGCTAGTCATTTAACCCTTAGAGGCTTGTATTATCAGCACAGTAAAGGTGATACTACTTAGGTCAAAACATGCATTAGTGTGAAGATGAAACTATATAATGAACTTAAAGCAGGAAATAACTTCTCAATAAATTATTGTTAATGTTAATATTTTGTACCTAATAAGATACTATAAAAATTGATTTCATAAAAAAAATGTCTGAAGGAAACTTTTAATATACGGATTTATGTCTGAGAGAGAGGAATTGGTTAACTGAACTGGAAAAGGAAAGAAGAAAAGCTAGATGGCTAACCTAGTTAAAAAAGTTAGTAACCTAGTTACAAAGGAGATTGAGTAATTGACAGCACAAACCATGTCAGGGTTCTGATGGAAATAAAAAAGGAGAGGCTTGTCGCTAGGCTTCTGGCAACGTATTAAATAATATGCAAATGAGAACCCTGAATGAGAATTTGCTTTCTCAGATATCAATTCAATAAGGAACTGGTTTTGGAATGGACAAATAATATTTTTGGAAGAGAATTTAGAACCCAGAAATGTTTCTTAATATATATATAATGTAATACATGATAAATATATAGTTCTATGAATATATCCCCCATTTAGATTATATTCTCTGTCATTAGAGATTTTTCTCAATATATTTATTTAGCATGTATTTACTCAATAAATATTTATTGATTTTTTATTATACACCAGCTATTATTCTAGGAACACAGTAAAAAAAAATACACACCTACCCCTGCTTTTATTGAGCTTACGTTTTAATTGAGACAATCACTAAATAAGGTAAATATATAAAATGTATAACAGGCTAGATACTAATATGTCTAAGGATAAAATAAAGCAAAGCAGAGGAATACAAAGGGTGTGAATGTGTGTGGAACTTTTATATAGGTTGTCCAGGAAAGAATTTACTGAGAAGTTGACTCCTGAGTAAAGAATCAAGAAACTGAGTTGGCTAGCCATGCAAATACTTGAATGGAAAAATTTATGATGACACCCACAAAGAGAAAGTTCAGGAAATAGTGAGCAGACCAATGAAGTTAGATAGAATGAAAGTGGCAGAAATTAGCAGGAGAGGTAAGGTGAGGGATCCAAATTATCTGGAGCCTCCTAGGACTTACACTTTGACTTTGAATGACATTGCTCAGTTGCGATTAAAAAGTGAAGGCAAGTGCAGAAGAAAGGAGATCAGATTGAGGGCTGTTACAGTAATTCAGTGAGTGATGATGGGTATGTGAGTTCAAGGGAGAGGTCTGAGTTGGAAGATTAAAAATTTGGAGTCCTCTGCACATAGGGAGTATTTAAAACTATTAGATTATATGAAGTAACCAAGATCGAAAAGAAAATAGATTCAAGACATGACCCCCATGACTGTCTAACATAGAGAGTTTAGTGAGAAAAGTAAGAATCATGAAAAAAAAAACAAAACAACTGAGACACAGTTTTTAGACAAAAGAGGGAAACCTGCAGAGCATGGTGACCCCAAAGCCAAGTCAAAATGTCTGGAGGTAAAAACAGTGATCAATTCTGTGAAATCCTGGATATATCGACATGAAAGTCATTAACAATCTTGATACGAACAGCCTCAGTGACGTGATAGAGGGGAAAATCTGACTTGAGAGCTTACAATAAACCTGGGGGAGGGAAATTAGATACAGTGAGCACAGGAAGAAAAGAAATCAAAACTGGGGAAATTGGGAAGGGCAAGTAAAGACAAAAGAGGTTTTCGTTTTGCTTTATTTTAGATGAAAGAAATAACAGTTTAGTTTGTTAAAGGATACATATTTAAAGAGGATACAATTGTGATTTTCACCCAAAGAATGAATGGACATGTCAAAGATTTTGTTTAACTCAGTATTTACTGCAGAAACCAGTGAGATGTTGCCATCGGTTCAGAAAAGAACAAAATGTGCCACACTTTTATAGTCTGCTAAGGAGGGCTGAAATGAATTTATAAGTGGAAGCAAAACTAGCAAAATATCCACAGGGCTACAATCAAATTGCATTTCACTGAACATAGTTTGTATTTCCATGGGCAGCCATTATTGGCATTTCTATTATTTTCTAAGCATCAACTTCTCTATCTATAGAGTTGTAAAATATCCTAGTAAAAGACAATAAAAGAAGGATAACCTGAATGAAAGAGCTAGTAAGGTCATTCACTAAATTGCAAAGAATCTGATCATGTTTCCCTACAGTGTTATGCTGATATTAATGATCCAGCTGGAGAGAGAAATATTGCTGATGCAGAGAAAGACAGGAGAGTCAATGAAGTGGTGATGAAATGATGTTCTTGAGAAGGTGAGAAGGGAAGAGATTCAATGCAAAAGTGAAGAAGTTAAATTAGAAATTCTCTGGTATATGGTTGGTGTTACCAATGTCTTTTGCTCCTTATGTTTTAATAATCCCTGTTCAAAACTTTTATTCCAATAATAAAAATAAAAGAGAAACATTTGTATTAATTTTTGAAGTTTTATTTTTCAATAATACAAATCTGTTTGGCTGAGAGATAGAGCTTCTGAAATAGAGGCAAACTTTAAGGCTTTGTTGGTTCTCTTACCAGAGACTCTGTTAATTGTACGCCAGAAAGTGGTCTTTCATGTTTCTGCTGTGATGATGTTCTCTGACATGGGCACTGAACAAGCCTACTCAAGAGTTTTAGGATAACTGTCAAGAACTAGATAAAACACAACTTGGGAAGTATGTTCAGATATTTTTCAAGAATTTCTAGAATGTAATATTTTTAGTTTTATTTGTTGGACATTTTAAACTGAGGCACAGCATTATGCTATTTTTCTCCGTATATTCTTCACCCTTTTTAGGAACCCGCAACAACAACTCATCTGTGTTTGGTATGCCTTCCATACCAACCTGAAAACAGATTGTTATGCAATCATGTCATGTCAGTGGAGTTTCTAAAGATCTTTGAGATCCTCCCCTCTCCTAACTAATTATTCAGTGCCTTGATTTTGCTCCCAGCCATTTGTGATGCTGGGCAAATTTGCTCAAGGGTGACGTCTGGATGGAAAACAGTTGATGCATAACAGGGAATTGGACAATAAAAATAGCTCACGCTTATTGAGCACTTACTGTGTGACAGGTTGTGTTTTAACCCTTCACATACAATCCTCACAAGACGGTGGGTAGTGACTATTATCACTTCCATTTATAGATGCTTCATTGGGCATAAGTCCTCATAGTTAGTAAGAAACTCTGGGTCTGGAACTCATGCCCTTAACTGATACCCTATAAGGTGCTAGAATAACCCAGAGAGGAGCAGTTGATTTATATATGAACAGAGCTGAGAGAGAAAGTAATTTAGAACAAAAGAAAAATTTTATTGTGGGGCTTGACAAAGAGTCTTGGCATTGGGCATGTGAGAAGCCCCAGAATGCCACTGGCTACAAAATTATCAGAGTAGAAGTTACATTTTTTGAGAAATATTGTTGTGGAACATAAATTACATAATTTAAAGTATTTTGTAAGTGATGCAAGTAAAATATTGGAATTATTTTTTCACCTTTGTTTGGTGGCTGGAATTGGTTCATTGAATAGAGTCACACGCAAGAATGAGCTGTATGGGCTCGCAGTGCTGATGTGTATTGCACACTGTCTTTGAGGGTCTGCTGGTAAATATCTAAATTAGTTACACAGCCAAAGGACCAATAGGGCAGAGGAGACATAAATAAGAAAACTAGAAAAGAAAGCACAGCAGAGAAGAAACCTGAAAAAATCCAAGAAGTCATAAACTTTTGGTCATATTTGGGCCTATATATGTTGCTAGCTACAAGAGATAAGCAAACATTATGCATTTTAAAGGTTTCAGGGTAGAGAAGTCATATATTCAAACTCTGTGGTGAAAATCAGGGACTCTTTTAGTTTATTTCCTTACTTCCTATCATCCGGCACCAGAGTTTCTTTATGGCATTCTTCATCTCCATGTTTCTTAGTGTGTATATCAGAGGGTTGAGCATGGGGGCAATGATAGTATAAAAAAGAGCAAACACTTTGTCTTCTGGTAAAGTAGTTGCTGGTCGAATATAAATAAAGAGTAAAGGAGCAAAAAAAAAGACCACCACAGTGATGTGGGAGCTGCACGTGGAAAGAGCTTTGTAACGATTCTCTGCAGAGGTGGACCTGACAGTATGTAAGATCACAGTGTAAGATAGCAACAAGACCACAAAAGTCACCAGGCCCATCAGGCCCGAATTTGCAATGACCAGGAGACCGATTCTGCTTGTGTCAGTGCAGGCCAGTTTCAGCAAAGGATACACATCGCAGAAGTAGTGATCTATTTCATTGGGGCCACAGTAGGGTAGAAAGATGGCGAGGAGAAACTGACCAAAGGAATGTAGGAATCCCCGGGCACAGGAAGCAGCGATCACGGCATCACACTTCTGCCTGCTCATGATGACAGTGTAGTGCAGGGGCTTGCAAATGGCCACATAGCGGTCATAGGCCATCCCTGTGAGGATGAAGACCTCGATGCCCCCAAAGAAATGCATAGTAAAAAGCTGTGTCATGCAGCCATTGTAGGAAATGGTCTTCTTTTCTGCCAGCAAGTCAACGATTAACTTTGGGGTCACAGTGGAGGTGTAGCAAATGTCTGAGAGGGACAGGTAACTCAGGAAGAAATACATAGACTGGTTAATAAGTTGACTGCAGGTGATAGAAATCATGACAAGCAAATTTCCAATCAAAATTGCAATGTAACAAAGTAAGAACAGTGAAAAACAGAGAAGTTCTATTTCTTTTTTCTGAGAAAGTCCTAAGAGAATAAGTTCTGAGATGTTATTCCTATTTTCCATGATCCCAAGCAATTTGCAGCCACCTGAAATTACATAAATTATGAATCCTTATAATATATATTTAAATATAGTTAGTTATGCATACCATTCCTTGGCATGGGGCAGATTATAATGGAAAGGGTCCAAAGGTCAAAGAGAATAGAAATTTAATTTTTGTTTAGGAAGGCTTTCCTGCAGGTCTTTTTGTTCTTTTCTTGAAAATATTAATTACTGGTAAATATGTCAGGTACCTGAGATAAAGACTGTCGTTGTCAAATGCAGGATATTTGTTAACAATTCTATTAACATATATTATCAAACACAACTAGATATTATGCCCCAATAGAATGACAGAAATGGTACTTTTGGAGAAACAACAACAAAAATTTAGACACCTCTTTGTGATTCTCACTGTTTATTATTGAGAAAATACACACATAAATGAAACATTGAATGAAAATACAAAAAATGCAAATACACGAAGTATAGTATATGGATAATATTATCTGCGAGAAATGTCCTGCCGTATGTCCTATGTGGAAAGGTGATATACAGAAAAATCAACAATTGTATTTAGAATCATAAGGCATTTACCCACTGCTATAATCAGTTATATTTCTCTTGTGCTTAACTACAAATATACTTAATTTACAAATAAATTGTTACATTTAATAGTCAACCAAAAGAATAACAACGTGAGTATGATCATCTGTGTTTTTCAAAACATTATAATCTCAAATGCTTTTGACACTTAGCAAGGCAGTGAGGATGCTAATAGATTTAGCTTGGATTTTAGAGTCTCATGCAATGCCTTACCCACTTGCATAAATTGGCTTCTTTTGAATTGATGTACAAAAATTGTTCAATTCTTCCTAATCAGCCATACTGAAAATGTGTGCTCTTTTCAGTTTTCACATTACAAGTCTTAGTATCTCAGGCTGGATTTCCTCCCTTTCATTCCCAATATTTTTACTTCCTCCTCCTTGTCGCTGTTATAAAGTGATGTAGAATCAACTCTTAATGTCTTTTTGGTAATAACTATTAAGCCTTAGGACAAATAGATACCTTTCTGCTGGTAGAATTTCAAGCATCTTTGATAGACTAAGGAAGAACTATTAACAAACATTCCACTAAATCTTTCAACCATTCCACTAAATCGTATCATATATTCTCTATTTCAACTATATAAAACACTGAACCTTAGTATTTAAAATATTTTATGTTAATTACTTATAATGTCAGCACTAATCTGTTTATAGTTTATTTAAAAAATTATAACACTTCCCTCCTCCTTTTTCCTTTCAATGGAATTACCATTTAAATTTGTGTACATAACGTAGGGTTTTGAAGAGAGAAAATATAAACTTATCCAATGCATGAAAGTTAACATCAATTGTCACAAAATGACATTTTGACATCTTTTATACTGTGTAGTATAAAGGTATATTCATATAGTGTAAATGTATATTCATAGTGGTCAAATAAGCCATCTTATTCAATTAACAATTGCATTTTAGGCTTTTAAAATTATTCACAATAATTTAAAAAAATTTGTTGTTCTACTCTAACGTCTCCTAAAAATAGCATTCTTGTGATTTAGTGAAAAGAACTGTAAGTTAAATTTTAATCACATTCTAGTATTTACTTCACATTAAATTTGCTGCTGAGCTGATCAATTAAGTTTTCTCAGCCTTCTTTCCCTCACAGTTAGCCTAAAATCCTTCTCGATCCAGCCCACAGCAACTTTGTGAGATTTTTTATTAAATAATGGATCAAATCACCTTTGAAAAAGACAATGTAAATACCATTTTGTTAAGAGTGTGTGTTCATACCAAAAGGGGAAAATAAATGGAAAGATTAGAAGTTATCAGGAAAATATACAAGGACATTTTTTAATGCAGATATTTTATTTTACAAACACTTGGATATTTCAGACAAAATACAAAATTTAACAAAAAAAATTATAGTCACACATATGTACCCAATCCAGTTTATTAGAAAGCAAGAATAAAACATGTGAAAAAGACTTTTCATTTAGTTTACTTTTTAAAATACAAAATCTATATAGTATATGACTCAGAAACTACAATCTATCTTCCTGAATAACTTGAAAATACTAGATCTCCTCCTTTCAAGTATTTCTGTAGAAAGTTAAGAAGATACAACTATATATCTACAGGAATCATTTTGTATTTTCATATTTTTAAAATATAGATAATAATATCATCTTATCAGTAAATATCCTTTAAAATACTACACTATTTGGAAAACAAGAAAAAACAATATCTCCTCCACCTAGATGTACTACTTCTTAACTCAATTATTTTTAATATGCCATATCTCTCATGTATTTCAGTTTAACCATCAGTAAGTTGTGGGAATTAAACTAGATCATCAGGGCCTCCTCTGTGCCTGAACTGGCCATGACTGACATCACTTAGGAGGATCAGCGGCTGAGTATCGATGGCTGGTTACTTTTCTTAGAAACGTGTCAGAATGAATCTAACACTACAGCTTCAGATTGTCGTCCCTCTTCCTTCCTTTAAGGTCAGCTGCTCTAATCACACAATGACAACAAAGTGGCCTTTCTCCCAGAGAGAAGCAGATCCTCTAGGCTCTCTCCCTTCCTTTGGATCCTTTTAGCCTGCTACTTTAAACTCCCTAAACAACGTTCCTTTTATGCAGTCCAGGTACATAGAGATCTCCATGTCTGTAGTTATCTTCCCTGGAATTCCTAATGACTCTCTACAGCAGTGGAGCTGAACATTTTGCCATTCCGTCAGGCCTATTCAATCCTATCAGAGTCAGTTCAACACCTACTATTTCCAGATAGATTTCACTGACTGCTGCAGCCCACCATGCAACATTTACTCAAATATTCTTTCACTGGCACTTAGAACTACCTTCCTTCATATTGTTTATTTATTTTTGTCAGATTGTGAAATGCTGTAGCTTATCTCTCTAAGGGAATCTGATCTCAGTGAGAGTTAGAGCCAGTCCCTCATCTTCTCCGTGGTGCCCTGAACATAATGGAAAAACAAAACTAAACAAAATTTTATGCCTTTCACATCTATGTTGAATTGGGTGTCTGATTTTTGGACAAATTATGTGAACTTTCTGAACCTCACTTTTTATCTCTCAAGTAAGGAAAATAAACTTGTCACCTGTTGATTTGGGAGAAGTCCAATTAATTAATTAATTAATTAATGCCTACTCAGTGCCAGGTTTTGTGTTAGATGAGCAAAAGCCTGAAATCACCAAAGCTTCACTGAAATTCTCATTTAGTAAGATAGTTACCTGGTTCTCCCACAGTAAGATTGTGACTGGAAAATTAAATCATGAATTATGAAGGATTTGGTGAATTAGATGATACATTCATAAATTAATCGATTCGATGACACGTTGTTTCATCAAGTATTACAATACTAATTCCATTCCTTTCTTCTTTATAGCCCCACACTATATTTTGATCATTTTAAGTAATCAATATATATTTGCCAAATTAATGACAATTTATTTTCAGTGTTTGAAAGAATGAAATGGAAGTTGATTTTAATTATATATCAATATCATTATAACTGATTTGTCATGTATCGAAGAGATATAAAAGTACAGAATGTTTGTAATCAAATTTACTTCAGAATATTAGAGCTACAGAGAGAGTCATTTGAAATGGTCCTGATTTCTACCGTATCCTGTTTGTTAGCAAAAATCTTTCAGTGGTCACATAAACCCCATCCCTTAACTTTCCCCCATTTCTTAGTCCATTGACTGACTGCGGAGACCACACTCTGCAGCGTAGTCTCATTAAAATTTAAGTCAGTTTCCTTAACACTTTGGTGGTCTCCTCCCTTTGTGATCCCCAAATGTACAGATATAAACTTGATTGTGCTTTATTCTCTACCTTTTCACCCATCCTGGAGGGATGTTCAGATAAACTTCACTAATTTCCTGTTTTAACAGCCCAGATTTGGCTGAATTGTAATAGAAAAAGTAACGTTCAAGTACAGAAATAAGAAACACAAGCTTCAAATATGACACATTCAGACAATTTATAGGAAGTAGGAATAGGGTCATTTGACACAGCCTGTGTTTCTTGAGTTTTCCTTGTCAGATTTTCTCTATATCCTTCAATGAAATACAAATCACTAACTTTCTGCTTTCTTTATTTCTCCTGAACTTTCCTTAAGTCAGGAAAAAAAATAACATTTATCGCTCTCATGTTTTTAATCCCTTTATGCAATTGACACACAAAGCATAAATTATCATATATGGATTGTATAGAAAATACGTAACCACAAGAGATGTTCTATATTACCAGGTAGATGGAGCAATAATTTCAACAGTTTATTGTATGTAAATTATGGCTAAATTTTTCCAATAAGCAGTAGTCAAGGCACAAATAATCATTAAATTCATATTTTAATAATATGTTCTAACATTATATTTTTTATTGACCTAAGAACAGTTATTAATTGTGGATTGCTTGAATAAAACAACATGTGCCCAACTCACCAGAAATCTAACGTACATGCAATGATTCAAGACTACCATACTCAGAATCAACCAATAAATTCAATGAATAAATATTAATAAATCTCACTGTGCAAACAATTCCAAGGAATCCCGAAGAAAGAACTGAGCTGCTCTCTAAGGTAAGGTGTCCAGCTTTTTCCTACAGCAAATTCAAGACTCTTTTCCCTGTTTTATTTTAATATTCAAAAGAAGAAACTGGTGTCTTCAGCATTTATGTTGGCAACTCTTATTTATCTCTCCTCAAACAGCACATTTATCACATTCTCTGGGAACAATGAAAACCCGGACATGGTTTCGGTCTGATTTCCAAACAGTTTTGCCTGGGAGATGTTTAACCTGCAGAAATTTATTGCAGTATCTCTGTGAGTTTGGGAATTCCCATTGGGATAATTAGACCAAGGTGGAGCTGACCTTTTTTTTTTTCCTTAAACTTTATTCAAACACCTAAAAATAATTGTATCCATCAAGTCATATTTTTCCTATGTGTGTATGGAAACTAAGATCAGGTCAGCCTCTATTTTAGTACGAAAATAGTTATGGGGAAGCTCTGGTGACCTGGAAGGAAAAGTCATAATACTCACACCTCAGAAAGAAAAGAAGTAGAAAGAAAAGAAAATTCAGTTGCAGGTAAAAGAAAACATTAATGTTGCCCCAATTTACAGTTTGTGGAGGATGCCGCATACTCCAGCATGCATCTCTATTGTCTAATAAAAACTGTTTTAAAAGTTAACACAATCTGTCGTCCTTTCCTTCTCAGTGCCCTTGGCTGTTGATTTTTCTGTCAATAATTCATCCAAGCAATCCCCTTATACATCTTATCCTTGTGATTCAAGATATTTCCCCATCCCTTTTGTAATTATTTCTTTTTATTTTATAACTGATTTCTCAGTGAACTCATCTCTGACAGTATTTTCTTCAAGATCCACAGACTGCATTCTTCCAATTTGGTTATATATACAATGTGGCATTTTAACAACTTTGAGTGCATAATTCAGTGGCATTAATTACATGTGCAATAAAGTGCAATCATCACCACTATAAATTCCCAAAACTTTTTCATCAGCCCAAACAGAAATTCTGTAGCTCTTAGGTAATAACTTTCCATCACCCTTTCCCTCTGCCACTGGTTTCCTCTAATTTACTCTGTCTCTATGAATTTGCCTTTCCTAGATTTTGAATATAAGTGGGATCATACAATATTTGTTCTTCTGTGTGTGGCTCATTTCACTTAGCATAATATTTTCAAGGTTGATCCATGTGTCAGTTTCATTCCTTTTGGTGGATGAAAAGGATTCCATTATATGTATATGTAACATTTCGTTTATCCCTTCCCTGTTGATGGACATTTGGGTTGTTTCCACCTTTTAGCTATTGGGAATTATGTTGCCAAGAACATTAGTATACAGATATCTATTTGAATCCCTGATTTCAATCATTTTAGTTATATAAGTGGGGGGGGGCGTGGTATATGGTAATTGTATGTATAGATTTTTGAGAAACCACCAAACCCTATTCTACAGTGGCTGTACATTCCACCAGCACTGTACAAGGGTTCCAAATTCTAGACATCCTGGCTAATGCTAGTTATTTTCCATTATTATTATTATTGTTGTTATTGGCATCCTAGTGAGAGTGAAGTGCTCTCTCATTGTGGTTTTGAGCTGCATTTTCCTAATGAATAGTGATGGCGGGCACCGCTTCATGTGCTTATTGACCATTTGTGTACCTTCTTTGCAGAAATGTCTATTCTAATCTTTTACCCACTTTTTAATTCAGTTGTTTGTGTTTTTGTTGTTGAGTTCTAGGAGTTCTTTATATCTTCTGGATATTCATCAGCTGTCAGATATATAATTCACAAATGTTTTCAACAATTTCTTAGATTGTCTTTTCACTTTCTTGATAATGTCCTTTGACACAGAGAAGTTTTGAATTTTTAGGGAGTCCAATTTGGTTGTTTTTGCTTCTCATGTTTTTATTTTATCTAAGAATCCATTGCCAAATTCAAGATCATCATGATTTACCCCTATGTTTTCTTCTAAGATTTTTACAGTTTTACCTTGTGTACTTAGGCCATTGATCCACTTTGTGTTCATTATTGTATAGAGTGTGATGTGAGGAAACAACTTTATTCTTCTGCATGTGGAAATACAGTTGTCCCAGCATCATCCATTGAAGAGACTAGTCTTTCCTTATTGTATTCATCTGCCACCCTTGTTAAAGATTAATAGGTCATAGATTTATAGAATTATGTCAGCTCTCAAATTTCTACTCCACTGGTCCATATGTCTAACCTTATGTTGTATCACACTCTTTTAATTACTGTGGCTTTGTAGTAAGTTTTGAACTTAAGGTGCGTGAGTCCTCAAACTGATTTTTTTTCAGGATTGCTTTAGTTATTTGGGACCTCTTGCAATTTCACATGCAACTGAGGATCAATTTGATTATTTCTGGAAAGAAAAAACTTTTGGAATTTGATAGGGATTGCTTCATAACTGTAGATCACTGAGTAGTACTGCCATTGTATAAATCTCAAGTTTTCCAATTCTTGAACAGTGGAATAAGTGGGTATCCTTCCATTTATTTAAATATTTCCTAATTTTTTTCAGCAATGTTTTGTAGTTTTAAGTGTACGAGTCTTTCATCTTGGTGAAATTCATCCCTAGGAATTTTACTTTTATGTAGATGCTGTTGTAAATGCAATTGCTTTATCTTTTTTGAATTGTTTGCCACTGGTGTAGAGAAATACGACTGATTTTTGCGTGTTGATCTTGTACTCTGCTTTGCTGAATGTTTTTATTAGCTCTGGTATCTTTCTTGTGGATATTTTGGGATTCTCTCTGTATAAGAACACGTCATCATAGAATAAAAAAGTTTTACTTCTTCCTTTTTAAGTTGGATGCTTTTTTTCTTCCTTTTTCTTGTCTAATTGTTCTGGTGAGAACCTCCAGCACAATGTTGAATGGCATTTGTGAATGTAGGCATTCTTGTCTTCTTCCTGATTTTAGGTATTGTGGGGGATCAGAATTGGCCACCTCAGAATAAGTCTCTTTGCCGTGATTATTTTCAAGAACAGAAGACTCTGAAAGAAACTTTGACCCTCTCCCCCACTAACTGCCTATAAGAATTTAAGATAGAAAGCCCGTCCCCGAGACAGATCATCACCGTAGATAACTCTGGGTATGGATAGATTGTGAGGGTCCTTGCTAAGCCTATTCTTATCAAAGCTCTGAAAACCAAGTAAAAGCAGAAGTTACCCTTTGTAAGAGACACTTACATTCATACGGAAAATCTCCATTTGCAAAGGTATCTCCTTCTCTGTACTGGGAAGAAGAAGGATGACCTTATCTCTAGGAACTCTTAATACAGAAGGCAAGGACTTAAATCTGCGTGTTAACCTTACTCTCGTTTACTGTGCTTTTCTGGTAATCTCCCATAGCTGACACCCCCACACCCAACATCCTCCTTTGTCTTTAGCTGAAGACAGTATTTAAGATGAGAACTTCTGCCATTTTGGTGAGTTACCCAGTTTTTCCCGGGTTTCTCTCATGTATACAAGTTACAAAATTTTGTTTGATTTTCTCCTGTTCTTCTGTCTCTTGTCAATTTAATTCGAAGTGGAGCCAGAAAGGACCCAGGGTGGGTAGAGGATAGGTCTTCCTCCCCTACAATAGAAAGCTTTAGGTCATTCACCATTGAGTATGACGTTAGCACTGGCCTTTTTATTAGTGCCCTTTATCATATTGCATAACTTCCCTTCTGTATCTAGTTTTTTTTTTTTTAATGATGAAATGGTGTTAGATTTTGTCAAATACCTTTTCTGTGACAATTTAGATGATGATGGGGCTTTTTCCTTTGTTCTATTAATGTGGTACGTACATTGATTAATTTTCTTATGTTGAACCACCCTTGAATTTCTGGGATATATCACCCTTTGTCTTGGTGTATAATTCTTTTAATTTGCTGTTCAATTTGGTTGCTAGTATTTTATTGAGGATTTTTGCATAATATTCATAAGGAATAGTGGCCTGTAATTTTCTTTTCTAGTGTTTTATTTATCTGACTTTGGTATCATAGTAATGCTGGCCTCTTAGGATGAGATAGAAAGTGTCCTCTTCTCTTTTATTCTTTTGAAAGAGTTTCAGAAGAATTCATGGTAGAATTCATGAGCGAAAGTATCTGATTCTGGACTTTGCTGAGAGATTTTGGTTACTGTCAATCTCTTTACTTGTTATAGGTATACTCAGATTTTTTTATGTCTTCCTGAGTCAGTCAATTGGTGTGTTTATAGGAATTTGTCCATTTCATCTAGTTTACATAATTTGTTGGTGTACAACTGTTAATTTTATTCTCTTTTAATCCTTCTTTATTGCTATATAGTGTTGGTAGTGCATCTTATTTCATTCCTGATTTTAGTTATTTGTGTCTACACTTTGTCAGTCTACCTAAGGTTTGTGAAATGTTTTCATCTTTTCAAAAGATCAACTTTTGGTTTCGTTCTCAGTTGCTTTTCTATTCTTTATTTAATTTTTCTGCTCTCTAATCCTTATTTCTAACCTTCTCATAGTTTGAGTTTAGCCTGCTCTTTTTTTTTTTCTTGTTTCTGCAAAGTGTAAACATAGTTTATTGATTTGAGAGCTTTTTAATTTTTCAATGTAAACTTTTACAACTATACCTTTCCCTCTGAGCACTGCCTTTATTGCATCCCATAAGTTTTATGTTGTGCTGTTTTAATTTATCTCTAAGAATTTTCTGATTTCTCTTGTAATTTCTTTTGGGTCTTTTGATTGTTTAAGAATGTACCGTTTAATTTCAACTTATTTGTAAATTTTGTTTTCCTTCTGTTAGTGATTTCTAGTTTTATTTAATGGTGGTTGGAGAAGATACTTTGTCTGATTTTAATCTTTTTAAGTTTATTGAGACTTGTTTTGTGGCCTAATATATGGTCTATCCTAGATAATGTTTCTTGTGCACTGGGTAAGAATGTATATTCTGTTTCTGTTGGATTAAATGTTTATATATGTCTATTGAGTCTAGTTATTTTAAGTGTTGTTTAAAAACCTTTATTTCGTTATTGATTTTCTGTCGAGATATTTTGTTAATTATTCAGAGTGGTGTATTAAATTCTCAAGATATTATTGTAGAACTAATTGCGTCTCTCTTCAATTATGTCAATTTTTCTTTCATATACTTTGAATCTGTTAAAAGACAGCAGGACCAAAATGGAGTCACTTATGCTAAAACCCTACATCAACAAATCAAGATTTAACTTAATTATAGTTTTGGCTCTCCCAAAAATGGAATCTTATACCAGTCAATCAGGAATAATCTGATCAGCACTAGTTAGGTAATCTGCATGATAGATCTCTGCCATCCCCTAAAGGAAAGTAACCTTACAACAACCAACCTGCTTTTATGCCTAATATAACTTCCTTGTTCCTGCTCCCTCTGCAAGTAAAAGTCTTTCATTTTCTACAGTTCCTCAGAGCTCCTTTCTGTCTGCTGGATTGGATGTTGCCCAATTCATGAACCATTGAATAAAGTCAATAAGATCTTTAAAATTTGCACCATTGAATATTTTAACAGGGCTTTGTTATTTGATGTATATGTATATATATTTATAATTATTATATTTTCTTGACAAACTCACCATTGTATCAATGTATAATGTGATTCTTTGCCTCTTGTGGCCATTTTTGACTTGAAGTCTATTTTGTCTGATATTAGTACATCCACATCTGCTCTCTTTTGCTTACAGTCTGCACAGTATAGATTTTTCCATCCTTTCACTTTCAACCTATTTGTTTCTGGGGATCTGAAGTGAGTCTCTTGTGGACAGCATATAGTTGTCTTCAAGTCTTTGCAGATTGGCTAAGTGCTGGGACAGTCTTTCAACATTCAGCCAGGCTTATACTGAGCCCAGGGATCTGCCCACGATGAAAGCCTAGGGTCTTCTCAGGTTCTTTCAGAGCATGCATCTTGCCCTGAACATGACCATATCTTCCTAATTCCCCCATATACAGAGGTAATTTGAATGTCCTAATTTCCCAAATAAACTCTACTCTGCTTTTTGTTTTGGACCTTAGGCATCAGTGGGTGATTATTCATCTTGCAGTGTTTTCAAGCAATGCTCATCGTTCTTCCCACCTGAGATTTCTACACTAGATGGAACAGAGCTGCGCACTTTGCATCAGTCTTCCATGTAGCCTCCAGACAGGTTAGAATAGGCATACAGAATAATTTGCAAATATGATTGTTTCTGTTCCCCTCAGAACTAGAGTTCAGAATCCCACACTGGGAATGCAGGCTACCATTTCAAGACTACAACCCCACCAGGGAGGGATCAGCCAAAGGCAAGTAAAAATGCAATAAAACTTTCCTACCATTTTTAAGTTACCTTTTTTGTTTTGTTTTGTTTAGCATTACCTTGGTTGCTGTACATCTTTGGCTGCTTTCCAGTTTTCCAAAAAAGTTTCTTCTGATAGTATTTCCTTTTACTTTGATGATTCTGTGTGTGGGAGGGAGAGAGCTTGGAGTGCCTACTTTGCCATTTTAATACATCAAGACATGCACAAGAAGAAATAGAAAACTTGATTTGAGATATTTATTTCATTTTCATGAATAAACCTGATAATTAGCTTCTCTCTATACTTTACCCTACAATAAGAATGGTGAGTGGGATTTTGTTAAGCCCTAAGGCCTGAAAGTGCTAAAAATAATTTCTATAAAAGTGTTTAGTTTTCCAGAACATAGGAAAGGAATGAAATCTGTATATCTCATTCTAAGTATTAAATCTTAAAGAAAATGATAAAAAAATGTGATCAATTTCTCTTATGAGCAGACATGAAAAAATCTGAAATGAAATTTTATCGATTGAATTCACTAAGCCTTTACAAATAGCATGTTTAAGAATAGGTGTATAAGAAAGTATCAGAAAGTTTTTCATTTTATTTCACATATGTGTTACATTGGTCTAGCATAATAAGAAATGTCCTGACAAAAATAAAGACAGAAGGTCGGGCCAGCCTGGTGGCACAGTGGTTAAATGTGTGCGCTTCGCTTTGGCGGCCTGGGGTTGGCAGGTTCGGATCCTGGGTGTGCATCGACTCACCGCTTGGCAAACCATGCCGTGGTGTCATCCCATATAATGTAGAGGAAGATGGGCACAGACATTAGCTCAGGGCCAATCTTCCTCAGCAAAAAAGAGGAAGATTGGCATCGGATGTTAGCTCAGGGCTGATCTTCCTCACACACACAAAAATAATAATAAAGACAAAAGGATAAATATGAGGGATATGACTTGAAAAAATGACAAAATTATTTACAATATATGTTTATTATCTTTCTAATATGTATAGGATATCTTTTATAAATATTGGAATTGGTAGTGTTTTCTTTATGTTTTTTTCTCTTGATACATCAAGCTAGGCATTTATCAATTGTGTTGATCTATCCAAAGGACCAAATTTGATGTCACTGATTTTTTTTCTGTTATTTTTTCTTCAGCTTCTTTATTAGTCCAATCAACTCTTTTTTGGTATAACGCCTTTTTTCTATTTATGTTTTATTTTTTTGAAATTTTTATTCAAGGCATATTTTTAATATTTCCAAATTATTATTTAAGGTTATTTAGCTCAATTTAAAATGTTATGGTATAATTTCCTTTTGCTTATTTTGTGTTATATTATTTGGGGATATTTTTATTGTTTGAAATGTTTTGACTGTTATATTACGTCCCCCAGCCCCTTTATAGTAGCATTGTATGGATACAGACATTTTTATTAACTTTATGGACTAACTTGAGGGTTTTGTGTGGTTTACAAGATTTCTAGTTTAAGATTGCTTTATTGCTTTCTTCTGACGGTACAGTGAAATGAAGTGTGTGTGTTTATGTTTATAAACATAACCACATATATATGTATACACTCATACATACATATATGTGGTATATATCTGTATCTGTCTATAAATCTCTCTAAATACAAAATTTGTGGTTGTTAGGAGGTTTTTTTGGGGGGTGGAAGATTGGTCCTGACCTAACATCTGTTGCCAATCTTCCTCTTTTTTTTTTTCAATCTCCCCAAAGCCTCAGTACTTAGTTGTATATCCTAGTTGTAGGTCCTTCTGCTTCTTCTATGTGGGACGCCACCTCAGCGTGGCTTGATGAGCGGTGAGTAGGTCCACGCCCAGGATCCAAACTGGCAAACCCGGGGCCGCCAATGTGGAATGCGTGAACTTAACCGCCACGCCACCAGGCTGGCCCCAAGGAGGTTTTGATGTATTGTGTGTGTGTGTCTTCTACCTTGTTTGTAAAGGATCCTTAACTTAATTTACTCACCTCACTTCCTCTTGTTTTCATCATTACAACTCTAAAGGGTACTGTCCTCTTTTTCCTTCCCTCCTTTCCTTTAGAATATTTTTCCCTGAGTTTCTCACCTCAAATCCTATATAATTGCTAGGCATTTCCCTGTAGCCAACATTGTTTTCTATCAGGCTTTGGACTTGTTTTCAATTATTGGTTATGTAAGAAGAATTTTATTATTTTACCTGTTTTATTTCACTAATAGGATCTCCACTTCCCTTTTCTATTTTCTAAATTTTTTCTTCAGACTTCTTCACTGAATGCACATAGAATTATGGTAATTTGAGGGCTGGAAATTTTTTTTTTCACTTTTGGTACATATTTCTCTACTTACAGGCATCTTCCACTTCATAGGATTCTCGTCCTCACAGTGATGCAAAATGTGTGTGAAATTTATTTGCTTTCTCTGGTCTGAATGGTTTTTGGAAGGATGGGTGGGTAAAGATTAAATTTTAGCTGTTGTTATTATCTTAAGGACTTTTCTCTAAGCCTTTGGAGTGGAATGTTTTATTTATTTTCATTTTATGATATCAATATGCAATTCCATAAAATTTCTTCTGACAATTGCCTTAAATATATCTCATATAGTAATTTTGCTGTTGTGGTCTATATTATTCCTTTGTTATTTTCTAATGGCATGCTTTTACATTTTAAAATGAAATGCCTCATTAGTTGATATACATTCTTATTAATTTATATTTATATTTATTAGTATTCAGAGAATGCTATTTACATTTTTATCATTTTTGTCAGACTTATTGTGGTTTGACTCATGGGTTAAAATATAATCTGTTTTAGTGGTGGTCCCAGTGGTGTAGTGGTTGGGTTCACGCACTCTGCATTGGCTGCCCAGGGTTCACAGGTTCAGATCCCAGGTGCGGACTTACACATCACTCATCAAGCCATGCTGTGGTGGTGTCCCACATGCAAAATAAAGGAAGATTGGCAGCAGATGTTAGATCAAGGACAATCTTCCTCACTAAGAAAAAAACAAAAACAAATATGTGTATATATATATATATATATATATATAGTCAGTTTTTATTACTTCTCATGTGCAATTGAAAAAAATAATATTTCCTATTACTAAAGTTTTGTGATATATACATGATTGTGTTATTTGGGATTATAGCCTTAGTTACTAAATGTTTTTTTTATTTTTCTTTCATCTTGAATTGAGAGTGTCTGTTTATTTCTCCTCTCTTCTCCTATAGTTTCTGGTTTTTTGACATTGTTTGTCATTGGGTATATAAATATTAATAATTGCTATAATTTCATTGTGGACTCTAGCTTTTTATAATACAGTGTTTGTTTCTTTAAATACATTTAAAGCTTTATGGTCTGCATTTTCCTTTGCCACATCATAATTTTGGCATCTTTCTTTTTATTTGCTTTTGTCTAATATCTTTACCAAATTTTTAATATGTATATACACTTTTTTTTTTTAGTTTTAACATGCATACAGAAAAGTGCATGAAGAGCACCACAAGCTCTTACAAAATAAGCACAACTCTGTAACCAGCATAAAGATCAAGAAACAAGACTTTAACAAAATTCAGAGGCACACTTGATCATTTTCATTTACCAACCTTTTCTCATTCAAATAAAATAACTAAATTTATAACACCAATATTTTATCTGTTTTTAACCTCTATAAAGAACTATACAAAATACATCCTTTGTATCCAATTTCTTTTGATCAGCATTATATTTATAATATTTATTCATCCTATTTGCAAATTTCTTTGAATATACCCCAAATTTAATACAGAAAAATGTTGATGGCTTTCTAAGTCTTTTTGTTTTTGTTTTGACTTTTAAGGTATTATGAATAGTGGCGTTATGAAGAATCTTGCTGTATTGTTTGGTGAACATAAATATTTTTGTGGGGTATAGACCTGGGTAAATTCCTGGGTAGCAAGTTATGCACGTGTTCACCTACTTTAAATATTGAGAAACTATATACAAAACAAAATCTCTCTAAAGAAAGTTCATGCAGCTGTACTAATACAAGACACAGTAGGTTTTAAGCAGAATAAAGTACTAAAGATAAAGAGGATTATCTCATAATGATATAGAGCTCTACCTACTAGATGAGATTACAATTCAAATATCCATGCACTTGGCAATAAATCTACAAAATAAGTAAAGAAAAAATCCAGAGCTATAAGAAGAAATAGACAAGTCATTCATCATTGTGGGAGACTTGAATATACTTCTCCAATTGATGAATAAACAAGCAATACAATGTCTAAGGATATAGAAGTTCTAAATGATATAATTAACATATATGACCTAGTTACCTTTTACAGAATATAACTCCCAATGAAAACAGCATACAGACGTTTTTCAGTGCACATAGAAAATTTACCACAATTTATCATTTTCTGTTTCATAAAGCAGAAAGATTAAAGGACTCAAACAAAAGGACAACAAAGATTAAAGGACTCAAATCATTCAGAATATGTCCTGTGACACTAAAATTAATTTAGAAATCACTAACTATTCTTTAATTTCACCTTTGTTTATGAATTTCTCCTGTATATAGCACAGTGTTGAATTTAACTTTACCATTCAATCTATTAATATAATCAATATGTTCTGTTTCAGTTATGTCATATATATGATATTTTACATAACATGCATGCATGCATATGGATATGGATATGTGATATTTGTGTGTGTATATAACTAGATAAACGGCTTTTCACCATTTAGTTTGTTTTGTTTGATCTTTGCTTTTAGGAACGTTTGCATTTTTGTAAGGATTTTTTTCTTTATAATCATATCTGTATGTATTATTAGTCTCCTTTTTATTTGTGTATTTACTTATTATAAATGAATTGAAATGAACTGTTAATGCTCTTCATTCCCCAAACTGTGGGGTTGTGTAAGTGACCAAGAGCCAACACATTACTCCTAGTTTAAAATTAATAAATTGGAAAACAAAATAAAAATAAAAGGTGAGTTAATGCTTGATTGGGGTCAAGTAATTTATCATCTCTGCAAATGTGTTCCCTTATCCCTGAAAGAAAGGGAGTAGAATAAATGATCTTCAAGGTGTATTCACACTATGAACATGTTTTCTATTTGTTTCTCTGTTACACTCTTTAAAGCAATTAATACACAGAGAGTTTAGTGTTGATTTAAATTATGGTAGCACTCTGCCATCTAGTGTTATTCTTTTGTATCACTTGTAAGGGAAAGAAATTCATACTCTCTGTTACTATTTTGCAGAGCAATTTTGTACTACTGGACCTTATGAAAAAAATTCTACCAATTCTTATGGAATTTGGTTGAGAATGGAACCGCAAATAGATGAGAGCCAAATTGGCAATGTTGGTTTAAAGTAAAACCAACATTTCTTTCTCATTATGTCAAACTAAAATAAACTTAAGAAAAAAAATATTGCCTTGTGTAATAAGAAATAATATTTAACTGAAATTTAAGAGATCCATTATCAGCTCTATCTTAATTCTTTTTTTTTTTTTTTGTGAGGAAGATCAGCCCTGAGCTAACATCCATGCTAATCCTCCTCTTTTTGCTGAGGAAGACCGGCTCTGAGCTAACATCTATTGCCAATCTTCCTCCTTTTTTCCCCCAAAGCCCCAGTAAATAGTTATATGCCACAGTTGCACATCCTTCTAGTTGCTGTATGTGGGACGTGGCCTCAGCATGGCAGGAGAAGCGGTGTGTCGGTGCGCGCCCAGATCCGAACCCGGGCCGCCAGTAATGGAGCGTGCGCACTTAACCACTAAGCCACAGGGACGGCCCACTATCTTAATTCTTTAACCTTCTCTGAAATATGTGCCATACTGGAGACCCAGCTTATATCAGAGAAAAATGAAGAAAATTGCCTATAATCACATTAATTGGGAGTTATCCTAGACACAGAGTGCTAGTGATAGGCATACACTTTGTACTTTTCATTCTCAAAGGCATCTATATATCCATATCTATATCTATCTATATGGATATACATCTATCTCTAACTATATATCTATATATCATACTAGATTTGGGAGGCTATTTTGAGTTGAATTTCTTATTTCTTACTGTATACTGTACTTATATATGCTTGCATGAATGGTCTCCTCATTTACAGGCAAGAATTAACAAATCTGTCATTGAACCAAATCCTTATTGGTTAGGTAGGTTAAAGTATGCTACTTAATTACTGTAATCATTACTCTTATGGAATGAGTAGTTAAACCAACCCAGTAGATATGTATAAGTTCTGGGATTTGAGAAGCATAAAAATAATTTAAAATCAATGGAGTATTTTGAGAACACGAAAAATGAAATCATCTTAGTTATAGCTCCATACCAACATGAGGATAAGTCGCAGAATATGGGAAATGCAGAGAGACAGTGTGGAGTTTTATTGTTTTGTCTACTTCTTCCTCAAGAGCCACCCCCTTCCTTTTACTCACATTAAAGGCTATATCTTTATAGAGTCTTCTTATATCCTATTAGTGAAATTGAGCAACCCAGGGATGCTAAGAGTCATTCATACTATTCTATTTTTGGACAATATGAAGAGAAAGTCCTTTTTTTTGGTTCTGAAATTTGTTTTCCCGTGTTTTTTAAATTAATGGAATTAATTCACTCTCTTGAAGACACAAAAAAACAAGGCCAGACCTTTTTTACATTTTAGCCTTGAAATATTTGGAGACGTTGGTCAGCATTCCCTTTAGTTTTCCTTCTATAACTCAGGCATCTTCAGGGGCTTGATTAGTTTATTAAATGTTCTAGTTCCGATATACACGTCTCACTGTTAATTACTTGATGTCGCAGGGTACCTGTGTAATTATTAGTAGTTATTAGAAACCATTTTCTTACCTGTAATGAGATGCTGTCAAGAACATAATGTTCCTGTGCAAACTAAAATGAAAACAGGAGTTACCTCTTTCTGTCTACATAATCCATTAAAGCAACCAAATTGAATGCCATGATTATAATATTAGAACTGAATCAATTTCATTCACAATACCTACGGCCTTTTATAACCACAACCTCTTCATTATTCCATCCTTGTCCTGTTGGCATTGAACCCTATTACAGGGTTGAACAACGCACGCTGATCCCAATTGCGCTCTTTACACAATTTGGCTCCTCTGATCTTCCAACCTTACCTGCTACCTGCGTTTATGCAGGTACCTGCATAAACTCTACTTCTAATTGATAGGAACATGAACATCCAAATTCCTACCTTGGCTCAGACTATCTTCTCTGCTTAAAAAGTCTTTTGTTTTACTTTCTTGTCCCTGCAATCCTATCTGAATGCTATAGCTCAGCCCAAAGTTCAAAATTCTATTATGATTTTGTCAATCAGGAAAAATCTTTGATGTTATTCAATTATTTCAACTTCTGTAGAGTACTCCTGATGTGCTCGACAAAACCTTGAAGTAAAATACTAAACAAAACAACAAAAACTTTGAGCATAGTAACAATGCAGAAAAGTACAGTATCTTTTAAAGTAAATTATTGTTTTCCCCTCTATATTATAAGTACCTTATAATAATCCCATTATTATAAACAATTGAAGCTAGGTCCATGTATTGCTACTCCGAGGACATCTGCCTACTGATCTGGAAATAACTTTGGACCTTGCATAATCAAGAAATATTTCTATTGCACGGGTTGACAAATTATGACCCACAAACCATTTCTGGTCCACTGTCTTTTTACAAATAAAATTTTATTTGAACAAAGCCAAGCCTATTGATTTATGTATTGCCTATGGTTGTGTCCATGCTACAACATGCAGAACTGAGTAGTTGGAATTGAGACAATATGACCCACAAAGCCTAAAATACTTACTTAATGGTTCTTTACAGAAAATGGTTAGGGACACCTATTCCATTAAATCGAGTCACTGAGATTGAGATGTTTATGTGTTAAGATATGGCAGCTCTTAGATAATCAATATATGTTCCTTCCTATAAATCTAGATTATAAACTGAAAAGTAGAGTACCAACGTTTTTTTTCAGTTTCAATAATAAATGTAAGAATTGAACAGCATTGTGCTCATATTTGGAAGAGCAATGCAAACTGTATTATCTTAAGAAAATTAAAGGTGTTCATAGAAAATGAAGCTCACATTACAGTGTTAAATGAAAGTAAGGATAATAAACAATATAACTATAATATCATACTTAGTGTATAAGTTTTATATCTAGGTACACACTGATAAATATATATCCATATAGAGAGGGAAACCAGAAATACAACAAAGAATAAAAGTGGTTGTCTCTGGATTGTTGCCAAATAGCTGATTTTTCTTTTGTACTTTTCTGTATTTTATGGGTATTTATAGACAAAAAATTGTCTGGTTCAACATTTTTAAGAGGTCAATGGATTACAGATTATGGTGAAAATGTTCCCCAATCTCTAGAGGAAATTATAAACAAACAAAATATCACATGGGGAATTACTTCATCTAATTGCTGGATTGTGGCCTCCAATGCAAGATTTCAGTGATATTCTCCAGGGTTAACATCCCTAAGGTCCTGGTGGCATATATGTGTGATGCAGTTGGGTGTTAGGATTTAGCTTTTTGATGTCTTTTTCTCTTTGTCGTTTCTGAGTTTATTTTTGACAGATTAGAGGAAAAAGTCATTTCCCTGGAATATTCATTGCAATATACTGTAGACTCCTGTTACTACTTTTTCAGGTTTGCTACAATATTAAAAAAAAAAAAAAAAAAGCTGAATTCTCAGCAGGACCTTGCCTGGAGTCCATTAATCTTAACAAAGAAGCTTCACTAAATGAATAAGTCGAATTCTTCTGCACTCAGGTGAGCTGATTCAGTTATTTTATTTAGCTTTAAAAGGAATATAATGTGCTCCAATAATATTTGCAGGAGGAAACACCTATGTAAATCTAACTGCCATGATACCTACGTACTTCAGCCAACTAGAAGTATCTGATTCCTTATCTTTCAGCACATTATTATTGTTCACTGACCTACATCACTAGGACATATTTTCAGTTTTTCTTGATCACAATATTCTTATCTTTCTTTTTATACACACAAACTTTAATTTTAATAACAAACAAGAATTGTATGTTGCAATGTGTCATTTGTAGTTATATGCATTATTCCCCAGATTAATACTCATTAGAAAAAAAATTGAGGATGAGGTCCATATTTTACAATTTTGTGGTTTCTCAAATTCCTCTTATACTGCTGACTACATCGTGGATATGCAGTGACAACATCCTGATGGATGTCACTGGAAGGGAGAGAAAGAGTGTGCACAGCACCTGGCACTCACAGTCAGTTCAACATAGTTAACACTTCCTGGGGGTAAAGGGGGGACTGTGAACTTTGCCCCGAGTCTGTTGGCACAAGTACGGGGTGCAGGAGGTGGAGTGAAAACCTACATGTGTGGAAAAGATGTGTGGGTAAGAGTGAGCTGAATATATATCAAACTTTTATTTTTCTTTGGTGGCTATACATTCCCTTTCAATCCGGGGCTGCTCAGACTTTGTTACAACAGCCGTAGGAGACGAGTACAGATCTTGGAAAGAATATGTTCTGTTATGGAATTTGCACTCAATGAGTTTTATGTTAAAGTGAAAAATACTTTCAGGAAATAATAATAAATGTGGTGGAAGATTAAATCACAAGTATTAAATCAAAGGAATCTAAAGGAGTGATTGACAAAGAAAAAGAGCCAGGGCATGTGAACGATGTCTTTATATAAGTGCAGGAAACGTGTAAGTGCTGTATACGGTCTTGGAGGATAAAGTCAAAACAACTGAGTGAAAACTATAGCACGTTTAATTTCAGCTCCTAATAAGACATAAAATTTTTCCAGAATTCTATGTGAGAGGGCCTGCCCTTTGTGCCTCACGCCATTCTAGTTTTCAGGAAGCAGTCAGGAAGTGGCTTTGAGAATAATTGATTGTAATGCAGAAAAAGACAGTTTAGGCATTTTGGAGGAACACAGGATATTTTTGAAAAAGAATTCAGCGCATTTACCCCCCAATATCCCTATTTTATGCTAATTCAGAAAGCTTAAAGTCCCATGGGGTTTCGCTACAGCTACTTGTTTTGCAAGACTCAAGATGTGTCTCAGTGCATTGTGAGTTTACAGTGTGGTGCTGATTTTATAGGCAGGTCTAACTTCTTTAGTATTATTGTAAGCTTTTACCCCAATACATGTATATTATACACCTAGAGTTCACTAATTTGGATACTCATATGTTCATTTATTCGATAAGTGTTATTGAGTACTTACTCTGTTCTAGTGCCCCATCTTTGCTTGGATGAATTTTATTTTACTGCGAGACAGGCAATGTTAAAAAGGTAAATGGTAAAATATAAATAAAATTCATATTATGTGACAGATGTGAATGAAATTCGTATTTTTGAGGTCTTATAATCATTGATAAGGGCATATTTAAGACCATGACCATGGTCAATGAGGAAGGAGTCAAGTGGAGGTAAAATTATTGGAAGATCAAGAAATTAAGAAAACAGGGCTTTGGAAGGATTATCTTTATGTCTATTGAAACCAATTCAATGAAAGAAAATCTCTAACCAAATAAAAAACACACTATAATATCTCAGGAAGCAGTGGTCCATTTTTGGAGGTTTTGAGGTAAACTAAAGTGACCAACTGATGATAATATTGTAGAAAGGTCTCCAGTATAATAAAAATAGTCTGGGCATATTATACTTAAGCTTATTTCTACCACAAATCTCTCTAAATATTACAATATACTAAAAAAGGATAACAGATTTTTATAATTTTCAATAATTAAGTGTGGTTGATCAAGTTCATTATTCTTCTGAAGAAAATACTTAAAATATGGGAAAAGAAATGTGTGACTGACTGTAAGATGGTCACTGTAAAGGGAAATTTAGAAGTAGTTATAGCAATAATAGTAAAAAAAAAAAATTGTAACTCAACCGTTTTGCTGGGTCATTAATTTTCTTTTGAATTCTAATTTCTCAGAGTTAAACAAGTTGTCAGGGAAGAAATTGTAGAAACTTATGTATTTCTTCCAAAACAAGCATTCTAACTAAACTCAGATTCATGCAAAAAGCTAGACTAGTCCTTCTCATGAAGCCAACTGCCTCTGAGGATCTTGAGTCTGATCATTGAAATATAACAAGGTCAACTCTATTCTTTTTCTTCCTCTCTCGACTGTCTTTTTTATTTCATTTGCACAGATTTCGTACTCTAAAATTGTGTTATTAGTAAATTCTAGTTTTTAAATAATGTAATAGTTGAAACTAAGAGTTTTCCACAACACTATATATAGATAATCACTAAGTCTCTCAACATTTCCTTGTTTTAACCTGCCTTATCCAAATTTGATTTCTCATTTCTCTGAATCAACTTTCCTATTTTGTCCACAGGAACCAAGAAAACCAGAGTGCTGAAGTCACGTTCATTCTCTTGGGCTTCTCAGAATATCCAGGACTGCAGGTGCCCCTGTTCCTGTTGTTCCTAACCATCTACACCATCACTGTGCTGGGGAACCTGGGCATGACCGCGATTATCAAGATCAATCCCAAACTCCACACTCCCATGTACTTTTTTCTCAGCCACTTATCCTTTGTGGATTTCTGTTACTCTACCACAGTTACACCCAAACTATTAGAAAACTTGGTTGTGGAAGACAGAACCATCTCCTTCATAGGATGTATCATGCAATTCTTCTTTGCATGCGTATTTGTGGTGACAGAAACGTTCATGTTGGCAGTGATGGCATATGACCGACTTGTGGCAGTTTGTAACCCTCTTCTCTACACAGTTGTAATGTCTCAGAAGCTTTGTTCCTTGTTGGTGGGTGCAACATACTCTTGGGGTACAGTCTGTTCCCTGACCCATACCTACTTTCTCTTGGAATTATCCTTCAGAGGAAAGAATGCCATAAATAACTTTGTCTGTGAGCACGCTGCCATTGTCTCTATGTCTTGCTCTGACTCCTACATTAGCCAGAAGATCGTTTTAGTCTCTGCCACATTTAATGAAATAAGCAGCCTGATGATCATTCTTACTTCTTATGTTTTTATTTTCATCACTGTCGTGAAGATGCCTTCAACTGAGGGACGCCACAAAGCCTTCTCCACATGTGCCTCCCACCTAACAGCCATTACCATTTTCCATGGGACCATCTTGTTTCTATACTGTGTTCCTAACTCCCAAAGTTCATGGCTCAGGGTCAAGGTAGCCTCTGTCTTTTACACAGTGGTCATCCCCATGCTGAACCCACTGATCTACAGCCTCAGGAACAAAGATGTGAAGGAGACAGTCAGGAAGTCAATCAATACCAAATTATTATGTCATTAATGTAAGATAGTAAGATTTACTTATTCATTTTCAAGAGTATGGTGGAGAATTGTCCAAGTCTTTTAGCATTTTTAATACTTCAAATTCCTTTTTTTCATAAAGCAAAGTAGTGTTTAATGTAACTCCCCAGTTGACAGATTACTCAACATCTGTTAAACTTAAAACTTTAGTAATTTAGCCGTAAAATAATAAGTAACACAGTAATTAAAGTTCCAATCACTGAAATGAAGTGTCTAACACAGAGTCTGTCATGTAGAGAGTTCTGGGTCAGTGCCATCACCATTTGGTTGCCCAGTAAATCTTTCATTCCTTTTTTTTCTCATCACAGAATGGGTTTATAGAGATGTTCAAAAAATTTATAGCTTACCATCAAGGAGGACACATCAAATTCAGTATAGTAAACTAAGAGTTACTCAGCACTCAGACATTAAATTTAAAAATATATATTTATTTAATTCCACACGGGAAACGTTGGTACATTGCAAGTACAAAGAAGGCATGTCTCTGCCCTGACAAAGTCTAGAATATTGTTTGGTTAAATTATACTTGTTAATATAAATTTTATTTGCTCTTTGTATATAAAACATCCAAAAGGAAAAATTAAAAGATGCACACTTCAGAAGTAGCTCATGCTAAATTTAAAATTGTTATTTATGACTGTCTTGAGTTGTATACTATAACTGTTGATGCATAATAATGAACATAAAATTCAGTGATATGTAACATTAGGCACTTTTCACTTTTTATTGGGGGATTTGTTGGAGCAGCCCTGCTAATATCAGCTAGAGCATCTTGGTTAACCTGATATAGTCATGCCTAACTAGTAAAGTCACCTCTAGTCTGTAGATCTGCATGGTGATTGGATAGCTCTTCTCTGTGTGCTGTTGGGCTAGTTAGACTATCTTCTTGCATTGTCAATGGCTGAGTCACAAGACAGAATGTGCTGTAACAAAAGCTGATTCAAGTGCCTATTTGTTTCATGTCTGTTAACATTCTATTAGCCAATGCGAATCATATAGCTGAGCACAAAGCCAATGATTGAGAAAGTATATCTGTCTTTTGTAGAACTGAAAAATTACATGACAATGAGCATAGATAGAGAACAGTAGGAAGAATTGGGCCCAATATTTCAATATCCCTAAAGTTTATAGTCAATTTTACCTAATGGAAAATAATCTTTTTGTATATTTCAGATAAAAATTACTGTTCTTGAGCCAGCCCTGATGGCCTAGTGGTTAAAGTTTGGTGCACTCCACTCCAGTCACCCAGATTTGGTTCCTGGGAGTGGAACCATACCACTCGTCGATTAGTAGGTATGCTGTGGTGGCAGCTGTCGTGGAAGAACTAGAAGGACCTACAACTAGAATATACAACCATGAACTGGGGCTTTGGAGAAGAAAAAAGAGGAATATTGGCAATAGATGTTAGCTCAGGGCAAATCTTTCCCTACAAAAAATAAAAAATATAATAAAAAAAAAAATAAAAATAGCTGTTCTAGTTTGACAGACTTTTCCCTAAATTGATGGGTCATTTGATTAGCTTCACTAAATGGCTGTCATTGCTAGTTGTTGCTTGCTGATCTTGGTGGATGTCTCACAGGATAGACAAAGTTTTGGTAAATTTCCAAGTATCATGGTTTCAGTTCAACTGTAGACTGTGAATTATGTTATTGGCTTCGCCCAAATCATAAGCTTTTTATCTCCAAATAAAAAAATTCTAATTTCCATTATAATGAAGATTGCTACCAAACTTTGTAACCTAACCTATTTATTTGATTGTTTAGCAATATATAACAATATTTTTAACAATTCAGGATATATAATTATAGAGTTATAGATTTATTTAACTTTTAATTCTCTGTCCACCAGTTGTCATACACACTGAACTGTGCTCTAGTCCACAAGTACTTTAATAGGCTGTGTGTATGTTAATAAAATATTTTTTGTGTGTGTGTGTGAGGAGATCAGCCCTGTGCTAACATCCGCCAATCCTCCTCTTTTTTTGCGGAGGAAGACGGCCCTGGGCTAACATCTGTGCCCATCTTCCTCCACTTTATATGGGACGCCGCCACAGCATGGCTTGCCAAGCAGTGCGTCGGTGCGCGCCCGGGATCCGAACCAGCGAACCCCGGGCCGCCGCAGCAGAACGCGCGCACTTAACCGCTTGCGCCACCGGGCCGGCCCCAGTTAATAAAATATTTTAATGACAGAAAAATGTATTTAGAAGGTGTGAACACAGTATAGAGTGAACTATATTTGACATATGCCATAGGTCCTTGGATTTAAGATCCTAAGGAGAAAATAAAATGAATTATAAAGAAAAAAACTCTGAATAGTTGCAAACTCCTTTAGAATAGATTGTTAGTTATTCTGGAAAATGCTTTTGAACGGACATTTATTTACACAAATATAATGCAGATATTCTCCAAGAATTTCAAAATTATAATTTTAATCTGGATGTACACATTTTAAACAATGAAATGAGTGTATTTTGTTAATATAAATGATTTCATTGAGAGTTCTACAAAGTGCTAGTGATGGGCTCTTCATTTCTGTGTATGAATTATACTCTTCTTACTTTAAATTCTTATTAGTGGTTTGGATAGGGTCAGCTCCTTTGTTTCATTTCTGAAGAGCTGTGTCAAGATTTTTGGTGAAGGTATTCACAAGATTAAAGGAAGAATGTACACCAAGATTAATGGACAAAGTGTTATAAGTTAATGTAGACCATATTATATAAATATCAATTTTCATATAATGTTTAGTAATAAGACTTCAGGAAATTTGCAATGCTGGACAATTTTCTTATGATATGAGTATTCCTTGGGTAGTAAGTGATATTTTCACTGCCCAACAGATCTTCCCTATTATTCATCATCTTAGAAAAATATTGACCCTGAAAGAGAAAAAGGAAATTTACATGGACAGTTAGGGGCAGGTATTGTGGAGGTGGTACATTAATGCTCTCTTTCTTGAATATTGCTGCCTAAATACATAGTTCATTCAAGCTCAAAGACAGTCTTGTTGATGAAAAAAGTTGTTTTCTAAGCACAAGGGTAAAACCCAACAGAAAGTGTATGAAAATAGTTCTGAGCTTGTGGATCTTAGAGAAGCAATATGTAGGAGTGATTTTCTAGTTATATTTGGTGTTTATTTCCCTACTGATATCATCAAAATTCCAGGAAAGCCTTATAAAAAATTATAACCTTATCCTTAAGGTAGATGGCACATTAAAGAAGATGTAATTCCAATCTTACATAAATTTACCTCAACAAAAGAATAAGCAGGGGACATTTTCCACTTCATTTTATGGTGCCAGCATCACCAGATAGGTAAGCTACAGAACAATATATCATAAGTATACATGGACAAATACTTAAAATAGCAAATCAATTTGTTGATATATAAAATAGACAATCTTATTTAATCCAAGGATTTAATCCAGGAATGCAAGTTTGGTACATCATTTCTAATCCATCAATGTGATCATCACATTAACAAAATAAAATAGAAGAACATATAGTCACCTCCAGAGATGTGAAGAATAGTTAATAAAATTAAGCTACTATTCATGGTAAAAATGCTCAGCAAACTAGGAATAGAAGAGCCAGAGTGTTAAAACAAAGAACTCATTTACTTCCTTCTTTCTGAATAATGAATTATCAGTAGTATGGAAGACTGAAGCAATAGAATTTTAGTTGGGAGAAGGAGAAGCTTTTACCTCTGACAAATTTGCATCAATTACTGCAGAGACTGAGGTCGAGATAAAAAATGGGATGAAACCTCATTTCTTTTTCATAACTGGCTTCTTTTTTATTGAAGTGAAATTCTCATAACCAGTTTTTTTATTGAAGTTTTAATAGTTTTTAACATTGTGAAATTTTGGGTTGTATATTTTTGTTTGTCCATCACCATATATATGACTCCCTTCACCCCTTGTGACCACCCCCCACACTCATTGCCCCTGGTAACCACAATACAGTTTTCTCTGTCCATGTGTTGGTTTATATTCCACATATGAGTGAGATCATACAGTGTTTGTGTTTCTCCTTCTGGCTTACTTCACTTAACATAATACCTTCCAGGCCCATCCATGTTACTGCAAATGGGACGATTTTGTCTTTTTTATGGCTGAGTAGTATTCCATTGTATATATATGCCACATTTTCTTGATCCAATCGTCAGTCGAGGGACACTTAGGTTGTTTCCACTTCTTGGCTATGGTGAATAATGCTGCAATGAACATAGGGGTGCATAAACCTCTTTGGATTGTTGATTTCAGGTTCGTTGGATAGATTCCCAGTAGTGGAATGGCTGGATCATAGGGCATCTCTATTTTTAATTCTTTGAGGAATCTCCATATCATTTTCCATAGAGGCTGCATCAGTTTGCATTCCCACCAGCTGTGTATGAGGGTTCCTGTTTCTCCACATCCTCTCCAACATTTGTTCTTTTATGTCTTGGTGATTATAGCCATTCTAACGGGCATGAGGTGATATCTTAGTGTTGTTTTGATTTCCATTTCCCTGATGATTAACGATGTTGAACATCTTTTTATGTGTTTATTGGCCATCTGTATATCTTCTTTGGAGAAGTGTCTGTTCATTTCCTCTGCCCATTTTTTGATCGGGTTGTTTGCTTTTTGTTGTTCAGTTGTGTGAGTTCTTTATATATTATGGAGAGCAACCCCTTGTCAGACATATGTTTTGCAAATATTCTCTCCCAGCTGGTTGGTTGTCTGTTCATCTTGATTCTGGTTTCGTTTGTCTTGTAGAAGCTCTTTAATCTGATAAAGTCCCACTTGTTTATTTTTTCTTTAGTTTCTCTAGTCTGGGTAGGCATGTCATCTGAAAAGATTCCTTTATGACCAATGTCAAATAGTGTATTGCCTATATTTTCTTCTATGAATTTTATACTTTCAGGTCTCATCTTCAGGTCTTTGATCCAATTTGAGTTAATTTTTGTGAATGGCGATAGCAGATGGTCCACTTTCATTCTTTTGCATGTGGCTGTCCAGTTTTCCCAACACCATTTATTGAAGAGACTTTCCTTTCTCCATTGTATGTTCTTGGCTCCTTTTTTTAAAATTAGCTGTCCGTACATGTGTGGTTTTATTTCTGGACTTTCCTTTCTGTTCCATTGATCTGTGTGTCTGTTTTTGTACCAGTACCATGCTGTTTTGATTACTATTGCTTTGTAGTATGTTTTGAAGTCAGGGATTGTGATGCCTCCTGCTTTATTCTTTTTTCTTAGGATTGCATTAGCTATTTGAGGTCTTTTGTTGTCCCATATAAATTTTAGTATTCTTTTTTCTATTTCCGTGAAGAATGTCATTGGGACTCTGATTGGGATTGCATTGAATCTGTAGATTACTTTAGGTAATATAGACATTTTAACTATGTTTATTCTTCCAATTCACGTGCATGGTATATCTTTCCATTTCTTTATGTCATCATGGATTTCTTCCAATAATGTCTTGTAGTTCTCATTGTATAGGTCTTTCACCTCCTTGGTAAGATTTATACCTAGGTATTTTATTCTTTTGGATGCAATTGTAAATGGTATTATCTTTTTGAGCTCTCTTTCTGTTAGTTCATTATTAGCATATAGAAATGCAACTGATTTTTGTAGATTGATTTTGTACCCTGCAACTTTGCTGTAGTTGTTGATTATTTCTAATAGCTTTCCAATGGATTCTTTAGGGTTTTATATATATAAAATCATGTCATCTGTGAATAGTGAGAGTTTCACTTCTTCGTTACCTATTTGGATTCCTTTTATTCGTTTTTCTTGCCTAATTGCTCTGGCATGAACCTCCAGTACTATGTGAGATTGGGCAGCCCTGCCTCGTTCCTGTTCTCAGAGGAATGGCTTTCAATCTTTCCCTCTTGAGTATGATATTGGCTGTGGGTTTGTCATAAATAACCTTTATTATATTGAGGTACTTTCCTTCTATTCCCATTTTGTTGAGAGTTTTTATCATAAATGGATGTTGTGTCTTGTCAAATGCCTTCTCTGCGTCTATTGAGATGACCATGTGGTTTTTATTCTTTGTTTTGTTGATGTGATGTATCATGTTGATTGATTTGCAGATGTTGAACCATCCCTGCATCCCTAATATAAATCCCACTTGATCATGGTGCATGATCTTTTTAATGTATCGCTGTATTTGGTAAGCCAATATTTTGTTGAGGGTTTTTGCATCTGTGTTCATCAGTGATATTGGCCTGTAATTTTCTTTCTTTGTATTGTCTTTGTCTGGTTTTGGTATCAGGGTGATGTTGGCCTCATAGAATGATTTAGGAAGTGTTCCATCTTCCTCTATTTTTTGGAATAGTTTGAGAAGGATGGATATTAAATCTTCTTTGAATGCTCCGTAAAATTCACCAGAGAAGCCATCTGGTCCTGGACTTTTATTTTTTGGGGAGGTTTTTGATTACTATTTCAATCTCTTTACTTGTGATTGGTCTATTCAGATTCTCCATTTCCTCTTGGTTCTGTTTTGGGAGGTTGTATGAGTCTAAGAATTTATCCATTTCTTCTAGATTGTCCAATTTTTTGGTATATAGTTTCTCATAGTATTCTCTTATAATCCTCTGTATTTCCATGGTATCTGTTGTAATTTCTCCTCTTTCATTTCTAATTTTATTCACTTGAGCCTTTTCTTTTTTTTTCTTAGTAAGCCTAGCTAAGGGTTTGTCGATTTTGTTTATCTTCTCAAAGAACCAACTCTGTTTCATTAATCCTTTCTACTGTTTTTTTGGTCTCAATTTCATTTATTTCTGCTCTGGTTTTTAGTATTTCTCTCCTTCTGCTGACTTTAGGCTTTGTTTGTTCTTCTTTTTCTAGTTCTGTTAGGTGTAATTTAAGGTTGCTTATTTGGGCTTTTTCTTGTTTGTTAAGGTGGGCTTGTATCACTATGAATTTCCCTCTCAGGACGGCTTTTGCTGCATCTCATATGGTTTGGTATGGCATATTTTCATTTTCGTTTGTTTCCAGATAGTTTTTGATTTCTCCTTTAATTTCATCAATGATCCATTGGTTGTTCAGTAGCATGTTGTTTAATCTCCACATTTTTGTCACTTTCCCAGTTTTTTTTCCTGGTTCATTTCCAGTTTCATAGCATTATGGTCTGAAAAGATGCTTGTTATGATTTCAATCTTCTTAAATTTATTGAGGCTTCTTTTGTTTCCCAACATATGGTCTATCCTTGAGAATGTTCTATGTGCACTTGAGAAGAATGTGTAGTCAGCTGTTTTTGGATGGAGTGCTCTGTATATGTCTACTAGGTCCATCTCGTCCAGTTTTTCATTTAGGTCTACTATTTCTTTATTGACTTTTTGTCTGGATGATTTATCTATTGATGTAAATGGGGTATTAAGATCCCCTACTATTATCGTGTTGTTGTTAATGTTTCCTTTTAGGTTTGTTAATAGTTGCTTTACGTACATTGGTGCGCCTATGTTGGGTGCATATATATTTATAAGTGATATGTCTTCTTGGTGGAGTGTCCCTTTTATCATTATATATTTCCCTTCTTTGTCTTTCTTAACCTGTTTTATCTTGAAGTCTACTTTGTCTGATATGAGTATGGCAACACCTGCTTTCTTTTGTTTGCCATTAGCTTGGAGTATTGTCTTTCATCCTTTCACTCTGAGCCTGTGCTTGTCTTTAGAGCTGAGACATGTTTCCTGGAGGCAGCATATTGTTGGGTCTTGCTTTTTAATCCATCCTGCCACTCTGTATCTTTTGATTGGAGAGTTCAATCCATTTACATTTAGGGTAATTATTGATATATGAAAGCTTCATGTTGCTATTTTGTCACTTATTTTCTGGTTCTTTTGCGTTTCCTTTGTTTCCTGTCCCATTTGTTTCGGACTGCCAATTCAGTTTGGTTGTTCTGTCTTATGGCTCTTCTAGTTTTCTCTTTGTTTATCATATGTGATTTTGTTTTGATTATTTGTTTAGTGGTTACCTTGAGGTTTGTGTAAAAAATCTTGTCTAAGAGATAGTCCATTATCTGATGGCCTCCTATTTCCTTGTACTCAGTCATTTCAATCACTTTCCTCTTCCCTTTCTAAGTCGTTCTTGTTATACCTTATTTTATCTTGTGTTGTGGCTGTGTGTTTACAGTGATGAGGTTAAATTTATTTTTGGTGAATTCCTTCCTTTGATCTTTGATTTTGGTATGTAAGTGGTTGCTAACCTATTCCAATAAAGATTTACTATTTTTCTGAGTTTATCTACCCATTTTTCTCCTTGCTCCAAGCTTTGTATTCCCTTTCTCTTCTTTTTTTCAGGCCTGAGGGCCTTCTTGAGTATTTCTTGTAGTGGGGGTCTCATGGCCATGAACTCCCTTAGCTTTTATTTATCTCGGCGAGTTACTATTTCTCCATCATATTTGAAGGATATTTTTGCTGGATAGAGTATTCTTGGCTGAAAAATTTTGTCTTTAAGTATTTTGAATATATCATTCCTGTCTCTCCCAGCCTGTAAAGTTTCTGTTGTGAAATCTGCTGAGAGCCTGATGGGAGTTCCTTTGTACATTATTATTTTTTTTTTTTGTCTAGCTGCCCTTAATATTGTTTCTTTGTCATTGACTCTGGCTAGCCTTACCACTAGCTGGCATGGAGTGGGCCTCTACCTGTTGACATATTTAGGTGACCTGTTGGCTTCACTTACTGGTATTTCCTGCTCCTTCCCCAGATTTGGGAAATTCTCAGCTATTATTTCTTTGAATAGGCTCTCTGTTCCTCTTTCCCTCTCTTCTCACTCAGGAATACCTATAATTCTTATGTTACATTTCCTAATCAAGTCAGATATTTCTCGGAGACTTTCTTCATTTCTTTTTAATCTTAGTTCTCTCTCCTCTTCCATCCGGAGCATATCTGTATTCTTATCCTCTAAAATGCTAATTCTTTGCTCCATGTTGTCAGCTCTGTTCTTTAAAGATTCCAGATTCTCCTTTATCTCCTCCATTGTGTTCTTCATCTCCATCAGCACTGATTGGTTTTTCTTTATGATTTCAATCTCTTTTGTGAAGAAACTCCTAATCTCATTGAATTGTTTGTCTCTGTTGTCTCTTATTTGGTTGAGTGTTTTTATGGTAGCTATTTTGAAATCTCTGTCATTTAGATTATGGATTTCTGTGTCTTTAGGGTTGGTTTCTGCATGCTTGTCATTTTCCTTCTGGTCTGGTGATTCCATGTATCTTTGCATTGTGGTTCCTGTGTTGGCTTTGTTTTTGCTGATCCTGGAAATCGCTGGTTGCAATTTCCACCAGTCGCCACTGTGTAGGGGGTAAAGGGCTGTGTAATCTGAGCCCCCGTGCTCTGCTGCAGTTTTTCTCTGTGATCCGCGCAGGTCGCTGGGTCTGGTCTGGTCGGCTGAGCTGCAGGGTCTGGTTTGCGGGGAGTGGGTGGTGCTCTCTCTTTTGCCCACTGGGTCCCTGGCATGGGGGGGTTCTCATTAGCCCCTCGTTATCCACTCTCTCGGGTGCTCAGAATTTGATGGTACCCCATAGTAGTTCTGAGTCCTCTGTGTGGGAATTTTCCACTGGCTGAGAGAGCCCCAAGAGCTACAGTTTCCCCGCAGAGGCTGCCCCTCCCCCCTCTCTGGGAGCCGCGCAGACCGGGATTGTTGATCTGATGGGGAGGAAGAGTTCTCCTTACCTGTCCCCACTTCCTCCGGGGGCCCAGCACGTTCCACTCTCAGATGTCTGCAGTGTGGATCTTTCCAATCTTGCTTTTCACTGTCTAGGATTCTGTTGTTGGTCTGTGACTGTTCCTTTTGTTGTGTCTTATCAGGGGAAGAGTTTATGGGAAAGCTCACTCTGCCGTGACACTGACGTCACTCCTCTCATAACCATTTTTATTAACCATTTATTAACCATTTTAAAGTAAAAAATTCAGTGACAAAACTTTCACCATATTGTGCAACCACACCTCTACTTAGTTCCAAAATATTTTCATCATCTGAACAAAAAGTCATACCTTTTAAGCAGTCTTTCCCTCCTCCTGGGTCCTAATAATGAGCAATCTGCTTCCTGTCTCTATGTATTTACCCATGCTATGCATTTCATATAAAGGGAATCATACAACATGTGACCTTTGTGCCTGGCTTCCTTCGTTTAGCATACTGTTTTCAAAGTTCATCCACATTATAACATGTATCAGCACTTTATTCCTTTTTATGGTTAAATAAGATTCCATCATATGTATACACCACCTTCAGTGTATCCATCAATTTATTGAAGGACATCAGGTTGCTTGACCTTTTAGCTATTGTGAATAGTGCTGCTAGGAACATTCGCGTGTGAGTATTTGTCTGAGTGCCTGTTATCAATTCTATTTGGTATATACCTAGGAGTGGAATTGTTGGGTACCTGGAGTTAGCCAGACTCTGAGGTTTAAGGGCACAACATCTAATACTACACTTGCTTCTGACACAAATTGCAAGTCTGAGGAATTCCCAAAATCACTCCTAGGTACGCTAATTTCCTAGAAATTTCAAACAATTCACCAAAAACTATACTCATAGTTATGGTTTATCACAAGATAAGGATACCATTCAATAACTCAAGGGAAGAGACATATTGGACAGAGTCTAAGTGGGGAACAAGAGAGAAACTTCCATTGTCCTCAGGATACGTTATCATCCTAGCATTAACATTGTACAATACACATGGATTATTGCCAACCAGGGAAGTTCACACAAGCCTTGGTGTTCAGTTTTTATTAGGACTCTATTACATAACCTTGATCAATTGATTGATTGCCCAAATGGTTGATCTCAGCCTCCAGGTTGACTGATATGCCATACATAGAAGCCTCCACCCTAAATCACATGGTTAATCTTTCTGGTCTGGGCAGCCCCTGCCTTAAGATTGTCTAACATGGCCAGCCCTGCCTTGATATCAGGTGTGGCCAGTCTCCGTCCCTAAACAGACACTACTACCAGGTAGACATAATTACCTCCCAGAAACTGAGGGCAAAAGCCAACTTCTCTTTGTGCAAGGCAAAAATGTTTTACTATGCATTGGGTCTAATAGTAATTCTATATTTATCTATATTAGGAGCAACAACACTGATTTCCACAGTGTCTGAACCATTTTGCATTCCCACCAGAAATGTATGACAGTTCCAGTTGCTCCACATCCTTGCCAACACTTGCCATTATATGTTTTCTTTTCTTTTTTTAGTTAGAGTCACCCCAGTGGGTATGAAGTGATATCTCATTATGATATTGATTTGCGTTTTCCTAAAACCAAAGATGTTGAGCTTATTTTCATGTGCTTGTTAGACATTTGTAAACCTTGTTATATATCTCGTTTGACTTTTTGTTGTTGAATTCTAAGAGTCCTATATATATTCTGGATATTGGACTATTATCAGATATATGATTTACAAATCTTTTCTCCTATTTGTAGGCTTTTTATTCACCTTTTTGATAATGCTTTTTGATGTACAAATGTTTTAAATTTTGTGAAGTCCAATTTATCTATTCTTTATTTTGTTGCTTATACTTTTGTTTTCATATCTAAGAATCCATCGCCAAATCCCAGGACTTGAAAATTTACTCCTGTTTTTCTTCTAAGGGTTTTATAGTTTTTGCTTTTATGTTTAGGTATTTGTTCTGTCAATGCAATTTACCAATAACAATTCTATAGATAGGAGAGATAAAGTAAGTTGTTTTTTACTGAGGAGGATTAGCCCTGAAGCTAACATTTGTGCCAATCTTCCTCTATTTTGTATATGGGATGCTGCCACAGCGTGGCTTGATGAGCAGTCTGTAGATCCGCACCTGGGATCTGAACCTGTGAACCCTAGGCTGCCGAAGCGGAGCACGTGAACTTAACCACTACACCACCAGGCCAGCCCCCGAGGTGAGTTTTTTTGAGCAAAGCTGAGGATTATAGCCCAGGAAGGCACTCTCCACAAAGGAAGAAAGTATTCCAGAGAAGCATGGTTTTCAGTACAGTTTTATACCTTTTTAGAACAAAGAATATACATTAAACATGTCCAGGATACATATTCATCAACGTTTCAAAGAGGTATTCTGTTGCAAATTGATGTTTGCAACATCAATGTCCCTGATGTCTGGGAAAGGGAACTTATCCTTAAGAGTACTGATACAGGTGTTATGGATACTGGCATTGTAGGAGGGGAAGTATGCATTCTTATTTTCAAAGAGTGCATTCTTTTACTTTAACTGTTAAAGCAGATGTACAATGTATGTTTGATAGGCCATAAGTCAGGCTTCTATAGTTCAAGCTCAATAAGTTTTAAACCAGAATAGCCGACCCATATACCTCAATATGTGGAAGTGTCTTGTCAGTTCCATTTTGAGTTAATTATTGTATATGATATGATGTAGGTGTCTATCCTCCTTATTTTACATGTGAATATCCAGTTGTCCAGGAACCATTTATTGAAGAAACTATCTTTCCCCATTGACTGTTCTGGGTACCCTGTTGAAAATCAATGCTCCATGGAAACACGGGTTTATTTCTAGATTTTCAATTCTACTCTCTTAGTTGATATATTTATCCTTTTCCTAGTAGTACACTGTAGCTTTGTGGTTAAGTTGCAAAATCAGGAATTGTGAGTCCCCCAAATTTGTTCTCTTTCAAGGTTGTTTTAGCTATTCAGGCCCCTTGGAATTCTTTATGAATTTGAGGATCAGTTTCTATTTCCACAAAATTACCTTTGGAATTTTTGTAAGGACTGCATTGCAACTATACATAACTTGTGGTAGGATTGCCAACTTAACAATATTAAATCTTCCAAGCTATTGCAGGGGAGGCAAAACTGTACCTCTATTCATTTTAATTTTTTAGCTGGGGCTTTTTAACAAAAAGGTAGATTAACAGGAGAGAAACAAACAATTAATGCATGCAGTGCACATCACATGTGAGAAAACTCAACATAGAGAAGCTTAAACGCAGGCCCTAGAACTGTAGCTTAGGTAGCATCTTCAAGAACAATACATTTAGAAGAAATGACAGGACAAAGGAAAGCAGTTTTAGGCTTCGCAGGGTGGTAAAATGTAGGAAGGTAAATACATGGATGGAAACCAATGGAGTAAGGTTAGTTCGCAGATTCTTTCGGTGCCTTTGAGCTGGTGAGAGTCTGTCTCCAGTAATGGAGAATTTATATCCTGCCTTTAGGCTGAAGCAGGGAGAGAGCAGGGAGCAGTAGAGAGAGCTTTTCCTGCATTTGCTGCTTCCTGCTTGCCTTCAGCTCAAAATAATTTTTATGTCAAAGGGGCATGTTTTAGGATAACATATTCTAGTTTCCTTCACTATGAACACACACTATCTTTTCATTTACTTAGATGTTCTCTCATTTGTTTCAGCAGTGTTTTGTAGTTTTCAGTGTACAAGTCCTTCATCTCACAGTTAAACCTGTCTCTAGATATTTCATTCTGTTAGATGCTACTTAAATGGAATTATCTTCTTAATTTCCTTAAAAGATTGCTCATCTCTGCCTTATAGAAACACAACTGATTTTTGTATGCTTATTTTGTACCAGGAAATTTGTTTATTAGTGCTAGCAGTTTTTTGTTGTTAATTCTTTGGGAGATATAGATATAGATACAGATATATCCCATGAATAGAGATAGTTTAACTTCTTTCCAACTTGGATGCCTTTTATTTATTTTTATAGCCAAATTACACTGGCTGGAACTTCCAGTACAAAATGGCCAACGGTGGTGAAATCTGAATCCTTGCCCTCTTCCTCATCTTAGTAGAAAATTTTCAATCTTTAACTATTTTATATGCTACCTGTGGATTTTTCATAAATGGCCTTTATTTGCTTCATAATAGTCTTTATTAGGTTTAGAAAGATCCCTACTAGTACTAGTTTTCTGAATGTTTTTATCATGAATGAGTGTTTGAATTTGTCACATGCCTTTTCTCTGTGGATTGATATGATCATGTGGTTTTATTCCTTTGTTCTATTAATGTTGTATACTGCACTGATTGGTTGTCGTATGTTGAATCAGACTTGTATTCCTGGAAAAATCTCACCAGTTCATGTTAAATAATCCTTTTAGTATGTTGTCAGATTCAATTTGCTGGTCTTTTGTTAAGGATTCTACCAAACATTTCAAGAAGCATTAACATCAATCCTTCTTAAACTCTTCCAAAAAGTAGAGGGAAAACTTCCAAACTAATTTTATAAGCCCAGCATTATGAGCCCAGGCCAATGTCCCTGATGAACATAGATCCATATCACTTTTTATCTGTAGTTCCTCAGGTGTACTGTTTCTGAGACTGCTGACTATGTCTTGACCTTGATTTCCCTCTGTGCCATGTGAGGTCAGCTTCAATGAGATCCAGCTTTTCTAAAGAGGTATTTACAGAATTATTCCATGATTGCCTCTTCTTCACTTACAAAAGAGAATCATAAACTCAGAAGCACCATAGTGATGGTGAGCCACAAGTTGGGAGAAACCGGAGCCCCTGTAACACTCTAAGGAGCAGAGCTGTCAGTGTGCAGGAACGCATGTGGCCTTGCTCTAGTGAGAAATATCATCTACTGCATCAAGCCACTGGGAAGTCTGATTTGTCTGTAAAAGCATCATGGATAGATTTACCAAAATTAGTGAATACATCATCCTTTCTATAACTTGGTATTTTTAGAAAACATGTAATCCAAAATTGTTTTCCAGATTCACTAGTAAGTATGAACATCTGAGAGCACTGTACTGCATTTAAAAGGCCAATGCAAATTGTTTTCTATTAATAAAACCCAGTGTAAATAGAAAATGGTGTACAATATATTACTAATTAACAAACAAAAAATAAACAATGTGACATTGTTTAGGCAGCTCTACATTTAGAAACATAGGAACACAAATATACCTTCATAAGAAATTAGAAAAATCAATTCAGCATGAATTAGTAATTGTTCTCTCTAGCTATTATCTTATGGATGTTTTTTTCCCTTGTATGATTTTGTTTTATACATCCATGTAAAGTTAAGATATATACAGTCTTGTTTATTTTTCTTAATATTAATTGAGTACAGTTGATAATACAAATGCCCCAGGAGGTCTTAGGAAAATAATATACAGCTAAGATATCACATGGGACAGTGTTACATCTGATTACTCAAATTGCAGTCTGCAAAGCAATACCTCAGTGATAGTCTCTAGTCCCCACATCCCTAAGGTCTTGATTCATATATTTGTAACACAGTTCGGTGCTAGAATTTGGTTCTAAGGTGTGATCTTATCTCTGGTATCTCTAAGTTTTCCTAGTAGCTTGGAAAAGAAGTAACTCATAGCAAACATTTAATGAAATATTCTGTGGAATCCTACTACTCTTTTCAGACCTGTTTCTATTAATTAAATGCCAAGCAGGAACACTCCTGGAGTTCATTAACCTTAGCAAAAATTTCTTCAGTAAATGACTCACTCAAGTGCTTCTGTACTTAGGTGAGTTGATTCAATTTTCTTTTGTTTTACTTTAGAAGGAAAATATGGAGTCCCGGTAGTCTTTGCAGTAGACAAACACGTGTGTAGAACTAAGTGCCCACAAATCCACTTAGTTTGGCTAGGAGAGGGTTGATGGTATTATATTCTGATTCCTTATTTCTTTCAAATGATATTCATCCTAATTTTCTCATTGGGTTCCCAGAATGTAGCCAGCAATGAAATAAAAATTTTGGCAAATAGAGAATAATAAAAAAAATGGGCCCTGTCTTCACATTTCTTTTAATCTCTGAGGAAGGAAGTGCCAATAACAACCATGTTTGTAAATGATACGATACAACATACAGTAATTGTGAGTTATAAATATTAATGTTTCTATGTATAAAAAGGAGAAGAAACAATGAGCAATGGTGGTAATAGTAGGTAGTAAAATAAAGCATTACAAGAATGACAATAAAATGGGAAAAGAAATTATATGCAAATAACCATGTGCTATGTAACAGAGCTTGATAAATCCACTATGACTGAAAAAGAATGTAAGTGGTAATGAGGTTGAATTTATAGATACAAGAATTGTTAGAACAGCCAGACTGAACAATGTAAATTTCATTTATTAGCTAATAAAAAGTATTTGGAATCTTAAAAGTCATTGGCTGTTAGGTTAAATTAATCGTGGAGAATTATTCTTGTAATGTTGCATAGAATATTTTAAATTGAAGGACTGTGACTGAAAAACGTGGCCATAATCTAGTTTTCCAGTGCTAAAACCTTATTAAGAATTTTTACATAAGAGAGATCTGTCATGGGATTGGTTTTTCGAAGATATCTTTCCTACAGGCAGAAACATGTAGGAATCAAAGTAAGCTATAATGTAATGAAAAAACCCATAGGAAAATGGGGAACACTTATTTTGCATTTTTGATGAAGTGCCCAAAGAAATCCTAAAGTATTCCTGTTGTGTGGGTTCTGTAGGAAAGAATTTCTACATTGTACTCCCAAACTTCACTGACTGTGATAGCTGTCCGTGCTTGGGCCTGATATTCATAACCAAATAAGATTTTTGAAATGATGCCGATTACTCATAAATCCAATAAATAAGAAAGCTGATTAGCTACTGTGCATCACATGATGTCTTATAGCTTTTAAATTCATTACCAAAGTACCTACTTCCTTTCTAGTGACTTAAATTTTATATTATTACTATGCTTATTTTACTGTTGAGGAAATACATAGTGGCATCAAGTAATATTCAAGAAATATTATGGTGTCCTATTTAAGATGGGTCTCTATCCTGACACTGATCCTTGGAAAAGCTTTAAACTTAATTCAAAATCACAGAATGTGTTTTTCCTGCAGTCTGAAATTTGCACATACTGTCCAGTTCTTCCGTAGTGCTTACTGTTTGTCATGTACCCGACTTCCAAAGTTTACTACATTGGAAAATGAAGACTTTTGTGTCCAATATTTTTTCAACTATTATCAGTGCAGACACAGCATATATTTTGCTGTGAACACCTCCTGATGAATAATATAATATTCCATGCATAACAACATTTAAATATTTTCAAAATTAGTTCAACATGAGTGAAAAGATTAGACTACTTCTACAGCACAGAGTGTGTTGAGATTATTGTGTTACTAGGAGTAAGAAGAGCACTGAAAAGAATATAGAACAACCAAGAAACTATTAAACTGATCATTTGGTAACAATGTTAGCATTTTAAAAATTTTTAACAGATATCAGTTAATTGTCTCACAGCTTAAGAGGTGAGGCAGGGAAGAAACTACAGAAACTCATGATATGTATTACCTCCAATACAATTATTTTTACTAAGCTCAGATTCAGTAGAGTTAGATCCACCCTTCCCATGACATCAGCTTTCCATGAAGAAACTAATTTTTATTATTTGAAATATAGTGGCATCTACTCTGTTTTTCATTCTTCCTGTCTTAATTTTGTTTTTGGTTATTCCACTCACACAAAATTCTTATTCACTGTGTAATCATCACATAAATGAAGACTACCTTTGAAATAATATAACAGTGGAAGTATAGCATTTTCAGCAACACTCTTAATAGAGACTCACTGAGCCTCTCGACATTTCTTCTATTCTTTTATCTATTTCAAATTTTGGCTCTTACTTCTCTGGATCATCTTTCATATTTTGCCCACAGGAACCAAGAAAACCGGAGTGGTGGAGTCACCTTTGTTCTCTTGGGCTTCTCAGAATATCCAGAACTCCAGGTGCCCCTGTTCCTGGTGTTCCTGACCATCTACACAGTCACTGTACTGGGGAACCTGGGCATGATCGTGATAATCAAGATCGATCCCAAACTCCATACCCCCATGTACTTTTTTCTCAGCCACTTATCTTTTGTTGATTTCTGTTATGCTACAGCAGTCATACCCAAATTATTAAAAAACTTGGTTGTGGAAGACAGAACCATCTCCTTCACAGGGTGCATCATGCAGTTCTTCTTTGCATGCATACTTGTGGTGACAGAAACGTTCATGTTGGCAGTGATGGCATATGACCGATTTGTGGCAGTTTGTAACCCTCTTCTCTACACAGTTGTAATGTCTCAGAAGCTTTGTTCCTCGTTGGTGGGTGCTTCATACTCTTGGGGTATAGCCTGTTCTTTAATATACACATACTTTTTGTTGACATTATCCTTTTGTGAAAGTAACTTCATAAATAACTTTGGCTGTGAGCACACCGCCATTGTTGCTGCTTCCTGTTCTGATCCATATATTAACCAGAAGATCATTTTAGTCTCTGCCACATTCAATGAAATAAGCAGCCTGATGATCATTCTTACTTCCTATGTTTTCATTTTTATCACTGTCATGAAGATGCCTTCAACTGAGGGGCGCCACAAAGCCTTCTCCACATATGCCTCCCACCTAACCACCATTACTATTTTCCATGGAAGCATCCTTTTTCTCTACTGTGTTCCTAACTCCAAAAGTTCATGGCTCAGGGTCAAGGTAGCCTCTGTCTTTTACACAGTGGTCATCCCCATGCTGAACCCACTGATCTACAGCCTCAGGAACAAAGATGTGAAAGATACAGTCAACAAGTTAATCAATACTAAATTCTTGTGTAATAAAATGTAAAGAGAGAAATATTCATTATTTCATTTTGAGGTTACTGGTAAGAGTTTTTCAATAACAAAACAGTACATGAATCTACGGTAAGCTTGTAACTGACAGTCCAATATATGGTCCCTCTAATGTTTAGTAAAATAATTTTAACATTACTAATAATGTTAGGGGTAAAAGTTTAGACTACTTAAACTAAGTTTTTGATTCAGAAATTGGAATATAAAGGTCTCTGTGTTAGTACACATGATTGTCTGATTGCCCAGGACAGATTTAAGTTCAATTTAAGTCACGTGGGATCTTTGAGATGATCTGAAGGGTTCTAGCTTACAGTGGGGAAGTTTACTTCTTCATATAAAAGTAGTACATTAAGAGCTGTTCGACATAAAACCCTAAATATCTAAAAATGATTTTATTTAGTTCCATAAGAACTACATTAGTGCTGAAAGTTTCACAGACAAGCAAAAGTAAATAAGAAATATATCTCCCTTATAAAGTCCAGAATATGGTGTAGTTAAATCATAATTGGCAGTATAACCAAATATATAATATTTTCTTTCTATGTACTAGCAGAAGAAAATGATACACATTTTGGAAATGTGCCCATCACGTTGGATTTCCATTCATGTCAATGTGGTTGTATAATTTTTAATTTATTTTAAGGAAATTTTATTGATATAATTTTAGATTTATTTTAAGTTGTAATAAATAATATAGACAGACTCCAGTGTCTTTTACTCAGTTTTCCCCATGATAGTACAATACAGCAACCAGTATATATAATACAATGCATAGATCTTATTCAGGCACTAATGATTTATAGACAGAAAGCAAACAATCATGAACTCCAGGGGGATGCAACAATGACAATCATTTTGAATCAGTCACTTGGTTGAGGTAGCTCTACTGATACCAACTGGGTCACTTGAGTGTCAAGACTGAACTAATCAGATGAACTAACCTTCAATCTACAGGCCTGTTTGTATGTCGTCTTCGTTGGACCATTTGGCTAATGGTCTATGTTGAATGTTGAGTCTCAATAAAATAGGCCCAACAACAAAAGCATATTTCAAGCCCCTGTTTGGGTCTCATCTATTAATATTTTCTGAATCAAAGCAAAACACACTGCTAAGTCCAAAATCAAAGTGTGAGAAAGTCATCTACCTCCTTTAGAACCGTAAAATTACAAGTCAGTGGTCAGGGGCATAGAGAGAAGTGTAGAAGTTAGCTCAAACTCTACTGAAGGTTGACTAAAACATTTACCTCAAGGAACACATGCTTTCTTGATAATGCCAGGTAACTCGATGGCAGGTAATGATAAGCCATGACTGGGACAGGTTTTACCAAAGTTTTCTAATAACTGATAGGGCATTGCATTGCTTTAAGCAAATGACAGGTTGAGATTAAACATAAGAACTTATCTTTTCTACGTGGGTCTTACTAATCATGATGAAGGTTTACAAGCAGAGAGTAGAGCGATATCCATGTGTTATGGTTCTAATTCAACCCATTAAATGTTACTTGTTTCTTCCCATGATTTAGAGTTTTATTTCCGTATGGAAATTGAATGCTCTTTACCAGAATGCTTTACATCAAATCATGTGTCTTATGTAACTTACTTTTTAGGGACATACAGCAACATTCTCAACACATATATTGTATAGCAATAGTAACAAAGGATTTACTTTAATTTTTAGTTGTTTATCAACCGGGGGACATAAGTAACTGTCCCTATCAGGTACTATAAAAATCTGTGTGTGCGCGTGTGTGTATGTGTGTGTGTAGTTTAGTAAAGATCTTTTTAAAAATACAAAAAGGATTTAGGAAGTTTGAGCATGCATCATGCCACATTTGGTATATTCAGTAAGTTTTCTAGGATAAAAATTAAAATATAATTTTCTTAAATATTTATTTCAAAGTTAAGTAACTTGTAATCTGGTACTCTAATTTTCTGTCTTTTAGTGGAAAATAAAACAGAAGCAAAAAAGTGTGAATAGTTGCAAAATCCTTGTAGAACAGGATGTTCGTTTATTTTGGTAACCACTCTTGAATGAGTAATTAAATTACATGAGGTAATGCAAAAATTTTTTTAAAAAATCTATGGATTCTTCTTTTACAATTTTGGCTGTAGTACGTATAAATGTGACTGTTTTTCCTTGAAGGCCTGTGTCAGGATAGGTCAATATTTAACACCACTTTCTTTCTTTCCTGATCTGTGTCCTGGAAGAGTAGGTGCAAGAATCACACAGATGGATTTAAAATATCAGCACTATGACCCCTATGGCCGAACTGAAGAATACAGCTGGGTCTATAGCCAAGATGGGGATAAATTACACATCCCCACTCTCCCAAACCTAGCTGAAGGAATGCATATTCAGGATGTAACAAACAATAAGCCTAAATAGTTGAATGTAAAAATATGTACAGTAAAATGTTAAATGTGTTTCTATATAAATACATGTGCCAACACTTAAGCAAAATAAAGAGACTAAAAAGCATCTCATATCAACTATAATTATGGAGTCATTGGAATAGATGTGACTATAATTTTTCATGATTTTAAGAATTATAGCCTCTATACAGAAGTAAAGTATTTTTTAAGACATAAAGACCCACATGTTAATGATTTAGAAGAAATTATATTCCAAGTTGCAGAAGAGGAAGTTTCCCCTAATTATTTTGTTTGTAGCTCATGATAACAAGCTCTGTCAGGAGTCTCCAGGGCCTGTGTCCCCAGGGTCAGGTAGTTAGATACAAAACAAACAACACGACCATGGAGTATAGTTTCCAGGTTTGTCTATTCCTCAAGGACATCTCTATGCCTCCTCTAAAATTTCTTGACAGAGGCAAAAATGACATTTATTAGTATCTTCATTAAGTCATATCTTGCAAGAACTACCAACTGTCTGACTAAAGGACTGGAAAAATTTAAACGAAAATTTCTGTTTTGAAACAGAATATGTATGCAGCTTATTAATACTAGCAAGGAGGACCTCAAGAAAAAATACATCAGGAATATATGGCTTTTGGTGAGTTGATTCTACATAGGGTCGTCTTTTCATTCTGAAGTAAGGGATCTTGGAATCTAGCAAATTTTTGACAGGAAAAATCTATATGAGCTAACAGCAATATCCACTGGCTAGTGGTTATAATCAACAACCTAAATTCTACTTTTATTCTTCCCAGGACCATTGTCCTGAGCTTGAAAATATGTCTATGTTAAGCACATCAGGGGTCACGGAAGAAATGTTAAGTATAAGTCTTGTCCTAAAGGAGTGATATTCTTCAGGGAAAAAGCTAACACCATCCCCCCGACACACACACACCCATATGCACATAGACATACGCATACCCATAAAAATAGCAAGGTTTGCCAGACCAGACATGCTGTGATGATATGTGGGAAAGGAAATAGAGTAAGAGAAAAGACCTTTAGATTAACCAGCAATGTTCTCCTGGAAGAGCTGTGTAGTAACTGTGAAGTGATGACACTGTGAGAGAACAAGGGGAGAGGTGCCATTTCAGAGGCATACACAGTGGAAGATTAGAAGATAGAAATGACTTGTTTTTGTACAATAAGGATTTAAAACACCGTGTGAATGAAGTATTGAGGTGACAAAAGGATGTGGTTATACAGTTCCTAGAAATATAGAAATCCAGGCTAATGAGTTTCAATTTGATTCCTTTAGTATAAAATGCCTTCCAAAACCTCTGCACTATTGCATTCCAGGCTAAGGGAGAGTCCACAAAAGTTAATCTTGCAGATTGAACTGTAGTGTGGCAGCATAGTTAGAAATCTTATACCCAGAAGAGTAGATAGTTGATCACAGTGGAAATGAAGAGTGAGGTATATTTTGAATATGTCTCTTTCTTCGTTTTTCCTTGATTGCCTTTTCCACAATCAAAGATAGATAGGAGATGGCAAAAAGAGAGTCAGAAAGAACCAGATGGAGTTAGCAAAGGAAGGGACCATGAAGATTGTATATCAGTGGATTAGAAATGGATACAATTGTGAGTCCCAGACTGAGTGAAAAATCTGAAATTAAAAGGAGTTCAGGACATAAAACCCTTTTTAAAATGACTTTCCAAATTTGTTTTGCCAACTTTTTCAAAACTTGAAACTGATGCTATTGTTTTGGAGAACAACAGCATTAAAATATCATGGTGGAATGGAGCTGATATTTGTGGACACTTTAGCTAAATGTAGATTTTGTTCTCAGATAATTTAAAGTCAAACCTTATTTAAGATGTTCATGGTAATATTAAATGACCTAGCATAGTGTTATTATCCACATTTCATAGATGATAAAATTGAGGCTCTTAAAATCAAACAATTTACCAAAGCTAGATATATAATAAATGAAAAAGGGTGAATCTGAACTAATGAGAACTGTTCCCTTAAGTCCACGTTCTTTACAAAATGGCAGGATGTGATGGTGCCTTTTCTCCATCCATTCAAATTAGTCTCTTCTCTGAATGAGAAGAAAAAAAAAAGGCTGATATTTGAGTTTTATAAGAAAAGTTTATGACAAGAAAAAATAAATGGGATGTTTATTTTCCTTTTTCCAAGCTGTGAACAAAGATGCAATTTATTCATTTAACCTCAGTCTTACACTCAGGTACCAAGCTAAGTTAGTTAAAAACAATACCCTAACAACTTTGATAAAATTATCACCATAATGTTATCTTAACAATTATTATCTTCTTAATGCATTTTTAGTACCTGTTTTATTTTTAAACTAATAAATATACAATGTAGCCTGCCCCTCGAATGATTGTGAGATGGGTGAGGAAGTGTCACGTTCATTGTGAGTGACCTTGAACTCTTCTAGGTTGTTAAGACTCCTCGTAACTCTTTTACTTCAAGTTTGTGTTGAGCACAACATGTTGAACAGAACATGTGTGCTCTTCAAAAGTGTAGGTGAAAGAATATTTATCAAAAATTTAACAAATACCCCAAATAGTAATAGAATGGAATGGGCACTGATGATTGGTAATATTGATGGAAACTGAAGAAACAGCAAAGGCCTTTCAGGCAGACAGAGTGTCCTGAGTCAAGACAAGAAACAGTGTGGTTAGCAGTGAAGCCAATCAGAATGGAAGATCATGCAGGCGGCAAGAGGAGAATAAAAGAATCAAACAATGTATGAAATTTAATAATAAATGCACAGTCCTCAACTCTGGCTGAAAACTGCAACTGCACATGCATGGGATTTGTTGCTTACTGGTAAATCATGGACAAAGCTTGGCAAGGCAGTAAATTGACCTCACACTCAAATACTTGACGACGAGTGCTCAGTTAGGCATTGTTAGGTATGTAGCAAGTCAAAACAGATTGCTGAGTTCATTATCTCTTAGCCTGGCAGGATATTCTTAAGAAGATATGTTCAGTTCTAGCTTCAGTATCACCTCAGAGGGGTCAATGGTATACACAGAACATTGAGTAGACTTTCTGGAGTATTTAGAAATCAGTGTGAGGAAGAAAATGGAGAACAGACATGTACATAAAACCAATGCTAAAAATATGTACCTAGAGAAAAAGAGCAAGAGATTCATTTTAAATGTCTTCACATATTTGAAGGTCTATAATGTAAAAGGGCATTATATTTAATTTCTGTAAACTCCGGAGATAGATTTAGATCCATTTGGACCTGGAAAGTACCAGAAAATACAATAGGAAGAATACTGGTTAACAGAAATTTTCCAACATAGAATTCACTGTAATGGTTATTGCTTTGGGAAGGTGAACTAACATTTTGAAGAGGGATCATCAGCTGTGAGGACAGGAGCATTAACGTAAGGAAAGGGCAGCAGAAGTATTGCTAATGAAGACTGAACACAAGGTATGTGAAAATATTGAGGAATTCTCTGCTTTTTAACTGTACTATCAGTTTTGGTACAGTTGTCTTAATCTTGTTTTAGAATCTTTAGCAAAGATCTACTTAGTTTCTATTCTAGATCTAACAATTCCAGGGATTCTTTGCTAATCGAAATTCTAGAACCTTTACTGATATAATGGACTCATCTAGCTTGCTTTCTTTTCTACTTTCTAGTAGCAGATTGTATCTCAAAACTCTTAACTTGCACGGATGTGACCCAATAAAAGTAATCTAAGTTCCTGAATTTAGAGAAGACTTTTTATCAATACATGTGACTAAATACACGCAGTTCACAGAAGATCAATCCTATCTTCTAAGTGGTGGGGAATATAGCTGCACAGCTGAGGCTCTGAGCCTGGGATTAGTGGGACATTTGATGACAGGTTGTTGCTTGTTACAAGAAAAGCTAAAAGTGGTGCCAGTTCACAGGTGGGTTCAAGATGGCAGCATCATATTCATTGCATCTCCATATTCATTTCTAAAATCAATTTTTGGGGGTTCAATAGTGAAATTTCTAATATTCAAACTCCTGTTGGCTTACAAAAATAAAATATCTATATTTTTTAATCTTACACATTTTTTCATTCCTCATTGGCCACCACACCTAAGTTTGCCACATCAGAAAAAGGGTTGTGGTTATTGTTGTAAAATATGTTTCTTTTTAGTACCATTTTTTCTGTGTTTTATAATCACTGTAAATAAGCAGATTTTTTTTCCTTTTTAATGCACTATGCACTACAAACAGACTGCATAACCAACAGAAGATAGTCAATGTGAAACTTTCAAGAACATCTCCAAAACACTTCCTCAGAAGACAGTTTTAAATCATTGAGCATTTAGGGCCTCATAAATGACCATATGGTGGGCATGTAATTGAGAGAACATAGTTATCAGTGGAATTTTTCCCCAGAACACTTAAAGGTCTTAAGTAGATGTTCTACGTCCTTGATTATGGGATATACCTGGAATATGTAAACATTCAATATATCAGTACAGAATTGTGAATGTCTGATGATACATTTTTCCCCAAAGAAATTAACTATTTTTTTATGTATTAAAAGTGTTTAATTTCCAAGCCACTTCTGCCATGATCATATGACTACTTTGATGTACTCGATGTTTTTCTGATTTTGCTCTGTCTCCTTTGTTCTCATGCTATTATATTTTAACATGGGGTATTCAATGCTGTAAGTACCACACACATTCAAAGATAAAATATAAAATAATGTTATTGATAAGTAACATTTTTTTTTTCCAGATGACAAAACCAAAGTACTGAAAGACAAAGCTAATTGTCCTTAATCAAAAAGTCAGTAAGTTTTCAAGTGGGAGTCTAAAGGGGAGCAGAGCACTCAAGAGTGCATGCTGACCGCATTGCCTTCACTAGTTTACACTGCTCTGTGCTGGGTTCCTCTTACCCCACCTTCTCTAGATCTGCTGCTCAATTTTCTTTTTTTTCTCCTTTATTTACTCAATTTTTTTTTTTTTTAAATCAAGAGTCATGATACTGGATGAGGGAAAGCAGAGCTCTGTGAGCACGTTCATCCTGCTGGGCTTCTCAGAATACCCACACCTCCAAGCACCCCTCTTCCTGGTTTTCTTGACCATCTACACAGTCACTGTGGTGGGGAACCTGGGCATAATTGTGGTCACAAGGATCAATCCCAAACTCCACACCCCCATGGACTTTTTTCTCAGCCATCTATCCTTTCTGGATATTTGTTATTCCAGTGTATTCACACCCAAACTGCTAGAAATCTTTGTTGTGGAAGACAGAATTATCTCCTTCAAAGGATGCATGGCACAATTTTTCTTTGGCTGTGCATTTGTGATTACAGAAATGTTCATGTTGGCAGTGATGGCCTATGACCAGTTTGTGGCTGTTACTAACCCTCGTCTCTACGCGGTTGCTATGTCTCATAAACTCTGCACCCTCCTTGTAGCTGGAACCTACATACGTGGTGGAATATGTTCCTTGACAATCACATACTCTCTTTTGGATCTATCCTTCTGTGGTTCTAATATCATAAATCACTTTGGCTGTGAGTATTCTGTTGTCCTCTCTTTATCCTGTTTTGACTCCTACTTCAGTCTGATGACATGTTTAGTCATTTCCATATTCACTGAGGCTTGTAGCCTCCTGATTATCCTCTCCTCCTATGTTGTCATAGTTGTCACAATCATCAAGATGCCTTCCACTGGTGGACTCCGAAAAGCCTTCTCCACCTGTGCTTCCCACCTGACTGCCATCACCATTTTCCATGGGATCATCCTTCTTCTCTACCGTGTGCCCAACTCCAAAAGCTCATGGCTCCTGGTCAAAGTGGCCACTGTGTTTTTTACAGTCATGATCCCCATGCTGAACCCCTTTATCTACAGCCTTAGGAACAAAGATGTGAAAGAGGCTGTCAGGAGCTTAATCAACTCCAAACTGCTTTCTCACTCAATGTAATTCAAAGAAGTATGTATTTATGTTCTACTTATGTCCAAAATTTTTCATATGTATTGCTGATGATAGTTTACGTTTATTTTAAGTAGATATATGACTATGTTTTAAATCAATTAAATATTGCACTTTCCATGTTTTTCGGTGGTGAGGCCACTTGGAAGTAGTATAGAGTAACCTATTCTGATGCACTTCATCTCAGCTGCTTTCGGAAAGAAATACATTTCAAAATCGCCCAGTTAGACATTATGGAAGCCAGAATGATGAAGAAGGGATATATGTTTAGAGACTTATTACTTAAGTTATAATTTAAGTTTTGCTTTATAAAAGTACTGCAAAAATACGGATGATAACTGCCTTTACTGGATCTGCACTCAGGTTCTCATAAGCAAATCTCTTGACTCGGAAAGTTCTATAAAACAGAACGTTTTGTTCCCTTTAAAACTTCATTTCAAGTAAAATGAGGATCTGGGAGTTTGTATTATGAGAAATATTATCTGACTTTAAGTGGGCAGATGCTGAAAATATTAACTACTCTCTACTTGGATCACTCATTTTTTGAGTATCAATGTAATATATTACAGTTCAATACAAGGTGTTGAAAATAATACTGAATATTAAAGAAAAGTTCAATTTATTTCTAACTAGACCTATATCCATTACTCATTGATAAAAAGACCAAGATTAAGAAAATATACTTTTTGATCATCCATTCTCAACAGTAAACTTTTCCCACCTATCAATTTTCTTTACTGAGTTGCTTAAGCAAAGGAAAGAAGGCATTATTTATTTTGATTTATTATTCTGTAACCTCTCTCAAATATCTGTCAGTAAGTTATGTTGTTTCTTTCTCCAAAATGGAATTATGTCTTCACATCTCTGCTTTCTGAATCATCATTGTCATTAAGTTGGTTTTTAGCAGTTAATATCAAATTAATATGCTTTCCATATTTCTTAAGCTTGTATAAGGCATGAATCTCAGATCATCGATAGCGATTTTTTAAAAATATAAAATCAATTTGTTTTACTCCCCAGGTTGGAACTGTGAAAGAATTTTTATTACGTTTATGATTTTCATCTAACTCTTTGCAAAATGTAGCATCTGCTTAGTTCTCTGGTTCCATCATTTTAAATTTAAAACATACTGAAACATGTTTTTGAAACAAACACCCATGTAACTCCCAAGTAGATCAAGCCAGAGAACATTACCAGTATCCCAGAGTCAATTTTTGGCCCTTTCCTCCCACTCTCAGCAAGAGCCAAAAGCATGACTTTTATCATAATGATGCAGTTGCTTTTCTATATAGATTCAATTTCTAACTATTTCTAACTCTCAAAAATACAAATTAATATTCCTTCTTTTAAGACTTTATGTAAAGGAAATTGTGCATTATGTATTTCATATATGTGACTTTTATAAATGCATAATATATTTTACAAATCATTCATGTTGTTCCACCTATTTACAGTTTATTCAATTTTGCTTCTATTACATATATTATAATTATTTCAGATTTTTTCTTTATTCCAGTCTACTATGATGGATATTTGGAATGTTTCAATTTTCGGGCACATGTATCATCACACTGCACAGAATAACTCATTAGAATGAGGATTATACCCAGAAGTATCATGCATTTATTTAGTTCTTAATTATTCAAAGTGATTTTATCAATTTAGACTTCTAAAAACAAAGTTTGCAGGTTCTAAAGTTATGATTCACTTCCTCCCCAGTGTTCAGTATTATTTGATGTTATGATTTTTACCCATTCACTTGATCTGGAATATTTCATTTGTAGTTTTGATTTGAATATTTATGATTGTTGAGGTTAGGCACATTTTAATGTTTATGGATTTTTTTTTTCTTTTTAAAGTGACTTCTTAAAGTATATACCAGTCTTCATTTAAATTGTAAGGTCATTGTTTTTATTTATTTTAAATTTATTTTATATTATGAATATAATCGCTTTGACAATTATGTATCTTGCAAGTATTTTTGCATTTTGGCTTTACCTTTCACTCACTTAATGTCCTCAAATAAGGAATAAGTTTGAATTTTAGTAAAATCTATTACTTTGTAATGTTTTTGTAATTGTTGAAGATTATATTTATCCACCCTTGAGGTCAGGATGACATCTGTCTATATTACATTCAAGAATGTTTATTCTTCATACTTTGTCCTATGAGTCACCTAAAATTCATTTTTGTGGATGGTGCAAGGTTTGGGTCTATGATAGATTGGTTCATTTGTTCAGTATTATTTATTCTCTCTTCATCTTTGTCACGCTTCTCTGTAGGCAGAGAGAGAATAATTCCCATGAGGCTTGCTTGGGACAATGGAAAGTGAGTGAAGGTGTCATAAGTTACATCATAGAAGATGTTTTAAATGACCCTACATGATTTGAATCTTTCCTACTTGAGCTTATGCATTCAACTTGGAGAAGAGTATACCACAAATAGTGAGTGTTGTTTCAGCCTGGGTACTGGAATGAGAAAACGTGGGAATTGAGTCAAACTTAGCCAAACACAGCATATCGGAGCTGTAGTCAATCACCAACACTCACGGTACCACTTCATTTTTAACCAGATGAATATATCATTGTCACATGCTATTTACTGGAAAAAATCCAATCTCTCCTCGTTGCTCCTCAATATCAATCTTGTCATAAATGAAATGTCCATATATGGGTTTATCAGTATAATTGTCAGCTCTTGCTACAATAACTCTTAAAAAAAAAACATCAAACGATCAATGGCTTAAAAGTACATTTATTTATTTTTAAGATCAGGAGGTCATCTGAGGTGGCTCTGCCTTAGGCTACGAGACTAGGAATAAAATGCTTCATACCACAGTTTTGTGAGCATGGATTCTCCAAATGTATTTTATCGTCTTTAGACTCTTTGGCTATTTGTATTATGGAACTATCAGAAAAGCAGTAGACCGAGTGAAAATATTCAAAGTCTCTCAAAGCCTAGGCTAAGAACTGCCATACTTTCTTTTCTGCCAACAGATCATTAAACATATCACAGGACTGGACTCATAATCCAAAGGTGAAGACATACACTCCATCAATAATAAAGTATGGAGAACTTCTGGATGCAAGGAGATGGTGAATAATTGGACCCAATCTTTCAATCTACTTCAGTCAGCTTCTTAACTGCCTACAGCATTCCATTGATGTATTTGCCATTACTACATATTCTTAATTATTATAGCTTTGATATAAATCTTGATATCCATTAGATAATTTTTTTCATCTTCTTCTTCTCCATGGGTGGATACTGGGTGTCCTTGGCCCTTTACGTTTTCATCCAAACTTCAGGATTTATTTTGTTCACTTACCACATACTTTTGAAGCCTGAGCCCCTCGTGGATTTTAAAAATTATACTTTTTCTTTAGATCTGCATTTAACAGTATCCTTAGCTGTAGCTATACCTTGTTTCATTAGTCTATAGTCTTCCATCTCCCTTAACACGTTTCTGAAATTATGGGAAATTTATATCAGCTGGCTTTTATTTTACCATTGTCTTTATTAGTGTGACTTTGTTATTTGATTTATTCCTTCATTATCGTTGCTATTTTTCATTGGGTATATGATGGAGGGGAGAGGCAACAAAGATATGTAGATTTTGACATATTGAATAAAAAATCCACTCTTTCTTTATCATTTCATAGATGGATGATGGATAGATAAATAGACCTACAAATCTATTTATTGATAGACATACATAAAGTTAAAAAAATGGAAAAATAAAAACCAAAATATTAACATTATTATCTAAGTTGTTGGCTTATCAATTTTTTTTCACTGTAACATCTTCTCAGTATTGAAAAGGCAACCTACAGAATGGGAGAAAATATTTTCAAACTACATATCTAACAAAAGATTAATATCCAATACATATATAAGGAACTCATACAACTCAATAGCAAAAAAAAGGTAATAAGCCAGTTAAAAAGTTGACTAAGGACTTGATTTAGACATTTCTTCTAAGAAGATACACGAATGGTCAATAGGTATATGAAAAAAACATGCCCTGTCACACTAATCATCAGGGAATTGCAAATCAAAATCACAATGAGATATCACCTCACACGTGTCAGGATGGCTACTTCCAAAGAAACAAAAGATGAGTGTTGGCTAGGATATGGAGAAATTGGAACCCCTGTGCATTGTTGGTGGGAATGCAAAACGGTGCAGCTGCTATGGACAACAGTATGGAGGTTCTTTGCAAAATTAAAAATTAAACTACCATATGATCCAGTAATCCTGCTTCTGGATATTTATGCAAAATGATTGAAATCAAGATTTCAAAAAGATAGCATTCCCATGTTCATTGCAGAACTATTCACAATAGTCAAGAAGTGGAAACAAGCTAGGTGTCCATGGATAGATAAATGGATAAAGAAAACGTAGTATATACATACAATAGAACAAAATTTAGCCTTAAAAAAGAAGGAATTTCTGCAACATGTGACCACATGGATGAAGTGAGAGGACATTATGCTAAGTGAAATAAACCAGTTCACAGAACGACAAATACTGCATGACTGCACTTATATGAGGTATCTAAAATAATCAAATTCATAGAATCAAAGAGTGGAATGATAGTGGCCAGGGGCTCAGAGAGGGAGAAATGGAGAGTGTCAAATCAATGGGCATAATATTTCAGTTAAGCAAGATGAATCAGTTCTAGAGATCTGCTGTACAAAATTGTGTCTGTCGTCAACGATACTGTAGCGTACACTTAAAAATCTCTTAAGAGGATAGAACTCATGTTAAATGTTCTTACCACAATAAAATAAAAGTAAAAAAAGAAAACATTGGTATATTTGGATTCAAATCCAAATTTTATTTGGATTCCATCAGTTTTTTCTATTAATGCCCTTTTTCTTTTCTGGGATCCAACCCAGGGTACCACATTGCATTTAGTTGTCATGTGTCCCCAGCCTTCTCTGGTATGTGACAATTTTTTACTCTTGTTTTGTTTTTTTGACTTTGACTGTCTTAAGGTGTGCTGGCTAGTTAGCCTGTAGAATGCTTCCAAATACAGGTTTGCCTGATGATTTTCTCATATTAAACTGGGATTATGGATTTTGGGGGAAGAATATCACAGATGCGAAGTCTTTCTTATCACATTATATCAGGAAGTTAACGATATCCACATTATATCACTGATGATGGTAACTTCACCCTTTGTTTAAGGTGGTGTTGGCCAAATTTCTCCACTCTAAACTTGAATGTAGAATTTGAAATGCAGTTGAGTTAATAACAGGTATTTCTGTATTGTTCGTTTTTTTTCTTATTTAAAACTCTACAGTGTATGTTTTCTTTAAACTATATGTATTATTTCAATAATTTAATATCTACAAGCAACTAATGGAATAGATGTGATGATGTAATTATGCCTAATGATTTAGAAGAAAATATATCTACTACGATGACACAAGAGACAGTGTTTCTACTAATTATGTGTTTGTGGTCCACTGAGTAATATTTAAATTATAATTCTCTGCAGTGTATATCTCCATAATAATGGAGGCAGAAATGAGAACCAGAGCTTGGTAGAGTTTAGACTGTGGATTCAGCTTTTAGCTTTTTGTTTGTATTCTTTGAAACTTGGAAATGCAATGCTGTTTTACTGGCATACCCATTGAAATATACTGCCACTTTTGTTACAAACCTCAAGACTGTTGCTATCTTAAAGAACATTTGATTACTGAGAAGAAAAATGCCTGAGGTTCATTAATCATAAAAAGACATCCTCAGTAAATTAATCACCGTCTTCTCGTTTCAGGTCAGTTCATTTCTCTTTTGATATCTTTCAACTTAGATGGAAAACATGGAGCTACAGCTCATAGAGGTTATTCTTAAAATTAGAGATGACCCTTTTTAAGGCCAGAGATATTTTAATTTTCACTAATAGGGCATGAAGTGTTTCTTAGAGTTAAATTTTGCATTACAGAAACAGGCAGTAGTTAGTAATGGGGAAGTCACAGAAAATTTATGGGATATTTGTTGGTTTTTTAAATCTTATAGGGCTGGTTTCAACTTGAGTACAAACCTAATCCTAATCCATTGATTTTCACCAAAATTAGTTGAAATTTCTAGGGTTTGAGTGTTAAGTCTTTTCCTGAGTATCTTTTTGATATTGACGTAGTAAGTGTGCCAAAAATCCAGAGCAGGAGTGGTAATCTCCCTAATATGCCAGGGTTTTGCTAATACATTCAAATGTTGAAGGGAACTCATTTATTAAAATAGTCTGGGTAATAATGGATATTTACAATGTATCTACCCAGTCCCACTTGGTATTGGAAAGACTATGCTGATGATGGATGCTTTATGTCTGGAGTTGTTTGTTGTGCATGCAAATGTAGGCGATCACGGAGCTGAGTCTGGAGTCTGACACTTGTTCCAGGCAAAGCTGAGAAGATGGAACAGATCATTCATCTAATTCCGCTGCAGCCTCACGTCTATATCTTGGAGCCGTTCATTTTATGGTCTTACTGCTCTCACTTCCTTATCTTCCCCAAGTTTGCCTCATCATAAGAGAGGGCTTAACTTCTTATTGGTTAAGAAAATGTGCAATTTTCATTGGATCATGGAGCATATTTTGTATGGAACTATTCTTGATGAATATAAGGCACTTCTGTTTTCTGTTCTCAAAAACATTATATATATATGTATATAATTTATATATTTAGTTATATATGCATAATTTTGTAATATATATATGAGAATGGATGACCTAAAAGCACAGTAATAAATAGTAAATGAAAATTTAATTAACTAACTTTATTTAATAAAATAATAAATGTTAAGCACAATGTCAATAAAATACCCACAAAATTACCCTAGGAGGCAGTGTACCCTTAATGAAGCTTTTTATGGATGCTACATGATCATTTCATGCATTAGATTCTGTAATAAATTCTCAAGCATTAAGTGGAAGGCACGAACTAGATACATTTTAAGATTTATTCCAACTCATAAATTCTATGAGTATTTAATTCTATGTTATGTCTAGAAAAGGTAAAAAATAAAAAATTATTAATACTAAGATTTATATAGCACCATTTGCCATCCAGTGATCTTCTTGATTCTTAGTGTAATTCTTAGAACCATAACAAAGTACTCTGTGCTTCTGTTCTGCCTCTCTTCTGTTTTTTACAATTTCTTTCATGCTCTCAATTTATGTTTCAGTTCTATATTAATGTTGCTAACCAGGCCTGAATTTTAAACAATAGAATGATTACTATAAATTTTCTATAGCTGTGGTTCTCATAATTTAGTATGCATCAAAATCCCCTGGAGGGCTGGTTAAATCATGAACTGCGGGCCCCATCCCAGAGTTTCTGATTCAGGAAGTTGGTGATGCACCTAGAGAATCTGCATCCCTGACAAATGCTCAGGCGCTCCTGGGGCTGCTGGTTGGGGACCACACTTTGAGAGTCACTGCTCTACATCAACTTCACAGAGATGTATGAAGCCCCTCTCTTCTGTCTGTTTCTCCTTTTTATTCAGTTGTATTTTTCAGGAATAACTTTTGGTTCTTTATTCAACAGGATTCATGATGTTATCCAAAGGAAATCAAAGTACCATACCTACTTTTGTTCTCTTGGGTTTTTCAGAATATCCAGATCTCCAGATTCCACTCTTCTTGGTTTTCTTGTCTATCTACACAGTCACTGCAGTGGGGAATTTAGGCATGATAATAATCATCAAGATCAATCCCAAACTCCATTCGATCATGTACTTTTTTCTTACTTACTTGTCTTTTGTAGACTTCTGTTTTTCCACCACAGTTACGCCTAGACTGTTGGAGAACTTAATTGTGGAAGACCGAACCATCTCTTTCTCTGATTGCATTCTACAATTTTGTTTTGCTTGCATGTTTGGAGTAACAGAAACTTTCATGTTAGCAGCGATGGCCTATGACCGTTTTGTGGCAGTTTGTAACCCCTTGCTCTATACCACTACTATGTCTCAGAAGCTTTGTGCGCTGCTGGTGGCTGGGTCTTACTCGTGGGGCATAGTGTGTTCCCTGACACTCACATGGTTTCTTCTTGCATTATCCTATTGTGAGTCTAGCATCATAAATAATTTTATATGTGACCACTCTGTAATTGTTTCTGTCTCCTGCTCAGACCCCTATATCAGCCAGATGCTGTGTTTTATTATTGCCATATTCAACGAGGTGAGCAGCCTGATGATTATTCTGACATCCTATATACTCATTTTTATCACTATTATGAGTATGCCTTCTGCAAGTGGGCGCCAGAAAACCTTCTCCACCTGTGCCTCCCACCTGACAGCCATCACCATCTTCCATGGAACTATTCTTTTCCTTTACTGTATCGCTAATCCTCAAACTTCTTGGCTCATGGTTAAAGTGGCCTCTGTGTTTTACACAGTGGTGATTCCCATGCTGAATCCTCTGATCTACAGCCTTAGGAACAAAGATGTGAAAGACACATTCAGAAAATTAGTTGTCACAAAATTGCTTTTTCACTCACTTTAATAGTGTTATAGTCATTATTTTATTTCTGAAAAGAAATGATTTGCTATGCTACAGATTGCTCAACTCTTGCAGTGCAATTCATAATTCCAACCATTTAATCAATAGGCTCTTAGTTAATATATTTATGGCAGCACATTTTATGATTATGGATTTTTGCATACATTAATTTTTAGTGAAATAGCTCTAAACCACATGTAAACCAAAATTTTATAAAATAAAATTCTTGGACTATATTTTGCAATATTTGTAAATTATTTTAAAATGCTTTATCCTACAGTGTAATTATATATGTTTGTTTCCAAAGTAAAACTAATTGTCTGTTCATCAAATATGTGCAGATCTAGAATGGCTCTTTAGAACTGTAATCAGGCAGCTCCTACTCCAGAGAAGGCTTTAACAAATGCTTAAGCTTACTGTATCTTATACAGAAACCAGCCTTTTGCTATTTATTGTATTGAATGACGGAAGTTGGCTTTTATTCATGAAAATTATAGCCTGCTATCTAGCAAACAAAATTGAGTAAAGTATTTTTCTGCTCTCCCTAAATTCATATCCTATTTTACTCCAAAAAAAAAATTCAGTAATAAAGGCAGTAGGATATTAGAGTAATAGAGTCCCAAAATGGGCTCAAGCAGATGAGGTCATCTAAATTTCAGCAAACATGCCATTATAATTCAATGGAGTGATGATTTTCAACAAATAATGCTGAGATAACTGGATATCCATTCAGATAAATGAGCTTGAACTTTTACCTCACCTGATACACAACTATTAACTTGAATTAAATGAAATGGATCATAGATCTAAAAATAAAAATTAAAAGTACAAAATTTTAGTATAAAACACAGAAAAACCTTCTGAAGTTTTTCATAGGAATCTTTTAGATAAAACACAAAAAGCATGGATTGTCAAAAAATTGATAAATGAAACTTCATCAACATTAAAAACTTGTGGTAAAAGTTTCCCAATGGTGACAGACACCGTTAATAAAATGAAAATGTAAGCCACATATATGTTTGACAAAGGATTTGTATATAGAACATACAAAGAACTCTATACTCAAAACAAGAAGGCAAAACCTAATTAAAGAATTGGTGAAATATTTGAGCAGACACTTGACAAAACAAGATATGCAAATCATCTATAAACACACGAAAAGATAATAAACATCATTAGTCATCAATGAAAATCTTGCTAAAATCACAATGAGATACCCTTGCACACCAGTTAGAATGGCTAAAATGAATAGGACTGAAATACCAAGTACTGGTGAAAATGTGGAGCTAGTGGGATGCTCATATGTTTCAGATGGGAGTAAAGGGTAAAATGACTTTGAAAACAGTTTATAGTATCTTATGAAGTTATGCAAAAACTTTCCGCACAACTCAACAATTCCTTCCTAGGAATTCACCCACAAGAAATGAAATCCAACATTTTAGTTTAGGAGAAAATTGTTCTCTCTGGTACATGCCATAATATAGGGAAGGGAAAAGAGTAGGCAGAGTGATGTCTGTGAAAATTGTGTCCTTTTATGAACTTTTTGGTTTTGTTCCTTTAAAACGTGATTTTCCTAGAAAAGGTGAATTTTCTTCCGTGAAAAGCTGTTTCTATAGCCCTACAATGGTAAACAGGAGACGGCAGAAAATATATGAAAAGGTCTTGTCACTTTAACATAGAGAAATATTTATATATATGTACACATATACATACATGTATATAAATTTATACATATAAATAAAATATGGTACAATATGCCTATACTGTTAATGTATATAAATTTCTTGCATTGTGCCTTTGATGACCTTCTCATAATATCCACACTACCAAGCCTTTGAGAACTGTATAGATGAGGTATAATTGCCCTCTTATGTGATTGTCCATCTGAGATTCAAAGTGAGAATGTAGTTTGTTCATAAAACACGGTATTCAAATTGCTATGAATTCCGAGAAATGACAGATTCTGCATATACGAGTCAATGCCTCCTCAGGACAAAAGATCAATTACTCTTGGCTTTTAAAGAGAGGGAAATTAGAACAGTGATTTGTCGTAAAGGTACTGGAAGAACTGCTAGAGTAAAAGGGGGAAGAGAGGTGTTCCAGGGGTTAGTAAAGAAGCCATTAAAATCAGCAGGCTGGGGGAAAGAAGTTTTCCTAAGACAGCCATCCTACAATTCATGCCTGTTCCTTGCGTTGGCTGGGGTTTTGATGAGACCTGACAGATGTGTGTCTCGCTCGGATCTAAAAGGCTGATAATGGTTGAGCTCTACTCTCTGAAGTCTAAGTTTAGCACTTTCTCCTGCTATCCAATGCAGCTTAATAGAAAGACAAATATTGTGATGGGGAGATAGTCAAGCTTTTGTGGAAGGTCTCAACTCTCTAGTCAGATTTTTTCTCCTAAGCACCATGAGATTTCTGCAGGACATTTCAGTCTGCCTTTCTGGTTCATATCCCCAGCTCCTAACCCCCATGCCACCCCAGAGCATAACAAATGCCCTGTGGGGAAAAATTGGTCATGAGTTTTGGGTTTCTTTGGTTTTAAATTTATCAATAAATTTTGTGTGCCCAGAAAGCACTACTGGATTCTTTATTTTCTCAGTAGTGTCCCCCTGCAAGCAACAAACCTGAAATGCAGCCGGTTCCCAGATCAGAAAATGTGTTCAGTGAAGGAAACAGCTGGTGACCGCCAGCTTACCAAGGAAGGTCCCTTTCCTCTTTGAAATTTTAATAATCTAGTCCTAATTGCTTGCATTTTTTTCTGTAAAAAGTAATTTTTGCAACTCTTCTTTTTAAAAAAGTGATTTCATGGTTTCATGGAATTGTTGACCTGCAGTGATCTTCCCACCCTGCCTGAAACAGAAGACCATGACGGACTCTCCAGTGAAACAATGGAAGGTAGAAGACAATGAGTGACATTGTTAAATTGGTGAAGAAAGTAACTGTAGGACTATGATCCTACGCCTAAGAAATACTTTTTTAAAAATATATAGATGGAACAAAGTCTTTTCAAACCAAAAATGCTAAAGGACTATCTTCAGTGGATTTACAGTAAAAGAAATCACAAGAAGAGTTCCTCAGGCAGAAGGAAATCAGATGGATCTTGGAGAATGACTGTAGTCTATGGAAAACTCAACCAAATAGTAGCCCTTGAGCAGATGAATGTGGCTTAAGGCACACAGTATGCAATCACTGATTTGGAAAATGTGTTATTTTCCTTTTTAATTTTAAAAGGAAATCATAAACAATTAACATCCTCATGGGATGGATAAAAGTATATCTTTAAAGTTTTGTTCAGGGCCATATTAACTCTCCAGCTCTCTGTTTTGATACAGTTTGAAGAAATCTCTACCACTTGATCATCCCACAGAACAGCACATCAGTCCGTTACACTGACAGCATCATACTAACCATATAGGATAAACAAGAGGTGGCTAATATGCTGAGGGCCTTAGTAAGGCAAAAAAGAAGGAAGAGATTCAGGGACTTGCCACTTCAATGATGTGTTTAGGGTTGAAGTAATCAGAAACATTCCAGGCTATCCTCTCCAAAATAAAAGACAAATGATTGCGTCTTCTGTCCCCTACCGGAAGTGATAAAGCACAGATCTTAGAAGACCTGTTTTAAGGCTTTAGAGGCAACACATTCCACACCCAGCAATACTGCTCTAACTCCTATACCAGCTCTGGTATAAGATTTAAGGTAATTAATTACCACTTCCTTTTGTATATGCCTTTGTGTAATCTCCTCTCATTCTGTGCAGGTGAGACCTGTGACTTATGGCAAGATAACGGGATGCCATTCCCTTGGTTAGGTTATGTTATATAGCAATGTGAAGAATTCTCCATGGGCAATTAAGGTCCAACATTAGTTAATTTTGACTTAATTAAATGAGAGTTTATCCTAGGTGGCCTTGGTTTAATCAGTGAAAGCCATTAAAAGAGGGTCTTGGCCCTCCTTGAAGTAAGAAAGACTCTTTTCCTTGCTGGCTTTGAAGTAAGATACCATGTTGTGAGAGGGCCTACAGAGAGGACCGTGTAAGAAGGAACTGCCGGTGGCTCCTAGGATCTGAGAGTAGCTGCTGATCAATGGTCAGCAAGAGCACGGGTACCTTAGTCCTATATCTGCAAAGAGATGAATTCTTCCAACAACTTGAGGAGCTTGGAAGGGGATTTTTCCCCAGTTGAACCTCTTATGAAACCATAACTCTGACTGATACCTGAATTGCAGCCTGATAACACTGGCGAGTCCAGAATATCCAGCTAAGTGGTGCCTGGACTGCTGCCCTGTAGAAATGGTGATATAAAAAAGCTAATTAGTTTAAGCCACTGAGTAGGTGGTAATTTGTTATGGAGCATGGAAAACTCATATACCAGGCGACACAGAAGATTGCTATCTTTGAGTGACTCTGGGGCAGAAATTGGTTCCAGAGCTGGTTCAAGGTGCAGAGGTCAGTGATGGGGAGCAGAAGCAGTGTGGAACTCATGCCAATCCCAGTGGGAAAATAACAATGCAGACCCCTGGGATTCTGGAGCAAGGCTGTGTCATCTACAATAAATAATACTATGCCTTGTGATAAGTCGCCTCTGTTGTGTTAGGGGTTCCTGGTAGGGTCTGGCAAGGGTTAGTCAGGTTGTCAGGGGCCCAGGGAAAGTGTAAGTGGATCTAATCCGGTGATATTTGGGTGTAGTGGAACCAGTGGATTGGTTGACACTCAGTGGTTTTAGAGAGTTAAAGGTGCTTCCAAAATACATCTATCATTTTTGAGAAGGTATGGACACAAAGAGATTATATTATTCAGTTGTATTAATATGAGCTTAGAAGAGTAGGTTGCTCATATTTGTAAGAAAATGCAAATTAGTTTCAATGAAGTGAATCAATGTTTCTAAGGACAATAGTGATTATTTTACGTTAAATGAAAAAGACAGAATCCAAGTTATGTTGTTTATACATTTCAAGACACACACATAATGCATAGAAATAGAAAAATCATACAGCAAATATTAACAAAAGTTATCTCTGAAAGTTTTCATTTTAGCTGTTTATCTTTCTTGTTTGTTGTAGTCACCATGTTTTCTAAGTTAATTTGTATATTTTCTATAATTAGTACTTTAAAAGAAATTCCTGAGGTAGGCTTGATGAAGCATTGTCTCCAGCAATTTAGAAGAAATTACATTCTTGTAAAACACCTCATAAGAGAGCACTTAATCTAATTTCTGAGTTTGCGAAAAACACCTCATAAGAGAGCACTTAATCTAATTTCTGAGTTTGCGATATAAAAAGAAGTAGTTCACTAAAAATTCTCTAAGGCCTAAATCCCTGAGATCATGGAGGCTTACACAAGCCCTACAGTTTGTTCTTAGGAGTCAGATTCAGCTTCCAAATCTCTGTCTCTCTCTCCATTCCTGTCTCTCTCTGAGTTTTTCTGGACGTTAAGAAATATATTCCCTTCACTTTAATTAAAATTTATTGTGGACCCCTGCTATATTTACAAACTTAACATTTTAATAATGTTTTAATTCTGAGTGGGAACTTCCTTGGAGACTATTAACAATAGGAACAGGATTTTCAGGTGAGTTGGCTTCAGGTTGGGTGATCTGACTTGTATTATCTTTCACTTATATGGGGACACTGAAGTCCTGTAACCTTTGAGGCAGGGAACACTTAGTCTAAATGCCATGATATCTCCTGAGTTCATCTTCCCAAAGGCTCGTGTTGCTGAGCTTTGATCTCTTCCCCCCTCCCTGTGGTGTCATCCTGACTTTTGCTTTGAGGATATTCACCATGTGCCTAGCATGATACTGTCACTTTGAAAAATTTTAAAAAATATACTATAAAATATGAGAATGTCCTCAACGTCTCAAAATCTTGTAGAAAGGAGATAAGAATAATATGTATAAAGAAATCATGAAGACAATATATCATGGAAATTTTGATTTCCTAATAGTAATATCTGTAGGTATGCCAGGAATGTGGAAAATATTGCTAGAGTGAAAACGGAAAGCTTCTTTGTGATAGTGATTTTCATTTAAAGCTTTAGATATCGCAAGTGCTCATGAATACACTAGAAAAAGAGGATGTTTCAGGTAAAAGAAGAGAAAGATCAAATAAGCCAAGGAATAAATGAGCAAGTGTTTTTCATTATAAGCTGAGAATATCGGCATGACTGAAGAAGGTTGAACACTAGGGAACAGCTAGCGTAAGGCTTTAAGTAAAACTTAAAGCAGAGCAGAGACGTTTAGAATGAGCTAATAGGGAGAAATGAAAGTTTTCAGAGCCAAAGATCGTCACAATAACCACAGTAATCAAGGGAAGGAGAAGCTGATGTTCTCACAGCGCAAGCCAGCAGCACTAGGGGAAGTTGGCTGTGCCTCGGCTACCATAATCCACCTGAGTAATGATTGCAGCTTGCTAAGTCTCCCACAGGCACCAACCTGAAATTAGAAAGGGAGGACAAGAGAGTCAGGTAATAATGAGAAAGCCAGGGAACAACAGACAGTTTATTGAAGGACGGTAAGTGGTGAATTAAGAGGAAAAGGACCAAGAGGAGATCCAAGAAAGAGCTGAGATGCCCTTTGATGCCCCAAATTGTACTCACATGTTGATTACTGCACACTTTGGCTCTTGATCTGTTTCTCACATTTTTAAAAATAACATAAGGATTTAAAAATAATACCAATTAGTCACAGCACTAGAATTAAAAGTGGTGAGCATAGAGGAACTTACATCTCCTGGATGCCACAACCGTCAGACTCTGTGATAAGTACATGAACATCATTTCCTGATTTAATACTTCCACACCTGTGAAATAGGCATTATGTCATTGTTACTGATAAAGAAGCTGAGGCTCAGAAAATTCAAGAAATTCACCAAAGATAACACAGTAAACGACAAAGCCTGAAATTGAATTTAACTATATATTTCCAAGCCCATGCTTCTTTTATTATGCTGGTCTGTCATTAGCTCTTTGTCACTTTCCTGCCCATTCTCTTCTGTATGTAGGAAATACATTTTTTTGAGTGTTAAAAAGGCATTTAGCTATGAATGAGATAATAGTTCCTTTCTACCTTGACCTTGTCAGAAAAAACTAAAAATGATGTCTTTGTCTATGAGAGTCATGCTAATAGTCTTTCTTAACCTGAACATTTCAGACATGTGCTTGTTATTGGCATGTTATTATGATAAATTTATTTTTTTGAATCATTGTTAAATGATTAAAGATACTTCTGTGGTTGTGAACCACTTGAGAACACAAGATGCTTTTGCTTTCTCACAATAACATATACAAATATAACAAAGGTTGCATGACTCAAAACAAGATAATCACATGTAGCTTTAATCAGAACCAATGTTTCCATCACTGGAAATTTTGAGGGTGAGTATGTAACCATTGATGTTTATTACCATATTGTCTAGCTTTTTCTAGAGAATACAGAAGGCTTGAGCAAAACACATTTTAGGTTACTCTCTAATTCAGATATTCTATGACTATTTAATGTTATAATATGCCTAGTAAAGTTATCAGATTGAAAAGTAATAATAGAAAGTTAGAATATAATGATCGAGAAATCTGGATGAGTATGTTCAGAGCATCATGACCCTAAGTGAGAAAACACTTTAGGAGGAAAGAAAACACAGGAGTGAGGGAGCAACATGTCATAAATGCAACTTCATCATTTTACCAGGTTGCTACATTGTTTTTAGGACACTAAAACGATTAATGTAGCGTGAGGATAAAATCAATGGAGAGCTTGAAGATATACAGGGTTCCTTAAACATCCGTATATTTTTTCAAAACTCAAAAATTCTTGTGGTGACTCATAAATGCTGCCTTTCCTATGATCTTCAATTAAACATCATAACTATAGAATTATTATCTCCTCTAATGCTTTACTTCTCCTGAGCCTTCCTTCATAAATTTTAGCGCTAATATTTTATTCATTGTTATATTAGTGTTATTAAAAAAGTAGATCTTTAGAATGATGAAAGTGTGAAAGACACATGTTTTTCTACAACAATGTAGAATACTTTTCTGTCTAACCCTAAACTTAATTCAAACTCTGGCACTCAGGGTCAACTTCAAAACCCGACTCATCACTAACAAGCTGTATGACCTCTAAAAAGTTCCTTAATTCATATATGCCTCAGTTTCCTTATGTAAAATATGTGGCTACTTGTTTTACAATTATAGTGGTATTTGAAGATCTAAATTAATATATTTTGATGTTTTAGTGCAATGTCTGCAACACTGTGTTATACAAATATACTATCATATGGTAGTTTTTATTACCATTATTTCAGATTTTCTCCAACAACCATCATGTTGTTAGCTGAAGGAAATCAGAGTGCTGGAGCCACACTCACCCTCTGGGGCTTCTCAGAATATCCAGACCTCCAGGGGCCCCTGTTCCTGGTGTTCCTGACCGTCTACACAGTCACTGTACTGGGGAACCTGGGCATGATCATGACCATCAGGATCAGTCCTAAACTCCACACCCTCATGTATTTTTTTCTCAGTCACTCGTCCTTTGTTGATTTCTGTTATTCCACTACAGTTACACCCAAACTGTTGGAGAACTTGGTTGCGGAAGACAGAACCATCACTTTCATAGGATGCATAATGCAATTCTTCTTGGGTTGTATATTTGCAGTGGCAGAAACATTCATGTTGGCAGTGATGGCCTATGACCGATTTGTGGCAGTTTGTAACCCTCTGCTCTACACAGTAGTCATGTCCCCAAAGCTCTGTGCCTCATTAGTGGCTGGGCCCTACACATGGGGTATAGTCTCTTCCCTGACACTCACATATTTTCTCCTTGCATTATCCTTCTGTGGGTCTAACATCATAAATAATTTTCTCTGTGAGCACTCGATCATCGTCTCTGTCTCCTGCTCTGACCCCTACATCAGCCAAGTGCTCTGTTTTGTCATCGCCATGTTCAATGAGGTGAGCAGCCTGGTAGTCATCCTCACTACTTATATTTTCATTTTTGTCACTGTCATAAAAATGCCTTCTGCTGGTGGACGCCAAAAAGCCTTCTCCACTTGTGCCTCCCACCTGACTGCCATCACCATTTTCCATGGCACTGTCCTGTTCCTTTATTGTGTACCCAACTCCACAAACTCATGGCTCATAGTCAAAGTAGGTTCTGTATTTTATACAGTGGCGATTCCCATGCTGAATCCTCTGATCTATAGCCTCAGGAATAAAGATGTGAAGGAGAGTGCCAGAAAATTAATGAATCACTCAGTACAATTTTGTTCAAGATTTGTATTTCCAAGAGAAATTTGATGTATTATGTTGAGGATTATTCAGTATTTCTAGTAGAGATCATGATTCAAATTATCTAGTTAATTTACCAGATTTTTAAATCTACTGTAATAACTAGTTATTTAATCATTTGATTTCTATTCACTTGAATGTTTAGTAAAATAGCTGTGAACCGGACGTGATGTAACATAAGTCTTGTGGGTTGAAGTGTCCCCAAAATATCCATGTCCACCAAGAAGCTCAGAATGTAATGTTATTTGGAAATAGGGTCTTTGCAGATGTAATAAAGGTAAGGATCAAGACGAGATCATACTGGATTAGGGTGGGCCCTAAATCCATTGATTGTGTCCTTGTAAGAGACAGAAAAGGCCACATGGAGACACACGGAGGAAGGCTCTGGGAAGGTGGGGGCAGAGATTGGAGTTTGCTGCTACCCCAAGGGGGCTCCAGGAGCCACCAGAATCTGGAGGATGCAAGAAAGGATTCTCCTCTAGCATCTTCGGAAGGAATGTGGACCTGCCAGCACCTTGATTTCAGGCTTCTGGTCTTAAGAACTGTGAGGGGATAAATTTCCATTGTTTTAAGCCACCAAGTTTGTGGTAATTGACTGCAGCAGCCCTAGGGAGTTTATTTCACAGTAAATATCAGACCTTAAAATGCAAATCTATTGAGTCATGTATTGGCATGGTACATCATTTTTTAAAACATTCTTCAATTCCATTTAAGCAATGAGAATGTCAGGGTTATGGAGGAATTCTGAACAGCTGTGGCTGACTAGGAGCGTGAATGTGGAAGAACTGGCTTCGAGAGCCTGCAGACACTATCTCTAAGATCTGGCCAAATTCTTTGCTCCTTTTTCCCCAAGGGTCTCTTGTACTTGTATGATAGTATAGGAAGTGATGTTAAACATGATGACTACAAATGTCAAGTGAAGATGTTATTTTTATGTGAATTTCTAGAAGGATTACCAAGGGGACCAAAAATGAAAAATTCATAGTCATTGATCTCACATATCTCACCATCTGAGGTGTCAAACTTAATTTTGTAAATTCTATTTACTAACACAGTGGGTTTCATAATACATTTCAAAAATAGTTTGTATAATCCTTGTTTTTTTTTAAAGGTTAATCTATAGTTAATTACACATTTCACCTGCATGGCATAGCTTTATCTGCCAGACGAACATGGCATGGTTGCAACTATTTTGATTGAAACATCCTCTATATTGATTATTCATTTGTTAATATTAACCCAGTGACTGATTGAATTAGAAAAACAAGTCAAAATTTTATCTTTGTTTATCTCTTTCTGACAACGATTTGTATCACACAAGGTTCCCCAGAATATGCCGTGGAGATACCTGATACCATTGCTCCACATCACTTTAGTCATTAAGTAATAATTGCATCTTCAAAGCAAGTGTGTTGGTCTCAAATAAAGCTTTCTAACTTCATCCTGCACTATAAAGGTACACTACAAAGCCTTGTCTTCTATGTGTAAGCAGGCAATTATAAAACATAAAATAAACAGATATTTGACTTCTAATTGTCCTTAATTATAAAACAGAGGCTCCACATAGCTTTACCGTAATATCCTGACCAATTGCTAACATACTATATGGCACACTTTCCAGATAATGCTGCTCAAGATTCGTTCACTCTGGGAAATTAAATAAAAACTTTCCAGTTTAATTCCCCTAGGGAGGCTTGTATGTCTCTCTCTCTTTCTGTGTGTGTGTGTAGTATTGTGCTATTAAGGGATGAAAATATATATACACTCCTTCTTTCAACAGACTTATAATGAAGTAAGCATTATCAATCATTATCCTTCAGAGTGAATTTTTTTTTTTTTTTTTTTTTTTTGTGAGGAGATCAGCCCTGAGCTAACATCCGCCAATCCTCCTCTTTTTTTTGCTGAGGAAGACGGCGCTGGGCTAACATCGGTGCCCATCTTCCTCCACTTTATATGGGACGCCGCCACAGCATGGCTTGCCAAGCAGTGCGTTGGTGCGCGTCGCGCCCGGGATCCGAACCAGCGAACCCCGGGCCGCCGCAGCGGAGCGCCCGCACTTAACCGCTTGCGCCACCGGGCCGGCCCCCAGAGTGAATTGTTTTTATTACATACTTTGTGGTACATTGGCTTGTACATGGAGAAAGGGTAAATTTCTCTGGGGATTTGGATTTCCGAATCAAAGAGGAAAGAAGACGATCAACAACAACATAGAAAAAGGCAGAAAAAATATTTGAGTATGTTCATTTCTTTATTTTTAACTTAGTGGAATATCTTGCCAAATCACAAGAATTTCCATCAAATCAAAGGTAATCAAAACCAGAAACTTTCAAACTTTGTTATTCATGCGTATCATCTACGGGTGCTATAAAATGCAGGTTCGGATGCAGCGGGGGCCAAGACTCTACATTCTAACAGACTTCCAAGTGATGCAGGTGTTACTGGCCATCGGACCGGACTCTGAGTAGCAAGAATCTAAACAAACGTATTTTGGATAAAATTCAGCTGGTGTTGACTCATGGCTAATTGTGTATAGAGTCATTAGAGAGCTTATAAATGAAGTCCTTATTTCTCTTTTCTTCTATTGGTAATAATTCATATACTAATGAAAATAATCTTAATTGTGATTAAAATAAAAATAATTTTAGTTATGAAATTTTAATAATTGGCCAAACTTTATAACAAGCATATTTTTTTTAAAAATATGTACCATTTAAATTACAGAAATAAAGTTTTCATAGTCCTCGTGGTCCTAGTATACTCCCCATTTCTTTGAATTGTTTAAACTTTGCAGATAAAGTTTCTGCAAGAGTGAGCCAGGTGGAGAGCAGGGGGACAGGAAGTCAGAGAGGCAGGAAACAACGATCAACCAGGGCTTCATAGCACATTTTAAGGACTTTGGTTTTTACTTGGAGTGAAATGGAGAAGCATTGCAGGGTTTTAGAAGACTGATAGAATCTAATTTAAATTTTAAAAGAAAAACTCTGGCTGATGTTGAGAACAAACCGTGAGAAGAAAAATGGTAGAATTTGGAAACCTGTTAGGGTCCTATCTAGTGTACAAAAGATGATGCTTTCTGCTGCTCCCTCTTTTCTCTTAAAGTACGGGCAATTTTTAAAAAAAAAATCTAATTCTTACAAGTGCTGGTCTATAACCACTTCCTTTGTTTAATATGGTTGCCATGTCTCCATCTAGAAGCTCTGCTCCATCTTCTGGCTGGATGCCACACCTGGACATAGTCTGTAGCCTGATGCTAATTCTCTCATTGTATTGCCTATGATGAGTTCAACAGTTAATATATTTTGTATGAATATTTTGTTTCCCTTTTGGATCCTGTTCACTTCATCCAGATAGTGTTTTTTTTTACTCTAGCCAATTTTGATGAATTAAGAAAACCCATAGTCGTCGTTTCCTGGCTTTCATTTTCATCACTGTCCTAAAGATAATTACACTTGTGGGCATGAGAGTCCTTGCCACCTGTGCCTTCCACCTCACCAGCATCCTTTCTCTCTACAGTGCGCCCAACTCCAAAAGCTCATGGGTAATTGTTCAGGTAGCGTCTGTGTTTTATACTGTGCTAATCCCCATGCTGAACTCACTGACTTACAGCTTGAGGTAAAAAAGTGTGAAAGATCCTGTGAGTAACCTAATAGGCTCAAAAATATTTTAGCATTCAATCCAATCTTAATATATTCCTATGAATTATTTATGTGACTGTTCAAATATCACCTTCCCAGAGAGTCTTTGCCTGAAAACCTAATATAATGAGATAATAACTCTTACCCCCTTAACCTGATTTATGTCTTTTCATAGCAACAGATGATATTTTAAATATATGCACTCATTTATTTGTCTGTTGTTTGTTTCTCCCAATAGAATATGAACTCCAAGAGGGCAGAAGTTCTTGCATTATTTTTGTATCTTGTATCTCTAATGCCTAGAAAAGTGCCTAGAAACACATTAGGGCTTTGATAAATACTTACTGGATGAATAAAAGAAGGAAAGAAATAAAAAGGTCAGGGGCCTGCCTGGTGGCATAGCGGTTAAGTGTGCATGCTCCACTTCCGGGGCCCAGGATTCACAGGTTCGATCCCGGGCATATGCCAACGCACTGCTCACTTGTCAAGCCATGCTGTGGCAGTGTCCCATATAAAGTAGAGGAAAATGGGCACAGATGTTAGCCCAGGGCCAATCTTCCTCAGCAGAAAGAGGAAGATTGGTATCAGATGTTAGCTCAGGGCTAATTTTCCTCACAAAAAAATGAAATAAAAAGTTCAGACTAAATTGATAATATTTAATATTATGTTCTGTTTACCTAGGTAAGACGTTGGGTGACGAATCCTTAATAAATATAGATCACATTTGAGATTCAAAAAGCCAAAAGAACAGGAATAATATACTCAAAGATGACCATGCTTATTTATATCAATACTTCTACTGCTGACTATTGTACTGTGGAAAATATTTCCCTGTCTTATTCTAAGTATATTGGTTTTAGTTGGATATTATATAACCACTTGACTGTTTTACAGTTGTCAGAACCACAAAAATGGTGCTCCGTCATCAACAGTATCTCTCATATTTAGGCTTGAGATTAATTTTTGAAAACTTATGTTCAATTTAGAGTCTTTCTCTTTCAGAGCTTAATTCAGCTTTCAGAAAAGTTAAGGAGTTTATTCAGTATTATAGTTAATATTTCAGGCAATTTTGGTTCATTTGGATTATCTAGACTCAGAAACTCAAACTCGTAGGGTTCTGGATATAATTGACAAATAGTAACCCCAGATTGGAATGATCCCGGTTCACCATGATGGGAGAAATGTTTTATAGCTTGAATTAAGTGTCAGAATACTTCTAGATCATTCCACATATTTCTGGCTAAATTGCTTTTCGGCGCTGGAAAATGATAATTCTTGCTTATTGGAAAAATTGAAATAGTCTATCACTACCTTTACTCTTGGAGTACAGCACTTCAAAAATGCTTAGGTTTCAGGAATTATACACAATTATTATTCACAATTCCCAAGAAAAAGTATTTGAAATATATAAATACACTGTAAAATATCTTTGGAAATCTTTCTGTAAGAAATGTGCACTTATTTACTATATTAATGTTTCTGTTAAGAATTCTTATAAAAGTTCACCTCTCAAGACAATAAAGTATAATTTCTTTATGATTTCAGAGTAGACAAACATTCAGAAAGCAAAACTGATGTTACTACATTAAATTTAAAGCATATTTTATTGAAACACATGGAAACATTGAAAAGAGAAGCCTCAGAATGAGAGAAAAATTTTGCAACATATTTTACTGACTAAAGATCAATGCTCACAATACAGAAATATCTATGACTAATTAATTATTAAAAGACAGTCAATAAAATAGCGATGAAGTTGGAAAAATGTATAAAACAAATCATCTTCAGTCTATTCTGTGAATGCTCCAAGTAGTATTTTCTGTGTATATCATGACATGAAATATTGTGACAAATCACTGCTCTGGAGAAACTCAAGCACATATGCCCGAAAAGAGCTGCACAAAAATGTTCAGTTGCATATTGCTTGTAATGACAGAAATGGAAATCATCTAAATAGACATGAAAAGAATGGTTATAGCCATACAATTGGACAAGTTAAAATGATTGTATTTAAAAATTTACCAGTTAGTTATAAATCACAAAAATATTGTTCAATATTACTTATATAGTTCGAGTGCAATGAACATTATATATTGGTTACGCATATTCACATATAATAAATAACATTATAAGAATGAAAATCACCAAATGAAAGATGAAGGTTATCACTGAGGAGGGAGAAGAGAATGATATGGCAGAAAGTTATGAAAGGGTCTTTAATCCAATCTCCGTTGAGATGGTCTAAAAAAAAAAAATAGGTAAATGCTCATTTTTTTTTCAACTCAGCCTCTCAGTTCTTTAAAGTTGAAAGTATAGCTTGGAGCATATTTCATTTGCCTTTAACTGAGGAAAAAACACCCCAGAACTTCAGTGGCTGAAAACAATTTGTTACTTCTCACCATTCTGTGGACTGACTGCATGGTTCTCCTGCCAGTCTCTCGTGGGCTTATCACGTGGCTACAATCATTTGGGAGCTCTGCTGGGGCTAAAATGATGCCCAATATGATGTCACTATTTTGTTGGGTAACTTGGTGATGCTATTGGCTGGGGTACCTCAGTATTCTCTCACAGAGTTTCTCATCTGCTGGTGGGTTACACTGGCTTCCTTATGTGGTGATCTCAGATCAGTGTTTGAAGAGACTGGAAGGAGAAGCTGTAAGGCATCTTGGTGCCTCTACTCCAGAATCTACTTAACATCACTCCCACCATATTTTTTGGTCAAAGAAGTCACAATTCTAGCTTAATGGACGCATCACTGTGTTCTCTAGTGGAAGCATCACTCCTTTAAACTACTAGAGCCCATAGTTTCACTTATGGGAAGCAGAAGTTTAACTGGTGGATCATTTAGGATGATAGGTGGAAGATCCACTCCTGTTTCCAGCCTGGATCCACAAATTCTAGGTCCCATAAATTATTGGATAAAGATCAATGTATACTGGTTTCAGATTAGAGTATGTAACATATTCTGGGGGTGATTATTCCATCCCTCTAAATTATTGCCAACAGAGCTTTTCCTGTAGCTGAGTTTTAAAAAGGCCATTCCAATGTTCCAAGCACACTTTTTGAATTTCTGAATAGTAGATGAATTTTCTTTTGCCACTGTCTTTCAGGAACACTCCAAGGCAGGACTGTAGTGCTGCAAATGTCCACTTTAGTGTGGTGTCGGCAAATCATGCAGAATCATCTGAAAATAAGGCCCCAATGCTTTCTTCCATATTCAGGTTGTCATAGGGAAACCTTATGAGGCTACAAGTTCAGGCTGTGAAAGTGAAAGCAATGCAACAAGAGTGTGGACCATGGGCATCTGGACCACTTGCTCAGGAACAGGAGTGCCGTTGACTGCTGTGCATGTCTAATGTTATGGATTGGTGAGATAGACAACAGCCAGCTCATGACGGGAAGTGTAGGTTGCACAGTAACTTAGTAGCCTATTGTCAATCATTCAGTCTTTATTAGGGCCCATTAAAAGTCAGAAGCTGTTTCTCAAAAGGTGAATAGTTATCTGCAGAGGAAGCTATTGCTTTGTTCTAAAATCCTGAAAGTCTGATCTGTAATTCACTGTAGGGGCTTGTCCAAAGTTCTGTACCACTCTCATCTGCAAATACATTTTAAGGAAAATCGTGTATGCTGGGTCATATGACCCAAATAGCACAGCAGCTGGCATGGCAGACTGGACTTGTTAGCATTTTCTCTTGTTTTATAATTCCCCCAAATGGACAACCTTTTGAGGAACTTCACAAACAGGTTGGAGTAACTTGCCTGAAATTGGTATACGCTGCTCACAAGATCGAAAGAGGCCCACTGAATTTTGTTGTAGATAAGGCAGGATTTGGGAAATACTGCCTTACTTTAGTTTTATTTTAGTTTTGTTAATTCCAGAGGGCATTTTAATTATGTGCAAACAAGGCCTAGTAGTCAATTTCAAGATGTAATGTTTTTGTGTAATTTCAAGGAAATTCTAGTCATTAAACATGGTACAAGGGACCTGGCATTTGCCTTAATGACTTGTTTTGATGCTTGTGAGGATAAATTGCTGGTGAATCTCCAGAGTTTGAGTCCCCAGGGCTACAGAGTTGGATGTAAGAGCCTAGGGACCCCAGCTATGCTCAGCTCACAGAGAAGCAGGAGGATGCTGGCCTGTTTCTCTGTAGCAGGTAAGTTTATTCAAGTGTTCTATGAAATGGGTAAGATATTATTTTCCTGAAATGGTAAGTGAGGTCTTTTATCTTTTTATGTTAAGTCACTGTATATGCTATCCAATTCTGAGTCCAATAATATTAAACAAAGAAGTTAATGCTCATGGAAATATTTGGCTTCAAGTCCATTGACAATCACTTCATGAAGAATAGAATAACCTTTCCTCCTTGGAATGAATAATTATCCATATCTCTTTATATGCATCTTAAATTGGTATATAAACTTTCATAAGACTGAGAATTAGCTAGTTCTGTGAGAATTCTGACCCGATAAATCTTGAGACCCTTAAGAGATATCTATACACTGTCTACACTGTAACAGAAGTTAACCCTTAGACTATAAACCCTAATAAAGCGCACTCTACCCTCAGAGGTCAAAAGGAGCCATTGTCCTCCTCAACCCTCAGCAGATCAGCTGTTCAACGAGAGATGTAGCCTTTACTCAACAAAGGGTGCTATAATTGGATTGATGTATTCTTTTCCTAGATTTCTCTTTTTTTTAAAATAATTTTATTTATTTATTTTTCTCCCAAAGCCCAGTAGATAGTTGTATGTCATAGTTGCACATCCTTCTAGTTGCTGTATGTGGGACACAGCCTCAGCATGGCCGGAGAAGTGGTGCGTCGGTGCACGCCCAGGATCCGAACCCGGGCCGCCAGCAGCGGAGCATGCGCGCACTTAACCGCCAAGCCGTGGGGCCAGCCCCTAGATTTCTGTTTATTTTACTTTATTCTTAGAATAAAAGCATATTCTCTCGAAGATTTTAGTTTATTTGTGTGTGCAGGCAAAATACGGTAGAAATATATGTTCTTCTTTGAGGCAAACATTTCACACTTTTCACAGACTCCTTCACTAGTTTAAGCATTTATGTGCAAACATTTCCTATCAGTTATGTGCATGTTATGCTACTAGCTAATGTGTGGATGTGCACACTACAATATGATAAGTATTTCTTATGGAAACACAAATTGCAATGGAAATGCAAAGATGTTTCAGAGACTCAGCTTGGTTTGCTGTATCCATAGCAGTTATCTCCATGAGGCTCATTCTACATGGACAAAACTAACACCAATAACTCTTCTCATTTTCTTTTGTCTACCATAGAAAGTCATGGCATGTTTGTCACTCACCTTCATAAATCTTCTCTTTTGCAGAAACAACTCTCCTCCCCCACCCCCTCCCTTTAAAGACATTGTGGTGATGGTTGCAGGAAATCTGAGCCTGGAGACGACCTTTATCCTCTTGGGTTGCGCAGATTACCCAGAGCTTCAGATTCCTCTCTTCCTCCTGTTTCTGATCATGTACGTTATCACTGTGGCAGGAAATCTTGGGATGATAATAATCATCAAGATTAACCCAAAGTTAATGGGAGTGTGAACTCCCATGTACTTTTTCCTTAGTCACCTTTCTTTTGTTGATTTTTGTTACTCCTCCATCATTACTCCCAAGCTGCTTGAGAACTTGGTCGTGGTTGATAAAAGCATCTTCTACTCTAGCTGCATGCTGCAGTACTTCCTGTTCTGCACTGCTGTGGTGACCGAGTCCTTCTTGCTGGCGGTGATGGCCTATGACCGCTTTGTGGCCATCTGTAATCCTCTGCTTTATACAGTGGCCATGTCACAGAGGCTCTGTGCCCTGCTGGTGGCTGGGTCGTATCTCTGGGGTATGTTTGGCCCCTTGGTACTCCTTTGCTATGCTCTCCAGCTAGACTTTTCTGGGCATAACATAATCAACCACTTTTTCTGTGAATACACTGCTCTCATTGCTGTCTCGAGCTCTGACATACACATCCCCCACCTGCTGCTCTTTGGTTTTGCCACCTTCAATGAGGTGAGTACACTGCTCATCATCCTTGCTTCTTACGTATTTATTTTTGTGACTGTGCTAAGCATCCATTCTGCCAGCGGGCGTCGCAAAGCCTTCTCCACCTGTGCCTCCCACCTGACCGCCATCACCGTCTTCCACGAGACCATCCTTTCCCTCTATGGTGTGCCCAACTCCAAAAACTCCCCACAAACTGTCAAAGTGGCCTCTGTATTTTACACAGTGGTGATCCCCATGTTGAATCCTCTGATCTACAGCCTGAGGAATAAAGATGTGAAGGATGCCTTCCAGAAATTAATGGACAAAAAAGGCCCATTTCTCTGAACCAAACTCAAAAGATGTGTTTAATCCCAAGAGTAATAGGAACAGAGCTTTCTAAAACCTATAGCGTATATTTTCATGAGGTTTTTGTTGGTGACTGTGATGTTGATATATTGTGAATTGGTAAACTGAAATCCCTTGAAGTTATTTGTGTTGTGTGTCTCTGAAGCATTGCGTCTTTGTTGGGAGATATGGATGGACATACTGTGTGATAAAAGTGGGGATGATACTTTTCTGACACCTCCATTCCTTGGGTTCTGTGAATTCTATGAAAACACAGTCTTCTGCTTTCTAACAGTCAGCTTATGCTGAGAAGTACATTGGGCAATGACAGTTACGTCTACTGTGTAGATGATAACACAGAGGTTCAAGAAACTAGCCTTGAATTGACTGAAATCACTAATTTAAGAGAGTCACTCAACTCTGTTGACTCTAAATCCAGTGCTCTTTCACTATAGTTCCTCTGAGGCTATTAGTCTGAAGTCACAAGAATTAGTTTTGTCCTTCAGAAAGGATAATCTCTGGAGCCGTTGCAATATTCCTAGATTATCTTTGGATATTATTACTCAAAAGACTGCATTCCCAATATTATCAGGACTGGAAATCTCTACAAATATTATCTAGTCTAGTTCACATGTTTTAGGACTTGGATGATTGTAATATACATTTTATCTGGGAATATTGAGGAATCATATTACAACATTTCTATTCTAATGTTTATATGAATGCCAAAACAAGCACAAATACCTGGTAAAAAATACCCTGAAAATTAAAGCAAATTATAGTAGGAAGGCTAACCCTATAGAATTTAAAATAAATTTAGGGGCTGGCCCGGTGGCATAGTGATTAAGTTCGCTTGCTCGACTTCGGCAGCCTGGGGTTCACAGGTTCAAATCCCAGGTGTGGACAATGCACCACTCATCAAGCCATGTGTGGCGGTGTCCCATATACAAAATAGAGGAAGATGGGCACAGATGTTAGCTCAGAGCCAATCTTCCTCACACACATACAAAAAATGTAAAATAAATTTAAAATCCTTATTATTAAAACAGTGTCATTGGAATAAATAGATGAGAGTTCTCTTTTGGTGTATGAAATAAGGAAGAGATGTAATTGAAAACAAGTTTAAAACTTAGATTATATGAATATACAATGCTTCCAGGCGAAACAACAGATAAGAAATTAAAATGGCAAATGAAAAGCTGAGAAAAAGTCAGCAGTTATGATACATACAGTAGAGGAGAAAATATAAACAGAGACACAAGATATAATTAAATAGTCTATATAAAAGAATACAAATAGTCCTTAGACATATGAAGAGTAGTTCAATCTAACACATAATAATAGAAATACAAATGAAAACTGCCCTAAGTTATCACTTCTCACCTTTCAGAGTGGCAGAAATCCAAAAGTTTAATGGCATGTCCTGTAAGTGGATTTTCAGGGAAACAAATATTTTGATGCATTGATGGCAGGAAGGTAACATGTTACATGTGATGTGAAGTACTAGCAAAGTTACATATGCATTTATCCTCTTGCAAAGCATTCACAGTTCTAGGAATCTACCGCAAAGATAGAGTAGCAAAAATATGTATAAATAACATATTCCAAACAATATTTATAATAAGAACAGACTGGATAAAATCCAATATGAAGGTGGTTGATTAAACTATGGGTCACAATAAAGAAGTATACATTAGTGAAAATGGAAAGAGGGTGGTTTCTATGTGTTTCTATGGAGTGCCCTCCAGAAAATTTTCTTAAGTGAATAAAGGTGCATAAATTGTTTATAGTATGATAAATTGTTTATAGTGTGATAAATTGTTTATAGTGTGATAAATTGTTTACAGTGTGATAAGTTGTTTGAGAGAAGAGGGAAAGGTAGAACCAAAACTAACAAGGACAGGGAGAGATGCAGGACAACTTTTAGGAATGAACAGTGTAACAAAGCTCTGATTTAGGGGAAATGAAATATTTTACATAGTTTAAAAGACATATATTTATGTCAAAAAGTACAAAAAAAATCTCTGAAATTTGAAAACAAATAAAAACAAATGAATCTGTAATGTTGGACGCATGGTCACACAGTGTAAAACATTTTCTGTGAAGGACTTGAAACACAGCATTTTGAGGGTGCATCCTCGTTATGCAATGTTTCTTTTAGTATAAAGTAAATAAATAATTCTGGAAATGTCATTGGAATAAAGTGGTAAGCATAAAAGAAGTGTTACAGCTCTAAAGTAAGAGAAGGTAAGTAAAAAACTTTTCATCTTCACTTGAAATAGAAACTGATTTTGAAACAATTTTTTTCTCTTAAAAATAGTACCACTCATAATCATAACCCAGTAGCAATGAACATCCCTAGTCCTAAAATTCTCTCTGAAAGGAAATCTGTGCTCTCTAGCAGACCAGAGCTTTTGGAGAAACAGCTGTTTTGAAGTCTGAGGTGGAAAATGCAGTGGGCCTTGAGCAGCTTAATTCCCAGAAGGCAAGAATGCTGTGAACAGCTGGCTGGATCATTGCAGAGACATAGGAGGCAATTGAAATGGCTCCCACTGGCTTACGATTAACATAAAAATGAATATTGACTGCCATTCATTTAAAAGCAGCAAATATATTTACATCTAAAAATTTAAATCTAGATACTAAAAAAGAAAAATAATAAATCATTGGTTACTATTAATGGTTGCTGGGGTATCAAGTCATTACTCTGCAAATTGGTAACCAAAAGAGATAAATATTTATTCTATATTTCCTTTAAGAATTGTATTTCAGGGTTACCTAATAGTTTCTGAAGGAAAATACAGAAGAAATAAAAACAGAAAAAAAGGATGGAATTAGAAAATCACAATTTTAAAACTCCTAATAAAGTAGATCAAGGCGATGATTTCAGTAGCTATTCAAGTCATGAAGTGAAAAGTTGGTGGGAAATGTTAAACGGAAGTAACCAATATGATACCCCTGAATCCACAGATCAGGCTAAGCTGCACTAAAAGCTGGACAACTAGTTAACATGTACGCCACAATTTGATGTGACTGGCAGTAGTCAGGACCACCTATGAAGAATTCTTGCCTAAAAGAAACTAAAGGAGTAAACCTGAACTAATAAAGCTTCTTGATGTATCAGTTTAAAAGAATTGGTGCAGGAACAAGTCATTACGACAAATAAAGCAATAAGCCGAATACAGAACATGCAGTGTTCTACAAATGTTCTAATTTTTCCAAACAATTACCTGAACACACATACACACACACACACACACACACACACGGGTGTGTTACATACTACACAGAACATAATGTTACATAATACATGGAACTGTTACAGAATAAAAAAAATTAGTTATAACAACAAAATTTGTTTGATTCTTGACTCAAACTAACAGTAAAAATATATCTTTCAGGCAATTGGGGAAATTTAAACAGGGGTTGGTATTAATTAGATAAGAATATGTTTGGGCAATGCCTTGTGGCTTAGCAGTTAAGTGTGCACGCTCCGCTACTGGCGGCTGGGTGTGCACCGGCCCACCACTTGTCCAGCCATGCTGAGGTGGCATCCCACATACAGAGAAGGATGTGCAAATATGATGTACAACTATCTACTGCGGCTTTGGGGAGAAAAAGGGGAAAAAAAAAAAGGAAGAGGATTGGCATGGATGTTAGCTCAGGGCTGATCTTTCTCACAAAAAAAAAAAAAGAATATGCTAATATTTTGGTTAGGTGGAATTTTGGCCTGAGGGTTTATTAAAATGTTTATTTCATCGATGGTTACATTTTTTATAAACTCCTATTAATGACTTAGTTCTGTTAGCAAGTGGATTGATAGAGAAATATAATACCCTATAAATGTAATTATATTTTAAATGACTCAAATTTATAGGATTGGAAGTCAGGGACTCACTGTCCCTAAAATGTCTTAATCCTTCAGGACAAAGAACACCACACATAGTCTCACTTTCCAGGCTGCACACAGCACTTTTGGCTAAGAGTACATTTGGGACAGAAAAAAAAAATCAGTGTAGCAAGTAGTAGTAGTTCTTTGTTTTGAGGCTTGTAGAATTGGCTGAAGTACTTTTCGTTTCCTTGAATATCTTCAAAAGACTTAAAGTTTTAAAATTACCTTGATAAACCACTTTTAGTTTTATAATCCCAGATTATTTCTGCAGACCTGAAATTATTTAATGATTATTTATTAATAAAATACACTGTAAAAATACTCAACAAATGTCATCCCATATTTTGTTATTGTTCTAAAAAATACCAACAGAGTGGCGTAAACACAGCTTTAAAGGACCACCCATAGATATACCCAGATAGGCTTCCTTCATTTTCTTCGTGCCATAAGTAGTATCATCCTGAAATATCCAATTATATTTTTGAAAAAGAGGTTTAGAAAGCACAGAACATCACGACAAACTGCAGAATCATTGAGATGCATAAAAAAGCTGACAGTCTATTTGAAAATCAGTTGTGTTTGCTGTTCCCTTTATCTCAAACTCAACAGTCTTCCCCCAGTTATTTGCATAATTTGCTTTCTCACTTCATAATGGTCCACGCTTGAATACCACCTCATTATGGTCTTCTCTGACCTCCCTATTTAAAATTATACCTTCAATTGTATATTTTCTGCATTTATAATTACTGGAAAGTGATTACATATTTATTTGTTTTTTTGTATTCTGCATTAAATATAAATTTATTGACAAAGGAATATTCTTTCCCTGTTTCCCCAGTTCCTAAGATAACACATAGCTCAGGGTAAACATGTAATAAATATTTATTGAATGAATGAAAGAGTAATTATGTATCCTTATTATGTACTCAACCTTCTTTCCCTGATTTCTGACTAGAGATAGAAAATTCAGCAGAATGGCCATTTGTTTTTGTTGTTTCATTTTATTTTGACTGCCTAGCTTCAGTAATTACTTCTAAAATATCTTACTCTTCTTTGTGCACTATCTCCTCTTTGAACTTAAATTCCTCATAGTTCTGGTAAGTTTGGCCCTATTCCCAGTTCCTTGGAAGCTCATATTTATCATTCAATAAGGACTCTTGGTACACTTTATGCTAGTCACTGATCTAGGAGTTTAGAATATATCGGTGAATATATTCTCTGCTTTTCTGGAACTTTTAGTCTAGCAGGGAGAAATAAGCGATACATAATAAACACAATAAATAAGGATTAAAACTATATTTGAACGACGTCAAGTCCTTTAAACACTAAATTGGGTAGTGGAGTAGCCCCTGCAATATAATAGTGTGTTCATGGATGGTTTCATTGAAAAGGTGCACTTGAGCAAAAGCTTAAGGGAGACCATTCCAGGGTAGAGAAAAAAACTGGTAGAAAAGACCCGAAGGAAGGAGTGTGCAACATTTTTTGAGAAAGAAAAAGCAAGAAACAAAAGCAAGGAGGTAAGATTAGCTGGAGAGAAAGTAATGGAATAGCTCAGAGATTTAAAAGGGACTAGATAATTTTCCCAACTTAATATTTAACTTTGTAAATATTTCAGCTTTAAGTCCCGATGGATCATGATGACCTAAAAGATGGATCTTCACTCTTCTCCAATGTGGTGAGAGTGGATGATATGGAGGAAGAGGGCTATGCCTGGCATGTAGTAGTCTCTCAATTAATACTTGATAATCATGACTTTCATAATTATGTAATTCTGGTAATTGTAGGAAGGTATGGGAGTGATCAGGGGGCTGGGAAAGTGACTTTATAAATTTTCATATGAAACACCCCTTTATGCTGCTCCAGATTTTCTAGTATACAAGAACTACATCAGAGAAAGGTGATTAATTTTAATTGTTAATTTAAAGATCTCAAGAGAATGGGGCAATAGGTGGTCTCGAGGGTTCATGTCCCAAAGGTGGTGACTGTAGCTCTAGAACACGTGTCACTCCCAACCAGGAGAGGTCCTCCCTTTGCCATCAGCAGGTTTGTTTTAAGATTCTAGAGACAGATTGATGTTAATCTCAGTGAGGAGTGTGTAGAAAACAACATGATAAGGGGAACTTACCCTTTGGATCTAGACAGTGCTCGAAATATATTTAGCCACTGGAAAAGTTATATATCTGAACGTGCAAGGAAGAGGATGAGCACTTGTTCTACAGAACTTTCTATTAGAGAGCCTGGCTCAGCTGAGCTCCTCACTAACAGACCGTGAACAACAGGTATTGGGTGGGTGAGAGAGAAGAGCTCTCAGAATTTGAGGGAATGTGCCTTTTCATGATTCTATAAATTTTTGGAAGGGGCGTCAAGGTAGAATAGACAAACAAAATAGAGTGAAACAATCAGAAATTGAATAGACTCTCTAGTGAAAAAAAATAAAAGGGACTGACTTTAATTAAGACTATAAAGCAGCAAACACATGTGTCCCCTGAGAGCAAAAATTACAACAAAATGGGGAAAAGAATTATAGGAAAGAAGATTTCAGCTGTTATATTTTCTATATAGCATTTAGGACACAACCACCATTATAATAAATATAGCGTTAGTTTAAAATGAATTCTTAAATGTCTTAGCTAAATTAAATATTGCATTGAAAAAAAGTTTGATAATTCAAACATCTGGCTTTGAGATTAACTGTCTTTTGAGGTTGTCTTTAATACTCAAATATATGAGTATATGAACAGATAGGGCCCTTGAGTGTCTCAGTTTTGCATATGATCTGATTTTTATTGATGAGCCATTTGAAATCAATTTCTTGGGTTGTAGGACCAGAGATAATCTTACCAGAAATTATAGTGAAAGAGTTTTCAGGAATCGTAGGATCTTAGAGGAGTTGGCAACCATTTAGAGAAATACAATTTTTTTGTATTATTATTTTTTCATGAAGTGTCTTTATAGGGCAATATTACCTCCAATTTACAATCCTTCTCCCTCACAGAGGACAGAATGAATATTTGTCCTATATGTCTTGAAGGGAGAGCAGAAACAGAAAAAGAGAGAGAGAGACCTAAGAAAGGGAAGTTTCTAAGTCAGAGTCTTTACTAGTTAGTTATTCCTGGGAGAGAAAATTCCCCTAAATCCTATTCTCATTTCATCTTGAGGCCGTTTTGTAGTATAACTCTGTGGCATGCACGCTGTCATTGGACTATTTCCCATTGTTTTAGAGTCTCTAGTTGGCCAATTAAAAGTATGATGATTTGGGGCCAGCCCAGTGGTGCAAGCGGTTAAGTGCGCACGCTCCGCTGCGACAGCCCAGGGTTCGCCGGTTCTGATCCCAGGCTTGGCAAGCCATGCTGTGGCGGCGTCCCATATAAATATGGGCACGGATGTTAGCTCAGGGCCAGTCTTCCTCAGCAAAAAAAAGGGGCAGATTGGCAGATGTTAGCACAGGGCTGATCTTCTTCAAAAAATAAATAAATAAATAAATAAATAAATAAATAAATAAATAAATAAATAAATAAAAGTATGACGATTTAATGAAGGAAATATGTTAGTATCTAGACTAAACATGGTTCACAGTCTGGTCTGATAAAATGGATCTAGGGCTGGGAGTCTGGGGATCTGGGATCTAGTCACAGATGTGTAGATTCATTCTTATTTGCATGTCATTGGGAAAGCCAAGATTCTCCAGCTTCTGTTTTGTCACTTCCAGAATGAAGAAGTGGACTAGATTATCTTTATCATCTGTTCCAATTTCACTATTCCTCAAGCAATGAGGAAGGATTGACATTAAGAACTCCCTGAGCTTAGGATCATACTCTCTGAAAAAAATTAATTAAGATTAATTTTGATAACAGATTTACTGGGTCAGAGTGAAAAACAAAGATTAAATGTTGTATGGAATTAACAACAAAGGCACAAATGTAAAGTGTTAGGGGTGTTCATTCTTAATGTCACAGTGTGAACATATGATGCAAAAATTAATGTGTTAAGAAATATCTCATTTTTGCTACTGATTATAGGGCTGATGTAATCACTCGTATTATGCTAGGCTTATATTTTATGAATTTATAGAATTCAAGGAGAGCTGAAAGTGTTATGGGAGGATTTGATTTAAAATAACCATAAATCCCTTGATTTCATATTCTTATTTGTAAATATTAAAAATTACAATTGAGAACTAAAAAAAATTTAAATAATTGTATTTTTTTACTTGAAAAATTTTAAACAGCTATCATGTTTTAAAATTTTTGACATTTAGCATATCTTACATACATAGAGAAATTCTGAAAGAGCTATTTTGCTTCATTTTTCAGTCTTGGTAAGGGGAGGTTAACCAAGCTTCTTACATCCTCACTCTCCTTAATATTTTTGCTTTCAGGACTAGTTCAGATTCTGGCAAATAGAAACCATGTCACCGTCAGAGAGAAATAAAACTGGGGCCACGTTCACTCTCTTGGGCTTCTCAGATTTCCCAGAACTGGAAATCCCTCTCTTCTTGATTTTTCTGACCATCTACATTGTCACTGTTATAGGGAATATTGGGATGATTGTAATAATCAAAATTGACCCCAAACTGCACACCCCTATGTACTTTTTCCTCAGCCACCTCTCATGTGTGGATTTCTGCTATTCCTCCAGCATTACTCCCAAGACCCTGGTGAACCTAGTTGCGGAAGACAGAACCATTTCATTCATAGGATGTGTAGTACAGTTCTTTTTCTTTTGTACCTTTGCAGTAACTGAATCTTTTTTATTAGCTGTGATGGCCTACGACCGCTTTGTCGCCATTTGTAACCCTCTGCTCTACACAGTTGCCATGTCCCAGAAACTCTGTGCCATGCTAGCGTTTGGATCATATGCATGGGGGGTAGTTTGTTCCTTGATACTTACATGCTCTGCTATCAAATTATCATTTCAGGGTTTCAACACAATTAATCATTTCTTCTGTGAATTCTCCTCCTTGCTGTCTCTTTCTTGCTCTGATACTTATGTCAACCAGTTGCTGCTTTTCATTTTTTCCACCTTTAATGTGGTTAGCACACTATTCATCATTCTCATGTCTTATGTATTTATCATTGTCACCATCCTCAAGATGCGTTCAGCCAGTGGGCACCGCAAAGCCTTCTCCACCTGTGCCTCCCACCTGACCACCATCTCCATCTTCCATGGCACCATCCTCTTCCTCTACTGTGTGCCCAACTCCAAAAACTCCAGGCACACAGTCAAAGTGGCCTCTGTGTTTTACACAGTGGTGATTCCCATGTTGAATCCTCTGATCTACAGTCTGAGAAATAAGGATGTCAAGGATACAGTCAGGGAAATAATGAAAACAAATTTTCACATTGAATGCATGCATTGGTAAATATTTACTTCAGTTTTTGCGGAACACCTCTCTGACTTTTGAATAAACTGTGTATCAAGAGTTCATTTTCGAAAATCACTTTAGATTTTCAAAAAGAAAGAACATGAGATTCAAGTTAGAGACTATATCTGCTCTGATTGTATAAACCAGAGAAGATCAATAATCCTGACTCAGTCTTTATTTACAAAAATGATATAACATGATTTAATTCAAAAAGTGGTGTGTGGAACAAAAGAAAGTGTAGACAATATACCTGGCATATTGTATATGTGTAATAAATGTTAATTCTCTTATGCCTTCTTCCCTGATAACTGATAGATTGTAGGTACTAAATAAAAAAAAATATATTTTATTTTAAATTTAGTGAAATAGATGACAAGAAAAGATATAATTTCACTTTCAAGAACCTCACTATCCAGGATTGTTAGTAAATATCGTAATAGGATTGGTGGGGAAAATCATTTGTGCTATCAGAGGGACTGCTTCATTTGTGCTATCAGAGGGACTGCTTCATAATTACATGCTTCTTTTACTTGGCCCTGAAGGATAGGCAAGTTTTTACGAGAAACAAAAAAGAGAAAGACAGTAGTTTTATTCAGGAGTAAAGAGCATGAACAATGTTCAAGAGGTGAGTACATATAATTAAGTCAAGGACTGAAAAATATTTTGAGCTACTATTTTATGCCATATGCATACAAAGTATCTTGTTAGGTGCTCAAAAGAATGAAAATTTGCATAAATTGTAGCTATTATTCTAAATTATCTCCGAGAAGAGTTCCAGTGTGTAGGATGAAAGGATTTACAAGTGGTTTAGGAATTTTAGCTTGTTCTTGAAATAGTGAGAACAAGGAAAGGAAAATATATTCATGTTCTTTGCTCTATGCTTCCTTTCTATTGCTGACCAACCAGCGTAAATATATTATTAATTCATATGGCAGCTTGACCAAGGGACTATATCCATTTTCTTCATCAGGACTCTCTAGGCAGATCAATCATAAAATAATTGAATGGATTTGTTGTAAGTATTGAGAGCTGTTTGCTTTTCTTGGACTTGAATGTTGTTTTAAATTAACTCAAATATTTAATTATCATCTAAACAAGGAAAAATCAAACCTAGATTACTGTGTGTGTGAGGGAGGATTGACTTTTCCTCTAACAATTGTAATATTTATTAGAAGAGGCCCTCACAGGCACAAGTATCTAATTTGGAAATTTTATAGCATCATATAGATCTTTTATCTCTTCTATCATCAATTTTGCTTGAATTATTTATACGTTTTCCCTATTATACTCTTTGTGTCTGAATGAATTTCCAAATTTAGTCAGTAAAATATTGAGAGAACAAATTCTAGTTGTTTGTGTGAAATTAAAATGAAAACTGGGCAATAATTTTATATTGGGTTAATGAAATAATTTGAAACGATTCTATGGTTTTAAACTTAAAATGAAAAATTAATGTCACCTTTTTCTCTGGTTAATATTTGGATATGTAATGACAACCAACATTGTTTTATAATTCACAAATAGACTGTCTTCTTTTGCACGTTGTCATTTACTTGATATTTAACTGAACTAGAACAATTGTTTATAAGTAGTAGAAAAGTTATATTGGTCTTGATTGGAATCCGTGATGACTAATCCATTTTCAGAGAATAAATATTTATGCTTCTTTTCTATCTTGGCAAAGGATGACTAAGTTTTTATGAAGTCAGAGACACAATCTCCTTACTTGTTTTTCTGAGGAAATGGAGATACATATTGTTTAAGTGCTCTGATCATTGCTTCAAAGTTAATGGGTGACATACTCAAGACGATGATTTGAGCCTTCAACCCTACAAGCCTTAATACTTTTCATTAAATACAATTGTAAAATATCATATTCTTTAATTTTCTTAATTTAGGTTTCAAATTATCTTTGGTAACTTCTATAGCTGCTATAGAGCATGAGTTTTATTAGTGTTACTCAATCTTTATTAACTCATGTGCTTCTTAAATAAATTTTTAAAAATCTATATAGCTGTTGGAATTTTCAATTGACTTCAAAAATAACTCATTGTAAATTTAATTGAAAAATAAAAATCTAATATCCAATGCATACCATTGCTATCTCAGGTTCATAATAATTAATTTGAAATATATAAGCATCAGATTTCATATTATTTCTTTTGTCCCTCAACTCATTTAAATTCACTTATTCTACAGAATTGTATACCTTAATAATAATACTAGCATATTTCTTTTCAACAAAATATATATTTAAATTGACCTTTTATTTCCTTTGATAATAATGTTCTAAGTGATTTTTATTGAGAGTTAATTATTATAACAGTCATTACTCCTATTCAATAACTTAAATGTTACAAATTTTTGTAAAATTTTCAAATATGAACTATGAAATGCCATTAGACAGGCATCCCTTAGTGGTGTTGATTGGGATGAATTTCATTTTTACCTTTTTATTTTAATTTGTAAAACTATCCATGGATGAATATTTTTATTGCTAGAGTAATACAGATTTCAGCATACTTAAATTTGATTGTATTACAAAAAGAGGGATGGGAACACAACAGTGATTTTTTTTGTAGCAGGAATGTCACTCAATATTTTTTAACATCACACACACATTAAGTCAAAAACCTCAGGAGCTCTCATCATTAATGATTATTTTAATAATTTACTAAGTATAATTATTTGCATTTTATTTGTTGTTTTAGGTGCATCTGGTAATCTTCTAGTTTTAAAATGAAATTGTTGTGCAATTCATAGGAGAAATTCACTTTCTTAGTTTCTTTTTTTTTTTCATAATTTTATTTATTTATTTTTTCCCCCAAAGCCCCGGTAGATAGTTGTATGTCATAGCTGCAGATCCTTCTAGTTGCTGTATGTGGGACGCGGCCTCAGCATGGCCGGAGAAGTGGTGCGTCGGTGAGCGCCCAGGATCCGAACCCGGGCCGCCAGTAGCGGAGCACACGCACTTAACCTCTAAGCCACGGGGCCGGCCCACTTTCTTAGTTTCTTAAAAGTTTATAAAATAGGATTTGCTATCATTTATTAAATAACAATGTTTATAAATGTGTTATAATTTCACTTAATTGAATCTTTCTTCAGCCAATATTTTCATTCTTCTGGCTTACATGTAGGAGGTAGAAAACTAGAAAGATATTTGCTCCCAATATTACAGCGCAAAAACCTAGATATTTTGCAAAGCTGAAACATTTTCAGACCCATTGGATAGCTGGGGTCTCCGGGCAAGCAACTAACACAAGTGTAGAGTTACCAGTAACAGCATTCCATTGTTAGTGGAGGGGAAGAATGAGGAGAGAGAGCCTCTCTGGGGTACACGTGCAAAGGGAAGACTTAAAGTTTAAAGTGGATTAGACATTGAAAATATATTATAAGCCACCCCTCATACTAAATATATGGTAACACTACAGGAATTTGAAGCTTGTGGTGCTCTGAGGTGGCCGCAGCATTAACAACACTGAAGTCCAGCTCAACTCCTACACTTAATGTTAGGCAAAAGAAGTGAATTAATTTCCAGGCAAAAATACCATTTACTTCAGTCTCCGTTGTCCTACAAATGATATACATTCTTAAGGAAAAATTATATGGCAACACAAATAAGCAGAAGAAAACAACCCACCAAAAAAAAGACAAAGATATTAACAGAATTAGGTTCAGATGCAACCTAGACATTAGAAACAGCAGACAAGCAATCTAAAATAAATATGATTCCTATGAGCTCTAGCGGAAAAGGTAGAAAACATGAATGAAAAGATGGAGGATTTCAGAAAAGTCATGGAAACTATAAAGCTGAGTCAAATTAAAATGCTAGAAAAATTTAAAAATAACAGAGATAAAGGATATTTTAAAGGGCACAAAAATAGCGTTAAATGAGGAAAGAATTACTGAAATCAAAGATAGATCAAGAGGGAACACCCAAAATTGCACACACGTAAAAAGAGTGAAGAAAACAAAAACACTTAAGAGCTGTGTAACATTATCAAATAGTAAAAATAACTATGATTTGAAACTTAGATATAAAAGAGAAGGAGGTCAGGGCAAAGGGAGTATGTGTAGAGATAATGGCTAAGAAATTTCTGAAATTAACCAAAGACACCTAACCCAACTCCAAGAAGCTCAGAGAACAGAAAGCAGAAAGAAAACACACACACACACAGCACAGAAGAGAAAGTAAAAGAGAAAATGTTGAATGCAAGAACCATTACGTATTGAGCAGGACTTTTCGACCCCAGGAATATTGGCATTTGCACTGGATAATTTTTATTGGGGGGCACTATCCTGTGCACTGTAGGCTGTTTGGCAGTATCCATGATGTCTACACACTAGATGCTAGCAGTGCTCCCTTGTAGTTGTGATAATCAAAGATATTCCAGACATTGTCAACTGCTCCCTGTGTGTTTGTTGGAGGGGGGAGGGTAGAATTGGGTACAAAACCAAATCTACTTTAAAAAAACTGGTCAAAAGGAAAAAAAGATGAGCATTACAGCAGATTTCTTTTCAAAAAAATGTGAAAATCAGAAAAAAATGGAGGAAAATTGAAAATGTTAAAAGGGAAACAACAGGGGCCAGCCCAGTGGCTTAGGTTAAGTGCGCGTGCTCCGCTACTGGTGGCCCAGGTTTGGATCCCAGGCGCACACCGAAGCACCGCCTCTCCGGCCATGCTGAGGCTGTGTCCCACATGCAGCAACTAGAAGGATGTGCAACTATGACATACAACTATCTACTGGGGCTTTGGGGAAAAAAAAAAGGAGGAGGATTGGCAATGGATGTTAGCGCAGGGCTGATCTTCCTCACAAAAAAAATAAAAACACACCAGCATTTATTTGTACTCTTAAAAAAAAAAAAGGGGAAACAACAAAACATGTCACTCCAGAACGTTATACAAATGAAAATATCTTTCAAAAGGGAAAGAAAAACCAACTTTTTGGGCACTAACAAAAACTGAGAAAATTTATTGCATGTAGGCATGTACTACCAGAAATATTAAAATAAGTTATTCAAGGAGAAGGAAAATGCTACCAGACAGAAGATTAAAGCTACACAAAGATATAACACTGGTAATTGCATAATGAATAAATGTATTTGTTTTTTCATATTTTTAATTGTTCAAAAAAACAGACTGTCTGAGGGAAAAAATAGCAATGAAATGATATTTATAGAGTCTGTAAAAGTAAAATATATATTAATAGCATGCTGGATAAGAGAGAACTTAGAAGTTTACTGTTTTGTGATTCATAGAAGACCTATAGCTTATTTAACACGTTTAGTGTAAACTCCTTGAAAACCATTATAATTTTTAAAAAAGTAAAAATAACAAGTCAATAGATGAGGAAAAATAAAAGGAATCATAGAAAAATTCTTTCAATAGAAGATAAAAAAAGAAAAGAAACAAGAGATACATTAAACAAATGGAGATAAGGTATAAAGATGGTAGATTTAATCCAGTCATATAAGTAAGTACATTAACTATAAATAGTCTAGACACTCAAATTAAAGATGGAGATTGTCATATTGGACATAAAACAAATCTCTGCTCTATCTAAAGAAATCTTCTTAATTATAAAGATATATTGAGTTAAACATAAAAAATAGAAAATATCTCATGCACGGATATATTAATATAAAACAACGTAGAACAAAACAAGACAAAAGACAGAACAAAACAAAATCTCAAGAGAATTTTTAAATTAATTGACAAGCTGATTCTAAACTATATACATGAAGAACTAGAAAAGACAAACAATGTTGAAAGTCACAAAATCATTGGAAGAATCTCACTACCTGATTTCAATACTCACTATAAAGCTGAATTAACTAAGACAATGTGGTGTTAAAAGTACAAATATTTAGATCAATGTAATAGAGTGGAGGATTCAAGTACAGACACACACCTAAATGATCAAATTATTTTCCACAAAGGTACAAAATCTGTAAAATGGAGAAAAGATAGATTTTTAACAAAAGACACCGGATCATTTAAAGATCCATATGCAAAAAATGAACTTCAATCCATAAATCACACTGTATAAAATAAACTCAAATGAGCATAGAACTAAATGTCATATCAGATTTATAAAACTTCTAGAAGAAAACATAAGAAAAATTATTTGTAATTTCACATTGGACCAATATTTCTTAGACATGAATTCCAAATCATGATCAATAAAAGAAAAATGATGTGAGATGTCATCAAAATTAAATACTTGGCCCTTCAAAAGCCACTGTTGAAAGAATGAAAAGCCTAGACACATAATGGAAGACGTTCGTTCCAAGCACACACCTGATAAAGGAATTGTAACAAAGATATAGACAAAATTCTCAAAATTAAACAACGCACTTGTAAATTAAACCAAAGGTCAAAGAAGAAATCACGAGAGTGGGCCCGCCCAGTGGCGCAAGCGGGTAAGTGTGCGCGCTCTGCCGTGGGGGCCCAGGGTTCACCAGTTTGGGTCCCTGGTGCGCACCGACGCACCACTTGGCAAGTCATGCTGTGGCTGTGTCCCATTTAAGTAGAGGAAGATGGGCATGGATGTTAGCCCAGGGCCAGTCTTCCTCAGCAAAAAAAGAGGAGGATTGGCAGGTGTTAGCTCAGGGCCAATCTTCCTCACAAAAAAAAAAAAAAAAGAAATCACAAGAGAAATAGAAAATTTTGAATAGAATAAAAATAGAAACACAATCTATAAAATTTTAAAATATGTTTCTAAAATGCTTAGAGGGAAATTTAGGGCTTTAAATACCATATTAGAAAAGAAGAAATGTCTCAAAACTAGAACCTTAGCTTCCACATTTAGTAACTAGAAAAAAGAATGATGAACCAATAACATCAAAAAATAAAAGGAAACATATAATAAAGACTGGAGCATACACCAATAATAGAAAGAAGAAAAACAATAGAGATAAACGAAGAGTTCGAATTGTGTAAAATCAATAAAATTGACAAAATTTTATCTAGAATCACTAAGGAAGAAAGACACAATACAAATTAAGAAAATCAGGAGAGATATTGACCTTGAAGAAATTAAAATGACTAAAGTGAATATTGTAAACAACATATGTGAACAACATTAGTCAACTTAGATGATATGGACAAAATCCTAAAAAGACAAAATCAACAAAACTGACAAAAGAAGAAATAGAAAATCTGAATAGACATAAAACAAGTAGATAAACTGAATTTTTAATTAAAATAGTCTCCCTCCCTACCAATATCTACACATAAATGGCTTCATTTGTTAATTTAACTAAACATCCATGTAAAAAATTATACCAATTCTTGATTAACTCATGTCCAAAATAGAAGAGGACATCCTCTTTCCAATTCATGTTATTAAGCCAGCATTACCCTGATAACAAAGTCAAAAGAGAAACACAAGGAAAGAATAAACAACACAATATTCCTCACGGTTGTAGACACAAAAATTCTCAGCAAAAGTATTAGCAAAATAAATCCAGTGATGTATACAAAAACATAATAAATCATGACTAAGTGAGATCTATCCCAGGAATGCAAGGTGGGTTTAACATATGAAAAGCAATTAATGTAACATATCATTTATAGAGAATAAAAGACAAAAACCATACGACCACCTCAATAAATGCAGAAAAGTATTTGACACAATCCAATATCCACTTAAGATAAAAATTCTCAACAAAGTAGAAATAGAGAAAATTAGTTCAACCTGCCAAACTTGCTTCTAGCATCACACATTGGTTAGAGAATGAGTGATTTCTCCCTAAAGCAAAAAACAATGCAGATGTCTACCCTCAGTACTGATGATGGATTGATGGATGGATAGATAGATAGATAGATAGATAGATAGATAGATAGATAGATAGACAGATAGATAGACAAAATCAGTCAGTCATCTGAATCTGAATTGAAACTAATTTTATTCACAGACTATATGATCTTTTAAGGAGAGAATCCTAACCATTCCACATAACACACGCAAAAACAAGTAAATAATTGAGTTCATCACAGTGACAAGATCCAAAATCAATATACAAAAGAAATTTTGGTTCTTTACTGGAGCAAAATAATATAGGAACGTGAAATTAAGAAAACAATGTGATTCTTGATAACATAAAAGATGCTTAGAAATGAATTTAACAAAAGAAGAACAGTACTCTTAATACTGAAAATTACAAAACATGGTAATTGATACTGGTGTATGGTAGACAAATATATAGATATAATAAAATTGATGATCCAAAAATAAACGCATTAATGATTGATTGATTTCTGACAAAGTTACCAAGGCTACTTATTGGGGAAGAATAATCTTGTCAATAAATGGTGAAAAGTAATTGACTATTCATATGCAGAAAAGATGAACTAAAAGCTAAAATTCAGACCGAACACAAACGTTAACTCAAAATGGATCACAGATCTAAAGTTAAGAACAAAAAGTACAAATTATATACCTGATGAAAGTTTTATACCAATAATATATAAAGAACGCTTACAACTAAAGTACAGTCACGCGCCACATAAGGATGTTTTGGTCAACCGCAGACCACAGACCGCATACATGGAGGTGGTCCCGTAAAGTTAGTACCATATAGCCTAGGCGTGTAGTAGGCTATACCATCTAAGTTTGTTTAAGTACACTCTATAGTGTTTGCACAATGATGAAATCACCTAATGACACATCTCTCAGAACTTACTCCCATTGTTAAGTGACACATGACCATATAGAAAGTCAACTGCAATTGTTAAAATAGGCAAAATATTTGAATAGACATTTCAACAAAGAAGATACAATCTGAAAGGAATATTATGAGATGGGAAGAGGTAGAAAGACATGCTATGAGTTTAAGGTGCCTTGTTTGAGGAATGAAAACATCAAAGACAGGGCCGGCCCCGTGGCTCAGCGGTTAAGTGCGCGCGCCCCGCTGCTGGCGGCCCGGGCCCGGATCCCGGGCGCGTACTGACGCACCGCTTCTCTGGCCATGCTGAGCAACTAGAAGGATGTGCAACTATGACATACAACTATCTACCGGGGCTTTGGGGGAAAAATAAATAAATAAAATTAAAAAAAAAAAAAAACAAACAAACATCAAAGACAGCCTTAAGAACAGCAATATTCCAAGTTATTCCTTGTTTTTAACCCACAGGTTTTTATTCATGGGATTAATACACCAAATATGAGTTGGTGAGAGCTTTTCTTTTCTTTTGTTAATTGTGAAAGATGATGTGGCAATGGAGAACCAGAATGTCTCCTCAGCCTTGGATGCAGTCTCTCGCACATCAATTTTAGGAACATATTATATGGTGGTTGATAAGATAAACATTGATTTACTTGAAATTACTTTTCCTTTAAAGGTCTTTGTGTATACCCAGTGATACACAGAGACAAGGAGAACACTGCGCCTAGACTGATGTTATAAAGTCAGAAGAAGAACACACCTAGCAAAGATCATTGAAATGATCCCATTTGATGGCTTCCAGCACTGGACACGCATTAGGGAAATACAGCCTAAGAGCTGGCTCCGGGTCTGTTCTTTTCCCCATTCAGTCGTTTAAGCGGGAAAACTGGAGAGCAGCCTGGGGCCGTCTCCTGCCATTTACTGTGACTTTGTCCAAGTTACAGCTCAGTGTCTGTGCCGCCATCACCTCCTTTTAAACTAAGCATTAAAGCAGATATGTTTTCTTGGCTGGTTATTATGAAAATTAAAAAAGTTAACTTGTGTAATATTTAGAATAGGTTGTAACACATAAGAAGTGTCCAATAAGTATAAACTATTATATAGTTTTCTGACCAGGTTTCTTTTCTTCCTAGTGTCTGAAGGAATTCTGGTGTGGCTGTAGTCACTGTGCCTTGCAAGAATTTAGGGGATTTTGTAATATTAAAGAAAGGGAGAAGTCATAAGAAACAGTCACGATATTTCAGAATGGCAGTATGAGACGAGACCCTCACATATGACACCAGGATGTAGTATCATAATGCACTACGACATCGGGAAGAAGGCATTTTTGGTTTTTTTGTTTGTTTATTTTGTTTTTGTGAGGAAGATCAGCCCTGAGCTAACATCCATGCCAATCCTCCTCTTTTAACTGAGGAAGACCGGCCCTGAGCTAACATCTATTGCCAATCCTCCTCCTTTGTTTCCCTTTTTCTCCCCAAAGCCCCAGTAGATAGTTGTATGTCATAGCTGCACATCCTTCTAGTTGCTGTATGTGAGACGCCGCCTCAGCATGGCCGGACAAGCAGCGTGTCGGTGCGTGCCCAGGATCTGAACCCAGGCCGCCAGTAGCGGAGCGGGCACACTTAACTGCTAAGCCACGGAGCGGCCCCAGGCATGTTTGGTTTTAAACAATTGTTTCACAAATTAGGGTATTCAAAAAAGTTCCTGACGACATTCCATGGGGAGTAGTATCTGTGTCTTATATCACATGCAGTATTTATTTAATTTTAACTTATTTTTATATGATAGAGATTAATAATTGACTTAGACCTTGAGGGACTCGTTCCCCAATAGCTTAAATGACAGTATAAATCCCTCCCTGTTACTATACACATCCTAACGTCTTCAGCACCAGGGAGGAATTCTCTCGGGTATGTTAGGCAGAACTAGGCCCTGGTTACATGAAAATGAAAATGAATATATTATCCCAGCAAACAATTATTTTAAAGATATGTCTACCTCATCTTCCAATTAGAGAATGTTTTTAACAGAACCCATATTTCTGTTCATTTATTATTTAAAATGCTTTTGTCTTTTAGTATCGAGAAACATTTGATGGTGCAACTAGCAAAATGTCCTCTATAACATCAAATATTGATGTGTATGAAATACAGAATAAACAAAATGATAGTGTATGTGTCTCTCTTCTTCTCTTTCTCCCATTTTCCACACCAATTTTTGTCATGGAATCTAGAATTTATGGCTGTGGAGGAGCTCCCTCATTGTCACCCTAATTCTGAGAGTTGAGTCAAGATGCCTCCGAGCTGGTCGTGGGGAGTCAGGACATGTGGACTATCTCTGCTCAGTACATGAGGTGAATTCTTTTGGGTTTACCATAAACTAGTTTCTTATTATCAGCTGAGAACACAAGGAAGAAAATTTTCCAGGTAGATCTTTCTGTTTTAACTCTGAAGTAGGCAAATAACTCAGTTTTTTTTCTTCGGCTAATGAGAAAACCATGACTTCAAGAAAATGATGTTTCCACTTCTTTAAAATTGATTCAAGACATGGAGAAAATATCAGATTATGTTTCCAGCCCAGAATCTCTTCACTCGCTTTCATTGCACGTGTGAATGTGAAAGCATGGGTATATTCCTCCTGCTGTCTAGGAAGGAGAGCAGAGAATAAAATTCCTCAATTTCCGTTTGTCTTTTCTCTAGACAAGCCTGAATGGTAGATCCCACTTACATGGAATATATAACATAACCACTTCCCCCACCAACAACTTGAGAGAACTTGGGAAAGTTTTCACTCACCTCCTTTTTAATGTGGAAAATGAATTTATCTTTCTAGGGTTGTAGCCAAATCAAAGTGATAACACACCATATGTCTATCATATGTGTGCATACCTCAACATATACATCTTCATTTACATCCCTTTTCTACCCTAGATATCATGTACCATAACTTAAAATTGCTCTATTTTTGACAATTAATTTTTCCCAGTGTTAATATTATAAACAATGTTTCAATGTAGCTTTGGACACAGTTTTTCACAATTTTATCAATGTAATTAAATATTTATTATAATGGCTTACTAAGAATAAAATCTCTCATAAAAAATATCACATAACTTTTACTGTTATCAGGGTTAAGACTTTGGATATATGTTGCCTAATTGCTTTCCAGAAAAGTGTATACAAGAGTTACATCTTTCTGAGTCATTATGAACATTGATCACTATCTTTGTAATGAACTAAATTAATTTGATGAGTAAAGATGATGGTTTTAGTATATATTTTAATTCTCTCTTTTTCATTCTGCATAATTCTAATTTAAAGAATTCTCGTGAGCCACAAATTTCAAAAAAATTGGTCACACTTTCCAACAAGAGAATTGTACAGGACCTCCTCACCTGCTGCAAATTTATGTTACTGTTAAATGAACTAAAAGAAAATAATGTACGTTGTATAGCATCACAATAGCTATTACCCTACTTGAACAGAACTTATTACATTTTTCAGGGAGCAGAGTTTATTGAACAGAACTTATTACATTTTTCAGGGAGCAGAGTTTATCTCCATGAGGCTTTAAAATCATTGAATCTATTTCAAATTCCAACAAAACATCTAATTTAATTAATCAGCAGTCAGGTAGAAAACAGTCGGGAATCATATAGGTTTCTGCTGATACTTAATTTTGACCAGTGGGATGCACTGAGACACCGAACATTTTGAATTATTTGACAATTGTGTTTTAAATACCCTGTGTTTCATATCAATGCTATATTTTTCAAAAGTTAATATATATGTGTTGTTTTCTCTCTTGTTCTCTTTTTAGAAGAAACACAAAACGTATCATTTGGTTTCCCATCCTGACATATGGTGGAAATGGGGGAGGAGAACTGTACCACTGTGACAGAGTTCATTCTTCTTGGATTATCAGATGCCCCTGAGCTGAGAGTCTTTGTCTCTCTTCTGTTCCTCCTCATCTATGCCGTCACGGTTTTGGGCAACTTGGGCATGATTGCACTGATTCAGGTCAGCTCTTGACTCCAGACTCCCGTGTACTTTTTCCTCGGCCACTTGTCCTTTGTGGATTTTTGCTGTTCCACACTCATCACACCAAAGATGCTGTCCAATATCTTAAACAAGGAAAAAGCCATTTCCTTCCTGGGATGCATGGTGCAATTCTACTTGTTTTGCACATGTGCAGTCACTGAGGTCTTCCTGCTGGCTGTGATGGCTTATGACCGCTTCTTGGCCATCTGCAGCCCACTGCTGTACATGGTCTCCATGTCCCGGAAACTTTGTATGGTGCTGGTTTCTGGCTGCTACCTCTGTGGAACTGTGTGTTCTCTGGTTCACTTCTGTTTAGCTCTTGAAATCCCGTCCTATAAGTCAAACGTAGTCAACCACTTCTTTTGTGATTTACCTCCTCTCTTTACTCTTGCTTGCTATGACATCTCTATTAATGAACTCAGGGTGTTCATTGTGGCCACTTTCAATGAGATTGTTACCATCATGATCATCCTCACCTCCTACTTGTTTATTCTCATCACCATCCTGAGGATACGCTCCGCAGAGCAAAGGTGTAAAGCCTTTTCTACCTGTGCCTCCCACCTCACAGCCATTGTTGTCTTGCAGGGAACAATACTTTTCATTTATTGCCGACCCAGTTTAGGCAACAGTGTGGATACTGACAAAGTGGCTTCGGTGTCCTACACTGTAGTGATTCCCATGTTGAACCCCCTGATCTATAGCCTGAGGAACAAGGACATGAAAGAAGCTCTCAAGAAAGTGTTGGGATCCAAATTGCCTTTTGAGGGCCGGCGCCATGGCTTAGTGGTTAAGTGCGCGCGCTCCGCTGCTGGCGGCCCGGGTTCGGATCCCGGGCGCGCACCGACGCACCGCTTCTCCGGCCATGCTGAGGCTGCGTCCCACATACAGCAACTAGAAGGATGGGCAGCTACGACGTACAACTATCTACTGGGGCTTTGGGGGAAAAAATAAATAAATAAATAAAATTATACAAATTGCCTTTTGAAAAGCTATTTTCTTAGCTAGACTCGGGGTTTCATTAGACACCTTTAACGAGGGGCTTGCTTTGGGTGGATGTGAATGAAAAGTAAAATAGGGAAGTATTTTTTGAGTTGGGGAACGATGCATGTTTTTTTGTTTTCCAGATGCTATCTTATTAAGACAAATATTATCCCCTTTATTGGAGAATTCAAGTGCATCTGTTACCTTTGCTGCTCTTCTCCAATCTCTAATTTCCTTGAATGGATTTTTGCAGTGATAGTGTTAGATTCAATTTCTTGGTTTGAGGTAACATCAATACATTTCCAACAAAGGGCACGTAAAGAGATATGCCTTTTCATCATCCTTAATGCATGCAACCATTCTTATTAAATTGACTTCATGTTTTTATGTGGAATGAGTATACATTTGTCTCATATTCTCTGTTTTTTCATGAAAATTTGAAGCAATTTCCTATGTGTTTATATGTATTACTGAGCATTATTTTATAGTTTTTTGGTTATTTTCTCTTTTATTTATATTTTTATTATTTTTTCAATTGTGAGGTAATAATTTTAAAACTTTAAAAACCTTCTCTTCTGCAAAATAGTGCTGATAATACTCTACTTTTCTAATACAATTTTCATGAAAATTAAATGATATATCTTAAGTTCTTAGCACTATACGCGGTATATGATAACTGATTAATAAATTATCAGTTTAATATAAATTATTGCTATTGTTGTTTTCACTTTTATCTTTTTTTCTCTATTTTACCTTAAGTCTTGATTAAACAAGTGGATCATATGTTCGATATCATGCCTTTGTTAAGTTTTCATGTCCTTGTTAACTTTTGGGGCTCTGTCTGGTGCTATTTTAAGCATTCTCTCTACTTTCTAAATCTGTTATATTTTAAACCAATTGTATTAGTTTTCCATGGGTTCTGAAAAAAAATTACTACAAATTTGGTGACAACACAATAGACCTTTATTCTCTTAAAGTTCTGGAGGCGAGCAATTTGAAATCAGTATCACTGGGCCAAAATCAAGGTGTCAGCAGGACCATACTCCCTCAGGAGGTTCTAGGGAACAAATCTTTCCTTGTCTTCCAGCTTCTGGTGGCTGCAGGCATTTCTTAACTTGTCATATTACTTCAGTCTTCAAGGATAGAGTCTTTAAACCTCTCTCCTCTCCATCTTGAATACATTTTGTGCGTGTGGGTGCATGTGTAAAATAATCTTCTCTCTCTCTTATAAGAACACTTGTGATGGCATTCAGAGCACACCCAGATAGTCCAAAATAATCTCCTCATCTCAAAATCCTTAACCTAATTACATCTGTAAGCAACTTTTTCCAAATAAGATGACATTTACAGGTTCCAGGGCTTAGAATCTGATATATATATAAGGGTCCATTTTCAAGTTTAACATACCCATCTTATTAAGGTCAAATCATAATTTGCCTTTCCCATGTTCCTACAATGTTAATACTTCATTTGTTTTCTTACTTACTGAAGATTTCAATTCATATTTGTTATTGTTGCTATTTTTACCAGAGTCACTTATTTAAATGCAACACAGGTCCTTGTTGCTTTAGTGAAGTAGGAAGAATGCTTGACTTGAGATTAAACACCTGGGTCCAGGTTCGGATCCACATGAGATATTTTGAGGAAGACACTTCAACTTGCTTGACCTCAATTCTCTCAAATATAAACTGGGGTTAAGCACCCAGCCTTAGAGAATTATTGTTGGACTTAAACATGAGAATAAAAGTGTAAGGACCTGTCCCCTAAAATGCACTCTTATTAGTGATTCTTACAAAGAAATCTTTGAGGGTAAGGACCATTTATAAATATTCTAGTACCCCTGGTGAAGACAGCTACTCATTATTTCCTTAAATAAATGAATAAGTAATGACTAGAAGAACGGAGTTATATTGTGCTTATGATGAAAACATGGCTCTGTATTGGTTTTCAAATGTTTTAAATGGAGTGAGATTTCCCATGTCACCCATGATTCTTTGCATTTTAAGATGAAGGTAAGAGAAACATCTTTCACCTTTGGTCCTCCAATTAGAACAGGATTTCTCAACTTTAGCACTATTGACATTTTGAGCCAGACAATTCTGTGCTGTGGGTGTCTGTCCTGTGCATTATGGAATGTTTACATCCCTGACCTCTATCCATTGGTTGTCAGGCCCACCCTCCACACACATATGTGATGAAGAAAAATGTCCCCAGAGAGTGTCAAATCTCCCCTAGGGAGCAAAATCACCTGAGTTGGAAGTCATTGGACTAGAGAAGAGTATGCTAAAGCTCTAGTCTCTTCAGAGGAAGCTTTAATATTAAAGTTTCTTGTGTTTAAGAAACCTTTTCAGCTACCCAGGTGCTTACATTTTAGTCAGTTACTAATTTGATCTCTCTCTGGAATCTAAAATGTCCCTTTCAGAGACCTTGGATGTTAGGGCTTCAGGGACACAGAGTTACCCTCACTTTAGCATTGATAACTGTCTATCTCCATCTCCTACTAAGATAGAGACACACTTTAATATCTAAAGATTGATTGTTTTGTTTTATTAGCAAAAAGGACGTATGCTTGACATTCAGCTTCACAAAAACTTGAAATATCAGATTTCTCTTTTCCTTCTGATTTTACTTCATAGGTAACACCCCCAGTTGTCTGGGAATAATTGAGGTGTGCTGAGTTCTCCTCAAACATGTCTGAAAAGCAACCACATAAAAGTGTCTTTTGCATTTCTTTAAGTGGTTTTATTTTACATGTTATCTCATCACTCCTTTAATTTTAAACTATAGGGTTCGATATGTTTTTCTCATTCTCTTACTGTTAACATCTAAATTTTCTGATGGGGACCCAGCCTTTCCTATTATTAGTGGGTCTTTGTCTTTGCACCTAATGGGATCTGGAGAAGTCTTCATGGCTAGTCATCAAGAGACCCAGTGATTTGTTTCTGGGTGGACACTAGTAAGCTAACGACTTAACTATGGAATTTTGCAGGAATTATTGGAAAAGAAGAGTTTCTTTTTGTTGAGATTAATCCTCTGGGCAAACAGAAGCTCTAAATTGCTCATATCTCCTTTTGCCAGGATATATATATATATATTTCCAGTATTATCTTTCTTCATTAGGCAACACATTCTCTATAAATCTCATTTCCAAGTCTCCAATCATGTCATGAACTTTCCAATCTCCATGTAATTGCTTATTTTGTTTCCTCTACTGTCTCTCATTCACTATTCTCTCCTTGAAAAAATTGTTAATATCGAGTCCAAGTTATCCTCCTTTTCTCTGTTTTGTACCTAGAACACCACCTAGCAGAACATATTCACAGAGCAAATGTATTTACTGCATGAATACTCTCTGATCTATTCTTGTTTTGAATGGCTAGAATTTCATTTGAACATAAATGCATATATAGCACTTATCAGAGTCATTAACTTCATTCCTAATTGGTTTTCCATCTACATGTGGACTTTCAAGATCTTATCATTTTCAATATCTAGATAGATACAGTTTTGCCTCTTTCCAGTTTATTCCACATCCTATCCCATAGAACATTCTGATAATTGTTTGATAAATTGTTTTGAGCTGGCTAAATCAAATTAGATAGAAAATATCATAATCCAATTTTATATATAATAATCTATCATTTTGAGACCCAAATATATTTTTCTTTAAGACATTCTTAGAATGCAAAAAAAGCACATTACATCATTTCATTTTTGTTTAATTAGCTCCTCAGTAGAACTGTTTAATTGCTCACATATGTTTTCCCACTGGGATTTGGATGTCAGAGTGTGTGTGTTCCTGGGATCTGATGTGAGATCAGAATGCTAATCTCAAAAAACTCAAGGCAAAATATAAAAGATCTTGTGTTATCCTCAGGAACCACAGCTTTCCTAAAAGAGGCACAAATTTCTTCTATAAACACGGAAGGTATGGCCAAATGGATCGTGGAAAATGTCACAATAGGTCAATTTTTTAATCTTTAACTGCCAAAATTGATTTTTCCAGTGAAAAATGAACTGATGCTGAAAAAAGTGTAATAAGAAGGTAAGTAAAAGAAAGATTGTGATCTGGTAAATGTTCTTAACATAATCCTAGGATATTAGATCTGGATAGGATTTTAAGTGTTCATCCTCTTATAGTCACTAATTTTACACACAGGAAATTGATGTTTTGAGAATAAATATGGCTAGAATAACACTTTTTAAGTCCTCAGGGTATTTTCAACAAAAACAATAGCAACCACAAAAAAGCACATTTAACACAATATTCTTAAGACAATCCTCAGCATTATTGGGCTCTGATATGGAATATAAATATGAAGACAATTCTCATGATTTATTATTTCTTATTAAAAGTTGTGTAGATTTAGATATAAAATAAAGCTGACCCTATTTGTTTATTATGTTGTTTATTCTAACTTATGGTAATGCATTGGTATCAATAGTTATCAATACATAAGTAGAAGGCCTAGGGTGAGGTTATGGGGTTGGCTTTAAGGGAATAGAAAGCAAGTTACAAAAGTAATGACGAGGGCTCAATATAGAGAACTTACTGAAGGAATATAGAAGTTTGCTGAACTCTTTTGGAAATCTCCATTTTCGTTTTCACCTGCCAATTGCGTAGAAGAACAGATGATTTGGCTCTCTTTGGACTCCTCTTAATTTTTTGTTTCTTGTATTCTTTGCCCCTTCCATTGTTCCATTTGGCTTTTATATTTGATTTTTGAATCCTGTAAGTTTCTTTCAATCTTAAAGCATGTAAGATCATTACATGAAACTGAAAGATCATTACAAGTAAATATTCTCTATATAAATTGATTTCTTCATTGCCTTTAAATCTCTGATTTAAAATAAGGGGTTTAATGGAAAACAACTTCAGCAAAGAGGTGGTTCCTCATGGCTCATACCCCAAGCTTATTAAAGCATCGTCCCTTAAGATAAGCCTCTTCCTTTGATACCTACTTTTTAATAGCCGTTCTTCATAATTACCAAAGGAGAGAATGGCACGACAAAGAAATTTTGCATCCTCCCTTCTCTTAGTATCCACTGGATATAACTATATCTTTCCCTCGTCCTCACAGCAGTGGCCATTGCTCCACTCCTAGGTCAATTGGCAATCTTGTCTCTCAGGTTTGTAGACAGGTATAGATGGGCTGTCACTCAATGAGAGTTCATATGTTCTAAGGAGAAAACCACATGTGTTTGAGGAAGAGAGAACTCCAAAGAGTTGGCTAGTAGCTCAATGATGTTGTCTTTCTCCAATTAACCCTTTGTTTAGAGCAAAAAGGGAATCCTGGTTGATAATAAAATAAGGAATATTAATGTCTAGTAAAGCTCAAACTTGTCTTTATGATTGAATAATAACACAATATTTATCGAATGTTTACTATATGAAAAGCACTCTTCAAAATACTTTATGTAATAGCTCATTTAATCCTCATTATTTACCCTGCAGATAAGTGTTCCTATAATATGCAGTTTATATATCAAAAAATGAAACCATAGAGCTGAAGTCCTAAAAATATTAAGTGGTAGAGCCGGATTTAAACCCAGGCAGTCTGGGTCCAGGGTCCGTGCTTTTAATCACCATAACATGCTGTCTCTGCTACTGCATCAAAAGAAGTCAACCTGCTTCTTCTATTACATACTCTAAATGAAAACTTAAGTTAGTTTTAAACTAACATCCTTATATCAAATTTAGCACATTGAGATTTTGGAAAATAATGATATTGTTTGCTACAATCTTCTTCCTAAATTCCACCATCTCTGACACATTTGCATCTCTGGTAAGGTGATATTTATTGGAGAGTGCTCAAGCCCCATGATACAGATTTTCCAATCTCACCCTGGCCTTTTGATTGCAGAGCTATGCAACCCCAGATTAGTTAATTGGCCTGAAATCATCAAGTCCTTTTCAATATAATTGAGACATAGTAAATTCTTAACATATTTTAACAAGCTGTGATAATTAAATTAGATATGAAAATACTTTGAAAATTACAAAATGAAAATATATTAATGCCAGATATGCACATTTACCCAGAATTCACCTAATTTAGCTAGAAACAGAATAAAGGTAGAAACTAAACTTTGAGTAATAATATGAAATCTACAATAATTATTGTCTCTGTATGTCATCTTCTGTACCCAGGGAGTAACTACCCAGATAGTTACGCTCTGCTTATTAACTCTAAATTTATACAAATTTTGGTAGAGACATTTAGTTTTATTAAAAATCTGGAACAGATTGAGAAAAGAGCAGGGGGTAAGATTTTGGTGATGTTTTTAGATGAAGTTCTGAGAAGGAGGCCATGAGATAAAAATGGAAATATATGTCAAATCTAAAGGTATTTAAATGCCGAGCTTGTAGGGGACAGGGAATCATTTAAGGGTTTAAGCAAGAAAGAAACATAATACAAAATCTACCTCATACAGGTAACTCTTACAGAGGTTTATGGATATATTTTGTAGCATATTTGAAAGTAGAGTGGCAATTGACTGGAGGGAATGAGGCCAGTTAAGAGGTTCAACTGAGGAAAAGGATGGATGTCATTTGTCAGTAATGATAAAGAGGAAATTTTGGATATCTGCCACATTTCTAATATTGAATCAATGGTTCTTGGTTGGTTTTTAGCTAGGGGAGTTTTCTCATTTGGACAAAAAATGTAGGTGGTAGAGATGTATACCAAGATAGGGATCATAGATGGGCATAAATTCTAGAAAATGATAAGAATTAAATATTGTTTTAGGCATGCTGAAATGTACATGTGCCTATATGATAGCCAACTTTGAGTTGGACAGATGCTTTCAGAATGGGTATATGAAAATTATTACTTTATAGGTGGTATTTAAAAAAGGGCATATAATTAAGTAGGAAGAGTGTATATGGTGAGGAGAAAAGTAGGTCAAGTATAAAACCCTAGGAAAGTGCCACCATCTGTGAAGAAGGTTGAATAGGGGTGTATTGAGATTAGGAGTGAAATCGAGAGAGGTGTATAGAAGCCAAGAGAAGAGGGGATTTTACGAAGAATGGAGAGGTCAAAGCTATCACATGGAATAGAGAAAAAAAGTTCATTATATATTGAAAAATCTTCAGATGTGACAGTTAGGATGTAGTTTGGGATCTGGAACAAAAAGGGTTTTAGGTTGTGGGGACAAAAATCCTATCTCAGTAGACCGAAGTGAGAAAGTGGAAACCAGTGTAGATGCCTGTAAGCAAACATTGCAATGAAATGAAGGAAAACAAATAGAAGTAGATACAGGGTAATATTTTTAAAGTTGAAATTGACTTAAACTTTGTTGTGTGATGAAAGTTTAGGAGAGAAAGATTAGCAGTGACAGTATAAGTATCTTAATTGGCATAGATACTCAGAATTGGATGCACAATTAAAGAGATTAATCTCAGAGAGGAGGGGCATGTTTCCCCCAGAAAAGGAAGAGAAGGAGAGAGGGAGTCTGATGAATCCAAATGTTGATATGATGACTCAATGAGTAACTTGAAGATATACTTATTTGCTATTCTATATTATTCTCCACAAAATAGAAAATAGGAATTATTCTCTGGGAGTGAGAAGAAGATGGTAGAATGAGACCTAAAAATAATAGTGAAGGGTTGCAACAGCTAGTAAATGTGGGAAATAGCTGTTAGCAATATGAAGTATTAAAGAACAATTACAGATAGATAGATAGATAGATAGATAGATAGATAGATAGATGATAGATAGATAAGATGCATTACATACATATATCACTTAATTATGGCTTTTAGGCAAAGATAAAGTGAATGTGTCAATCATTTTACTTAATTCATGCATTAATTAATAAGTTATAAATGGTACAAAAGACAACTCAAGGAACCACAGCATCATAGGTCAGGAATTCACAAATAAATATACAGATAGATACAAAACTGACTTTTTCCACTGTGGGGAGGGAAATAAACTGTCTCTGCACTGGACAAAATGTGCATCTCTGTAGACAAGTATCACTTGCATTGCTATCAGTTGTCTACAAGGTACAGATTTGTAAAATAGAGCAAAGACAATGAAAGGCAGAGATAACTGAGAGAAGTAGGTAGGTGAGACTTTTTCAACATCTTTTATAATTTTTCACTACAGAGGGCATGGAAACTTTCCTGGATGTCATTATAATATTGCCTGGATTGAATTTAATAAATTTGTAAGCATGAAGATGTCTCTAGCTGTATTCCATATCTTGGATTCCAGATAAAATAAAATAGATGTCTGGATTGACTCAGAATTGCTATGTTGCCAACCTTAGAAAACTGAAGGAACAAGATGGTAGGGATATTGAGGCTGTAGAAGGAAATTCATTACCATCTATAATTTGATGAGAAAGGTACTATCATTCTCATATTATAGGCGATGAAGCTAAAACTCAGTGATAAATTAGCCTGCCCAAGGTTTCACAATCACTTAGTGAAGTAACTAGGCTTCAGTCACTTATATAACTAAATTAGAATCTTTTTTCTTTCTATTTTACCAGTGGATTTCAAACAACTCTAAGGAGCTCCTTGTTCCTCAGAGACAAAGCCACATCACAAGGTGAGAAATTCAAAACTTCTGCTCCTCTCTCTATACAAGGCTTCACCTGGAGCAGCAATGCTTTTATCTGTTGTGGATATAAACAAAAACAACACAAATGGGAACAGAGGCTATTTATTAAGAGTTTGCTATTTAGCACTTTGGGTGGCCACAATCACTTGACATTCGTGGAAGGTGGGAGAGTTGAAGAAAGTAAGAGTGAAGGCCGGTTTAGGTTCAGCAACTGGTTTGATGGTGGGGTCTTTTAATTTGAAAAGCAATAGCTTTAAGGAACAGAAGTGGTGAATTATCAATTCAATAAAAAAAAGTGAAAACCTACGCATTATAATACAATAACTGTAGATATGCCTAGGTGCTGTCAGGACACCCAAGTGGATTTAGAAGTACTGTTTTACTTATTTTGATCATTTTATTTTTTATTTTTTTGTTAATGTTGAAGTTATTATTAATATCGCCATCATTACTCTGTCACAACTTCAGAAATCCAGGACGGCCGAAGGGAATGGAGTTGAAGAATGGCACTGTGAAGACTGAGTTCTTTCTCTTGGGATTTAGTGACCATCCAGAACTTCAGAGGGTTCTTTTTGCTGTGTTTTTTTCCATCTATTCTCTTACCCTTGTGGGGAACCTTGGGATGATTTTGTTAATCACAATCAGTTCCCACTTGCACATCCCTATGTACTTTTTCCTCTGCATATTGTCCTTCATAGATGCATGCTCCTCTTCTGTCATTGCCCCCAAATTACTTGTGGACTTGGTTTCCAAGAAGAAGACCATTTCTTACAATGGCTGTGCTGCACAGTTATATTTTTTTCTGCTCTTTGATTGACACAGAATCTTTCCTCTTGGCTGCCATGGCTTATGACCGGTACATAGCAATCTGCAACCCACTGCTTTATACTGTTGTTATGTCCAAGAGGATTTGCTGCCAGCTTGCAGTTGGAGCATTTTTGGGGGGCACTATGAGCTCAATTATTCACACCACTAATACCTTCCATCTGTCTTTCTGCTCCAAAGAAATTAACCATTTCTTTTGTGATGTCTCCCCACTCTTCTCTCTGTCCTGCACTGACACTTACATGCATGACATTATTCTGGTGGTCTTTGCTAGTTTGGTGGAGGTCATCTGCCTTCTAACAGTTCTTCTCTCGTATGTCTGCATCATAGCAGCTATTCTTAAAACAGGTTCTGCTGAGGGAAGAAGAAAAGGGTTCTCCACTTGTGCTTCCCACCTGACCGTGGTCACTATTTACCATGGTACCCTGATCTTCATTTATTTGCGCCCCAGCACTGATCATTCACTGGATATGGACAAAGTGACCTCTGTGTTCTATACATTGATCGAACCTATGTTGAACCCCCTAATTTATAGTCTAAGGAACAAAGATGTCAAAAATGCCTTTAGGAAAGTGATTAGCCGAAAATTGCTTTCTTAAGAAAGCATAAAACTGAGTTTGACAATATTTCAACCTGTTTCTTGACTTTTGGTTCTAACTGACAGAAAAGTCAGTTTAATATAGATGTTCCCCAATTCTGTGGGTAGTGAGGCCTCAACCACAGAATAGGGTCAAAGCCTAATCAGAGTCAGGCCCTCTCACATCACTTACATTATGTTTAATTCTTTAGCGTTTGAAAGTTAATATTTTTAACACACTCATTCATTGTTGGTGGAAGTGTAAATTGGTGTTGTCTATGGAGGATAATTTGCTGACATTTTCTATGGAGGATAATCCATCTAACATATGAAAATTAAATATGCATGCACCATTTTAACTAGTAATTCCACTTCTAGGAATTGAACTTATAAAAGTTCACCATTTTCAAAAGTATTCATTGCATCATAGTTTGTAGTAGCAAATGATTGAAAACAATCTCAATGTCTATTAATAAGATAGAGGTTAAAAAAATAAAGTTGATTTTTTTGGATATTTATTCCAGGAGTAGATTTACCCTGCATATAATGTTATAAACCTCATATTCTTACTCCTTTTCTCTCCCCATCCTAAATTTTTAACACAATTGCTCCCAATACTGGGTAAGCCATTGACATATTACAACCCTCATTCTGTGAAAGAAAGTAAATGCAATTCACTGAGACTCTTTTTCAATTAATTATTTCCATGTAAATATGTTCACTTTGTATCTTAGCTGCTCAAATTGTACTCACTCTAAAAAACCTTCCTTAAGTATTAACTCCTATATGATTTTTCTGACACTCTCTTCAATTACAGACGACAACTCAAGTTGTAAACCTCACTAGAATCTTAAACGAACGTTCTTCTTTTATGACTCAGCATTTTCTGTCTAATCAGATAGTTACTGTGTCTGTTCTACCTCTCTACTAGACTTAGTCATTAACTATTATTCTTTATGGATCCCTTGCCTCCCTATCACATTATCTTCCCCAGTGTAGATACTGAGTAAATTTTTATGAAATAAACATGAATAAATTTACCATGAATTATTTATAATTTAGATTATATGCTTATTTTAGGCAGAAACTATGTATTTCCCTCGCAGTTTTTTTTTGGTTCATTCTCCATTGTATGAATAACAAATAAATTATTGACATTGTGAAAGAAAATGTTTATGAGATAATGAAATATTTTTTCTAACTCTGTGCAATTCATAATGCAAGAAAAATAACCTATTGAATGTTGCATGTTTTTAATATGTTCTTTCATTCCTGTGATGTTTTGACTGCATAACACTCAGCCCATTTTATATACTTAAGAGATATATAAAATTAAAGAAGAGGAACTAAATGAAAAACCTTGTATAGCCCATTGCTCTCTTTGTCCAGGAACCAACTTGAAATTGTGCTATGTTTTTCACAATTCGATTAATTACTAATTGATTACAGCCTGAACAACATATGCAATTAACTTAATGAGGTTTTTGGAATAGATTACAGGATTACCTAACATCCAACCACTCAACAATGACCAGGATTAAAATTTTGTTTAGAATATGATTCTAGTTTATTTCACAGATATACAGAGAGCTAATATAAATCATTACAGATGGAATGCTAATAAAAAATCACTTTTCATGTTTTTTCCCAAGCAACATATATTTATGTTAATAACTCATTTACATCAATAATTCTTCCTTTACAACAAACTGTATCAATAGGGCATTTCACTGTTTTTTGTTTTGTTTTGTTTTGTTTTAACGAGCATAATGTTTTGAACACATCAGGGAGATAGAGACTTGTTTCCCAGTGGCCTTTGGAGAGGGTCCAGGGCCTTTACCCACAACTTCAATTCATGCAGTTTCTGTACCGTTGTCAATAGCAACATATCTGTTCTCCAGGGTGAGGGCAAGAAGGGGAATCCACAGGCAGAAGTGAAGTCTGTGGGGTGCAATATAAAACTAGAGCTGCTGATCCGGGGGATGTCTGCTAATATAATTGAGGCCGAAGGTTGAGGAATAATCTGAGAATATTTTTACATCAAATAATTCATGTCCGAGATTCTCATTTCAGCCTAGGCCAAAAGACAAGTGCAGATAGATTTCACCTGAAATGAACATATCTGAGTAAAATTAAAGAAGGGAGTTCTTTTTTTGGTAAATTTACGAAGGTTCGTTTTTGCATCAGTTTTTCAGGCTACACTCATTCATTGACTCAATAAATATTTTTGAATGGTGTTCTGAAGCTGAACATTATAAATAGCGAAGCAGAAGAAATGGTGAACAAGACAGGCAAGGGCTATGTCTTTACAGAACTTTTAGTCTAGGGAAGGGGATTTCTTTTATTCCTATTTATTCATTTGCCACTTATAAACTTCTACGTGTTATGATGGAATGTTTATAGGGTGATACTAGTACATAGGACTGATACAAACAAACGTAAATTAGCCCACTACCACCCCCTTCTGGCTGAGCAAGTTTATTAAGCTCATTGAAAAAATTGGAGCCTTAAGGAGGGTAAGTTGAATTGACATGAGGGTTGTAGTTTCTGTGTCCATTCTATCCCACTAGGGCATACCCATGAATATAGAATGGAAGTATAAAATGATCCTTTGCAAAACAGCAAAGTGAACCTATTAGTACTCTTTTTTTTCTTAAACCTCTATATATATCTTTTTTGAAGAAGATGACGAAGGTTGGCCCTGTGCTAACATCTGTTGCCAATCTTCCTCTTTTTCTTTTTTCTCCCCAAAGTCCCAGTGCATAGTTGTGTGTCATAGTTATAGAGTTGTAGCTCTTCTATGTGGGAAGCCGCCTCAGCATGGCTTGATGAGTAGTAAGTAGGTCTGCACCCAGGATCCAAACCAGTAAACCGCGGGCCGCTGAAGTGGAATGCACAAACTCAACTGCTATGCCACTAGGCTGGCCCCAGTACTCTTTCTTAGTTTTCAGAGAAGATTAAGGTAAATAACGACTGCTCCCTACACTCGATTTAGGCACATGATAACTAATAAACAATTTCTAGAAGGTGTATTAGTGAGACTATAGAAATGTATGTCCAAGTACCTGAACTTTAGCTCTCAGAATCTTTAAATAAACACTATTGGATGAAAACACAGTTTCACTCAGAACATACTTTAGTGTCAATTGCTTCTTTCAGGGCACCTTTCACATCCTTATTCCTTAAGCTGTAAATCAGTGGGTTTAACATAGGGATGACAACTGTGTACAAAACAGAGGCCATTTTGTCTGTGTCCATGGAGTAACTCGAACTGGGTCGGAAATACATGAACAGGAGTGTGCCATGAAATATAGCCACAGTCGTTAAGTGGAGGCACATGTGGAGAAGGCTTTGCGTCTGCCCTCAGCTGAGTTCATTCTAAGGATGGTGGTCATGATGTAGCTGTAGGAGAGGAGGACAGTGACAATGCTGGACCCCACAACACAGCCAATGAAAGTGAGCATCATCATTTCATTGATGGATGCATCTGAGGTGGACAGGGCTAGTAAGGCTGGGATGTCACAGAAAAAGTGATTGATGATATTGGAATTACAGAATGACAATCGAAATGTGCAACAGGTGTGAATTGCTGAATCTACCAAGCCGACAACGTAAACAAAGGCCACTAGCTGGGTACAGACTCTCCTGGACATGGCAATTGTATAAAGAAGTGGATTGCAAATGGCTACATAATGGTCATATGCCATGACAGCCAACATGAGACATTCCACATCTGCAAAGGCCCCAAAAGAATACATCTGAATGGCACATAAACTAAATGGAATTCTCTTTTGCTCAAATAAGAAATCAGCCAGCATGTTGGGAGAGACAGTGGAGGAGTAGCAGACATCACAGAATGACAGATTGCTCAGGAAATAATACATGGGCGTGTGGAGTCTGGGCTCCATCTTGATCAGCAGGATCATCCCCAGATTGGCAATCACAGTGAGGCCATAAACCAGCAGAAAGAGCACAAAGAGCCCCTGCTGCACCTCCTGTCTGTCAGAAAGTCCCAGGAGCATGAAGTCAGTGAACACAGTGCAGTTCTCAACAGCCACCTCTCGGGTCTGGAAATCCCTGGTTGTCAGAAGGAAATGGAAGTGGAGGGTAACATCATCTTGCTATCTTAATAGTTAAACTGCTAGTTCTTTCTCTTTTTCAGTAACTAGAAAAAGAGATAAACAATGCTAAGTCTGCTTTAGGTAAACTGACTCTCCAGGAATTATATCCAATTTAATATAAATTAATAGAATGATAATGATAATAATATTGCCTACATTTGTAGAGCACTGTAGAGAGTTTGTAGGATAATTTCATCAAAATTAAATCATGTTGTTTCCATACCAACCTAAGTAGTATTTATGATCATTTTTACTACTTTTTTCTAATATTAAGATTTGACATCCTCAGAGTCCAGGCAACAGTTCTTGCAATTAGTTGTTCCCGATAGCTCATGTCTTCTCACAAGTTTGTTCTTTTTTTCAGTGTTGTAGGAATGTTGTTATATGCTGTAATAGAGGAGTATATTTAAGTGAGAGATTCAGGTAATGAATATATTCATGTGTTATTCCCCCGTAATACACTATTGTAGAATAGGCAGAGCTATGGCAGGTTCCTTGATGTAAAATGCCTCCACTTCTTTGTTAATCCCTCAGGTCTATAAAGTCTTAATAAACAAGGGATAGAGATAGTCTGTGATCAAGGACCCACTGGATATATTCACCAGCAGATCAGATGTCTAAAACACATGATATCGTGTGTCCACAGTCCCATGACATCAGTGAGAGTCATGTCTGAACTGTGCTCCCATCCCAACCCCTAGAAACTGTAATATTGTTTTATTGTTTTCTTTAATCCCTGTTTCTCTTGAGTATCTCTGAAATCTGCCTTCTGCTGGTTTAAAAGAGATGGTGGTCCTTGGGAAGCCAATTGAATTCTCTGTTCCACTGCTATATTTTACCTAAACCAATTATGTTGTATATAATGTCATACAGGACCTCCTCTGTTCCATGAGGATGTAAGAAAAGTAGAGTTAGGGGTAGATGAGGAACAGAAAAAGAATATATGAAGAATGATCTAGTGATTGATGTGCAGCTCTCCAAACCTTTGGCCTAAATTTGGTTAAATATCTGTCCCTGTAGATACAGCATTTAAAAAAAATGTTTTCCTTTAAAACTACAAATATTTTTAAAAATATATAAAAGAGCAGGGAAAGATTTAAAACAATAAAAAATGTCCAGCTACCTTCAGAAAGCACACTTGCATTTTATTATGTTCCCCAGCTGTTCTATGTATATGCGAATTTAAAATAAACAGATAAAGTAATTAAAATAAAAGTTGTAGAATATTTCATATCCTCCTTTTCTTTCATAATATGCTTACAGTCAAAAAAGGAGAAAAGAACTAAAGAAGTATAAAATATAAATCAGAGAAACAACAAAAAATATTAGTACCTGGCCCAGAACTACTGACTCCTCTGTTGCCTGCAGTTCTGTCTACAGGAGGTTCAGCATCGTCTCCTGACTGACCTGGGTTATATAACCATGTTTGTGTTTGGTCCCTGGGTGTTGAACACTTGGTCACTTAGGAATAAGTGACAGATATGATAATATGGCTTATCATCTGATGTTTTGTATAGTTAGGGTGACTATGAAATAAATATAGAACATTTTAAAAAACTTTTCCTCTGTCTCTCTCTACCTTAATGCCCAATATTGCACTTATTTGCCAAGAGTAAAATCACTCCAATGATACATCTTATTTCTAGTTCACCAACTTGTTTACAAGTATTTTGATTCTATCAGTTACAAAACAAATACACACCCACACATGCTCATGCACTTACAGACACACAGACACAGACACTCTACATTAAACACCAAATAAAGATTTTTGTAAATAAAATTTTTTACAAAAATAAAGATCATCGTAAAAACAGCAAAAAACTGACCATATTCACACTGCCTAGGGATAACTTGATTTTTTTCCTATATTATTTGATTTTTAGTTTTTAAATAAAAATGATACCAGAACAAACATATATATATTCTGTATATGTATATACATTCTATTTATTCTGTATGTATATAGAATACATTCTCTGTTAATGGCCACTTGTTTTATATATAATTCTTCATATCATAAAAATTCTGATGTGAGTATAATGCTACCTAAATAATTTATCATAGCCAGGTGTTTCTTTAAAATGAATTCTAACAAATGGCCTTTAGGATCAAAGAGATTTGACTTGAAATAAAGACAATTTTGGCCTTTTTAACATTCTCAGGTGTTTTATATTATCTAATTATCACCACACATTATCATATGGTTTATATATTATCACAGGTGTTCTGAGTTGTCTCTAACAACCTCATACTATGAAACAGAAGTTGAAATGCAGTGGTGATAAGTAAACTTCTACAGTCCCATAGATGTTTCATTGAATGTACAGAAACTGCTCACAATAGTTTACTAAATACAGTGCGAAAAAACAATCTGTATTAAAAGATAACTCGCTTAAATATTCTCATTGAATGTTAAAGTGTGTTTATGCTAAAGTGAACATTTATGATTTCCTTCATTAAGTAGTAGATAATAACAACAAAAAACAAACACATAGAGACAGAGATTGGGATTGGTGGTTACCAGAGGGGAAAGGGGGAGGGAGGAGGGCGAAAGGGATAATTCGGCACATGTGTGTGGTGATAAGTTGTAATTAGTATTTGGGTGGTGAACATGATGTAATCTAGGCAGAAATAGAAGTATAATGATGTATACCTGAAATTTATACAATATTATAAACCAATGTTACTGCAATAAACAAAAACTTTAAAAAAAATTAATGAAATTATGACCCATGAGCTCCTAGATTTCTGAAAGAACTGAGAGACCATTCAATTCCCACTTCTAAACCAAGGCAGAATCTCAACAGTGATTGAGGGCAAAAGGGTTCTCACATAGGGAGTTAACCTGTTTTGTTTTTTTCAGCTGGGCATTTGAAAATAATGTTGGAGTGAAGAGAAAGTGATGTGGAGGGCAGCTCATTGCACAGTTCCAGGAACCAAATAGAAAATTAAGAAATTGCTGCCCTTTTATGTCGTACAACCTGGCAACTTTGGGGACAATCTCTGTGTTGTCCATTTATTGAGTAATATTTTATCATGTGTGTGAATTACTGCCCTACTCTTAGCAGAGCAGGTTGGGTGTGTTCTTTAAATGCCTACAGTTGATTAATATTCCAAGAAAATGTGTAAAAATCATGTACATTAAGCTGTACAACTTGAGTCTTAATGCAGTTAATTTATTGCCACAAATTCTGTAAATACAAAATTTGAGTAGAAAACAACAAAATAAGATGTGCAAGGCATGTGAGAGGTGATGCATTTAAATATTTCAGGTAGTTTCATATTGCTTCTGAAACCTCACCTGGAGTAAACAGAAACATAGATTTTGCAGTTATTTTTGTTTCCAAATAATGTGTTTGCCTAATTTGTTGTTATGGAATTTCCCCTTGCTTTCTATAAAGCTACATTACTCTTCAGGCAAAATGCAATGAAATTAGTAGATTTTTAATTTTTGGAAAAGTGATTTTAGTGACAATTGTTAATGCCTTTTCATAATGTGTTGCTGCTATTTGTGTGATGATTCCAATACTAAAATACAGAACGTCATCCTGTGGGAGATATTGTTGATGCAAATCTCAACCCACCTAAGTAATTGCCAATAGTTTTCCATCAGATAAACATAAGAAAATGATATCGTTGTGGTACCTAAGAGCTCTACTACCATTCTCTCCTTCTCTGGTGCATATTTGAAGGAGGCATATTTGTGGTGTCATCTTTGGTCACCTTCTTCTGATTCCTTTCCATGCTCATTTTCCCTCAGGTCTTCCCTGTCTCCAGGGATGCCAATTTCCTCAGGCTACAGTCTGTATAGGCAGGAGCCAGACTTTACCTTCATCAACATTGCAGCCCCTCCAGACCATGTAGTCTAACTCCCACTCCCCATTAAATCTGGAGCATTCGTAGCAATATATTGCTGAAAATTGGATAACCTAAATTACTTCCCAAGGGGTTTATGTGTTAATAGAATAGCTTTCTTTAATTATGGGCAAAAGATTCAACATAGAATTGAAGATATCAGAGACAATTGAGATTAAAAAAAAAAGAAATCGGTATCTAAATGACTTCCCTGGTTCCACTGGTGCCTCTAAACACAAAACTACATAGGCAACTATCTACTTATAAGCTCTTTCTTTCAGAACATAGTTGTATGGTCCTGAGTTATGGGCCATTATGAATGAGTTCAGAGCATGATAATGGTACTAAAGAAAACCAGGTTCACTAAACCTCCTTATTCCTGGAAACAACATTAGAAGTGCTCATGATTTGAATAAAACATCTTTGCTTTGGAGAACAAAGGCAGCAATGTTTAATAACAAAAAATATAATTATTATATGAAATATTCTATGAAAGCTGCACCATTTATTTTACAAAAATAAGCTGAACTTTAATATGAGGTATTACTAGAGATAAAAATTTATAATAATAAAAATCTGAAGTCTCTTATAAACTAATAGTGTATGAATTTTGCTTTTGGAAAACCTTTTCAATATACAATGCACATATACAAAATACTTAAATAAATATACAGCTAGATACATTTTCAAAAAAAATAAATACCCCTACGACCCAGACCAAGAAACAGAACGCTACCAGGATCATCAAAGCCTTCTACATGATCTCTCTTGTCACTAATATTTTGCCCTCAAGGAGTACTTACTTGCTTGACTGTTATCATGATAGATTAGTTTCTATTTTTTAATCACACAGAAGTGGATGAATACAGTATGCACTGTTTCATTCCACAGCACACTTGTGCAATCCATCCATGTTGGATGGGTGCAACTGCAGCACATTCAATCTCACTGTTGTATAGTATTCTTTCATTCAAATATATCATTATTTGTTTATCTACTTTCATGTTGATAGGCCGTGGTTTTTCCTTTTTCTATTAACAATAATGTTAATGTGAACATTCTTGTGCATGTGTTTGGTAGAGATAGACACTCATTTATCTGGCATATAAAATCAGGAGTTGAAATTATGTTGAGTGTGAGTGTATACAACATTTAGATTTAGGAAATATTGTCATACAGTTTGCTGTGAAGTATGCCAATCCACAGTTTCAGTATGTGAGTCTTCTGGCATTTAAACATCCTCACCAATACTTAATGTTGTCTTTCATTTCAATTTTAGCTGTTACATAGAGCATTTTATTTCCCTGATGACTAATAAAATTGGATATCCACTTTTATGCGGATTCTCTTAATGTCAAAATGCAGAATAGAAAACCAGTTAAATGAGTTCAGCTTGATGGTTTTGAGGGTCCCGCAACTTGTGCTATCAAGGTATCTACTATCATTGCTACCTCCATTTAGGTCAAATGGCCTAGAGATGTAATATTTTCCATTGATATGAATATATTCCCACCCATCTGCTATTTTTTAATCACCCCAAATAGAATTGAGTAGTATATGCATTGATAGACATATTAATATAGATATAGAATGTGATAGCTGAATGTTTAATAAAGAATATTCAGTTTAAGCCCTCCTTTTGACAAAGTGGAAAATGAGGCCCAAAGAGGAAAAGTGACTTGTTGAAAGTCACAGTCATAGTGAGTTAAGAGCAGTGATTCAGATCCGGTTTTGTTGTCATTGCTTCTCCATTTCATAGCATGTTTCTAGAGAAGTTTTCAAGCTAGGTTAAATTTGCTGCCTCATAAGAAAGAGCCACACATTTATGGATATAGTGAGAATTATTTGTGTTTTATTTTTTTTATTTTTTTATTTTTTGTGAGGAGGATCGGCCCTGAGCTAACATCTGCCAATCCTCCTCTTTTTGTTGAGGAAGACTGGCCCTGGGCTAACATCCATGCCCATCTTCCTCCACTTTATATGGGACGCCGCCACAGCATGGCTTGCCAAGCGATGCGTCTGTCGGTGCACGCCCGGGATCCGAACCGGTGAATTCCGGGCAGCTGCAGCGGACGGCCCGCACTTAACCGCTTGCGCCACGGGGCAGGCCCCTATTTGTGTTTTATTTTAAAAATTTTGCTAACCAGCTTTTCACCAGTATGGAGCTAATTGCTTGTATCATTATACATAGATCCAAATTGTCATCACTGGTTGTGTTTAGCTTTAGGCATACCAATGCCTGAGCATAAATAAAGAACTATGAAAAAAAATTGATCTATAGCACTGCCTCATTACACAAATTGCTGAAGGAAGCTATGCACTGGGAACAAGAGATGGGAAATGGAATCTACAAATGGTGGGATGATAGTTTGGTCAGTGGCTAGGGCCTTATCTATAGAGAATGTATGGCTGTAAAGTCTAGAGAAAGTGTGAAATCCGAGGTGAGTTGAGTAGTGATACAGAGGATAAACTAGTGAGGAAAGTCTTCCGATAGTGAAACTATATTCTGGGTTATAAATTGAAATCACAGTTCCCTTTACTGCAGTGAAAACTATCTTTAAAAATAGATTTTTGTCCATGCAGATCAGTGGTGAGGTAGGGCTCTGGCCAATGTGGGCTTTCAATAGAGAAAAATGGAATGGCAGCCTGAGGGTGATGAGAACCAAATGCTTCTTCCAAAATACTGAGAAGGTAATATTCTCCAAGGCGCATGAGTTCATCACAACACATGGATATTGGTTTCTTTGCACCTAGGTGTACCATTTCAGCCATGGCCTTGGGATAGTGTCCCATAGAATAAAATAAAATGGGGTACTCTGGGGTTAATTATCTAAAATCATTTTTTGGCAATGTGGGGCCCAGGACTGAGATCAGTAGAGCAGTTTCAGGCATTTGAGCTTGGACATGGGAATGGTACAGCCAGCTTAGGGAGCCATGAAGAAACCTCTACTCAGCTCTAACCAAGAGTGAAGGCAGGGTCGGGAAAAATAAGTCCTAAAGTCGCTGGGCAGAGAGCTCCAAACATGACCGGAGAATAGGATCTGCAAATGGAATCTGACAGATTGGGTGAGTAAGCTCTAAATTAGATAAAGATGGATCCTGGAGACTGCTTTTCATGGCCTGACGCCATGAATGGTACCCTCTTTTCTTTCAGCACTAGAGGTTTTGTCCCTGACAGGGAGTTAGTTGGCTAAGGTCATAGAGCTAACAAGTAAATGATATTACACAGATTTGAACTCGGGACTGTCTCACTTCAAAGTCTAGTTCTTATCGTAAACTCTCTCCCATCGTTACCACTTTCTTAAAATGATGGTAAAACAAATACAAAAAACCTGGTTTCCTGGCCATCTGTAAAGCCTATTATGTCAAAGTCTTTAAAGGAAAAGGTAAGAAGAAAAATAAAAGAATATCTTTTTTCCTTACACATTTATGTGAAGATGTCCAGTGAATCTAATTTTACATAACAAAATATATTTAATTTTTATAGATATGAAATATTTAATACATTTTTAATAAATGATATTGAATTGAGAAGAGGTTTGGACAGTGATTGAGAAGTCCTAGTATGTGATATATTCTATGAATAACAAATAAATTATTTGACATCATAGGGGCCGGCCCGGTGGCGCAAGCGGTTAAGTGCGCGCGCTCCGCTGTGGCGGCCCAGGGTTCGCTGGTTCGGATCCCGGGCGCGCACCGACGCACTGCTTGGTAAGCCATGCTGTGGCAGCGTCCCATATAAAGTGGAGGAAGATAGGCACCGATGTTAGCCCAGGGCCGTCTTCCTCAGCAAAAAAAGAGGAGGATTGGCGGATGTTAGCTCAGGGCTGATCTCCTCACAAAAAAAAAAAAAAAAAAAAAATTATTTGACATCATAAAAGAAAATATTTATGAGATAAAATATTTTTGTCTAAAACTCAATTCATAATGCAAGACAAATAACTTGTTGAAAATTGCATTTTTTAAATATGTTGTTTCGTTCCTATGATGTTTTGACTGCATAACACTCAGCATATTTTACACACTAAAAAGATATATAAAATTAGGGAAGAGGATCTAAATGAGAAATTTCGTATAACCCGTTACTTTTTCCTCCTAGGAACCAAAAAGAGTGTCTCCATGTTCCTTTCATGACAACTAGCTAAAATAAACTGAATACTCTTGGGAACCTGAAATTGTATTGTTTCCCACAACTGGATTAACTACTAATTGATTACAGTCTGAGCAACATGTGCGAATTAAATATGATTTTGGAATAGGTTACAGGATTACCTAACATCTAACCACTCAGCAATGACCACTATTAAAATTTTGTATTAAAAAAAAATTTTGTGTAGAATATGGTTCCAGTTTATTTCACAGATGCACAGAGAGCCAATATAAATCATTAGAAATGGAATACTAATGTAAACACAACTTTGGTTTTTGTATTTCTTTCTTATTAAACACATATTTAAGTCAATAACACTCTTTTCAACTTAAACTGTATCAATTGGCCATTTCAGTTGTGTTTTCAAATTTTAAGTAAGTAATGATGTGAACACCTCAAAAGAGATGGAGTCGTCTTTTCTGGCAGCCTTTGCAAAAGATCCAGGTACATTACCCACAACTTCCAGTCATGTAGTTTCTGTACAGTTGTCAATACCACCTTATCTTTTCTCCAGAGAGAGGATAAGAAGGGAAATCTACAAGAGAAGTGCGTCTGATAAGCAGACTGTGAGGTCCAATATAAATCTAGAGCTGCTGGTCCTGGGGATGTCTGCTAATATAATTGGGGCAGAATGATGAGCAATAGAGGATCCAAGAAGTTCTCTACATCAAATAATCCCTGTTACTGATACTTACTCACCATAGGCCAAAAGACAAGAAGCACAGATGGATTTTGACTAAGATGAACATACTAGAATAAAATAAAATAAAGGTTTTTTTTTTTTTTGGTAAATTTACAAAGGCTCTTTTACATCAATTCTGTAAAGGGCATTCATTCATTTATTCAATGTTTTTGAATGGCATCCTGGGGCCAAGGACTGTAAATAGCAAAATAGAAATATTGATGAACAAGACAGAAAAGGGAACTGCATTTATGGAACTTTGAGTTAGGGCAGAAGTTTTTAATTTATTCTTATTTATTTATTTGTTACTTATATACTTGAACATGTTATGATGGAACATTTATAGGGTGATACATGTGATAGGAGGGATACAAATAAAGCTAATTTAACCCACTAACACTCCCTTCTGGCTGAGCAAGTTTATTAAATCCAATGTTTAAAAAAATTGGAACGTTAGGAGGGTAAGTTGAATTGACACAGGTAGAGGGGTTGCTCTGCCCATGATGTCTCACTGGCATATACCAATGAACAGAGAAAAGAGGTATAAAAATACTCTCTTTACAAATTAACCTATTACTACTCTTCCTTAGTTTGGAGAGAACACTAGAATCAGTAATCACTGCTCCCTACACTCAATTTAGGCACAAAGGTAAGTAATCGAAAATATCTAGAAAGTTGTATTGGTGAGAATACAGGAATCTGTGTCAACGTGCCTAAAGTTTAGCTCTCAGAAAATTCAAACACGTACTTTTGTTTGAAAATGTGGTATCACCCAGAACATAACGGTTTTCTTTAAATTCTACAAAAATGGCATGGTTCTGTCCATCTCAGGGCCCCTCTAATTGCTGATTCATCTGCCTAGAATGCTTTCTCTATCTACTTGCATCTCTCAGTTAATTCCTACTTATCTTTTAGATCCCAGATTAATTGTCTCCATTTTCAGGAAGCACTTTTTAACTTCTTTCACTATATTGGAAAAATGTGCTTTGGGTTTATAGTGTCTAGTCTTTTTACATTACGGCATAATTATAGTTTATTATAAATACAGTCATGAACTACATAATGATGATTCAGTCAGTGATGGGCCAAATATATGATGGTGGTCCCATAAAATTAGGACCATATATCCCAGACGTGTGTAGTAGGCTAAGATTTGTCTAAGTACACTCTATGATGTTCGCACAATGACAGAATCGCTTAATGACGTATTTCTCAGAAGGTATCTCTGTTGTTAAGTGATGTGTGATTTTAATTTGAATAATTATTTAATTAATATTTATCACTTTAATTAAATGATAAGAACCATTAGTATAAAAACTCTTGGATTCACCATAAAATACAAAGCACAAAAAAGTGCAACAGACACTTAGAAAACAAGAACTTTTATAAAATCAAATAATGTGCAAAAGAGTGACTGAAAAAACAAAAATTTGGCAAAATAAGAGTCCAGACCTTTTCCAGAAATAGGGAGTACCAAATATAAATTCAAGACATAAAATGAAGCATGGTGTATTTAGGGAATGATAAATTCTGGTATGGTTGGAAGATGGTGTACTATTTGGATTACCCCACATTAGTCAAAACAATCTTGATTTTCCTGTATTATAGTGTAAGATTGGGAGAAAAATATACACATATAAATTTTCAATGGAGCCATTTTTTAAGTTTTTTCAGAGCTTCTTTCACATCCTTGTTCCGTAGGCTATAAATCAGAGGGTTTAACACAGGAATCAAAGGGTGTAAAACAATGAGGTCGTTTTGTCTTGATCTAGGGAGTAGGAAGAACTCAGCTTGAAATACATGAAGAGAATAGTTCCCTGGAAAATGGCCACAGCAGTTAAGTGGGAGGTGCAGGTGGAGAAAGCTTTGACCCTCCCCTCAGCAGAGTGGATCTTTATTACTGCCAGGATGATGTAACAATAAGACGCAAAAATCCCTGAAAGAGTAATCAGTTCAATGAAGCCAAAAATAGTGAGTATCACTAACTCATTGGCCTGTGTATCTGAGCAAGAGAGCAGTAGGAGAGGAGGAACATCACAGAAGAAATGGTTAATCTCATTTGAACCACAGAAACATAAGCGGAATGTTAATGTCATGTGTGTCAAAGCATCTGCCATTCCCATCAGATAAACCCCAGCCATGAGCAGGGAGCACACTCTGCTGGACACGTTGACTGCGTGGAGCAAAGAGTTGCTAATGGTCTTGTACCGATCAAAGGCCATCACGGCCAGCAGTAGACGCTCAGAATCTGCAATGATACAGAAGACCAACCACTGCAGAGCACAGCCATGGAAGGGAATTGACTTGTTCTCAGTGATGAAGCCTACCAGCATCCTGGGTCCAACTGCTGAGGAATAGCAGAGGTCCCTGAAGGAGAGGTGGCTGAGGAAAAAATACATGAGTGTGTGCAGCTGGGGATCCATTCTAATTAAAATGGTCATCTCAAGGTTTGCGACAATATTGATGAGATAAACAATTAGAAACATGGTAAATAGTGTCACTTTGATCCCAGGGGTACTGTTAATTCCCAAGAGAAGGAATTCCTACAAGGATGAGCAATTTTCCCCATCCATTCTTCTTTATTCTTCTAAAAGTCTACAGAATTGATCAAGAAAATGGTAGATCAATGTTTTAACCTTTCTTGACACTCACAAAAACATAATCTGTAAGTGGATAAGAATTTATTTCAGTATATTATATTCTTTATCATCAGAAAACAGCCCAGACAAGTTTCATTGTTATGTTCTTGACAAAAGCTAAAGTGTCTGGGATAGGATTTTGAGAAAGTTTGATTCTCACATTGGATGTCATCCATGAGGTATGTGGCTTGTGTGAACCTTCACTGCTCTGTCTCAGCAGTCAGTCATTAACTGAAAGCTCATTACAACTGAAATGTAATAGGAAAGTAACAGCTAAATTAAAGACAAATCTGGAATATACAGCCTGTGTTTAAAAAATAAATATCCAATTGTGTGTTAAAGTGATTACACTTACTGAATTCCTTAAGAATCCTGATTTAAGACTATTAAATTCATACACAGTGAACGTATCTGTGTTTTAAATATAATGAACAATATGGTGCTACTGTTCTTGGTCTACATTGTTTTTAGTATTTATTGAGACATTAAATATATTTTAATAAACTTTTCTCTAGAATATATTACTGCTTTGCCACATTGTTATCACCTGCATGTAGGAGCAGTCTGGTGCCAAAGGCTATGTCCCTTAACCAGTAAAAGAGAAATGCTAAAAACAAGAGGAAACAACAGATTTAACTCTTACATTTCCATCCTTTTAAATTTTAACCCTGACTCATTCATTAAAAATAGATATGAGAGGGGCCGGCCCGGTGGCGCAAGCGGTTAAGTGCGCGCGCTCCGCTGCGGCGGCCCGGGGTTCGCTGGTTCGGATCCCGGGCGCGCACCGACGCACTGCTTGGTAAGCCATGCTGTGGCGGCGTCCCATGTAAAGTGGAGGAAGATGGGCACAGATGTTAGCCCAGGGCCGTCTTCCTCAGCAAAAAAAGAGGAGAATTGGCGGATGTTAGCTCAGGGCTGATCTCCTCACAAAAAAAAAAAAAAAAAAAAAAAAAAAATAGATATGAGAACAGAAATAATAAATACATTTTTGATATGTAGGCTTCTGTTTGCGTGTGTGTGTGTATGCATCTATGTCTTTTTGTTGGAATATGAGTGATTGTCTGATTTTATCTTAGACTTGTGTAAATATGGTGTGTGGTTCATATGGGGTTGAATTTAAACAAATAAGTATTTGTATTGTGATATCTCAATTATTACTGAGAAAAAAATCTTACGTTTGCATATACCCTTCCACAGTGACTAAAAAAGTTTCTAGTCTTAATTTTGGTTAAAACATAAGCAAGTAAAACTGTTCATTTGGTAATCAAAACGAATAGAATTCACCATGGTTTAATAAGAAATATCATTTTTTACCTTTAGATTTCAGACTATTAACTAAAGGAAGTAAGTGAAAATATTTATTTACAATTTTCTAAATATTTCATCTTCATTTTTCCAAATGTACGATTTTTTATTCTTCATTTTTTTAAATTTGGTGACTCAGAAACCTACCTGTGATAAGCAAGTCCCTCTGTGCTTACCTCTGATAGCTGAAAAACACAGACAGATCGTTTTTTATTTTTACTTAATGATATTCGGGATTTAAATCTCTAAAGCCTTTGCTCTCATCCTTCTGTATTATGTAAACATGCTATTAATTAGATTTCTGGTTTTGTACTTTCCCCTGTGAATGTTGCAACAATTCCAGCAAAGGCTGAACTTTTAATTCTTCACACTTGCACCAAGTTGATCAATGCCAGGAAGGTAAAATAATTTTTTATAGTATGATTCATTGCTGCACTGAGTCTACACCATCTTCCTCCAGTCAAATCAGACATCTAATGAAACTCAGATAGATCCTCTACTCAATTCATCTCAATTATAATTTATCTTGCTAAAATTTAAATTTAATAAATAAGATGATTATTTTGTTAATTGTTATTTATCCTTAATTATGTTTTTTCTGTTTCATTTCTGAGACAATATCCTTTACCTCCCCACTTAAAAAAGTAATAATTCTTCAATGGGTATATCAAATACTTTTTTTTCATTAAGCATGCGTGATTCGTTCCTCCAATCAGATCACCCATCCGGATTTCAATGATTTTATGACTGTATAACACCCACTATAGCACATTTTTTTAGCACATTTTTTCTTAAATTACGTTTATTTTATTCATATATATGTCTTTTACTACATTGTAAGCTCCTTAGAAATAATAGCAGTGTTTGGCTATTTCTATATACCCTGTAGTCCTAGTAACACGACTTGCACAAGTAATGTCTAATTTAATATTTTTTCTTAAATATTTTAAATGGCTAGAATGGTGGGTGATGATAAAATAGTAGAAATAAAGAGGTTTTGGTGACTGTTTCAACGAATATAGATTCATGTGTGCATGCATGCATGGAAGAGGCTTTAAGAAAAACCAGGATTCTATTTTTTCTAAAAAGAAATAGTTTGCTTTTATTCATTGCAATTTTTACAAAGTTGAGACACATTGGAGTGTAATTTTTTGTCCTCTCCAAGTATCATTAAAATATCTGTACTACATAAAGTGATCTACATATTCAACGCAATCCCTATCAAAATTCCAGTAGTGTTTATCACAGAAATAGGAAAAAACAATCCTAAAATTTTTATGGAACCAAAAAAGACCTTGAATAGCTAATGTCATCTTGATAAAGTAGAACTAAACCAGAGGCATCACGTTTCCAGATTTTAAACTAACAATATTAATTCTTCTGATACATGAGCATGGAATATCTTTCCACTTATTCATGTCTTCTTCAATTACTCTCATCAATATCTTATAGTTTCCTGTGTACAGATCTTTCACCTCCTTGGCTAAATTTATTCCTTAGTATTTTATTCTATTTTTTTATGTTATTGTAAATAGGATTGTTTTCTTAATTTCTCTTTCTGATAGATCATTATTAGTGTATAGAAATGCAACTGATTTTGGTATATTGATTTTTCTATCCAGGAACTTTACTGAATTTGTTTATTAGTTATAACAGATTTTTTGGTGGAGTCTTTAGGTGTTTGTATCTATAATATCATGTCATCTGCAAAAAGAGAAAATTTAATTTCTTCCTTTCCAATTTGGATGCCTTTTATGTCTTTTCTTTCCTTATTGCTCTGGTCTAGACTTTCAGTACTATGTATGTTGAATAAAAGTGGCAAGGATGGGCATCCTTGTCTTGTTCCTGAGCTTAGAGTGAAAGATTTCACCTTTCACTGAGGAGTATGATGTTAGCTGTGGGCTTGTCATACATGGCCTTTATTTATGTTGAGGTAAGTGACTTTTACATCCAGTTTGCTGAGTTTTATTATGAAAGGATGTTGAATTTTGTCGATCTTTTTTCTCCATCTGTTGAAATAATCATATAATTTTTATCCTTCATTTCATTAATTTTGTTTATCATATTGATTGATTTGCAGATGTTGAGCCATCCTTGCATCCCTGGAATAAATTCCACTTGGTCATGCTGTATGAACCTTTTAATTGACTGTTGAATTTAGTTTGCTGAAATTTTAATTTTTAATTTTCTTTTCTATTAGTTTCCTTGTCTGGTTTTGCTATCAGAGTAATGATAGCCTTAGAAAATGAGTTTGGAAGTCTTCCCTCTTCTATTTTTTGCAAGAGTTTGAGATGGGTTGGTATTAATTCTCCTTGAAATGTTGATAGAATTCACCAGTGAAACCATCTGGTCCTGGACTTTTCTTTGTTGGGAGTTTTTTGATTACTGCATCACTGTCTTTACTAGTAATTTGTCTATTCAGATTTTCTATTTGCTTATGATTCGGTGTTGGTGAGTTGTATGTTCTAGGAATTTCTCCATTTCTCTTAAGGTGTTCAATTTGTTGGTGTAGAATTGTTCATAGTGGTCTCTTATGATCCTTTGTATTTATGTGATATCAAGTGTAACATATCTTCTTTCATTTATAATATTATTTATTTGTGTCTTTTTTTATTGGTAAGTCTAGCTAAAGATTTATCTATTTTGTCTATCTTTTTTAAAAACCAGCTTTTGTTTGATTGATCCTTTCTATGTCTTTTTAATCTCTGTCATTTATTTTGGCTCTGATGTTTGTTATTTCATTCCTTTTACTAACTTTGGGCTTAGTTTGTTCTTCTTTGTAGTTCCTTCAGGTGTGAAGTTAGGTTGTTTATTTGAGATCTTTGTTTTTTCTTATCCTAAGCATTTCTCTCTGTAAGCTTCCATTTAGAACTGCTTTTACCACATCCCTTAACTTTATGTATGCTTCTATTTTTATTTGTCTTAAGACATTTTTTGAATTTTCTTTTGATTTTTTCTTTGGCCCATTGGTTGTTCAGGAGTATGTTGATTATTTTCTACCTATTTGTGAACTTTCCAGTTTTCTTCTTATACATGTTTTCTAGTTTCATACCACTGTGGTCAAAAAAGATGCTCCATAAAATTTTAAACGTCTGTGGCGTTCCTGAGTGGAAACTCTATGGGCTATCAAAGCCAGGAGATCTGGGGACATGCTCCTCAGGGAGCACCCACAAAAGCTGGGGTGCAGATGTGTGTGCAAGCTCCTTCCAGGGATGTACTTGTGACTTGGGGTGGGCAAGAGGGAGAGAGTGAAGGCGGTGTCTACAGGCTTTTCTGGTCTCCAAGGAGGATCTCAGTCAGCCACTAGACGCATGCTAAATTAGCAGCCTGTCCCTCAGGCAGCAGCTTTTAGTGTATGCGTGTAGACTCTATTCAGGGAAAGGCTGAGAGAGAGGCTTTTCTGCCTGATATCTCCGCTCCGAGCCCTGGTGTGAGAGCTGCAGCTAGTGCTGGCTTCTCTTAATAGCTATTTTTTTTGTTTGCTACACTTTTGTGGACCCTGTGGAAACAAGCCCCATTGGCTTTCTGAGCTAGAGCATTTGGAGGCCTGTCCTTTTGTTGAGAGTCTTAAAAGTTGGGACTCCAGATGCGGGGCCCAAAACCCTTCACTTCTCAGGGAGCAGCTGAGAGCCGGAGGTTTCCTCCCGATTATACGTCCCTGTGCTGGGGGTGGGATTTAGTACAAAAGTCTGTCTCAGCTTTTCCTAGCCGTTTCAATGTGGATATTTTTTCATTCTTCTGATGTGTAGGAGTTACTCAGCTAGTTTCTTGATTTCCTTCAGAGGGAATTGTACAATATGTAGCTGTTCATTTGGTGTGTCCTGGGGAAAGAGGAATTCAGGAGCTTCCTATGTCACCATCTTTAAAAACCTCCCCTTGACCCCAAAAATACTTTCTTTGGACAATAATTTTTTTCATCAGTCACTGGGGATGTGTGAGAAGGATGTGATGAAGAGAGACTAAGAAGGGAAGGGAATGATGAGAATTGAAGTAGACAGGCTAGAAAACATCAAGTCCTTTGATGTGGTGTTCCCTATTTATGTAGAATTTCAAAATAAAAGAGTCATTATAGGCCATCTGCCCAAGCTTCTATTTCAGTTATGAATCTCCTAAAAAATATTCCCCATACCAAATTCAGGGAAAGGAAGCCCAGAATTAATTCAATCAGTCAAGTCTAAGTTAGGAATTTCACGTATAGGGCTTAAAATTCCCTTGACTTTAGTTCAAATGCTCTCATTCCGATAAAACTGTCAATATAGGGATAAATTCAGTCTTTAGATTCTGTAATATATACTTGTTATATGGGAGGGAGATAAGTTAATTAGATGACATATTTACGTCCTCTAAATTAGTAGCAATCCACTGACATCCCATTTTTCTTAGACAATAAATTTCAAACAATGTTTTCTACCATGCTGCTACTCATAAGTAACAATTCCAGGAGAGTATGTGTTAACTGAGGAAATATGGTTCAGGTGAAAACCCTTAAAGCCTTTTGTCAAAAAAAAAGAAATAGCCTCTATAGGGTTTTATTCTATCATGATATTATGTGACAGGTCACAGTGTCCCACAAATGTTCCTTAGAAAATCAGAGAATCTTCTTGGGCTTTACTTCCATTTTGACATGTTTTCACATAAAGACATTTTGCAATGGCAGCTAGAAAATCTAAGACATACTGTGGCTTTTAAACTCTGTAATTGTAATGCATAATAAACAATGACCTTAAATCTTTTAAGGTCCCTCAAATATATCGCCATACCCATGTTGTCTCAACAGGCTGATTCAGTGCTTTAACCATCAGAAACTATAGCAAAGATAGATGAAATAGACAAATATCGAGAACATACACTGACAGATGCTCTTTACTTCTAGTGTAATTAACATGCATGTGTTTACAGATCCATTACTTTTGTATTCACAACCATTTTATGTACTTTCTTAAAAGTTATAAAATATACATATTCAAGCCATATACCAGATCTCCAGTTAATTTTGTGTTAATGACATCTAATAAGCAGTCAAAATTGTTATCTATCGTTTTATTTTATTATATACTTGTTTGTTTTGTCATTTTATGTCCCAAACACTATGCAACTGCTTTGGATGACAGGGACAGAAAGCTCGGTCCTTGAGCAAAGATTGCTCACAATTCATATTGGAGGCAATGATTAAATAAACAGGGTGATATTAAAGCAATGCTCAAAGGAAAGTTGTCTGTGAACTATAAAAAGGGACATTTAACCAGAGCTGAGAAAGGGGAGGAATGGAAGAGAAGCTTCCTGGAGAAAGTGATGGAGGATTTGATAGTTAATAATTACAGCAAAATGATGTAATTTACCAGAGCACTTTACGTTCCTCTTTATAATCTATCTTTGTTGGGCTTCTTTAATGCTGAAAAGTTATAGAAAGGGCCACCTCAAGTCTTATGTAACTGTCAGACCCTCTACCTAGAATCCTTTCCATTCCCCAGTGTGCATTTTTTTTCAGATCTAAGACTATTCAGATATTTTTCTGTATTCAGGGAAGCCTTTCCTCTACTGATTAGATTTTGACAATTTTTTTCTAGAATTTTAACCTCCAATTTTTTACTTTATGAAAGTTTTCAGCCTTATTATGAATTATTTGAATGTTTAGTTAAATACTGTTTATTTATTTTTCTAGATTATAGGATTCATTAATATAGAAACTATTGGATTCATTACAAAGTGCAAAGCTTCTAAATGCACAAAGAGCACATAGTGAACACAATAAATCTTAGTATACTTGAAATAATGTTTCAATTAAAGAATGAAAAATTAAAATATGGCAAAATTAGAGGAGTCAGGAAAGTTTTCTACAAGAAGATACATCATAAATAACTTCAAGAACATAGTGAATAATGATAGGTTTGGGGAGCTGCCTTATTTTCTTATGGCCGTGCTTTAGTACAGATATTCATTTATTTTAAAATGTGAGAAAATTATGTTTCTCATGTATCATATAATTTTATGAGCACGATCATTAAATGTGTGTGAGTGTGTGTGCATACACATAACATAAATATTTAAAACCATCTTTTATTTTTTAATTTTTCTAGGGCCTCTTTCACATCCTTGATCCGTAGGCTATAAATCAGAGGGTTTAACATGGGAATCACCAGGGTGTAAAACAATGAGGTCATTTTGTCTTGATCTAGCGAGTAGGAAGAACTCGGCCTGAAATACATGAAGAGCATAGTTCCCTGGAAAATTGCCACAGCAGTTAAGTGGGAGGTGCAGGTGGAGAAAGCTTTGACCCTGCCCTCAGCAGAGTGGATCTTCAAGACTGATAAGATAATATAACAGTAAGAGATAAGAACCCCGGAAATCGTGCTCAGTTCAATGAAGCCAAAAATGGTGAATAATACTAACTGATTGACTTGTGTATCAGAGCAGGAAAGGAGGAAAAGTGGCGGTAAATCACAGAAGAAATGATTAATCTCATTTGACCCACAGAAACATAAGCGGAATGTTAATGTCTTGTGTATCAAGGCATCTGCCATTCCCCCCAGATAAACCCCAGCCGTGAGCAGGGAGCACACTCTGCTGGACATGACCGTGTAGAGCAAGGGGTTGCTAATGGCCTTGTACCTGTCAAAGGCCATCACGGCCAACAATACGCACTCAGAATCTGCAAAGGTACAGGAGACGAAGAATTGCAGAGCACAGCCATAGAAGGAGATTGATTTATTTTTGGCAAATAAATCCACCAGCATCTTGGGCCCAATTGCTGAGGAATAACAAAGGTCACAGAGAGAGAGATGGCTGAGGAAAAAGTACACTGGTGTGTGCAATTGGAAATCCATTCTAATTAAAATGATCATTCCAAGATTTCCCAAAAGGTTAATGAGATAAACAACCAGAAACATGGTGAACAGGATCACTTTCATCCCAGGGTTATTGGAAATTCCCAAGAAAATGAATCCATTCAAGGAGGAGCAATTTTCTCTAACCATTCCTCTTTGTTCTCACCTAAATTTATGAGAAAAGGGTTAAAGAAATGATAGATTCATTTTACCTTTTCTGCACATCCACAAAATACTTGAAAGTCAGAACACAATTTCCTTCTGTAATTGTCTTAATACTCAGAAAATTACCCAGTCATGTACCCAGTCATTAAAGAGGCATTGCTATATGTTTGATAAGGGTAAAAAATAAAGAGATAGACATTGGAAAAATTTTATCTGATCTACACATCATTCACGATGTATGTGATTTTCTACAAGTTTTATTTCTCCGGACTTTAACTTTCTTATCCCTGGCAGTAGATTTAGATGGATTGATATCTCATTCTACAATCAGAATAATATGGAAGAGACAGCAATGTTAGAGGGACCAAGCTGTAAGATGCAGGACTAAGCATTTTCTAAGCCTGAAAATAGTCACGTGGACACAAAAAAATGATTACCATTGTTATGTTCCTCAAAAAATATGATTGGCTTAAAAGAATTTGCTAGTTCTAGAAACAATGAGTATCATTAAGTAATAATGATGAAAATCATTATGTTGCTGTTCCTGGTCTAAGTTTTCTTTAGTTTTTGTTGAGACATGAAATAAGCATTAAACCTTGTCTCTAGAAATGTTTTATTGATTTGTCATGATACTCATTACCTATTTGTGGAGTTGTCTGGTGCCAAAAGATGAGTCTCTTGACCAGTCAAAGAAAAGTGCTAAAAAGAAATGAAAACAACAGAATGTAACACATACATTTGCATCTCTTTGGTTTTTAAAAGGAATTTTAAATAAAAAAATGTAAACAGGATGAGTGACAATAAATGCTTCTGAGATACATGGGCTTCTCTTCCTTGTGTATGTGTATATTTATGTATGTGTCGTGTGTTTGCATGTGTATATGTCTCTGTTGATGTATGAGAATAGGAATGTTGGTCGCTGATTTTTCTTTTTAGAGTTAAGTAAATATGGCATGCCGTTCACATGGAGTGGAGTTTGCTTGTCGCTATTTGTAATGGGGTAACTAAATTATTTCTGAAATGAAACAAAAAAAGTTAAATTCGTGTACATACTGCCCCAGTGATAAAATGTTCTCCTGTGAACGTAGTTTAAATTAAAATCATTAAAATGCTATTTAGTGGATGCTAATAATTTCAGTAAATTCAGTTCTGAGAAGAAAATACAAATTTTTGACAACAGATTGCTGAGTTTATTAAGCTGTGTAAGCAGGTGTAAAATCACTCATTTACAAATTTCTCATTTTTTTTCAAAAATCTCAAAAATTTCCTCTATATTTCTTAAATTTGGAGACTCAGGAACCTACCTGAGATGAGCAGGTCTTTCTGTACTTGCTACTGGTGGCTGAAAAGTATACAGATGGCATTTGATTTTACCAGGTAGCATTTGGGACTTAAATCTCTGAAGCTGCCAGCCTCATTTGGTATTAGAAGAAAAATAATGTCAGTAAGCAACGTCATTTACTCACCAGGAACAAAATGCATTTATGTGTACATATGCACATACCCTATGTTCATTTGTGTGAATGTGGTTTTCTGTATGCATGGACACACGTTGAACTGAGGTGGAAGAAGATTGGGTTGTATTAGTTTTGGTATGCTGTTTATCTATACAACTGTTACAGTATTCCTTCAGTTCTGCTTAATAGTTGGCAGGAGTAATGTTTATAGCCAATCCTATATCATACATACACACACACACACACATGCATGCACACAAATATACACAAGCACACACACACATGTACTTATGGAACAATACATATATATTGCTCCATGTATGTGTGTATGTTTATATGTGCAAATGAAAAAGACAAATTTTTGCTAAAATGTAGCAGAAAAAATCAGTAAGAAGTTATATTAGTGCTTCTTACTATACAAGAAAGGAGCTTCTTGAATTAAAATCAGACATCACTTATGGCCATAATTTAATGCATAGTAATTGCTTTTAAAATTTGTAAACCTGCATAAAGCACAGTATCATCATAAAATCCTATTCTGAGTTCACATCTTTCTTATGAAACTATTACATATCTTTTTTTAACTGGAGAAAAGTCTACTTAAACAGAAAATGACTAATACTGAGTTTTATTTATTACAACTGAACAGTTGAACATTATTAACATTTGTGTGAAAAGAAAATGACGTGGAGGGTGGCCGCATTGCACAATTCCAGGGAGTAAACAGAAAAAAAAAAAAATTTGTTGCCCCTGAAATTGTGCAACATGGCAACCCTCAGGGACACTCTCTGTATTGGCCACGTCCTGAGTGATATTCATAACAGATGAGTCAAGACAGTCTGCTTCAAAGAACAGATTGCTATGCATTCATTGAATGTCTACAGTTGATGGATACTTCAATATAATGTGTAATAATCATGCACATCAGCTGTATTTCTGAGTCCTACTGCAGTTAATTTATTTGCCACTAAGCCAGTAAATGCGAAGCTTGAGGGAGGAGAAAGTAAGATGTGTAGGGATGTACTAGTTCATGGTCTAGAACACTCCAGGTTCTTTTCTGTTTATTCAAAACCTCCCCGGGAGTTAGCAGGGACACAGGATTTCTTCTTTTGGTTGGTTGTATCTGTTTGCTTCTTTTGTTAGTTTGTTGTTCTTTTCCTCTCTTGCTTTCTATAAAGCTAGAACACTCATCAGGCTAAAATCAGTAAAGTTAATACACTTTTAAATTTGGAAAATGATTCTTAGTCATAATTTTTAATGCCTTTACATATTTCATTGTGATTCTTTATGTGATGTCCCCACTACTAAGATACCAAATATACTCCTGTGGGAGATATTGTTGATGCAGAGCTCAAGCCGTATAACTAATTGTTAATAGTTATATACCATTTAAACTCAAAAGACGAGGCATTTGTGTTATCCAAGATGTTTGCTGTCACTGTTTACTTCTCTGGTACATATTTTGAGGAGGTAGAATTTTCCTTGGTGCTTTCTTCTGAGTCCTTTCAAATTAATTTTCCCCCCAGTTGCTTTCCTGTCTTCAGGGACATCAAAATCCCTCAGGTTACGTTTTGTTCAACCAGGATGTAGCTTTAGCTTCTTACACAGGGCTGCTCTTCCAGACCATGTAGACTAAATTCCCTTCAATCTACCCCTCCCAATGCAGTAAACCTGAGTTTGTGAAGGTACATTATTATTAGAAATTGGATAACTTAATTTAACTCTCAAATGGATCCGTTTCACTAAGAATGGAGTTCTTAAATAATTGAAAAAAATCTTTAGGAGAAATTTTATACATCAGATACAAGCGAGTGAGAAAAATTTATATCTAAGGGTTTCTGGGTGACACTAAAACAATACTATGCAGGCATGTGCCTACCTAGAAGATCACATTCTTCGGAAAATTGTTGTCTGCCCCTGAAACATTATTGTAACACAGATTTTATTTCAAGATGTTGGAACCAAAACATGCTGTTTCCCTGCTGCTGGAGGAAAGACTAGAAGGCCCTGTGGGTAGATGAGATATTGTTGTTATGCAAGTAAGGCAGCACTTTTAGTAACACGAAGATTAATTTTATACTGAGGTAGTCAATGAAATTGTGCACTGTATTAATTTCACAATTATATTATGAACACTTATCATGTACAGGGAACTGCTAAATTTAAAAAAATAAATAAATCATGTCATTGCTTACCACCTGATAGTGGATATACTCTGTTTTGGGGAAATCTGGTTAGAGTATTATACATGCGGAAAACTTTCATTTAAGAAAGTATACTGCAACTAAATTTTCAGAGATGAAAAGATCCCCTCACCCAACCAGGCCCCCAAAAATATTGCTAGCATCTTAGAAACCATTCCCACACCCATCACAAATTGACGTCCAATATGATAGGTTAGTTTTCATGTTTTTGAGGTATATAGGAGTACAATCATACAGTTTTATGCTTTTTTGTCTTGCTCATTTTACTCCACATTATATTTGTTAGATTTCTCCATGTCGTCACACGTGGAGATTGTTCATTCATCCCATTGCTGTGTAGTTTTCCAAAGTACAAAGTTGCCATAAAGTTATTTATCTAATTTAAAACAGTGATCAGCAAACTAGGGTGCATAAAGTTTTATTGGTCTTGGGACACACCATTTTATTTATATATGGTCAATTTTTTTGTGTGTATGTGATACAAGAAAAATCCTGAGTGATTATGAAAAAGAGTTTATAGCCTGAAAACTCTAAAATATTCACTACTTAACACTTTAAGGAAAAATTTGGCAACTCTTCATCTACTGTGTTGATAAAAATTTGAGTTTTCAGTCTTATGCTATTGTAAATAAGGCGATGGTGAAGATAATTGTACACATCTTTGGGTAGACAGATTAACTCATTTCCCTGGGATACAAATATAGGAATAGAATTTTGAAGTCAAGAACATTTATATGTCTATATTTAGTAGATCCTTTCATAGAGGTTTACAAAGCAAAATGCCAATTCTCATTTCTATTCCAAATGTGCAAGAGCAACAGCTGTTCCACCTTCTCACCAATATGTGATATTAACATTGTTTTCCTTTTAGCCAATCTGTAGTTGAGTCATAATACTACATTTAGGTACTTACTTTCATTTCCCTGAGCACCAATAAAGTTGGATATGCACTTCCTTGAAGTGTCTATGAATTTCTGAATTCAAGTAACAGGTCACTAAAAAGGGGCATATTTAACTATTTAGTCTTCTGAAATTCGTGCTATCTAGCTGGCTTCATTGTCAGCACTATTTCAGATTAAGACAGCCTAGAGGTGAAATACAATTATTTTGTATTAAGAAGAAGTGGCTCATCTTTTTTTCTTTTTCAAAACCTTTCCAGTACTGGGGGCTGGGAATCTACACAACTGTAGATTCATATTTTATTGAGACAGGTTGTATCAGCTGGAAAGGACCTTAGAGCTAATCTAGGTGAAGGCCCTATTTTGCACAAGAATAACCTGTGTATAGAAAGAAAAAACGACATGTTAAACACCACTGTGATTTAGAGTTGCATTGTTAGCTGGTTCATAGTATGTTTTTAGAAAGAGATATATCCAGGGAGGTTAAAAATTTCTACCTCTTGCTTTAACACCAGACTTCCCACTTATTGGATTATTGAACATTATTACTACTCTGTTTCTAAAAAATACAGTTACACAGCGTATCCCCACAAGGTATCTGTCTGTTCTCCGTGTTAGACATATAACCAAACCTACCTTTCCTATGTCATACTTATGTTTAAAGATTCAGTGGCAAGGATGAAAGAAGGAGTCAAGATATAAAACTCACTAGACACACTTATTGATCACGTTGTATTTGTACAATGATATTTGCCATCAGTCATTGGTGGATGTCTGAGAAAAATGTGATGTAGAAAGACTAAGAAGGGAAGGGAAGGATGATGATTAAATTTTGCAGGGTACACTCATTAATTGAGTCAATAGGTGTTTTTCAATGGCATCCTATAGTTGAGTATTGTAAATTGAAAAGTCGAAATATTGGAGAACAGGACAGACAAGGGATTTGCATTTATGAAACTTTGAGGGCGGACAGGAGTTTTTTATTTATTCTTAGTTATTGATTTACTATTTATAAACTTCTAAGTGGTATGATGGAATATTTATAAGGTGATACTAGTACAAAGGAAAGAAACAAATAAACCGAATGTAATCCACTAATACTTACTTTGACTAAGCAAGTTTATTAAACCATTGGTTTAAAAAAATATTGGAACCTTGGAATTTTAGAAGGGTAAGTTGAATTGACAAGGGGGAAAGGGTTGCCCTGCCCGTGATACCTCACTGGGACATACCTATGAGTAGAGAAGGGAGGTATAAAAAGACCCTCTTTGCAAAATAGCAAAATTATTCTGTTACTACTTTCCCTTAGCTTGGAGACAAGGATGAGATCAATAATAAAGGCTCTCTACACTCAATTTAGGCACAATGATAATGAATAAAAAATATCTAAAAGGTATATTGGTGAGACTACAGGAAACTATGTCAAAGTATCTGAATTTGAGCTCTCAGAATCTTTAAAAATATTTTTTGGTGAAAACACAATTTCACTCAGAAGATAATTTAGTGCCGATTGCTTTTTTCAGGGCACTTTTCACATCATTATTCCTTAAGCTGTAGATCAGTGGGTTTAACATAGGGATGATGACTGTGTAGAAAACAGAAGCCATTTTGTCCGTGTCCATAGAGTAACTCGAACTGGGTCGCAAATAAGTGAACAGGAGTGTGCCGTGAAATATAGCCACCGTGGTTAAGTGGGAGGTGCATGTAGAGAAGGCTCTGCGTCTTCCCTCAGCTGAGTTCATTCTAAGGATGGTGGTTATGATGTAGCTGTAGGACAGGAGGACAGTGATGATGCTGCAGCCCAGAACACAGCTACCAAAAGCAAGCAACACTATCTCATTGATGGTTGTGTCTGAGGTGGACAGGGCTAGTAAGGGTGGGATGTCACAGAAAAAGTGATTGAGGATATTGGAATTACAGAATGACAATTGAAATGTGCAACAAGTGTGGATTACTGAATCAACCAAACCTTCAATGTAGACAATGGCTACCAGCTGGGTACAGACTCTCCTGGACATGGCAATTGTATAAAGAAGTGGATTGCAAATGGCTACATAACGGTCATACGCCATGACAGCCAACATGAGACATTCCATATTTGCAAAGGCCCCAGAAAAATACTGCTGAATGGCACATAAATTAAATGGAATTCTCTTTTGCTCAGATAAGAAATCAGTCAGCATCTTGGGAGTGACAGTAGAAGAGTAGCCAACATCACAGAATGACAGATTGCTCAGGAAATAATACATGGGCGTGTGGAGTCTGGGCTCCATCTTGATCAGCAGGATCATCCCCAGATTGGCAATCACAGTGAGGCCATAAACCAGCAGAAAGAGCACAAAGAGCCCCTGCTGCACCTCCTGTCTGTCAGAAAGTCCCAGGAGCATGAAGTCAGTGAACACAGTGCAGTTCTCAACAGCCATCACTCGGCTCTGGAAATCCCTGGTTGTGACAGAAGGAAATGGAAGTGGAGGGTAGCATCATCTTACTATCTTAACAATTAAACTGCCAGTTCTTTCTCTTTTTCAGTAATTAGAAAGATAGACAATGGTAAGTCTGCTTTAGGTAAACAGATGTCCTGGAAACATACAATTACATATAAATTGATAAAATGATAAGAATAATAACCTTTACCTTTGTACAGCACTGTAGAGAGTTTGTAGGACACTTTCATCCAAATTAAACATGTAATTTCTACACCAACCTATGTAGTATTTATGATGATTTCTGCTACTTCTAGCTTATAGATTAAGAACTTGAACTCCTCAGACTTGTGGCAATAGTTCTTACAATTTGTTGGCCTAGGTAACTCACATCTTATTACATGGTATTTTTTGTTTTCAATGTTCTAGAAATTTGATATCCTGGAATAGAGAAGCACAGTTAAGTGATAGATGCAGGTAATGAAATATTTCTTTGTTTTTCCCTCATCACCCAAAATTGTGGAGCAGCAGAGTTATGGCAGCTTCCTGGATATTACACATCCCCACTTCCCCATTAACCCCTTAGATTCTATCCAGCCTCAATTAACAAGGGATAGAGATAATCTGCGATCCAAGACCCTCTGGAGCAGGGAGGGTGGGGGTTGCTAGAGAAGGGTTTCTACGAGTGATGCACTAGAGTGCACACACAGGAATATGCCAGGGCTAAGCAGGCTGCCTCTGACAGCTGCTGTGGCTCAGGGAGGGTTATGAAGAATCTTTGGGACCTAATTGTAGAGATGCCGGTAGCACAGATGACAGAGAGGCAAGCAAGGGAGTGTGGTTATTGTGTGAGTCCCTCTGTCCTAATTGACTAGAATCCACATGATCTTTTCACCAGCAGGTTAGATGTGTAAGACATGTGATAAAGTCCTCATGTGTCCACAGTCCCACCATATCAGAGAGTATGAACTGTGCCCCATCCCAACTCTAAAAACTGTAATAATGTTTTATTGTTTTCTTTGTTCCCTATTTCTCTTGAGTTACTCTGAAATCTGTCTGATTTGGTTTACACGAATTGGTGGTCTTTGGGAGGCTAAGTGAATTCTATGTCCCACTGTTAGATTTACCCAAACCAATTATGTTATATGTAATGTGATCCGTGACCTCCTCTGTTCTGCGAGAATATAAGAAAAGCTGATTTGAAGGCAGATGAAGGACAGAAATAGAACTAGTGATCTAGTGAAAAGATCTAGTGATCAATGTGTAGGTCTCCAAAAACTTGGTCTAAACTCATTAAAATATGTGTCCCTGTATATACATCTTTAAGCAAATATTTTCCTTAAAAATAAAAATATTTTAAAGTAATAAAAGTGCAGGTAAGAAATTTAAAACAATAAAAAATGTCTAATCAACTCCATAATCCATGATTGCAAATTATTGTAAGCCCTGCTATCTACATATAAATGTTTTAAAAATAAATAAATAGATCAATTGAAATAATTTATATAAAAGTTATATTATACTTTATATCTTCCTTTGGTTTTATTACATACTTTCAGTCGAAAAAGGATAAAAGGACTAAAGAAATCTAAAATATAAATGAGAGAAACCACAAAAAATATTAGTACCTGACCCAGAACTGCTGACTGCTTTGTTGCATGCAGTTCTGTCTGCGGGGGGGTTCAGCAATTGTCTCCTGACTGCCCTGGATTATTTATCTCTGTGTCTGGTCCCTGGGTATTGAGTACTTGTTCTCTGAGGAATAAGTGACAGAGATAATAATGTGGTTTATCATCTGATATTTCATACAGGCTGGGTGATTGAGAAAAATACAGACCTTTTTAAAAATTTTCCCTGTTATTACTATCCACCTTTCTGCCCCATATTGTACCTAAATACCCATAGTAAATGAATGTAGTCAAAGAGAATCCTTATTTCCAGTTCACCAGTTCCTATAGGCATTTTCTTTAATTTCCATAATTTATAAAATGAATACACTCCCACTCACACTCACACACTTACACAGATAAACATACACAAACACTCTCTCATTAAACACATTTACAAATAATAATTTTTGTAAAGACAGAAAAAACTAGTGATAATCACACTGCCTAGGGACAATTAATTTTTAAACTACAAAGATGTCAGAGTACACACACTTTAAATATGTAAATAAGTATTATGAATAGATGTAATATTCCTTTCTATGAATGTATATTAATTGATTCAATCTATACTCTGTTAATGGCCACTTGGCCTATATACAATTATTTGTATCATATAAACTCCGATATGAGTAAAATTTTCCACACATAATTTACCATAGCCAAAATTTTCTTTAAAATAAATTCTAAGAAATGATCTTTAAGAGGAAAGAGATTCTGGGCCGGTCTGGTGGTGTAGTGGTTAAGTGCGCGCACTCTGCTTCTGCGGGCCGAGGTTCAGATCCCGGGCGCGCACCGACACACTGCTTGTCAAGCCATGCTGCGACAGCATCCCATATAAAGTAGAGGAAGATGGGCATGCATGTTAGCCCAGGGCCAGTATTCCTCAGGAAAAAGAGGAGGATTGGCAACAGATGTTAGCTCAGTGCTAATCTTCCTCACAAAAAACAAAGAGGAAAGAGGTTTGATTTTAAATAAAGGCAATTTGGCATTTTTATCAGATATTTTGCATTGTCTAATTATCACAACATATTATCATATATTTTGTATATTATCACATATGTCCTGACCTTCCTCTAATAACCTTATAATGTTATACGGAAATTGAAAACGAGCAGTGATAAAAACTTCTATAGGTCCATGGACACTGTTTCATTGAATCCATAGAAATTGCTCAGACTAGATTCCTGAATATAGGGCAATGAAACAAATTTGACTGAAAAGATAATTCTCTCAAGTACTCTAATGGAATGTTATGGTGAGTTTATGTTAAAGTGACATTTGAAAATTCACAAAATGAACGACCTATAGACTCCTATATTTCTGAGAGACCATTCAAGTCCAGCTTCTACACCAAGGCAGGATCCCAACAGTGACTGAGGGCAGAAGGGAGCAAACAGGAAGAGTTGCTACACTGGGAGCTGCTCTGTTTTACTCATATCAGCTGGGCACTTGCACGGTATTAATTTGGTGTGAAGCTAAAGCGATGCACCATCCCAGGCATCAAATAGAAAATAAAGGAATTAATGTCCCTTGACATTGTGCAACCTGGCCGCTTAGGGGGATGGTCTCTGTGTTGCTCATTTATTGAGTAATATTTTATCACGTGTGTGAATCATTGCTGCACAAGCAGAGGTTGCTGTGTGTTCTTTAAATGCCTACAGTCAATGCTCCAAAAACTGTACAATAATCGTGCACATTAGCTGTACATCTTCAGTATTAATACAGTTAATTTAATTGCCACAAATACATAAATGAAAAATGTGTGTAAACAGACAACGATAAAAATAAGATATGCAAGGCATGCACTATACATTCTAATATCTCTTGTGGTTTTGCATTTCTTCTGAAACATCACCTGGAGTAAACAGAAACATTGTTTGTCAGTTATTTTTGTTTACTTGTTTGTTTTGTTTGTTGTTAAGGAGTTTCTCCCTACTTTTAAGAAAGCTGGAATACTCTTCAGGCAAACTTCATTTAAATTAATATCTTTTTAATTTTTTGTAAACTGATTTTAGTCACAAACTTGAATGCCTTTTCATAATGTATTGCTATTCTTTGTGTGAAGATCCCAACACTAAAATTCTAATGAACTCCTGTGGGAGATATTGTTGATGTGAATCTCAAACCACCTAGGTAATTACTAGTAATTTTCCACCAGGTAAACTCAAGAAAATGATATATTTGTGGTACCTAAGAGCTTTACTACCATTCTCTACTTCTCTGGTACAGATTTGGAGGAGGAGGAGTCTTACTTGGTCACCTTCTTCTGATTCGTTTCCATACTCATTTTCCCTCAGGTGTGTCTCTATCTCCAGGGATGTCAAATTCCTCAGGATACACACTGTTTAAGCAGGATCCAAACTTAAATCTTCATAAACATGGCAGTCCCTCCTGATCATGTAGTCTAACTCCCACTCCCCATTAAAGCCTGAACACAGGTAACACTATCTTGCTGAAAATTGGACAGTTTAAATTATTTCCCCAAGAGTTTGTGTTTTAATAGAATGGCTTTCTTTACGGGAGGAAATCACTTATGGTAGAATTAAGACATCAGAGACAACAAGTGAGAAAAAACATCCGTATGTACATGGCTTTCCTGGTGTCATTGGTGCCCCTAAACATAAGCATAAGCAATATTACATAAGCAACTGCCTACTTATAAACTTCTTCCAAAAGACAGTTGTCTGGCCCTGAAGCATGAGCCATATCAAATAAGTTCAGGGCGTGATAATGTTACCAAGGAGAACCAGCTTCACTAAGTCTTTCTCTTTCAGGGTCAAAATTGACTTTACTGGAGCCATTTGAACATGGAGTCAAAGCTACCTTTCTTAAGAAATTGCCTGCTGTCTTGAACCTGGACAGAGCTAAACCTTTGGATTGGGCCACAACAGCAATTATTTTACAAGCAATTGTTTGAGATTTCAGCAGAAGAATGAACAACTTGTTCACAAAGATTGATGATTTTGGACCTTCTGAAGATAAAATCAGTAGTCAATCAATGTTTAGCCAAGACTAGCTTCTGGCCCCACCTCCAACTGAAATTCTTTGTAATACAACTTTCCTTTTTTGCCTTTAAAAGTCCCTGAATTTTACTTTCTAGTGGGACACTATTTGAGTTTCTACCTGAATCTGTGCTCCCTGAGCTGCAATTCTTTGCTCCCAAATACATGCTTTGCCTCTTAAACTGGTTTCTGTTTTTGTAGGTTGGTCAGGAAACAAGAAAAGTAGGACCTGTGGGTTGCTAACAACATCTCTGTTCTATAAACAAGGTAGCACTTTTTGGTAACATAAAAGATACTCATTGAATAAAATATTCTATGAATGTTGTATGCTTTATTAATTTTAAAAGAATATCTTGAAAATGTGCTATATAAAAGAAGTTGCTAGAGATTTAAAAATTAATGATGAAATCCTGCAGCTGTATACAATCTGATAGTGAATAGTATTTATTTTTAGAAATCCATCTAAAGTTATGTTCTTTTTAAGGAAGGGGAATTTTTGAAAATTAAAACATCGCTGCATCCAAACCCTGACCAAAAAACAGAACACAATGAGCATTGCAGCGACTGTCCGTGGGCCTTAACACAAATTGTTGTCTAATATCATAAACGATTCTGTATATTTTTTAAAAACTATATAGAAGTGAAATCATTCAGTTTTTATCCTTTCATGTCCGAACTCTTTCATTCAATATTATGTGTATGAGATTCCTCCATGCTGTTCATATTGTGACAGTTCATTCGTTTTGCTGTATAGTATTCCGATGAACACACTATAAATTATTTGTCAAATTCCAAATAATGTTCCATTGACCATTTTTTGCACAAGCTTTGGGTTTACATACTCACTCATCTGTTGGATATAAAACTAGGAATGGAACTTCAGGGCCAGCTATAATAGATACTGCCATATAGTTTTCCAAAGCTAAATGTCAATTCTGGATTCTACTGTCAACATGTGAGAGCTGTAGTTGTTCCACATCCACACAAGTACTATATATTAATATTGTGAATCTTTTTAATTTTAGTTACTCTTTCGATGACTCATGGTACTTCACTATAGTTTCTTTTTTTTTTATGAGGAAGATCAGCTCTGAGCTAACATCCATGCCAATCCTCCTCTTTTTGCTGAGGAAGACCGGCTCTGAGCTAACATCTATGGGAAATCCTCCTCCTTTTTTTCCCCCAAAGCCCCAGTAGATAGTTGTATGTCATAATTGCACATCCTTCTAGTTGCTGTATGTGGGATGCTGCCTCAGCATGGCCGGAGAAACAGTGCATCGGTGCGCGTCCGGGATCCGAATCTGGGCCGCCAGCAGTGGACCGCGCACTTACCCGCCAAGCCTCAGGTCCAGCCCCTTCACTGTAGTTTTAATTTTTATTTTCCTGAACCCTGGTAAAGTGCATAACCATTTCTGTGAAGTGTCTATTAAAAGTCTGAATGTAGAATGTGAGGTGTTAGAAGAGCTGTGTTTAAAAGCATTTCCTCTTCCACGACTCATACTCTGTAGCTGATATCTCTATTGCCATTCAGATCAAATCAACCTAGAGATACAATGCAATTCTTTTGTACGAAAACAAAATCCCTCTTTGTTTAGTTTGTTTGTTTTTAAATGTCTCCAATAGTGAGGATAGGTTTATACAGCAGTAGAATCATAGATAGATGACTAGTGGCAACTGGAAATGACCTTAGAGATACTGTAGTGTGAGGCCCTCCTTTGCAGAAGAGGGGGGCTGAAGTATAGTGAGGAAGAGTGATTTGTGAAACATCACAGTACTTGGAGTTGCACTGGATGCTTGATTCATAGCATATTTCTGGAAAGGTGTTTCCAGAGAGGTTAAAAGTTGCTGCCTCTGGCTTTAACACAAGGCCTCCCACATGCTGGGTCATTGAGTTTTCTATAGCTGTGTTCTAACAAATCTGCTTATACAGGCTACCACCAGCATGTATCTACTTGTTCACTGTGTCATATGATGTTATATTTGGGCCTATGGCCCAAATCTATCATCAATATGTCACTATTATCTTTAGCGATTTCAGTGCCCAAGGTGAAGGAAAGGAGTCCAGATAGAAGGATATTGGTTCCTTTGCCAATAAGCGTACCACATTCCCCATGGCCCTAGGGATAGGGCCACACAGAATAACATAAAATGGTATACTCTGGGATTAATTATCTAAACTTATTTCTTGGCAATGTGAGGTCTGGGACTTAGATCAGTTGATTGGTTTCAGGCATCTGGCCTGGACGTGGAAATGGTGTGCCCAGCATAGGTAGCCATGAAGAAATCTCTGCTCAGCTCTAAGCAAGAGTGAAGGCAGGGTCAGGAACAACAAGTCCTAAAGTGGCTGACAGATAGCTCCAAACATGACACGATGCTGCGACTGGAATCTGACAGAGTGCGTGAGCGGGTCTAAAGTGGATAAAGAAGGGTCCTGGAGACTGCTTTTCACCACATGATACCATGAGTGATGTCATCTTTTCCTTCAGCACCACGGATTTCGCCCCTGACGGGGAGTTAGTAGGCTCTAGAGGATCTTAGAGACTCTCTTGAGCAATCATGAATACCCGATTTTATGTATATATCCTCATAATGTATGTATTGAAGCTGTAATAAATAGATGAGGAAACTGAGGCTTAACAAGATTAAGCAATCTAGGGCCACACAGATAACAAGAAAAGCATAGTATACAGATTTGAACTCAGGTGTCTCACTTCAAAGATCAGTTCTTATTTTAACTGTCTCCCATCTTGATCCTTTTCCTAAAAAAATAAAAAATAAAACAAAACCAAAACTCCTGCTTTTTCGATCATGTGTAAAGGCTATCAAATCAGTGTCTTTAAAGACAAATAAAAAGAAAAAAAAGTAAGGGATATCTTTTCTCCTTAAACATATATATGGAAGATGATCATCAAATCCAATTTTCTATAACATTAATAGGTTAGTTTTTATACAGATGAATATGTTCAATACATTTTTAATAAAGTACATTGAGTGTAGAAGGGATTTGGACAATGATTAAGAGGTCCTGATATATGAATTGTTCTATGAACAACAAATAAATTATTTGAGATTAGAAAATGAAATATTTAAGAATAATAAAATATTTTTATTTGCCTTAAAACGTTGTTCAATCAGTAATTGAAGACAAGTAACCTGATGAAAATTACATGTTTGTAATATGTTGTTTTATTCTTATAATGTTTTGAGGTCCATAACATTCACCACATTTTATACACTAAAGGAATATGTAAAATTAGGGCAGAGGACCTAAGTGAAAAACCTTGTATAACCTATTACTCTGTCTTCCTGGACCCAGAAAAGAGTGCCTCTATTTTCCTTTTTTGACAACAACATAAAATGAATAGTCTTGAGAACGTAACTGTGGTACGGTTTTTATAACTGGTGTAATTGTTAATTGATGACAGTGAGAAAAACATGAGCAATTAACTTAATTAAGTTATGGGAATAAAGTAAGGATTACTTAACATTCTGCTACTTGGCAATGACTACTATTAAATTGATGTTTAGAATATGGATCCAGTTTATTTCACAAACACACAGAGAGCCAATATAAATCAATGTACAAACGGAATACTAATGTAAATACTACTTTATTTTTCCATTGAACACATATTTTTGTTAACCACTATTCCTTTACAATTTCAATTTTAGCATTTAGAAATCTACCTGAAATAAACAAGTCTTTCTGTCCTTATCTCTGGTACACAAACAATAAGCAGATTGCATTTTAATTCTACCTAATAATTGTTGGGATTTTAATCTCTAAAGTCTCTGCCTTCTGTGTTGTGAGAACACGATCAATTACATTTCTGGTTCTATATTTTCCTCTGTCAATGCTGCAACAATTTTAGCAAAGGATGAACTTTTAATTCGTCACTCTATTCACCAAATTGATCAATGTCAGAAATTTACCAGAATTTATTTTAATGCTAAATTTCCAGTGAACCAGATGTCTAATGAAATTCAGATAGATGTTATACTTAAAGATTTTCATCTCCTTTTCATTGTTTATCCTCTTTCTTGCATTTCTGAAACATCTCCTTCATCTCTTGTTTAGAAATATGGTAATCTTACAAGTTGATTTTCCTTTAGTCTTTGTCTGATTTCTTTCCCCCAAGTACATGTCAATTACCCTAATTTCTATAATTTTTTGACTGTGTAGGGGCAGAAAACTTTTCCCTTCTTCTCGCTAGGTTCTTTGACTGGCTTAATAATTAAACTGACATAATAAGACAGATTAACAGAAAAAAAAATTTAATTTCATAAACACGAGAATCTCATAAAAAATATGAGACTCAAAGAAGTGACCAAAACAGGCAGCTTTTATACTGTTTTAGAGAAAGAAGTGATAAATTTGTGAAGAAATGACAAGACAAAGGGGTTTGGGCTTGGGTAGCAAATTAGTGAAGAAGTAACGAGGTTTGTTTATATAGCCTTCTTGGCCCTAAATTCCCTGTCTCTGGTGATAAGGATGCCTTTTATCCTCCTGGTACAGCGAGGGTAACTTTCACATGGGAAATTTATTTTCTGCTTTAAGGGGGACAAAGGAGTGTCAAGAGTATCCTTCTTGCACTGTTTCTTAAGTAACTTTCATTCAAAATAATCAATATGCCGAAGTGGTATGTTTTGGGGTGGCATATTCTGATCTCCTTCAACTGTATAACATCCACTACACCTAGTACACTCTTTATTGAATTATGTATTTCATCTGTTTATATACATGTCTTTCTAAATTCCCCTGATGCTGAGCATAGAATTTGCATGGATAATGGCTCAGTAAATGTGTGTTGTTAAATATTTTCCTTTTGTTAGGCTGGTGCATGGTCAACAAACAGTAGAAACAAACAGCTTTGAAGGCTATATCTACTAATATAGTTCATATGTACAAGAATGATCTTTCACAAAAAAAAAAATGTGTCGGGGTAATGCTTTCAAAAAAAAAGTCAAGGTCTGTTTACTTCAAAAATAACTTTTGTCTGTTATCATTCATGGTATTATTCTGAGAATTGAGAGTTACTGGAAATGTGAATTTTGTGTCTACCCAAATCTCTCCTGTGCAGCTACAAATGTAATGTTCCACCCTCCCTGAATCTTGCTCAACCATGTTGGCCCATGACTTGGTAGGACCCCTTCACTGGGACAGAGAGATAAATCCCGCGTTCTCATTATTCTGCCCCATAAAATATCTCTACTTTCTCTCTTATAAATGTGCTTTTAAGCACCTCTTCATTCAGCACTAGATTTGTGAAACAAAAGATACGGATTTAAATATAGACCATTGTGGATATCTTACCAATCACTTTGTGTTTTGCATGTATTATTAACCTTTTCTCCATGTATATCATAATATATTATAAATATTATCTTCTATGTCCTGATCTGTCTCTAGTAAGCTCATTATACAGATACTGAAAGTGAGATCCAGAAGTAATCAGGAAATTTCGCAAATTTCATAGGCATTATGTTTTAATGATTCAAAGAACTTGCTTTTGATAGGTTCCTACTACAGTGTAAGGAACTTCAGGGCATTATGCTAAGTGAGATAAGTCACACAGAGAAAGACAAATACTATATGATATCACTTATATGCGGAATCTAAAAAAGCCAAACTCATAGAAACAGTATAGAATGGTAGTTACCCGGGGCTCGGGGTGGGGGAATTGGGGAGATTTTGGTCGAAAGGTATAAACTTGCAGGAATAATAAGAGGAATAAGTTCTGGAGATCTAATGCACAGCATTGTGATTATAGTTAAAATACTGTATTATATAGATCAAAGTTGCTAACAGACTAGATCTTAAATGTTCTCACCACAAAAGAAATAATAATTATGTGATGTGGAGCAGGTGTTAGCTAATGATACAGTGATAATCATATTCCAATATATAAATTTTCAAATAAACACTGTTTTGCACTATTCCAGGAAGCATAAGAAAATGAGTAAAATGGTGCCCCTGAAGTTGGGCAACATGGTGGCCTTGGGGATACTCTCTGTATTGGCCACGTTCTGAGTGATATTTTATAATATGGGAATCATTTCAGGATGCTGGCAAGCACAAATTTCTGTATGTTCATTAAATTCTACTGCTGATTGTAATGTACAATTATGCATCCCTGCTATGCTTTCTGCCTTATTGCAGTTAACTTATTTCTTTACCACAAAACAAGTAAATGTAAAAATTGTGTGTACATAAATTAATTTACTAAATGAAAATATAAGTCAGTGTATACATACAAATACTCCAGGTAATTTGTTTCTTTTGAAACCTCACTGGGAACTAGACAGAGATATAGTCTTTTTTCAGGGTCCTATAAAGCTGGACCACATCTTAGGCTAAATCACTAAAATAAAGAATTCTTGATTTGGGGTAAAGGACATCTTAGTGATACATTTCGATGCATTTATGTATTTTATTGTAATTATTTGTGTGGTGTTGATACAATTATACTAAATTTACTGTTATAGAAGATATTTGGAGACCAAGCTCAAACTAAGTAATTGTAATAATTTGTCACCTATTAAACTGAAGACACTAATGCATTTGTGTTACCCAAGAGCTTTGCTACCATTATTTACTTCTCTGATACATATTGAAGGAATGGGAATGGTCCTTGGTCACTTTATTCTTCTTTCCAAACTCATTTTCCCATCAGGTGCTTCTCTGTCTTGAGGGATGACAAATCTCTTCAGATTTCAACTTGTGGAAGCAAGACCTAAATTTAGCTTCCTAAACGTGACTGCCCCTGCAGACCATTCAGTACAACTTCCCTCCAACACTCTCCCTAAAACTTGAGCCTTAGTGGCTACATTATTATTAAAAATTGGATAATTAACCTCCCAAAGGGATTTGCATTTAATTGAAGTTGACTTTCTTACATCATGGAGGAAAATGAATTATTTGGAATTTAAGACATCAGAGATAAGCAAGTGAGGAAAAAAAAATCTGTGTTTAATAACATCCCTCGTGCCACAGTGCCACTAAAAGTAATACTATGTAGGCAACTGTCTACTTATAAACTCCTTCCTTTATAAAATAGATGAATGGCACTGAGTCATGGGCCATTATGAGTAAGTTCAGCGCATGATAATGGTACCAAGGAAAACTAGGTTCACTAAGTCTCCTTGTTGCTGGAAACAGTATTAGAAGTACATGTGTGTGGTGATGGGTTGTAATTAGTATTTTGGTGGTGAACATGATGTAATATATGCAGAATAGAAGTACAATGATGTACACCTGAAAGTTTTACAATGTTATAAACCAATGTTACTGCAATAAACAAAAAATTAAAAAAAAAAAATTGAAAACAAATAATCAAAAAAAAAAAAAGAAGAAGTACTCATGGATTTAATAAGTCATCTTTGCTTTTTTAATTCCAAAATGGATAATTATTCACTGAAATATTCTATGAAAGTTGCACCATTTATTTCACAAAAATATACTGGATTTTATTGTGCATAAAGCATTTCTAGTGATAAAAATTTGTAACAATAAAATTCTGAAGTTTCTTATAATCTAATGGTGAATACACTTTGCTTTTGCAAAACCTTTTTGATATGAAAAAGAAAAGAAAAAGAAAGTTTCTCTGTATACGAATACAGATAAGTACACAAACAGATAACTTCAAAAAATATCCTTGTAATCAGAACCCAGACCAAGAAATAGAGCATTACCAGTACCAACAAAGCCTTCGATATGCTCCCTCCTAAATCTCTAATCTCTTATCCCCAAGCAGTAAGTATTTTTTTGAATTTTATCATGATAGATAATTTCATATTTTTTGAACCCCACATAAGTTGATGCCTACAGTATGCTCTGCTCTGTGTCATTCAACAATATGTTTGTGCCATCCACCCGTGCTGTTGCATGCAATTGCAATACATTCATTTTCATTGTTGTAGAGTATTCTTTGTATAAATACATCATTGTTTATTTATCTACTTTAATGTTGATAGGCAGTTGAGTTGTTTTCCCTTTATCTGTTACAAATAGTGTTAAATGGACATTCTGGTAAATGTCTTTTGACAGAGACACACACTCATTTATCTTGCGTGTAAGACAAGGAGTTGAAAATGTGTGGGCACACGTGTCTATATAAAATTTAGATTTAGTAAATATCATCACACCGTTTTCTACGACGTTTGCCAATCCACACGTCCACCATCACACGTCAGTGGGTGAGTCGTCTGGCTGTTCCGCATCCTCACCAATATTTAATCTTGTCTGTCATTTTAATTTTAGTCATTATGAAAAGCATGTGATGTCCCTGATGACTAGTGAAGTTGGATATCTACTTTTATGAGGTGTCTCTTAAAGTCAAACTGTAGAACATAAGGTCAGATAAATGGGTTCAGCTCGATGATACCGAGGGTCCTGAAACCTGTGCTATGTGTCATCATTTCCAGTTCCATTTTAGATCAAGGTGGCCTCGAGATGTAGTGTAGTCTTTTGGTGTGAATATACTCCCACTCATCTGTCATTCTCCTTTAATCTCCTCAAATATAGGGGTTTTAGGTTTATGCATTACTCATTGATAGAATCAAATCAATACAGATACAGAATGTCGTAAATAGAATGCACAATAAAGATTATCCAGTTCAAACGCCTCTTTTGATGGAGTGGAAACTGAGGCCTTAGGAGGACAAGTGACGTGTTGAAGGTCACGGTTATTGTGAGTTGAGGGTAGATTCAGACCCAATTTTGTTGTCATTGTTTCTCCAGTTCATAGCATGTTTCTAGAGAGGATATCAACCTGGCTTAAATTTTCTGCCTCTAAAGAAAGAGCCACACACTTATCAAAGTAGTGAGAATGAGTATTGATTGTTTTAACATATATTGCTAACCAACTTTTTGCCAGTGTGTAGTTAATTTCTCGTATCATTATACATATACCCAAATCTGTCATCAATAGTTGTGCTTATGTTTAGGAATGCCAGTGCCTGGACAGAAATAAGGAACTATGATGAAGGAATTGACCTACAATATTGACTCATTACACAGACATTGGTAATATCTTACCTGGACAATAATATTTGCCACCAATTAGTGATGGGTATACTATGACAAACATAAGAGTTAGAGACATTGAGAGAGAAGGAAATGGTTAGGATTGAATTAGACTAACTAAAATAGATTACAGTATTTAGTACTAGTTCTCTCTGACTTTCTTTGGAAAACCAGAGAGAAATCTCTTGCAGGTCACAGTCCAAGCCCCTAGTTGAATCATGAATTTCCCAGTATTTCCATTAAGTGGTTATTTATCTTTTGCTTTCACAAATTTAGGCACAAGATACCACAAATTTTAAAAATCAATCAATTCCATGTGTAGATATCCTTTTATTGAGCTTAAAATACGTCATTTAATAGACAACATTTCCTTCTCTCTAGTTCACGCAGTAGAATTAGGTTTGCTTATAGGAGCTAAGATGCAGATGAAATCTGATTTTAAATACATTATTGTTGTCTTATGAGAGAGCGATGTCCTAGTTAGATGGCATTTTTACTTCTGAGATTGACACTCAACTTTGCTTGGACTTTAGTGATTTGATCCCACTCCTGCCATGCTGCTGTTCATGATAGAATCTAGTTTATAGGTAAAATTTCAAAAAAGAATAACCCAAATTTCAAATGATTTGACTGAGGAGATATTATGACTAAAAGAATCATCCCCTGTGTTTTTTTCTACCTCTATACTTCCCCCTATCATGTCTCAGAATCCCCTAAAGACTATCACCTTGGAGAGCAGAGGAGTCTCATTGTCCTCCTTGGGCTTTACTGTCCATCTAAAATGTTTTCACTCAAAGGCATTTTACCAGGAAACCTAGATGAGCTTAGATATTGATGACTTTTAGCTTGTGTAATTGTAGCAAACATGTGAGTGCCCTTGATTCTTGCATGGTCTTTCCAGTGCCTGTCATTGCCTTGTTTCTAAACAAGCCACTTCTGGTGATTAGATCATCAGCAAACTGGAGCAAACCCATGTGAAGTTATTAAATATCTTGTAAATACCCAGATAAGAGCTCTTTGGTTTAATTATTTTCCAAATAACTTATGTGTATGTCTTTGACTTTTGGTTACTTTTAGCATCCACAACAACTTAATGTTTTTACTTATAAGATACAAAAATGAATTCAAGGCTAATACTAGACCTTCGGTGATTTTTTTTTTGCCTTGTATGTAATAAACATTAAATAAAAATTAACTTTTTTAGTATCTTTCTTTCAGATGCTATGCTGCTGCTTGGGTAAAGAGATAAAATGCACAGTCCTTAATCTCAGTGTTCAAAACCCCGCACTGAAGGCAATAGTTTAGGAAACAGAGGTGTGTGGTTGACAGTGTTCTGAGGCACAGGGTGGTGTGTGAACCAGCCTTAGAGAGTGATGGGAGGAAGGAAAGGCCCCTGGAGGAAGTGGCTGAGTTCTGAACTGCAGCGCAGAGTCCGGCTCATGAGGCCAGTCCCCTCTGAGCTCTGTAACCAGCCACACTGGTCTCCTTTACGTTCTTTAAATTCCACAGAAATAACACGTTCCTGCCCACATCAAGGCCTCTCTAATTGTTGATCCATCTGCCTAGAACGCTTTCTCCACCAGCTCTCAGTTAATTCCAATTTATCTTTTAGATCCCAGATTAATTGACTCCATTTCCAGGAAGCGCTTTATAACTTTGTTCACTATACTTGAACAATGTGTTGTTGGTTTATAGCGCCTAGTCTTTCTACATTATGGCATAATAATAGTTCATTATAAATAATTTGAATGGTTATTCAATTCATATCTGTCACTTCCTTTAGGCCATAACATTCATTAGTATAAAAACTTCTAGAATCACCATGAAATACAAAGCACATAGAAGTGCAACAGACGCTTAGAAAACTCTCAATTTCTAACTTTTAGAAATTAAATTAAAAATAAAAGATTGAGAAAACAAAAATTTGACAAAATAGGAGTCTAGAACTTTTCCACAAATGGGGAGTACTGAGTATAAACTCAAGACATAAAATGAAGCATGGTGTATTTATGGAATGACAAATTTTGGTATGGCTGGAACATAGTATAAATACTTATTGGATCCCTCCACATTACTCAAAACAATTTTGATTTTCAAGTATTATAGTGTAAGATTGGGAGAAAATATATACATATACCTTGTAAGTGAAACCACTTTTATTTTTAAATATTTTCATGTATAATAGTGTAAGACTGAGAGAACAACGTATACATATACATACAACTTTTCAGTGGAACCACTTTTTGTTTTTAAATTTTTTAAGGGCCTCTTTCACATCTTTGTTCCGTAGGCTATAAATCAGAGGGTTTAACATGGGACTCACAAGGGTGTAAAACAATGAGGTCATTTTGTCTTGATCTAGGGAGTAGGAAGAACTGGGCCGGAAATACATGAAGAGCAGAGCTCCCTGGAAAATTGCAACAACTGTTAAGTGGGAGGTGCAGGTGGAGAAAGCTTTGACCCTGCCCTCAACAGAGTGGATCTTTATCATTGCCAGGATGATATAACAATAAGACACAAGAAGTCCTGAAAGAGTAACCAGTTCAATCAAGCCAAAAATGGTAAATATCACTAATTCATTGACATGAGTGTCTGAACAAGATAGCAAAAGAAGAGGAGGGATATCACAGAAGAAATGGTTAATCTCATTTGATCCACAGAAACATAAGCGGAATGTTAACATTGTATTTATCAAAGCATCCATAATTCCCACCATGTAAACTCCAACCATGAGCAGGGAGCACGCTCTGCTGGACATGTTGACTGCATAGAGTAAGGGGTTGCTAATGGCCTTGTACCTATCAAAGGCCATCACCACCAGCAGAAGACACTCAGAATCTACAAAAGTACAAAAGATCAACCATTGCAAAGCACAGCCATAGAAGGAAATTGCCTTGTTCTTGGCAATGAAGCCTACCAGCAACTTCGGTCCAATTGCTGAGGAATAGCAGAGGTCACTGAAGGAGAGGTGGCTGAGGAAGAAGTACATTGGTGTGTGCAGCTGGAAATCCATTCTAATTAAAATGATCATCCCAAGGTTTGCAACAAGAATAATGAGATAAACAATTAGAAATGTGGTAAATAGGGTAACTTTGATTCCAGGGTTATTGCTAATTCCCAGGAGAAGGAATTCATTCAAGGAAGAGCAATTTTCCCCATCCCTTCTACTTTATTCTTCTAAAATGCTACAGAAATGAACAAGAACATGGTAGATAAATGTTTTGACTCTTCTTGAAACTCACAAAAATATAATTTATGTCAGATAGTGTTTATTTCAGTATTTCATATTCTTTATCATCAAAAAATAATCCAGATGTCTTATTTTTATATTGTTTACAAAAGTTATAGTGTCTGCAATAGGATTTTGAGAAAGTTTGATTCTCAGTTTAGATGTCATCCATGAGGTATGTGGCTTGTGCGAAGCTTCATTGCTCTATCTCAGCAGTCAGTCACGAACTGAAAGCTCATTACAGGTCAAAACACCTAAATTAAAGACAAAGGTGGAATATGCAGCCTTATGTTTGAAAAATAAATAACCGATTGAGCGTTAAAGTGATTATACTGAGTTCTTCAAGAACCATGATTTATTTGAGTGTGTATTAAATTCAGACAAAACAAACATCTCTCATTTAAAAATAATGAACAATATGATGTTACTCCTTATTCTATGTTGTTTTATTATTTATTGAGACACTAGATATATTCTAATAAACTTTTCTTTAGAAATATATTACTGTTTTGCCTCATTATTATTACTTACACACAGGAGTGTTCTGATGCCAAAGAACATGTCTCCTGACCAGCAAGAAAGAAATGCAAAAAACAAGTGGAAACAACAGAATTTAACATGTTTCATTTCTTTAGATTTTAAACCTTTTTCATGAAAAATAGAGATGGGAACATAAATAATAAACATATCTTTGGTATATAGGCTTCTGTTTGTGTGTGTGTGTATGCGTGTGCATGTACCTATGTGTCTCTCTATACATATATGAGAATTGGAATATAAGTGATGATCTGATTTTGTTTTGACTTGAGTAAATATGGTATGTGGGTCATACAGGGTTGAATTTATACAAATTAGTATTTTCATTGTGATATCTCAATTATTACTTATAAAAATAGAAAAAAATCTTAAATTTGCATCTATTCTTTCACAGTGATTAAAAATTCAACATTTTTCTTCTTAATTTTGATTAAGATATAAGTAGGTAAAACCGTTTATTTGCTAAACAAAATGAATCTGATTCACCCTGCTTTAATAAGAACTATAATTTTATTTTGTTACTAGATTGTTGACTGTTAACCAAAGGAAATAAGTTTAAAAAATATTCATTTACATTTTTCTCAATATTTGATTCCTCATTTTTCCAAACATAAGGGTATTTTTTCTTCATTCCTTAAATTTGGTGACTCAGAAACCTACCTGTGATGAGCAAGTCTTTCTGTGCTTGTCTCTGGTAGCTGAACAATTTAGACAGATCACATTTTATTTTTACATAGTGACATTTGGGACTTAAATCTCTGTTGCCTCTGCCCTCACACATGTGATTAATTGGATTTCTGGTTCTGTATTTTCCTCTGAGAATATTGAAATAATTTAAACAAATGTCAAACTTTTAATTCTTTACTGTTGTACCAAATTGATCAACGTCAGGCAGGCAGAATGATTGTTACAGTTTAATTCACTTCTACCCCGAGTCTACGCCGTCTTCCTCCAGTCAAATCAGACATCCAATGAAACTCAAATAGACCGTCTTCTTAATTGTTTTATCTGTTATTTATTATTTATCCTGTTAAATTGATTAAATTAATAAATTTATTTAGTAAAATTATTTTGTTAATTATTATTTATCCTTAATTATTCTTATCCTGTTTCTTTCCTTTCTGAAACAATGTCCTTCACCTTCCCAGTTAGAAATAAAGCAATCCTCAATAGTTATATTAAATACTTTTTTCATTAAGCATGTGTGATTTCATTCCTCCAACCACATGTCATCCAACTAGATTTCAATTATTTTGTGAGTATAATGTCAACTGTACTTAGCACATTTTTTCTTGAATTATGTTTATTTCATTCCTGTATGTGTCTGTGTCTTTCACTACCTTGTAAGCTCCTTAGAAATAATAGCAACATTTGACTAATTTCTATACACCCTGAAGCCCTAGCACCAGGACTTGCATAAGTAATATCTAATTTAACATTTATTCTTAAATATTTTAAGTGGTTAAGTGGGTGATGGACAGATAGTAGAAAGAAAGAGGCTCTTGGGGACTGTTTTAACTAATATGGATCATACATGCATGTGTTCCTGGAAGAAGCTTTAAGAAAAATCTGAGTTCTATTTGTTTCTAAAAAAAAAATAGCTTGCTTTTATTCATTCTAATTTTTGCAAAGTTGAGAAGTATTGGAGAATAATTTTGCATCCTCTCGAAATCCTTCCCAACAGCTAGGCTGTAATGCTGCGTGATCCCTGAACCTTTGTCATTTTAGTCCCTGGCTTGATTGAAGGCCGTCAGTGGGAACCAGAGCTAATCAACCTTTCACACTGACCAGACTGGTATCAACTTCCATCTGCCCTCCTTTTTGCAACGTAAATTTTAAGTACCTTTTCAATCATTGTTTTTTGCTCTGTGTGTGCATGCCAAGAATAAGAAAAATTCATACACACACTTATATATTTAATTTGAATACAGACAGTCGCTGACATATGGTGGTTCAACTTAATGATTTTTTGACTTCATGTTGGTGTGAAAGTGATACGCATTCAGGGGAAATCAGACTTCAAATTTTGAATTTTGATCCTTTCCTGGCCTAGCGATGTGCGGTGTGATGCTCTCACGACGCCGGGCAGCGGCGGTGAGCAGCAGCTTCCATTCATCCCCACCATCGTGCGAGTAAGCAACTGGTACTCTACAGCGTACTGTGCTGCCAGCGTTTTTTGGATACTATTCTCCAGCCTTGGAAGAGGGAGAAATTGATGACCCTATTGCTGTAGCATCCTCATCATCCAGTAATTAATTTTAATTCAGTTCTTCAAACATTCTTCAGGCCCAGTGTGCCTTTAGCTGTGTAAGTTAATTGTGAGTACCCCTGCAACCATCCTGTTTTTCACTTTCAGTAGTGTATTCAATAAATTACGTGAGAGTTCAACACTATTATAAAATAGGCTTTGTGTTAGATGATTTTACCCAACTGTGAAAGTTCAGAGCATGTTTAAGGTAGGCTAGGTTAAGCTATGATGTTTGGTAGGTTAGAAGTGTTAAGTCCATTTTCAACTTATATTTTGAAGTCATGATGGGTTTAGTCATGGAGCATTATATATGAAAAGCTAATATCAAAATAATGTGGAAATGAAAATTTTCAAGTTTCTACAACTAATTGTGGCTGTGTCTGATTAAAGATGGTTTCAGATTCTTTGACACTTCTCTCATGGAGACATATCTTTTTGCCCTCTCTTTAAATTTGGCCTGTCATCTGATTGCTTTGATGAATACAAAGGATGATAAAACTAACTCTGTCTCTCTGGGACTAGCTTTCAAGAGGCGTAAAATTACAAATGTAATTATTTTAACATAGTTACTAGTGATACAAAACTAGAAACAAAAAGATGCCCACTAACAGAAAAATAGATAAATGGATTAAGATATTTCAACAATGTGGAATATTATATAATCATTAAAAGAAATACATTAGAGCCTGTTATATTGGTTTAAAAGGATTAGCAAGATGCCACAGTTAATTGGGAAAATGAACATACAATGAATTTTATGTATATATACTATTTTCCGGAAAGCAAATGATGATTATATGTTTACTAATGTATGAGCATGACAAAAAAGTAAGAAAAGATAAAGAGGAAGCTGTTATCAGGGGTTTTCTGGGGTGTGCATTAGAAGGAAGGATGAAGCATGCTGGAGTTAAATGTGTGGAAGGGAGAAATGAGGTGGGAAATTATCCACTAAGAAAGTAAAATTCAGGGGGCAGGCCCAGTGGCTCAAGCGATTAAGTGCCCGCGCTCCTCTGTGGCAGGCTGGGGTTTGACGGTTCAGATCCTGCGCATGCGCCGACACACCACTTGTCAGGCCATGCTGTGGCAGGCGTCTTATATAAAGTGGAATAAGATGGGCATGGATGTTAGCCCAGGGCAAGTCTTCCTCAGCAAAAAGAGGAGGATTGACAGATGTTAGCTCAGGGCCAATCTTCCTCACAAAAATAAATAATATATAAAATTTAAAACTCTATGATATAATCTCATTTTTTAAATTATATATATATATTTGTGTGTATGTGTTTCCATTTATGTATGACCATAAGGACATTATTTCTCAGTTTTATTGAGGTACAGTTGACAAGTAACACTGGATTAGTTCAAAGTATCCAACATAATGATTGCAAGACATTATTATCACAATAAGTTTCGTTACCCTCCATCATTTCTTGTAGTTACAAACATTTTGTGTGATAAGAACTTTTAAGATCTACTTTTTCAGCAACTTTCAAATATGTAATACAGTTTTGTTAACTCTAGTTACCATCTGGTACATTATATACCCAGAACTTATTTATCTTATAACTGGAAGTTTGTACCTTTTGACTGCATTCACCCATTTCCCCCACCCATCATCCCCCATCTCTGGCAACTAGCAATCTGTTCTGTGTAGATGAGTTTATTTTTTTTTAGATTCAACATATAAGTGAAATGTTACAGTATTTCTCTTTCTCTGTCCAACATTTCACTTAACATGATGCACTCGAAGTCTATCCAAGGTGTCCCAAATGGCATGTTTTTTTTTTTGTTAATGGCTGAATAATATTGCATTGTATGTATACCACACCTTCTGTATTCACTCATCTGTTGATAGAGACTTAGGTTATTTCCATATCTTGGTTATTGTGAATCATGCTGCAAGGAACATGGGAGTGGTGATATCTTTGATTTCTGGTTTTCATTGCCTTTGTATATATACTGGATCATATGGTAGTTCTATTTTGATTTTTTGAGGAACCCCAATACTGTTTTCCATAGTGGCTATACCAAATCACATTCCCACCAGCACTGCACAAGGGTTCCGTTTATTACACATCCTTGCCAACACTTGTTATCTCTTGTCTTTTTGATGATAGCCATTCTAACAGGTGTGAGGGAATAAATCACTGTGGTTTGATTTGCATTTCCCTAATGATGAGTGATACTGAGCATTTTTCTTGTACCTATCGGCCATTTGAACATCTTTTTGGAAAAATGTCTGCTCAGTTCATTGGCCCATTTTTTAATCAGATATTTTTTTGCTGTTGAGTTATGTATTTACTAATATGTGAATTGCAAATATTTTCTTCCATTCTGTAGGTTGCCTTTTCATTTTGTTGATAGTTTCCTTTGCATGCAAAAGCATTTTAGTTTGATATAGTCCCACTTATTTATCTTATAACTGAAAGTTTTTGCTTTTGCTGCCAAATCTAAAAAATCATTGCCAAGACTGATGTCAAGGAGTGTATACGCTATGTTTTGTTTAGTTTTATGGTGTCAGGTCTTATGTTCAAGTCTTTAATTCATTTTGAGTTGATTTTTGTGTATGGGGTAAGATAGGAACCCAGTTTCATTTTTTTGCAGTGGCTACTTAGTTTTCTCAGCACTACTTATGAAAGAGATTGTTTTCCCCCATTGTATATTCTTGGATCTATTGTTGTAAGTTAATTGACAGCAAATGAGTGGGTTTATTTTTGGGTTTTCTATTCTTTTCCATTGATCTTTATGTAAAAACATGTCTATTTTTATGCCCATAACACACTATTATGGCTTTGGAATATAGTTTGAAATCAGGAAGTGTGATACCTCTAGTTTTGTTCTGCTTTCTCAATATTGCTTGGCGATTAGAGGTCTTTTTTTGTCCACGCAAATTTTAGGATTGTTTTCCCTATTTCCATAAAAAAATGCCATTGAAATATTGACAGAGATTGCATTGAACATGTAGATTGCTTTGGGTAGTAGTGACATTTTAACAATATTAATTCTTCCAATGCATGGTCATGGAATATCTTCCCATTTATTTTTGTCTTCTTCAATTTCTTCCATCAATATCTTATAGATTTCAGTATATAGATCTCTTACTTCCTTTGTTCAATTTATTCCTAAATACTTTATTCTTTTGACACAATTGTAAATGGGATTTTTTTTCTTAATTTCTCTTTCTGATAAATCATTGTGAATGAGTAGAAATGCAACTGATTTTGTATATTGATTTTGTATCCAGAACTTTCCTGAATTTGTTTATTAGTTCTAATTGTTATTTGGTGGAGTCTTTAGGGTTTTCTATGTATAATATCATGTTGTCTGCAAATAGAGACAATTTCACTTTTTCCTTCCCCATTTTCATGTCTTTTATTTCTTTTAGTTTTTCTGGCTAGAACTTTCAGTAGTATGTTGAATAAATGTAGCAAGTTTGGGCAACCTTGTCTTGTTCCTCATCTTAGAGTGAAAGATTTCACATTTTCACTGTTGAATATGATGTTAGCTATGGGCTTGTCATATGTGACCTTTATTTATCTTGAGGTGAATGCCCTCTCTACCTAGTTTGCTGAGAGTTTTATCATGAAAGGATGTTGAATTTTGTCACTTGATTTTTTTCTTCATCTATCAAGATGATCATGGGATTTTTTTTTTTCATTTTTTTAAATGTGGTGACTACACTGATTGATTTGCAGATGTTGAAACATCCTTGCATCCCTGGAGAAAATCCGACTGGATCATGGTGCATGATCCTTTTAATGAACGATTGAATTTGGTTTGCTAATATTTTGTTAAGGACTTTTGCATCTATGTTCATCAGGAAAATTGACCTTTAATTTTTTTTCCTTGTATTGTCTTTGTCTGGTTTTTGTACCAGGGTAATGATGGCCTCGTAAAATGAGTTTGAATTACTGCCTACTCTTCTATATTTTGGAAGAGTTTGAGAAGGATTGGTATTAACTCTTTAAATGTTCAGTAGAATTTGCCAATAAGGCTAACTGGTTTTAGACTTTTCTTTTTTGGGAGTTTTTGATTGTTGATTCAATGTCCTTACTAGTAATTGGCCTACTCAGATTTTCTATTTCTTCATGACTCTGTCTTGGTAGGTTTTATGTTCTAGGAATTTATCAATTTCTTCTCATTTGTTGATTTTTTTGGCATGTAATCATTCATAGTAATCCCTTATGATCCTTTGTATTTGCGTAGTATCAAGTGTAATGTCCCTTCTTTAATTGATAATATTATTTATTTGAGTCCTGTTTCTTCTTCTGCTGGTAAATGTAGTTAAAATTTGTTTATTTTGTTTATCCTTTAAAAAAATAAGCTGTTAATTTGATTGATCTTTTCTGTTGTCATTTTAGTCTCTATTTCATTTATTTCAGCTCTGATCTTTATTTCCTTTCTTCTGTTAAATTTTGGCTTAGTTTGTTCCTCTTTTTCTATTTCCTTGAGGTACAAAGTTATCTCTTTTTTTCTCTAATGTAAGTATTTCTCACTATAAACTTTATTCTTAGAACTGCTTTTGCTGCATCCTCTAACTTTCGATATGTTGTATTTCTATTTTCATTTCTGTTAAGATATTTTTTGAGTTCTTTTTTAATTTCTTCTCTGACCCATTAGTTGTTCAGGAGAATGTTCTTTAATCTCCACATATTTGTGAATTTTCCTCTTCTAATTGATTGCTAGTTTCATACCTTTGTGATGGGAAAAGATGCTTGACATGATTTCAGTCTTCTGTAGCTTTCCTGAATGGAAGCTCTGTTGGCCATCAGAGTCAGGTGATCTGGGGACATGTTCCTTGGGGGGCAGCCACAAAAGCTCGGGTGCAGACATGTACACAAGCTCCTGCCAGGGAGATATCAGTGACTTGGGGTGGGCAGGAGTGAGAGAGTTGGGGGAAGTCTGTAGGCTTTCCCGATCTCCCAGGAGGATCCCAATCAGTCCCTAGACACATGCTAAATTTGAAGCCTGACTCTCAGGCAGCAGCTTTTAAAATATGCAAATACAAAACAATGAGAGAAAGACTATGAGATGGGTTTTTCTGCCCTCTATCTCTGCTCTAAGCCCTGGTATAATAACTGCAGACAGTGCTGACTTCCCTTAATAACTGCTTTTTTTTTTGCTCTAGTCTTGTGGGTCTTATGGATGCAAGTGCCATTGGCTTTCAGAGATAGGGGATTTAGAGGGCTGTCCCTCTGGGAGTCTTAAAATTTGGGACATTATATGTGGGGTCCACACTGTTCCTTCCTCAGGGAGAAGCTAGGAGCTAGTTGTTCCTTCCCAAATGTGTGTCCCTGAGCTGGGAGTGAGAGTTATGGTGAAAGTGTGTCTGAGCCTTCTTTACCTGTATCAATGTGGATATTTTCTCATTGCTCAATGTGTAAGAGTCACTTAGCTAGTTTCCTGATTTCTTTGGAGTGAATTGTACCATGTGTAGCTCTTCATTTGGTGTGGCCATGGGAGAAGAGCAGTTTAGGAGCTTCCTGTGTCACAATATATAAAGACTGCCCCTTGACCCCAATAATATTTTATTTGGAAAATAATATTTGCCATCAGCCACTGGGGACATGTGAGAAGGATGTGATGTAGAGTGACTAAGGAGGGAAGGGGATGATGAGGATTCAAGTAGACCGGCTGGAATGTACAAAGGCTTTTGATGTAGTGCTTCCTTTTTGTGTAGAATACCAAGACAAAGACTCATTATAGGCCATCTGCCCAAGCTTCTATTTGAGTCATTATTCCCTAAAAAATATTCCCCATAATCTATTATTCAACCTCACAACTTTAAGAAGAGGAAGCCCAAAATTAATTGACTCATTCGCTTCTCTTTTTCAAATTCCATTTAGAGGGCTTAAAATTTCCTTCTCTTTGGTTCACACCCTCTAGATCTGATAAAACAGCCAATATGTAGATCAAATCAGTCCTTAAATGCTGTAATATATAGCAGTTACAAGAGAGGGAGATGAGTTAATCAGATTGTGTGTTTACTTTCTCTAAATTAGTGGCAATCCACTGACATCCCATTTTTCTTGAACAATATATTTCAAAAAATGTTTTCTACCATGCTGTTGCTCATAAGTAACATTTCCAAAAGAGTATGTGTTAACTGAGAAAAAATGGTACGAGTGAAATGCCTTAAAGTTTTTATTGAGAAAAAAAATTCTCTATGGGTTTTTTGAGCGTGATTCTGTGTGAGAGCTCACAGTGTCCCACAAATGCCCCTTTGAAAACCAGAAAATCTTCATGGGCATTACTTTCATTTAGAAATGTTTTCTTACACAGGAATTTAAAAACAGTAGCTAGAAAATCTAAGACATTCAGTGACTTTTAACTTCTACAATTGTAACGGATAATTAAGCGAGTCCTTGAATCTTACATGCTCCTTCACATGTCTGGCCGTATCCACGTTGTCTCAACAAGCTAATCAGTGCTTTAATCGTCAGAAACTGGAGCAGAGACAGATGAAATAGTCAAATACTCAAGAATGTACACAAAAGAGTGTTGTTTACTTCTAGTGTAATTAATAAGTAGATTTCTATAGTCCATTACCTTAGTATCCACACCATTTATGTACTTTAATAAAAGTTATAAAATATATATAATCAAGCCACGTATCATTAATCCTCAGTTAATTTTGTATTATTGACATATAATTAGCAATCAAAAATGTTATCTGATGTTTCACTTTGTTATATATTTGTTTATTTTGCCATTTTGTGTCCCAGACACTGTGCAGTGCTTTGTATAATAGGGATGAAATGCTCAATCCTTAAGCAAAGATTGCTTACAATCTCATATTAGAGACAATGATTTAATAAACAGGGTGATATTAAAACAATATTTTAAGGAGAGCATTGTCTGTAAACTACAAAATGGGACATTTAACCAGAGCTGAGAGAGGGGAGGAATGGAAGAGAAGCTTCCTGGAGGAAGTGATGGTGGAGTTGATAGTTAGTAATTACAGCACAATGATGTAATTTATCAAGACACTTTACATTTCCCTTTACAACCTATCCGTGTTGGACTTCTTTAATACTAAGAAGTTATAGAACTGACCACCTCAAGACCTCTGACTGTCAGACCCTCTGTCTAGCATCCTTTCCTTTCTCCAGCTTGCATTTTTTTAGATCTGAGACTGAGTATCTCTATCCAGGGAAGCTTTTCCTCTGTACACTAGATTCTAAATTTTTTTCTAGATTTTTAACCCCCAGGTTTTTACTTCATGAAAGCTTTTACTCTTATTATGAAATATTTGAGTACTTAGTTAATATATGTTTGTTTATTCTTCTAGATTTTAGGATTCCTTAGTATGGAAACTGCTGGATTCCTCATGAAATGCAAAGTATCCAAATACACAAAAAGCACTCTGTGAACACTAGATAAATCTTAGTACTCTTGAAATAATGTTTGAATGAAAGAATGAATGATAAAAATATGGTAAAATTAGAAAAGTCATGTTAGTTTTCACTATAAAGGAGTATCATAAATAAATTCAAGACCATAGTGAATGACAACAGGTTAGGGGGCTGCAGCCTTTTATTATTTTGGGCTTCAGTACGGATACTCACTCATTTAAATATGTGAGAAAATTATGTTTCCCATCTATTGTATTATATAATTTTATGAAAATGACAATCACTAAATGTGTCTGTGTGCATAGGCATAATATAAATATTTAAAACCATCCTTTACTTTTCAATTTTTCTAGGGCCTCTTTCACATCCTTGTTCCGTAGGCTATAAATCAGAGGGTTTAACATGGGAATCACAAGAGTGTAAAACAGTGAGGTCATTTGTCTTGATCTAGGGAGTAGGAAGAACTTGGCCTGAAATACATGAAGAGAATAGTTCCCTGGAAAATGGCCACAGCAGTTAAGTGGGAGGTGCAGGTGGAGAAAGCTTTGAAACTGCCCGCAGCAGAGTGGATGTTTATCACTGCCAGGATGATATAACAATAAGAGACAAGAACTCCTGAAATGGCGCTTAGTTCAATGAAGCCAAAAATAGTAAATATTGCTAACTCATTGACCTCTGTATCTGAGCATGAGAGCAATAGGAGAGGAGGGACATCACAGAAGAAATGGTTAATCTCATTTGACCCACAGAAACATAAGCGGAATGTTAATGTCATGTGTATCAAAGCATCTGCCATTCCCACCAGATAAACTCCAGCCATGAGCAGGGAGCACACTCTGCTGGACATGTTGACTGTGTAGAGCAAGGGGTTGCTAATGGCCTTGTACCGATCAAAGGCCATCACTGCCAGCAGTAGACACTCAGAATCTGCAAAGGTATAGGAGACAAAGAATTGCAGAGCACAGCCATAGAAGAGGATTGATTTGTTTTTGCCTAAAAGGTCCACCAGCATCTTGGGTCCAATTGCTGAGGAATAGCAGAGGTCACAGAGAGAGAGGTGGCTGAGGAAGTAGTACATTGGTGTGTGCAGCTGGGAATCCATTCTAATTAAAATGATCATCCCAAGATTTGCCAGAAGATTAGTGAGATAAATAACTAGAAACATGGCAAATAGGGTCACTTTCATCCCAGGGTTATTAGTAATTCCCAAGAAAATGAATTCAGTCAAAGAGGAGCAATTTTCTCTCTCCATTCTTCTTTGTTCTTGCCCAAATTTGTAAGAAAATAATCAAGAAAATGATAGTCATATTTTAACTCTTCTGGACATCTACAAAATATCTGTAAGGCAGAAAATGATTTCTTTCTGTAACTGTTTTTTAATGCTCAGAAAATTACTCAGTCACATACCCAGTCTTATGCTATCTGTAAGACAATAATAAAAAATATCTGGTACAGGCAGTCGAGAAACTTTGATTTAAATCTAAATGTCATTACTGAAGTATATGACTTTCTAGAAGCTCTATAATTTCTCTGAGCGTTACCTTCCTTATCCCAAGGAAGAAATTTAGATGAATTTATATCTAATTGTGTATTCAAAATGATATGGTAGAAACACTGATGTTAGAGAGACCAGGTTGTAAGATGTGGGATTAAGCATTTTCTATGGTTGAAAATATTCATATGGACACAAAAACTATTACAATTGTTATGTTCCTCAAAAATCATAGTTGATTTGAAGACTTTGCATTAGTTTTAGAAACAATGAACATATCACACAATAGTAATAATAAAAATTACCATGTCACTGCTCCTGTTCGAAGTTGTCTTAAGTATTTGATGAGACATGAGATAAGTATTATTGATATCTTCTCTCAAAATGTTTATGGTTTGCCACAATACTCATTACCTATTTGTGAGAGTGGTCTGGTGCCAAGGAGAAGGTTTTGACCAAAGAAAAGTGTTAAAAAAAAAAAGAAAGTGAAAACAATAGAATTTAAGGCATACATTTGCATCTCTTTGGATTTTAAATGGACTTTTACATTAAAAAACAGAGATGAGCTGAGGGACAATAAATGCTCCTGAGACATATAAGCTTCTCTTCTTGTTTACGTGTGTTCCTATGTGTCATATGTTTGCATGTATATACGACTGTTGATATATGAGAACAGAATGTCAGTGTTGGATGTATTTTGGGGATTTCAGTAAATATGGCATGTGGTTCGGATGAAGTTGAGTTTGCTCGTGTTGCTATTTGTAACGTGGTACCTAAATTATTTTTGAAATAAAACCAAAAAAAACTAAAGTCATGTATATACCTCCCTGATGATAAACAAAGTAAATACTTTCCTGTGAATCTAGATTAAAATAAAATAATTAAAACCATTATTTTATGGATACTATTAAGTTCAGATGGATTCTTCCAGTTCTAAGAAGAAAATATTATTTTTTGGACATTAGAAGGCTGAGTTTATTAAACTGAGTAAGCAGGCATAAATGGTTTGCTTCACAAATCTCTCATGTTTTAATGTAATGTTTTCTTGTATATGCTTAAATTTAGAGACTCGGAAACCTACCTGAGATGAGCAGGTCTTTCTGTACTTGCTAAGGGTGACTGAAAATAGGCAGATGGCACTTTATTTTCCCTGGTAGCATTTGGGACTTAAATCTCTGAGGCTTCTACCCTCAGGCTTCAGTGTGTGCTAGCGTGATTAACTACATTTTCTGTTCTGTCTTTTCCCCTGTGAGTACAGCAACTGCTTTATCAAAACCTGAGCTTTATTTCTTCACTATTGTCAACACATTGCTCAGACAGGAAGAAAATTGCAAATTATTTTATGTTAAGCTTCATGTTTACACTGAATCTATACACTCTGTCTCTAGTCAAAGCAGAAATTCAATAAAATACAAAAATATCCCCTACTTAGTAATGTGCATCTCCTTTCTAGTATTCATTTTATTTCTTCCATTTTTGAAACATTCACCTTCACCACTTCATTTAGGAATATTACTGTTCTTTTATGGTACTATTTTTATTGAGATATAATTCTATCAGCTATAAAATTTACCCTTTCAAAGTGTACACTTTTTGGTTTTTTTGTGTATTCACAAGGTTGTGCAGCCATCACAACCTATTTCCGAAACCTTTTCATCACCCCAATAAGTAACTCATACCCATTAGCAGTCACTTCTGCTTCTCGCCTCCCCTCAACCCCCAGCAACCACTAATCTATTTCTGACTATATATGATTGTCTATACTGGATATCTCATATAAATGACTTCATACAATAGGTGGTTTTTCTTTGTGTTGGGGTCCTTTCATTTAGCATATTTTAAAGGTTCATCCATGTTTTAGCAGATGTCAGAATTTTCTTTTTTATGCCTGAATAAAATTTCATTTTATGAATATAACCCATTTTGTTTATCCATTCATCAATTAGTGTACATTTGGGTTGTTTCTACTATTTCGATATTACAAATAATGATGTTTAAACATTCATGTCAAGGGAAACTATATGGGTCAGTTTCTTTAAAAGCATTGTCTTATTCCCGTCCCCTAAACACATGTCAGCTATCTCTACTTCGTTGATTTTACGACTCTATCACATTTTCTACACTTAATATACTCTTTATTGAGTTGTTTATTTTTTTCATTTAAGAATTTCTCTACTATCTTTAAGTCTTTGGGAATAAATTCTATGCTTATTTTTTGTATCCCTGAAGTCACTAGTACAAGGATTTGCAAAAGTTATCGCTTACCAAATATTTATTGTTAAATATTTCAGGTTACTTGGAGTAGAGAGTGGTGTACAAAGAACAGAAATATATTGGTTTGGGGAATTTTTTTTTACTAATATGGCTCATATATGCAAGAATGATTCGTTTAAAAAGTTTGCATGAATAACCATTTTTCTGAAAAAAAGAGTTCTACTTTTTTCTGAAAATAAATTTAGTTTGCTGCTCTCTATACTAGTTCTTTAAGAAATTGAAAATTGCTGTGTTTGAATTTTATATCTCCACAAATACTCCCCAAGAGATAACAATGGAATTCTCTATACTTCTTGAATCTTGGTCTGCTATCTTGCAATTTAATGTGACCAGGCTACTTCCCAAGGCCCCAGAGCTAACCCTGCTTTCACAATGACAATAATGATTGAAATGCCTGTCACTCTCGCTTCTACACATGTGCTGTTCAAGTACTGCTTCATTCAGTGGCTTTGTAAGTATGTGCAAAACAAAGAGTAAAAAGAGATTACATAATACTTATGTATTTACTTAAAGTGTTATAAACTATTAATAAAACAATCTGAAATGAGAAATTTCAGAGTCCTACAATGGGCTGATGATAGCTTGGGCAGATTAAAGATGATTGTACACTTTTTTACACATTTTCCTTGGAGACACAGTGCCTATTTACCTTCCCTTGAATTTTTGCTGTCCTTTAACTGCTTTAATCAACAGAAATAGGCAGAATTACTGATGTCACTTGTGAGTCTAGCCTTCAAGGTGCATTTGCTGAAAGCCATGAGCTGTCATGTAGGAAGTCCAACTATTCTTCTGGATAAACCATGTGAAAGGCTCTGAGACTACTTGGAGAGGGTAGGGGGCCAGCTGAGTTGATCTTTCAAGTCATCTCATCCTGGTGCCAGTTATGAGAGACCCTACAGCCTAGCCCAACTTTCAACTGAATACTTCATTGTGACCTCAGTCAACACGAGGAAGAACAGAAGACTTGCCCAATGATCATTGTTTTAAGTCATGTACTGTTTTTTTTTGTTTTTTTTTTTTTGTGTGACAGAGATCAGCCCTGAGCTAACATCTGTGCTAATCCTCCCCTTTTTGTTGAGGAAGACCGGTTCTGAGCTAACATCTATTGCCAATCCTCCTCCTTTTGTTCCCCCAAAGCCCTGGTAGATAGTTGTATGTCATAGTTGCACATCCTTCTAGTTGCTGTATGTGGGACGCGGCCTCAGCATGGCCGGATAAGCGGTGCGTCGGTGCGCGCCTGGGATCCAAACCCGGGCCACCAGCAGCGGAGCCTGCGCACTCAACCGCTAAGCCACCGGGCCGGCCCCAGTCATGTACTGTTTATATAGCAAAAGATAACTAAAATTGTGTAGAGAGAATATAACCAGAGAGAATTATTTTTCAGGAAGCATTTATTTTTACTATTATGTCATATATGTATATCTCCAAAGACTGAAGAAAATATTTTCAAACAATATGTCTGACAAAGAACTTATACCCAGAATACATAAATAAAACTAATAAATAATAAAAAAAAAACACAACCCAAGAAAAATGGTAAAAACGGGAAATGATTTGAATAGACAATTTATCAAAGAAGATATATAAACGGCAAATTAACACATAAGAATGTGCTTAGCACAATTAGTCATTAGAGAAATGAGAATTAAAGCTACTATGAGATAACATGACACATCTACTAGATGAGCTAAAATTAGAAATTCTGATCACACCAAACGTTAGGAAAGAAGTTGTGGAACCTAAGCACTCGTACACTGTAGTGGGGAATGTAGAATGCTACAATCACTTTGAAAAACAATTTGACAGTTTCTTAGAAAGTTAAATATATGCCTGTATTATAATCCAACTATTTTATTCCTGGATTTTATCCAAGAGAATTTAAATCATATGTCCATACAATGATTTGTACATGAATGTCTATAGCAGTTTTATTCGTAATAGCCAAAACACTGGGAACAATTCAAATGTTTATCAATAGGTGAATGATTACACAAATTGTGGTATATCCAGTCCCTGGAATAACAGTCATCAATAAAATCAATACACTGTTGAACCCTGCAACAACATTCATGAATTTCGAACTAATTATGGTGAGCGGAAGAAGCCACATATGAGATAGTACACAACATAGAATTCCATTTACACAAAATTATATGAAATGCAAACGAACCTTATAGTGACAAAATACATAATGGTCGTTACTTGCCATGGGGTGAAAAAGAGGGATGAAAAGGAAATACAAGGAAATTTTGGGAGGGGATGGATACGCTCATTGTTTTTATTTTGGTGATGGCGTAACAAAGGATATTTGGCAGAAAGAGAGCTGAAAGAGAAGAAACTAGTACATTTCTTTCAACTAATAGCTTCACATTCATAAAATTATCCCATGTCATTCTCTATATGGACACCATAGAAGCAAAGGAAGCCTATTTCTAGACTCAATTCTTCAACTAACTAGCGCTGAGTCTTTGATTCATCCAAATGCTCTATTTTTTAGTTTCCTTAGCAGAAGTAATTGGTCTGGATAATTCACAGGAAAATTTCCAGTACGAAAAGGCTATAAAGGAATACCAAAAACCCAGTATGAAAGACGAACAGATTCAGAAATCAGTGTCTAAAACTAATTCTTATATTGAACTAATAATGAACACTGGTTTAGTTTGCGGGAATACCTAGATTCCGTTAACAGTCTTTGGAAATGGAAAATGGGAAAAATTGTACTGATCTCACACCTGTGATATATCTTCACTTTTAAAATGATGATGGACTCACTAGTGTTAGAGTCATCACAATTCACCTTATAGTTTCCTCTCTGTTTAGCGAGGCAAAACCAAGATATTTTTATAAATAAGGATTGATGATGCATTAAAGTTCCCTTAAGAATCATTTTATTAACTCTCTACAGCAAATGGGTGACACCACAATAGCAGTTCAGAGACATGTTACTGAGGAAAGAGACAAAATTAGAAACCTCCTAAAACTGAATGATCCAGAGAAACAAAATGGATTCTATGTGGCTAACTGGGACCTAAAAACAAAACAGAGTCAAGTGGCCATAACTGGACAGAGGTGTAGTCACATATTCTGTTCTCAGAAAAACCTCAGTCGTACTTGAAACCTAATGTTTCCTTCTGTATCTGGGTTGCTCAACCCAATATAGCCTCGTCTTAACCCAGCAACCAATCAGCACAAGACAATGGTTTCCATGTGAGGAGAAGCTAGTAGAGGAATTGCTAAAATGTGCCTGTGGCTTCTGTGATGTTAACCTTTGAAAGCTTGGCTGCGCCTTCCCCTCTTCGGAGTCTACGTTCAGTTTGCCCCAATGCTGCATCTCCCTGGTTTGGAAACTGTTGATGCAAAGGCAATAAAACTTTCCTTTGACAAAATTCCTGTTTTCCAGAGACTTTTTTGTTGACATTATATTCAAGTAGTAACCTTACAGCTTGAGAAGGGCTGGAGAAAAAGAATCACCCCTGCGACACAGATTTGCATGCGGTGTGGCAATTTTATCACTTGACGTTAGAAGAAAAATAATAGTAACCTGCATTGTTTGCTCACCAGGAACAAAATGCATGTATGTGTATACATGTGTATATCCTATGCATATGTGTGTGAGTGTCTGGTTCTATCCGCATGGACACACGTTGAATTGAGGTGGAAGAAGCTGGGTTGTATTCATTTTGGTACGTTTATATGTGTAACTGTAACAGTATTACTTTGACTCTGCTTAATAATTGGCAGGGTAATGTTTATACCTAATTCTATACCACACACACACACAATTAGGGAGCACTACATGTATATGTGTACACATATATATGTGTGTGTGTATATATATCATGAATTCAAATCAAACATCATTTATGACCATAATTTAAAAGATAGTTATTGCTTTTAAAATTTGTGAACAAGCAGTAAATACAGCATCACTACGAAGCCCTTATTTTGAGTTCATATCTTTATTACAAAAAATAATATGTGTCTGTTTTTAACTGGAGAAAAGTCTACTGGAATAGAAAATGACTAATACTGTATTATTTCTTTTTGAAACTAAGTAGGAAGAGAGTAGACCACTTCATTCAGTGGCGCTTAACACTTCCATCTCTAAAGTCTACCTTAATTCACTATGTGGTAAAAACATGTAAATAATTAAGATTTTTCTCCACAATAAATGATGCATCTTTGTTCACAAGAGGTGAAATCTTTTGTTTTAGTGAAACGAAGAAAATAACTAAGAAAAAATAAATATAAATAAGAAAACACAAAAAATTATTAGGACCTGCAGCTGAACCGGTGGTGTTTTTCTTGTACGCGGCTCTATCTGCCTGCTTGGGGGTTTCATTGTCGTGTCTTGAATAGCGTAGATTATATATCTATCGCTGTGTCTGGTCCCCGGGATTTTCAATATTTTATTCTCAAAAATAAGTGACAGATATAATCGTATGGTTTATCTTCTGATGCTTCATATAGGTGGCGTTATTGAGAAAGAAGTATAGACTATTCCCCATTGTTCTTTTGTTCCTGTCTGCACAGATGTTCAGTCTTTTACCTGATTAAAAACAGGTCACGATCTCCACTCAACAAACATTTATTATTTATGTTTCACCAATCCTGATATAGGTATATTATTTTAATTCCATGATATTAAGCACACAAATGCACATGAACATGCACACTCGCATTAAACACATTGTGACAATTAAGGAAGATTTTATATAAAGATAGGAAAAGTCAACTGAAATCACACTGCCTAGAGATAACCATGTTTTCTTGTATATATTATCAGATTTTCAAGCAAAAAAGAGACTATAATAAACACATTTATATATAAAATATTGTGAACAGAGGCATTGTGTTTCTTTCCATTGATATATACTCATTTATTTCATTCATCCTCTGGTTTATATACAATTATTCATACCTGTTTTGCTTTTTTCAACATGGTTTTAGTGGAAAGATGGAAAATTTATACACAAAAATATGCATATACCACCCTTTATATCGCAAACAACTCTAAAATGAGTGAAAGTGTGCATGTATAATTCATCATATCCAATGTTTCTTTATGGAAATCCTCAGAAATGTACTTGAGGGACAAGAAGAGACAATTTTGGAGTTGTTACCAAATGCTAGGAGTTTTCGTATATTATCTCTTTCATTATTATAAAATATCGCATATTTAATATATTTTCTAATGTATTCTAAGTGATTATTAACGACCTCCTTAAACAGATGCAGACATTGACATCTAGACTCTCACAGATATTAGGCTTTCCTGGTTGCAAAGCACTTGCTCTCAATAGGTTTCTGATGAAAATGTAATGAAATAAATCCATCTTAAGAAATAATTATCTTGGTTAATATCATGAAACACTCAAGTGTGTTTACATGAAAGTCTCATTTGAAAATTTACAAAATAAGTGGTCCCCAGATTTTTAGAGTTCTAAGCCACTGAGAGACCATCTAAGTATCACCTCTAATACAAAGCAGGATTTCAACCTTGGTGATTGATAACAGAGGGAAGTGTAAAAAGAAGGGTCACCAGATGTGGAAGTGGTCTGTTTAATTTATTGCAATGAAACATTTGAACACTGTTAACCTTTGTGGGAAGAGAAAGTCATGTGGGGTAAAAGTGGAGGGTCGTGGCATTGTACAGTTCCAGGGAGTAACTAGAAAATAAGAAAATTGGTGACCCCTGAGATTGTGCATCATGGCAGCCCTGGGGGATACTCTCTGTATTGGCCATGTTCTGAGTGATATTTTACAATACGTAAATCAAGACAACTATGTGTTCGTTGAATGTCTACTGTTGATTGATATTTCATGAATAATAATAATTCACATCAGCTGTATTTTCTGAGTCTTGATATAGTTAATTTAATTGCCACTAAGCCAGTAAATGCAAAACTTGAGGGGGAGGAGAAAGTAAGATGCATTAGGCATGTACTAGTTTATGCTGCAGAGCATTACAGGTTCTTTCCTGTTTCTTCAAAACCTCACCTGGACGTTAGCAGGGACATAGGATTTCTTCTGTTTTTTCTGTTTGTTTCTTTTATTTGTTTGTTGTTGTTTTCCTCCCTTGCTTTCTATAAAGCTATAAAACTCATCAGACTAAAATTAGTAACATTAGTACATTTTTAAATTTTGGAGATGATTCTTAGCAACAATTTTTAATGCTTTCATATATTTCAATGTCATTCTTTATGTGATGTTCCCAGTACTAAGATACCAAACGTACTGCTGTAGGAGATATTGTTAAAGCAAAGCTCAAACTATATAATGAATTGCTAAAAATTGTCCACCAGTTAAACTCAAGAAACTGTTGCATTTGTGCTACCCAAGGCGTTTACTACCACTGTTTACTTCTCTGGTACATATTTTAAGGATGTAGGATTTTTCTTGGTCCTTTCTCCTGAGTACTTTCAAATCAATTTTTTTCCCTCAGTTGCTTCCCTGTGTTCAGGGATGTGAAAATCTCTCAGGTTACATTTTGATCAACTAAGACCTAACTTTAGCTTCTTAGACAGGGCTGTTCTTCCAGAACATGTAGACTACGTTCCCTTCAATCAACTCCCTCCAACGATTTAAACCTGAGTCATCCAGCTACATTATTATTACAAACTGGATGAACTAATTTAATTCCCAAGGGATTTCTTTTTCATTAAGAATGGAACTACAGGGCCGGCCCCGTGGCTTAGCGGTTAAGTGCACGCGCTCTGCTACTGGCGGCCTGGGTTCGGATCCCAGGTGCGCACTGACGCAGTGCTTCTCCGGCCATGCTGAGGCCGTGTCCCACATACAGCAACTAGAAGGATGTGCAGCTATGACATACAACTATCTACTGGGGCTTTGGGGGGAAAAAAAATAAATAAATTATAAAAAAAAAAGAATGGAACTACAAATAATTAAAAAAATGTCTTTAGGAGAAAGACATTTATACTTCAGATAGAAGGAAGTGAGAAAAATTTACCTGTATGTAGGGGTTTCCAGGTACCCTTGGTGACACTGCAACAATACTGTGTAAGCAAATGTTTACCTAGAAGATCATATTCTTCCGAAAATAGTTGTGTGTTCCTGAAACACTATTATGACACAGTTTTTATTTCATGATATTGGTACCAAAACACACTAAATTTCCACGCTGCTGGAGGAAAGACTAGTAGTGCCTGTGGGTGGATGAAGACATGGTTATTCTACAAGCAAAGAAGCACTTTAGGTTACATAAAGATTGTGTATTGAGACAGTCTATGAAATAAGTGCACTACATTAATTTTACAAATATATTATGAGTACTTATGGTGTACAAGGACTTGAAAAATAAAATCCTGTGGTGGCTTACAATCTGATAGTGAATATACTTTGATTTTGGAAAATCTATTGAGTATAATATACATATAGAAAATTTTATTTAAAGAAGTATACTGGAAGTAAGTTTTCAGAAGTAAAAGATTCTCTTCAACTAGAACCAGGCCAAAAAAAAAAAAACATGTCTAGTATCTCAGAAATCATCCCCACACCCAGCACAAATTAATGTCCAATGTGGTAGGTTAGTTTCTAAGTTTTTGTAGTATATGGTAGTAAAATTATGCAGCACTTACACTTTTTTGTCTTGCTTATTTTACTCAACTTATGTTTGTGAGATTTCTCCATGTTGTTACACGTGGGGTAGTTCATTCATCTTCATTGCTGTGTAGTTTTCCAATGTACAAAATTACCATAAAGTTATTTATCTAATCTAGAACAGGAGCCACCAAACTATGGCACATAAAGTTTTATGGGACTTGGGACACACCACCTTACTTATGTATGATTGAGGGTTTTTTTTGTGATACATGGACAATCCTAAGTGGTTGTGACAAAGAGTTTATGCCCTGTAACACCTAAAATATACAATATTTAACAGTTTAAGAAAAAATTTGTCAACACCTGTACTATTATGTTGATAAAAATTTGAGTAGGTGTCAGTTTTGTACTATTGTAAATAACGCAGTGGTGAATATTTTTGTACATGTCTTTGAGTGGACATAGCCACTCATTTCACGTTGATATAGATCTAGGAATAGAAATTCTAGGTCAGAGGACATTTACATGTCCAGCTATAGTAGACACAAGATTACATTTTACAAAATAAAATGCCAATTCTCATTTCTACTCTCAGTGTGTAAGATCCTCAGTTGTTCCACATCTGTACCAATACTTGATATTTCAATTGTTTACATTTTTCCCATTCTGTTTTGAGTCATAATACTCCATTTAGATACTCATTTTCATATCCTTGAGTAGTAATAAAGTTGTATATCCACATATTGAAGTGTCTATAAGATTCTGAATTTTGATAACATGTCACGAAAAAGGGTCATATTTATAAGTATTTGGCCTTCTGAAATCTGTACTATCTAGCTGGCTTCAAAATCAAGGAAAGGAAGCCCACAATTAACTGAATCAGTCAATTTTATTTTTATAATTCCATTCATTGGGTTTAAAATTTCCTATTTCTTAGTTCACACCAACTAGATCTGATAAAACAGTCAATATGTAGATCCAATCAGTCCTCAGCTGCTCTAAGATATAGCGGTCAAACAGAGGGAGGTATATTCATAAGATTACATGTCTACATCCTCTAATTGAATAGCCATCCACTGACACTCTATTTTTCTTGGATTTATATATTTCAAACAATGCTTTCTTCCATGCTGCTGCTCATTAGTAACAATTTCAAAAGAGTATGTGTCAATTGAGAAAATATTGTACAGACGGAAAACATTGTACAATTGAGAAGTATTGTACAGATTAAAGCCTTTTATCAAAAAGAAATATACTGCTCATAGGTTTTTCCTAGCATGATACCTAGTGACAAGTCACAGCGTTCAACAAATGCCCCCTTGGAAAGCAGAGGATCCTCTTGGGTTTCACTTCTATTCTGAAATGTTTTGTCACAAAGGCATTTTAAAATAGCTGATAAAAAAGCTAAGACATTCCTTGGCTTTTAACTTTGACAATTGTAATGGATAATTAAGACTTCCCTTCAGTTCTAAGGGCATGTGGTCCTTGAAATACGTGGCCATATCCATGTTGTCTCAACAGCTGAATTAATGCTTTAACCATCAGAAACTACAGCAGAGACAGATGAAATAGACAAATATTAGGAATATACAAAGACAAATGCTCTTTACTTCCAGTGTGATTAATATGTAGGTCTTTTTAGTCCTTAGTATCCACAACCATTTGCACACTATTTTTTTTTTCTTTTTTTGCTGAGGAAGATTAGCCCTGAGCCAAAATCTGTTGCCAATCCTCCTCTCTTTGCTGAGGAAGAGTAGCCCGGAGCCAATATCTGTGCCCATATTCCTCTACCTTGTATATGAGACACTGACACACATGGCTTGATGAGTGGTGCATAGGTCCATGCCCAGGATTCAAACCTGCGAACTAAGGGCTGTGGAAGAGGAGCACACAAACTTAACCACTAGGCCATTGGTCTGACCCCATGTACTTTCTTAAAAGTTTTGTATATATATATATATATATATATATATATATATACACATACGTATATATATACATACATATGTATTCAAGCTACATACTGTACCCTCATTTAATTGTGTTACTAACTTCTAAAAGGCAAGCAACAGTGTGACCTGGTGTTTTTAATTTATTATTTGTTTGTTTTCCCATTTTGTGTCCCAGACACTATGCAGGGCTTTGGATAAGGGATGGAAGCTCAGTCCTTGAGAAAAGCATGCTCTAAATCTCATACTGGAGGCAGTGATTTAATCAACATGATGATATTAAAACAATACTTAAAAAAGATTGTTGACCATTAGCTACAGAACAGGACATTTAATCGGAGCTGACAAGGGGAAAGAAGAGAAGGAAATTTTCCTGGAGGGTTATTGGAGGAGTTGATTGTTGATAATTACAACACAGTGATGTACTTTACCCTTTTCATTGCTCTTTATAGTCAAACCAATTGGAATTATTTGCTTCTTCATTTTTTCCAACTTTATTGAGATAAAATTGACAAATAACATCAGGTATGTTTAAGGTGTACAAAATATGTTTTGATATATGGATAATTTGTGAAATGATTACCACTCTACCTTGTTAAACAACCCATCACCTCACATAGTTACCATTATTTTGTTGTGTTGGGAACATTTAAGATCTACCCTCTTAGCAAATTTCAAGTATACAATACGGTATTTTTTGTGTGTGTGTAAGGAAGATCAGCCCTGAGCTAACATCCATGCTAATCCTCCTCTTTTTTTTTTTGCTGAGGAAGACCGGGTCTGAGCTAACATCTATTGCCAATCCTCCTCGTTTTTTCCCCCAAAGCCCCAGTAGATAGTTGTATATCATGGTTGCACATCCTTCTAGTTGCTGTATGTGGGACACCGCCTCAGCATGGCCGGAGAAGCGGTGCATAGGTATGCACCCGGGATCCGAACCAGGGCCGCCAGGAGTGGAGCGTGTGCACTTAACCGCTAAGCCACAGGGTGGCCCAACAATACAGTATTTTTAACTACACTCGCCATGCTGTATATTATATCCCCAGAACTTATTGATCTTATAACAGAAAGTTTGCACCATTTGACCAACATCTCTCCATTTCCTCCAACCCCCATCTCGTTCCAACCACCATTCTACTCTCTGTTTCTACGAGTTCAGTATGTTTAGATTCTACATATAAGTGAGATCATACAGTATTTGTCTTTCTCTGTCTGACTTTTTTCACTTAGCATAACGCCCTCAAGATTCATCCATGTTGTAGCAACCATGACTTTTTACCTCTAAAGAGTCATGGACTTGTCCACCTCAAGACCTCTCTAATTATCAGACCCTCTGTCTACTATCTTTTCCTCTCCCAACTTGTATCTTTATAGATCTGAGACTCAATATCACCATCCAACAAAGGCTTTGTTTTATATTAGATTTAGACATTTTACATTGTATATAAAGCCCCCAGTTTTTGCTTGATAATATCTTGAGGCTTAATATGAATTATTTGAATACTTAGTCAATTCATGTCAATTACTTCCACTAGATTATAGGATTCATTGGTATAGAAACTACTGGATGTACCACGGAATACAAAGCATTTAAAAGCTCAAAGTTCACTTAGTAAACACACAATTAATTTCTTGTAATAAATTAATGTTCAAACTAACAAAAATTTGGCAAAGTTAGAAAAGTCAGGAAAGATTTCAAACAAGGAGCAAGTGTCATATATAAATTCTAGACACATCATAAAGTATGGCATGTTTGGGGACCTGAATATTATTATGTTTGAGCTTTAAAATAAATACAAAGTATTAATTCCAAGTATTTGAGATAACTTTGTTTTTCTTGTATCATGCCATATAATTTTGCAAAAATAATAACAACAATATGTGTTTGTGTGCATGTACAATACAAATATTCAAAACAAACTTTTAGTTTCCAGTTTTTCCAGGGCATCTTTCACATCTTTGTTCCGTAGGCTGTAAATCAGAGGGTTTAACATGGGAATCACAAGAGTGTAAAACAATGAAGTTATTTTGTCTTGATCTAGAGAGTAGGAAGAACTTGGCCTGAAATACATGAAGAGCAGAGTTCCCTGGAAAATTGCCACAGCAGTTAAGTGGGAGGTGCATGTGGAGAAAGCTTTGAATCTCCCTTCAGCAGAGTGGATCTTCAAGACTGACAGGATAATATAACAATAAGAGACAAGAACTCCTGAAATGGTACTCAGTTCAATGAAGCCAAAAATGGTGAATAACACCAGCTCATTGACCTGTATATCAGAGCAGGAAAGGACAAAAAGTGGTGGTAAATCACAGAAGAAATGCTTAATCTCATTTGACCCACAGAAACATAAGCGGAATGTTGATGTCGTGTGTATCAAAGCATCTGCCATTCCCACCAGATAAACCCCAGCCATGAGCAGGGAACACACTCTGCTGGACATGTTGACTGTGTAGAGCAAGGGGTTGCTAATGGCCTTGTACCGATCAAAGGCCATCACTGCCAGCAGTAGACACTCAGAATCTGCAAAGACACAGAAGATCAACCACTGCAGAGCACAGCCATAGAAAGGGATTGATTTGTTCTTGGCAATGAGGTCCACTAGCATCTTGGGCCCAACTGCTGTGGAGTAGCAGAGGTCACAGAAAGAGAGGTGGCTGAGGAAAAAGTACATTGGTGTGTGCAGCTGGGAATCCTTTCTAATTAAAATGATCATTCCAAGATTTGCCAGGAGATCAATGAGATAAATAACTAGAAACACAGCAAATAGGGTCACTTTCATCCCAGGGTTGTTGGTAATTCCCACGAAAATGAATTCAGTCAAAGAGGAGCAATTTCCTCTATCCATTCTTCTTTGTTCTTGTCTAAACAGTTGAGAAAATGATCAAGAAAAGGATAGATGCATATTTAACTCTTCCGGACATCCATAAATATCTATAAGGCAAAACACAGTTTCTTTCTGCAATTGTGTTTTATACTCAGAAAATTTCTCAACCATGTGTCACTCTTTAAAGAAGCATTGCTATCTGTAAGAAAATGATAAATATCTGTTATAAGGAGTTGAGAAACTTGGATCCAAATCTAAATGTCATACATGAGGTATGTGACTTTCTACCAGCTCCTTAATTTCTCGGAGCATTACCTTCCTTATCTTACGGAAGAGATTTGGATGATTACATATCTCATTATATATTCAAAATGATATGGTAGAAATACTGACGTTAAAGATACGAGATTGTAACATATAGGACTAAGCAAAGCATTTACTATGCTTAAAAATATGCACATGGACACAAAAAATGATTACAATTGTTATGTTCCTCAAAAAACATCATTAATTTAAAGACTTTATATTAGTTTTAGAAACAATGAGTATATTACACAATAATAATAATGAAAATTATTATGTTACTGATCCTGGTCTAAGTTGTCTTTAGTATTTGAGGAGACATGAAATAAGTATTATTGACCTTTTCTCTAGAAATGTATTATTGCCTTGCCACAATACTTGTTACCTATTTGTAGTGGTCTGGTGCCAAAAAAGAGGCTTTTTTTTTTTTTTTTGTGAGGAGATCGGCCCTGAGCTAACATCCGCCAATCCTCCTCTTTTTTTGCTGAGGAAGACGGCCCTGGGCTAACATCTGGGCCTATCTTCCTCCACTTTATATGGGACGCCGCCACAGCATGGCTTACCAAGCAGTGCGTCTGTGCGCGCCCGGGATCCGAACCAGCGAACCCCGGGCCGCCGCAGCGGAGTGCGCGCACTTAACCGCTTGCGCCACCGGGCCGGCCCCCAAAAAAGAGGCTTTTGACCAAAGAAAAGTGATAAAAAAGGAAGTGAAAACTACAGAATTTAACACATACATTTGCAGCTCTTCAGATTTTAAATAGTCTCTTATATTAAAAAATAGAAAGAGTATGAGAGACAATACATTCTTCTGAGATATATAGGCTTCTCTTCCTTGCATACGTGTGTGTTTATGTGTGTGTGCTGTGTCATTTCCTTGCATGTGTGTCTGTCTTTGTTGATATATAAGAATTGGAATGTGGGTGATGGATTCATGTTTTTAGACAAGAAAATAGGGCACATCGTCCACATGGTGTTATTTGCACATCATTTTTTGTAATGTGGTACCTCAATCACTTTTGAAATAAAACCAAAAAAAAAACCACTTAAATTCTTGTATATACTTTCCCAGAGATAAAAGGCATAAAGGCTTTCTATTGAACCCAGATAAAAATTTTAAAAATGTTATTTTGTGAATATTAATAATTTCAGTCAGATTCTTTCAGTTCTGAGAAGAAAATATCCTTTATGGACATTAAATTGCAGTTTGTCAACTTGAGTCAGCAGGCATAAAATGATTCATTTACAAATCTATCATTTTTTTTCCAAAAAGGTAAGTGTTTTTCCACGTATATTCTTTAAGTGTGGAGACTTGGGCACCTACCGGGGATGAGCGTGTCTTCAGCAGCGGGACAATAAGCAGACGGCGTTTATTTTACCAGGTAGCATCTGGGACTGAAATCTCTGAGGCTATTGCCCTTAGGCTTTGGTGTTATGTCAATATGTCATTAATTATATTTCTGGTTCTGCATATTCCCCCGTGAATACAGTCACAATTTTACTAAAGACTGAGCTTTAATATTTCACTGTTGTCACCTAACGGGTCTATGTTAGGAACAAACCTGCAAATCATCTTTACGATGGCTTCACAGCTGCCTCCTTCCCAGTCACAACAGACACCCAAAGATACTCAATAGAACCTACTTAATCGTTTCCACCTCCTTTCTAGTGTTCATTTTTTTCTTCCATTTTTGAAACATTGTCTTTTATGACCATATTTGTGAATATTGCTAACCTTCAATGGTATTTTTTTCTTTTGTTTGAAAATACGATTCTTATACGATAAATACACACCTTTAACGTGTATACTTCTTTGGGTTTCAGTATATTCACAAGGTTGTACCACCATCACCACTATCTAATTCCAGAACATTTTTCATTCATCATTCCAATAAGGAACCCATATCTATTAGCAGTCTCTTCTCTCTCTCCCCTCTCCGCAGCTTCTGGTAACCACTAATCTACTTTCTGTTTCTTTGTGTTTGCCTGTTCTGGACTTCTCATATAAACAGAATCATGCAATATGTGTTTTTTTGTATTAGGTTTCTTTCACTCAGCATCTTGTTTTCAAGGTTCATCCATGTTTTTGCAAGTGTGCGAATTTTGTATCATTTTATGGCTGAATAATATTTCATGTATAGATATAACACATTTTGTTGATACAATTATCAGTTGATGAACATTTGGGTTGTTTATTCTTTTTGGCTATTATGAATAATGATGCTATAAACGTTCTGTTAATGCTCCCTTTCAAGACCACTTTCATCACCAAGCATGTTTTTACTCTCATCCCCTCACCACATGTCATTCACATACATTTCATTGATTTTACGACTTAATCACATCCTCTACATTTAGTATTCTCTCAAATTATGTTTACTTTCTTCATATAAGAATTTCTCGAGGCCGGCCCAGTGGCGCAAGCAGTTGGGTGTGCGCTTTCTGCTGCAGCAGCCCAGGGTTCGCCAGTTCGGATCCCGGGCGTGCACTGACGCACCGCTGGGCAAGCCGTGCTGTGGCAGCTTCCCATATAAAGTGGAGGAGGATGGGCACGGATATTAGCCCAGGGCCAGTCTTCCTCAGCAAAAAAAGAGGAGGATTGGCAGATGCTAACACAGGGCTGATCTTCTTAACAACAACAACAAAAAAAATAAAGAATTTCTCTACCATAGTTATTAGCTTCAAGAATAAGATCAGTGTTTATTTCCTGTATTGCCTAAAGTCTCTAAAACAAGGATTGGTAAAAGTAATTGCTTTCTAAATATTTATTGCCAAGTAATTCAGACTGCTAAAAGTGGAGGCTGATGAACTAAGAGTAGAAATACACTGGATTGGGGGATTTTTTTTCTACTAATATAGCTCATATGGACAAGTATGATTCATTTAAACATGTTTGCATGGATAATACTTTTTCTAAAGAAGCGGAGTTACACTGTTTTTCTAAAAATAATTTTAGTGTGTGATTATCCTTACTAATTCTTTGCAAATTGAGAAATACTGGAAGTTTCACTTTTATATCCTTCCTAAATACTTCCCGGGAGATAGCAATGCTATTCCCCATACTTCTTGACCCTTCGTCTGCCATCTTGATATCTGGGGTGATATGACTACTTCCAAAGGTCCCAGAGCTAGTGTTGCTTTCACAATGACCTGAGATTGAAATATCTGTCACTCTTCTTTCTATATGTGTGCTGTTTAAGTATTGCTTCACTCAAATATGAAACAATTTAGTACTACAAAATGTAGGTGTGCTTGTGTAGTTGTGAGTGACTGTGTTTTCCTCTTATCAAATGAAACAAAAAAAAATACTCAGCAGAAGCATTGTTGGTCAGAAATCCAAAGAAGGGGTTCTTAGGGGAATTTAAAACTGACAGTGATTTGGTTTGTATCTTGTGTATTTTTATAATACACAGTGCATGGGTTTAAATGCACTTTTAAACTTGATATTTCCAGGTCAAAGCTTGTAAATATTTATTATCATAGTCAAAATTAATAATGATAATGAACAATGTACAGCAAAAAATATAAGTTACTGAAATACATTTTGCAATACATGTCCTACAATTTCAGTCTTCAAATGCACGTTTCCTGTGTGGTATCCCACCACGGCAAGTGGAATGATCTCCCCACGAGGACACAGGTGATACGTTAGGTAGCTGATTCTGTTTCTGAGATGCCAGAGAATGTTCCACACTCTCAGTAATACTTTTGTGTATAAAAAATAAAAGATAGAAAGGAAAACAAATATTTTTCCTTGCAATTAACCTATATTATTCAAGCTGATACTTAGAAAAAGATTCCAAATTACTTTGGAGTAGATTGAGTGTAGAAAGTTATCAACATATTATTAAACTACACTTAAGAAAATGTATTTGATTTTGTATTATTGCCTTCCTAACATTCCTGACTCTCAGCATCTTGCTGTAGAACATACATTCTAATTAAGATTAGTTATGATAAAATATATGTAATTAACATCTACTAGTGCTCAAAATGGCACAAGAACTATTCTCAGCATTTATTCAGTTAATCATCCAACAATCGATGACATAGGTACCATATTCTCCCCATTTTACAGGTAAGTTAACTGAGGCATAGAAAAATTAAGTAACTTATTCAAGGTGCCACTGCCTAGCTGCGTACAGTGCTGACATATGAATCAAGGGAATCTGACTTCTTCCCTCATCAAGTAATCTACCCTTGTAAATGAGACATTCTACAGGTGAACACACACACACACTTTTCTGAGGTATTTACTATATCCATTAAGACAGCCTGATATAACCCATTTTAGCATTAACTCTAAGCTAATAATCATTGAAGAGTAATCTACTATTTAGCAGCAATTTTGAAACTTTCAAATGTTTTCTTATGTCATGGGGTTATGACGTGCATTTGACTGAGCAAAAAAAACAATTGTCTGATAAAATCTCAATTGTGTGAGAAATTGTGGGTGTGCTGGTGAGGTTGTTGCAGGTTCCCGATTAGAGTTTCTAATTGAGGATTTAGATAAATCTTGAAATGTTATATCTCTGGAGGAATCTACCTTTGATTTTATGGCTTTCTTAGCAGCGTCTTTCACATCCTTACTTCTAAAACTATAAATCAACGGATTCAGCACGGGGATGATAATGGTGTAGAACACTGAGATAATTTTATGAGTGTTGGGAGAATAGAGGTAGCTGGGTGGTGAGTAAATGAAGAGAAGAGTCCCCTGATATATGGCCACAGACGTCAGGTGAGAGGCACACGTGGAGAAGGTTTTCTTCCTCCCACTGAAAGAGCAGATCTTTAAGACTGAGAGAAGAATAAAAAGTACGAGATGATGATGACAATGAAACAGATCATTTCCACTGAGCTGCCATATGTGGAGAGAAGCCACTCATTAATTGATGTGTCTGTGCAGGATAGCTTAAGCAGAGGAGGGAAGTCACAGAAAAAAATGGTTGATGACATTTTTATCACAGTGTTTCAGAATAAAAGCAAAAGATGTGTGAACCAGGGAACTCATGCTGCCTCCAATGTATGACAAGACAATCAGCCCTACACAGCTGCTCCGAGACATGACAACTGTGTAGAGTAAAGGGCTACAGATGGCAACATAGCGATCATACGCCATGGCAGCCAAGATAAAGGATTCTGTATCTGCAAAAGTACAGAAAAAATAAAACTGCAGAGCACAGCCATAATAGGAAATAGATTTGTTCACTGAGAGGAAATTGACCAGCATTTTGGGAACAATGACTGAGGAATAACAAAGGTCCACAAAGGATAGGTTGCTAAGGAAAAAATATATGGGGGTTTGAAGGTGCCGGTCGATCCTGATTAACGTCATCAATCCTACATTTCCCATTTAGAATCATACCATACAATGTCAGAAACGCGAGGGATAGGACAATCTGCAGTCCAGCGCCAGTCGGAAACCCTAATAGAATACACTCGATCACCAAGGTGTAGTTTCCATCTATAAATTCCATATTCTGTGTTGTTTTCAGTTTAGGAGATTTCTAACATCCTAAAATGTTATATTGATGGAAAGAGAAAAATAACTAGATATAATCATAAGGTTATTTTATTGTTTCAGTAAACACACAAACAAGCAATCAAATAAAAAATCCAAGCCCAGACTTCTTTTCAAATATAAACTCTGAGGAATATATTTCAGAATTTAGTAGTGATCAGATTTCATGGCTGTTAGTTTTATTTTACTTGTTTGATTAATGATTATTTCTTCCATTGGAGAGTTAGCTCCCTGCATGCCGGCATCATTTCTGATTTTGTTTACCTTTTTTTGACCCCAAATATAGCACAATAGCTGGCCCAGAAAATTAAAGGAAGTAATAAATAATTAATAGACAATGATGTGAAGAAAAGAATAAAAATATATGATTAAAAATAAATTGACTTATAGAATATGCCTTGGAATGATAATTATAGAGCATTTTGCTCTTTCTGTCCAGATTAAGTAGATAGTGGTGTGCCATTCCCTTGACAGAGCAGATGGAGTGGTGTAATGAAACATATGCAAGTTAATCATTTTTAAAAAAAAAATAACATAAAAATAATATTAATTAACAACAAATGTCAATAAACATCAGCTGTGAGTTTATTTTTGATAAGATTTTAGGATAGCTTCATAAATCCTAATAAAGAGACTAAGCTAAGATGATTAAATTAATCATTTGTTTCCTGTCTTTGATATTTATTATGATTCTTGGCCTCTAGTAAGTGCTCAGTGACTATTAATTGACTGACTGAGTAAAGTGAGCCAAAAATTTAGTCATAAGTTGACTTCTAATTAGGTAAAATTACTCTATATGGCCTCCTCACTGATTATATGTTATGGGAAACAAAATAGCTGCCATTGATGTTTTTGCTAGTATAATTCGAAGTTTTGAGTCTAAAAATTCTGTCAAAAAATTCTGGGGTTTCAGAATTTTTCCAGGAGTAGGAGAAATTTGAATCTGCATTTAAAGTATAAGAAATTTTATCTTAACCTTGAAGGATGGACTTGGAAATATATAAGACAAACAAGCAAAGCATCCAATGAGCTATGTTTGTGTTGCCATGGTGAGCCAGGAAGGAACAAAATGGTTTGGGGTCATTCTTTCAATTACAAAAGTTACACTGCTAAGAACTTCATTTGTGTTTATCTTGTGATTCATGTCCCAATACTTTTTGGGACATGAATCACAAGATAAATGAGACTCTATTTTTCAGTAAACAGTCTCAAACTGGCAGTGAATTTGGGCTGACAGACTAGTTCACTAAATATGACATTTGCTAAAAAAAATTAGTTTCTTACTGTAAATACCACTTGGGATATAACCCTGATATCAGCAAGTCCAACATAAAATGGCAAGTTCAAGAATGAGTAAGGATAATCAATCCATATCAAGGTAGGAAGATAACTTCTGGTTAGACAACAGCAGAATTAAGTGGGAAAACAAGTGATAAATTCAAATCAGAGATGAATACATTAAGCATTTTCTCAAGGCCATCATGACATCCTTTTTACTCAGAGTGTATATCGTGGGGTGAATCATCAGGGTGACAATGGTATAGAAAAGAGATAGAAATTTGTCTGTCCTGGAACAATGTTTGGATTGGGTCATAAATATGTAACGATCCTGTATCCACAGAATAAAGTCACAACTATCACGTGAGATGAGCAGGTGGAGAAAGCTTTGGGTCTTCCTCTTGCTGATGGTAACTTCGAGATGGTGGAGATGATTTTACTGCAGGAGCCGAGTATCAACAGAAAAGGGATAATTACAAACAGCACAGCAACTGTAAAGACCAACATCTCATTCAGAAAAGTGTCCCCACAGGCCAACTTGAGAATTGAGGGGATGTCACAGAAGAAGTGACGGATTTGGTTAGATCCACAAAATGACAAAGAGAAAATCTGGCATGTCTGCCCTTCTCAACTGGAACTCCACTGATCCCAGAGCTCGTCACCATCAGCTGGATACGGAGCTTGTGTTCACAACCAGAGGATATTGCAGAACGTGACAAATGGCTGTGTAGAGGTCATAGGCCATCGCTGTCAGGAGAAAGCATTCTATGTTTCTAAGCATGAAGGCAAAATATATTTTTGTGACACAGGCAAAAAAATAAATATTTATTTTCTGGGTCCAAAGGTTTATGAGTATTCTAGGAAGAGTGATAGATAAATAACAAATTTCCAAGAAAGAGAAACTACTGAGGAAAAAATACATGGGTGTTTGGAGAGCCTGGTCAACTCTGGTTATGGGAATAATTATGCCATTTCCCATGAGGATTACCACATAGGCAAGAAAAAGATCACAAGAGGAAGTATCCAGAGATTGAGAATCCCTAAAGAACAAACTCCATCATTGAAGTGAAATTAGATTCTGTTTGGGTTTTTTGGTGTTCCATCTGTAAAAATAGTGAAATTAGTCATCTATCCTTTTGGTTTGTTTTCTATTTACTGGAGGAGTTTGAGGAATTAGTACTATAAAATTTCTACCTCAATTCAAATTCCAGCATTTTATATCCTAACATCAAAGCACAAAACTGATTCCAGTGGTGAATGCATGCTAAATTTGAAACATATCAACATATTTATTGTGTAATAGTAGGTTTGCATTTAAATGGAATTGAAGCGTTCTAGAAATATGCATTTTCATTCCTCATTTGTGGACAGAGCAAAGCGAGTCTTTTTACTCCATATATTAACAAACAGAATCTTACAGCAGAAACTCTTATATCTGTCACAATTCCCAGCAGAATGCTCACCATAAAAGTTTGAATTTTATTTTTCAGTGATGCAACGCTTCCATGGAGCTTTTTGCAAGTACTGCACATGTCTTTCCTCACCTATAGTAGCATGAACTTTGCTTTAAAATTGTATTCCTGTTTCATTTATGTATCAAAACCAAATAATCATCATTATCACCAGGCATTATATTTCAAGATCTTTCATTTGCCATATCCCATCATGCAGCAGATATTCGATAAACCTATTTTGACCTATTGGTTGGTTTATTAATAATGGAATAAATTGCATAGCTGATATGATTTCAGGAACTCTGCCTAGTCCCTGTAACCTGAAGTGTCTCTATATCGGCCATTAGCTAGTTGTTCTCATCAAAAATTTCCTATTTTAATAATATATCTGAGATGAAGCATATGGAAATCCAAACTGAACAGTATTAATATTAAACAGTATTAATTATAAAATATAATTATTAGACAGTTACCCAAAAGATCAAATACTGAAGTGTTGGCTTAAAGTTTTTAGTTCTAAAAACTTTTAAAATATAACAAACCATCCTATGAGGGAGAAAAAAATGAAAAGATGACTAAGAAATGAGAAGTCTCTTCATTTGTAAATTATCATTTTAATTCTACACTTCTTAATAACAAAAACGACTTCTAGAAAATTATGTTTTAAAAAAAATTGTAGGTCTAATCCCCCTTAATATAGTATACATCTTCTTCTGTAGTGAGTCATAGAAGCATATATAAATAAACATAAACCTGTATTTTGCTTATTAAAAGGGATTTGGGGACCGGCCCCGTGGCTTAGCGGTTGTGTGTGTGCACTCTGCTACTGGCGGCCCAGGTCAGGTCCTGGGAGTGCACCGACGCACCGCTTCTCCAGCCATGCTGAGGCCGTGTCCCACATACAGCAACTAGAAGGATGTGCAACTATGACGTACTACTATCTACTGGGGCTTTGGGGGGAAAAAAAAAGGAGGAGGATTGGCAATAGGTGTTAGCTCAGAGCCGGTCTTCCACAGCAAAAAAAGGAGGATTAGCATGGATGTTGGCTCAGGGCTGATCTTCCTCACAAAATAAATAAATAAATAAATAAAAGGGATTTGGTCCAAATAGGTTTCAGTTATCTACCTAATCGAGTAACACAAACATGCTGTACTTATACAGGGTTCTATAATCACCAACGTGTTTCAGTATCAATTTTGTTTTCAGTTTCCCCTATTATAATGAAAATGGGAAATCCAAATTTTCAGCTTTGATGTGAGTGCAAATTTTGAGCATAAAAACTTTACACGTTGAGTAGCTGTTGAATCTTGATTCTCAGTCTTACAGTGTTCTAAAATAATACAGAATATCAATACAAAACTCATATTGACACAAACTGTTATACTTTTTCTTCTGGATTTAGTTAAAACTGTTTTTTTCCCCTCAGTAGAACAGTTTAAGTACATATGCTTATATCTATCTATCTATCTATCTATCTATGTACCTATCTACCTATCTATATCTACATATATTATGTAAAAAATTTTTGTTTTAATAAGAAATTGATATTTTTCTTACAACTGAAACTCGTATCTATTTTAGACTATCTGTGCTTTCAAAATACCAAGTTGTCTCTAAACAAACCCATTCCTCTTATTCTACTGGTTTTATTTATTTCCCATGTATCACCTTAATGTTTAACTTCACTCATTCTAATTTGTTTTTCCAGACATTCTGGACAAAACCATTCTTCTGGACAGTCACCCTGTGGAATTCAGGTCCCCTGACCATCCACCCTACCACCTGATACCAGATCTTGGCCAGGAGCAAGAATGCCCTTGAGAAAGCAGCATCACATAATTGTGATATTCACAGGAGAGTATTAAAACTCAAAATTGCGCATGTGAGACTCTTTCTTACATCCACTTTTTTTAATGTTTCTCCCTTGATTCTTCTGTCTGGGCCTTGGAATAGAGCAACACTAGACTTCTCGACCATTACATGTGCGTGCTGTATTTATGTGATCTATTTCTTTTTTTTTTTAGCTACTACAATCCTGGCTGGAAAATTATGATTTTTTTTGCCACCAACAATATGGGTTCTCTTTCAAGGTATATCTCCAGTCTGTGTTAAATACAAATATCTTAAATCTAAAATACATCAGAGGAGAAAAAACCTATATCACATTTTCATTTACAATGAGATGTTTGATCCATGTTCTTTTTTTCTCCCCTCTCTCTCTCTATTTGATTCAAAGACCAAACTCCCCTTGATTGCCTCAATTTCTAAATTTTTAAATGAAAGTGAGATAAATTTTCAAGTCGCTTTCATATTTTTCAAGAAAATGCTGTGCCTTTTTCTTTGAATCATTACTGCGACAAATTATATCAAGCCCCTAAAATGACATCTAGCTTACAGTGCGAATTGAGTACAATATTCTCAAAATCAACTAAATTAAATGACTTTAAAATGTTAAGCAATGCTAAACTTTGATTGGTCATGGTTACAATTGTGGTTTTACTACAATTATGAATGTATATATGTATATATGTATGAACATATTTACCTATTTGTGGAATTCATGTTTTCTTCGAATACTATGCATTTTTTTCTATTATTTGTAGTTTCAGCAATGCTATATATAAAAGACTGTCTTACATTTTAAACAAATAACATCAGTTCGTGGGATCATATTTTCTCTTGTAGTCCTAGTAGTGACAATGTTTGCTTTGTCCTCCTTCAATACAACTTATCCAGCTGCTTGGCTGTGTTTTTCAAAGAACTGCTCCATCAAATTTAGCTAATTCCAATTTTCAATATTTTATTTAATTTTTGCTTTTATATATGCTTGTAATTTCTTCTGATTTTGGCATTTGTTTATTTAGTAACTGTGGTAGGTACAATTCCAAGATTGCCAAAGATTTCTGCTCCCTGCGATACACACACCGCCTCCTTGCTGTTCAACCAAATGCTAATATAGGCATTATTGTAAAGGCATCTTCCAGATGTCATTAAGGTCCAATATTAACTGACCTTAAAGTGAAGAGGTTATCCAGGTGAGCCTGACCTAATGACATAAGTCCTTTAAATCTAGATATAGCAGCCAGAGCCAGAAAAAAATCAGAGATTCAGGGTGAGGGAAATGGAAGAAGGTAGGAGACATAGAATGCCATTGGCTTCTAGGAACTAATAGTCGTCCCTAGCTGACATCCAGCAAGGAAAATGGACCTCGGTCTCATAACCTCAAGTAACCGGATTCTTCCAAGAACCTAGAATCAAATTTTCTTTTCCAGAGCCTTAAGACAAGAATTCCACACAGCCAGCACCTTGATTTCAGCCTCTGAGATCCTAACCAGAGAAAAAAGCCACACCATGCCAAGTTTCTGACCTATAGAAACTGAGATAGTAAATTTGTGTTGTTTTAAGTTGCTGAGTGTGTGGTGATTAGGGAACTAATGCAGTAATTTAACAGATATTGAATTTAATCATTACCATTGTGGAGATAAAGTTGATATACACCTGGCTTGGAAATGTTCTATCTTTTTCTCTGGGAGTGTCTGGATGCCTCCTATTTTACTCTTGGCTAAGATAAGGCCAGCGGACTTTGTGACGTGCTGTGTAAGGTCTAATACTACTCTGGAGACACTAGTCAGTTTCTTTATTGATGGTTTGCAACTGTCCTAAAGACTTCGACAATCCTGGCTTGATCACATGACCAAGAGAATTCATAATGCAGCCCAACTCCCCCTGTTCTCTGAACTCTCTAGAAACCTAGATTCCTTACACAGCTCATCAGATCTCAAGTAAACGTGCACTCTTCCATATGGGAGAAAAAGGGCCATGGAAAGTTCCTGTTGCTGAGGGTCTCTCAGATCTCTAGTTCTTCCCTGTATTAGAGGGAATGGCACGTGCGCAGTGGTGCATGGTGGCTTCGGGGGACTCCAGAAGTGCCCTCTGTGCATGAGCTGCACTTAGTGCTGGGGGGGTGGAAATGGCCGGAGCCTGGCACCATGTTCTTTGCCTTTAAATACAATACTTGTGTGAGTACAGTCTGTGGAGTCTGATGAATCCTTTCAAATTATCAAACTGGAGAAAACAATGCAAATGTGTTTGTTTTCTTTTAGGTTTAATAACATTTTTATTTGGAAATATTTGTTTAGAAATATTTGTTTAATTATTTGGCGTATTCAGAGGTATATATTTTCTTATTTGGATTGACGGTGAAATTTCAAAAAATTAACATAACTATTTTATTGTCATTAACTATAAATAGATTTATAGTATCTTAATTTATTTCATATAAACCTAATTTTTTCTTTTCTTTTTTTTTTTTTGTGAGGAAGATCAGCCCTGAGCTAACATCCGTGCTAATCCTCCTCTTTTTTGCTGAGGAAGACTGGCCTTGGGCTAACATCCATTGCCTAATCCTCCTCCTTTTTTTCCCCCAAAGCCCCCCAGTAGATAGTTGTACGTCATAGTTGCACATCCTTCTAGTTGCTGTATGTGGGACTCGGCCTCAGCATGGCCGGAGAAGCGGTGCATCGGTGCACGCCCAGGATCTGAACCGGCCACCAATAGCGGAGCACGCGCACTTAAACTCGAAGCCACGGGGCCAGACCCTAAACCTAATTTTTTAAGCGCTTTAATTTCCAACATTTTTAGTGTTTTTTAAGTATGTAAATTTTTTGCTCTTCTTACTTTATTTTTGAATTTGTTTATTGTTGTCAGCAGGTACATGAAAACATTTTTATACACTTTTTGATACTGAAAAAGAGACATATGCCCAATTTATAAATTTACCACTTACATAATCTCTGATATCAAAGACATTCAATTTTTTTATTTGTCAATTAATAAAAAAAATCATATTTGTCAATATTTGTGTAATTTTTTATATTGTTTATCATCTTTTTGATTAGTCAAATACTGAGAATCCCTTCATTGAGTCAATACTTTTGACATTTTCTCTTTCCTTTTTTGATTTGAAGATTGTAACGTTATCAACATTCAGTGCTTACTGACAGTCATTTTTTTCCAACTATGTCCATTTTGATAATCTTAAATTTATCCATCTCTGTATCTATTGTTAGAGGCCGCTTAGTTATTTTTTAAAGAAATGATTCTGTTATATATTCTAATTCCTTTTAGTTCATAAAAATCTGTTGTTTCTTTCAAAAATGAAAGATGTTTTGGCTGATTCTGAAATTTCTCTGCTAGATGCGAAATATTCTTTAAGACATTTACTAGCAATAAGAAAGGGAGAAATGCAAGAATTTTCTTTGCCATGTAGTTTTATATTTTCTGAATAAAAAGTTATTATTTCTTGTGATTTACATATTGCATTCTGTTTGTAATAAATCCAAACTATAAACAAAATTATAATAAATAAATCAGAAATTATTTGGAATCCTGCCACTGTGAGGAAGCTAATATTCTCTTCTAATCCACGTCCTCCCACATACTGTTAATGTGCATACACACCCGCTACTGACATGCACATGTAAAATGTTATATGAAATTATGGAATGCTATCCTTCTTTGTTTTACAAAAGTAGAGTTATGTTTTATACATACATTTACATTCTTTCTCACATGTCCAGAAAACTTGGAATTTCTCCAGCAAAGCAGCTCTAAAACACTGTACTCCAGTGTCTTAATAGCTTCTAACTGAGAGTGTCTTCCCTTTGCTTCCAGTTTTCTTTTGCACTATAAAAAACTTTTAATAACCATTTTTGAACAAACACATGTTTCATAAACATTCTTAAACAAATATATGTAATAATCATTCTTGGACAAATATTATTTCTACAAGATGAGGTTTCACTGATACAGTTTTTAAAATAAATGTATAAGTATTCTGATTTTTCTTTAAAAAGAAAAAGAATGCAAAATTACTGCCCCCAAAAGACATAGATTTCGTTCCAGAGAATTCATATAAAAGCACTTCGATGAAAGGTCTGTTTACGTGGTGCGTTACTTTCCTAGATCTACTGTAATAAATTACCACAAATTGAGTGGCTTAAAACAACAAAAATTTAGTCTCTCACAGATCTAGAAGCTAGAGTCCAAATCACAGCGTTGGCAGAGTCTCCCTCCCTCTGAAGGCTCTAAGGGAGAATCCTTCCTCGCTTCTTCCAGCTTTCGGTGGCTCTTGACCTTACTTGGTTCATGACTACATCACTCCAATCTCTGCTCCATATTCACATGGTATTCTTCTCTGTGTTTCCATATTTATTTTCTAGACTTGCTCTGCCTTCCTGTCTCATAAGGACACTGGTTGTAGGATTTAGTGCCCACATTCAACCAGGATGATCTCATTTCAAAAACCTTAATTATCACTTCAAAGGCCTTTTTTTTTTTTCCCAAATGAAGTCACAGTTACAGATTCTAGAGGGATATATATTTAGAGGGGCCAATATTCAACCACTGCACATTGATATGGATAGTTTATAGTGAAAAATCCAGAAACTTCTAATACTAAATAGATATTACCAAAGCAAAACCTGAAGCTACAAGGATAGGGAATGATGTTACCAGAGAACAGAAAGTGCTGGGATGGAGGAGAGAACAGCCTCAAGGTTTGTAGTTATAAGCAACATGGACCGTGACGAGATACAAACAAGGAAAAATGCAAAATAAACACTAAGATTCCCCTGCTTCCACCGTCTTAGCTGCTGCTGGTTTTTCTCATTGGCTAAGTCCAGTCATAGGAACAGAGAAGGGCAGCAAATATATCTGAAAGAGTGGGAAAGATAAGAAAATTTATCACAGAGCATGACCCTAATTCCTCGTTATACGACACACTCGGTTAACTATCATTGTGTGTTCAGGCACTCTCTTAACTCACTAGTTCATAGTGAGAGGAAAGATGGATCTTCAAATTAGATCATTGCAATTGAGATAATTTGTGCTTTGATTATACAAAAGCCCTTAATTAAACCCAATGAAACTAAGGTCTGGTAACATAATGTGAGGTTGCTATGATGATATTAATTATTATTGTTTAGGAACACAGGAACAAAAGTAGAAGATATTTTCTGTTGTATCTACATGACAAACATATTAGCAAATTCCTTCTATAATTTCAAGTCTTTGAGTCACAATAATAACTTACTCGTTTTCTCAGTGCCACCATAATGTCTTTGTTCCTCAGCGTATATATAATAGGATTCAACGTTGGGGTCAAAACGGTATAGAAAAGAGAGATCAGTTTCCCACTTCTTTCAGACTGATTAGGTTTGGGTTGTAAATAAGTAATAGTAGCTGTTCCGTAGAATAAGACTACAACCATCAGGTGAGAGGAACAGGTGGAGAAGGCTTTAGTCCTCCCTCTGGCTGATGACAGTTTCAGAATGTTGGAGATAATTTTGCCATAGGAGACAACAATCAAAAGAAATGGAACCATGGTAAATACCACTGCAGCTACATAGACTGCTATTTCATTCACAAATGTGTCTCCACAAGCAAGCTTGAGTATTGGGGGGATGTCACAGAAGAAATGATTAATTCTGTTAGACCCGCAAAAGGGCAGAGAGAAAATCTGACATATTTGCCCAACTACAGCTGGAACTCCACTGATCCAGGAGGCAGCCACCAGCTGGACACAGACCTTGTGGTTCACGACTAGAGGATAGTGCAGAGGGTCACAAATGGCCACATAGCGGTCATAGGCCATTGCTGTCAGAAGGAGACACTCTGAGCCTCCAAGAATAAAAACAAAACACATTTGCGTAGCACAGGCCAAGAAAGAAATGTTTCCTTTCTGGGTCAAAAGGTCCATGAGCATTCTTGGGATAGTGACTGTGACATAACAGATTTCTAAAAATGAAAAATTGCTGAGAAAAAAATACATGGGGGTCTAGAGAGCAGAGTCAATTTTTGTTACCAGTATTATGATGCTGTTGCTCATCAGGATACTCAGATAGATGACTAAAAACATCCCAAAAAGGATCCATTGGATATTGGGAATATCAGAAAACCCCAAGAGAACAAACTCCATCATTATAGTGATATTTGAGTTTTCTGTTTTGAATTTGCACTCCATCTGCAGATATAGTAAATTCAAAATGGTTAATTCACTAATGTTTTTGAACAACATTTTCCTCTTCTGTTAACTGGGTAGATACATGATTGTATTTATATAATCTCTTAAATTTTTTCTGCCATTACTTTGCTCTGTTTCTAGGAAAAGAGATTTGAAACTTCAGAAATGAACTGATGTGCAGTTAAAATCAATCAAAGAAATAAGATCTTAATATATATTTTTTACACTTGGCTGCAATGATACCAGATATAATGAGAAGTGAATATTGTTATTTAGAGCTTATTATGGAGGAATAATATCTAATAATATCTAATCACTCTATTAAGAGTGGAATTATGAAACAGCCTTTTTCTATTGTTTTTTCTGGCTTCATCAGTTTTTTTCCGCATTGGTTGACTTATTCCATCTTCTTTCAATTCAGATTTTTTCCCTTAAAGATTTTGTTTAATTCTTATTCAAAATGAGTTTTAAGTCCTCTCATTTATATTCCAATGACAGTCAATTTTCATAAACCAGTCCTTTGTAATCCAGGGAATAAATGTATGCAAATTATCAGTCCTCTTTATGTACCTCTCCCATCACTTATGCCAAATGTGGAAAGCATTAATCCCATTATGCTCTTCAATAACTTTCCCTGTTACCCCCTATACAGTGTATGATCAATTAACTTCTAACTCAATCAAGAAATGTGACCCATTCATCACAATATTTTTTTCGTTTCACTCCTTACCTACTTAAGATTTTGTGATCCACTGTCATATAATTCCTTGCAAACAAATACAATTCCCCTCTTCTATTTTCCCTTCATAATTTTGACTAATAAAGTGTAATTTTGATTAAACTCAGTTATTATTTATTTTGGGCATGCAAATGGTGCGAGCATATGAACGGGACTGGAAATAAAAAACAAATACACAAATATATACACACTGTCTTGCTTCACTTCACGTTAACGTCATCCGATATCAAGCAGTCAGCCTTGTTTCCCATTACGCTTTATTACTATTTTTTCCCCAACTTTCCAAAACAAATATTATGTGTTTTCCTATCCCATCAAGTCTACTATACCCATCTCTACCTTCTAGTCTCATCAGCTGATATTTTTGCCTTAAAACTCTGATAACTAAAACTGAGCAAATCTTCTCTCATATTTCCATATTTCCATTATACTAGTTTTCAAAATTACAAGTGAATAATTTTTATTATAAATATCATTATTTTAAATATATCTAATTTTATTTCACTTTATAATTAAGAAAGTTAAGAACTATATGAGTTATCTTAAGTAGCTAACTCATTTTCAGGTAAAAATCTCAGAATTTCATGCTTTTCTGTTTTATTTTCTGTATCGTGATCCTCAAATTTAGAATTATCCTCACATAAAATAGTCTAACAACACAATTATAGCTTACCTTTATGGATTTGCATGAAACTATCTACGTGAGTGTAGGTGTTTTTTTAACCTATAAACTTTTTAAGTTCTTTCATGTCAGGAAGTCACTGTAATTCTTGCTAGCTTCACAATATTCTTGCTAGCTTCAATCATTAGCTGCTCTTAAATAGGAAGCAGTCAGGTGCACCCTGGGGGACATATCCTCCTGTGTATCAATTTAATTTCCAGAAGACTGCTTTTTTTGGCAATCATCCAGTTTTAATTTTTAAAACTACTTTCTCTGTAGATGACCTGTCCTTCTCTTCAGCCTCTTTGTGACATAAAGTTCCCCCACTATAGGGGAGTCCCCTGGTGGACTGGTGAGGGTCCCTGGTGGGGAAATATCACTTAATTGTCTAGTACTACTTTCAGGAAAAAGTTAAAAATCTTTCTATCATATTTCAGACCTATGGCAATTGGTGTCAATTTTTGCCTTCTTTACTTTTATTTCCATAATTCAACCAGGTATGGATCATCCACACCTTTAGAAAAATGTGTCACATGTTTCCTCACATGAACATGATTTGCTTGGTCTCTTGGTGGAATGCTCTGTTCCTAGATTAACCTTTGTTAAAATTAAAGCAGATTGTGTCTGCTGACAAAAATCTGGATGTTTCATTCATGTTATGATGTCTACTCGGTCATCAGAGGAGTTATCTAGCTGATTCAAAATGTAATTTTAGACAGGATTCTTTAAGACAGAAAAGAGAAAAAAATAAGAAACATTCCTGTCAAAATTCTTTTCCCATTTCAACTACTTCTAAGCAGCTATGGAAATAAAATGATCAGGAGTGAAGTTGCAAGTCCTATAGCCACTTCTACGTGTAATTACATTTGTTTTTTCCCGTTATGGAGTTCTTTGACCATTTGACAATGTGTTTCTAAAATTGCATTCCATTTTGAATTTTAAGCCTGCTTCTCATTACTACAGCATGCTTCTCACACATTGGCCCTCTGTATGCTTTATTATGACTGAGTTAGCATTTGTGTGGTGGCTTCTTTCATGTTTGTCTACAAATGGGAACTACACTCTTGATTTACCTCAGATGAGCTTGTCAGTTACAGGCTGAGACAAATTGAATGTCCATCCCCCATTGGAGTAGACTCATCTAATCCCTAGCCTATCATTAAGATGGAAAATGGGATATTTCTTTATTCAATTAAATATTTCCATATCCTGAAAAAAATCTAAAAACTGAAACAATTCAGATGTATCAGTGGCTTAACAAAATAAAGGAACATCTTACACTCATATCATTGTACAATTTTGCAGTCAGTGATTAAGAAACTCTGCTTCCTTTCATCTGAGTCCCAATCTTTCCTAGTTCCCCTTTGCAGTTCCCTATTGGATCTTCGGCATTCAGAGAGCTGAGAATTAAAGACTGACAGAAAATAAGGACACAAATGCACCTTAAAAGCCTCAACACATAATAGACACACCATTCCTACTCACATGGCATTGTAGAAACTAATCACTTGGTCTAACATAGACATGAGAGGGCTAGGGAATGTTGTTTACTGTATGTCAAAGAAACAGAAATATATCTGGAGAGCATCAAGCCAGAATCTGCTAGAATCTTCACTTTTGGTCACTAACAGTGTTTTCTCTTGTATTTAAATTCAAATTTCACCTGTTTTTAAATCAAGTTTTAAATACAAAATAGCATGCTGTAACATGTATACCTTTAAATTTAAGTTGTAACATGAAATGTACATAACAGAATAATTTGTGGTATCTATTTATGTATTTTAGTTGTGTTTTTTTTTTAGTATATTTGAGTCTAATGCAATGTTGTTATTTTTCAGTACATTCTTATTCTTAAGTTAGCAACGTTATTGAGGCATAATTTACGTAAAATAAAGTACAACCTTTAAAATACACTCGATGAGATTTAAAATTCAATGATATTTGAGAGATATATACACTTTTGAAACCATTGTCACGATCAAGACACAGAACATTCACATTATCCTGAAACATATCCTTGCGCAACTATGCTATCCATCTTCCCTCCGCCCTCATCCGCAGAAGATGATCGATTAGATGTCTTTAGCTATAGATCATTTATAATCAACCAGAATATTCTCTATTATCCTGAAGTCTTTTCCTCAGTGTAAGGATTTTAAGACTCATCTATGTTGTACATGTCAATAGTTTAGTCATTGTCATTGCAGGATTCCTTAATATTCCTTAATCTATTTACTTATTCATCTGCTGATGGGCTTTTGGTTGTTTCCAGGTTTTGGCTGTCATAAATAGAGCTTTTGTGTATATTCATGAATAAGTTTTGGGATGGGGTATATATTTTCATTTCTTTTGGATAAATATTTAAGAATGCAATGATTGGATTATATTGTAGGTGTATATATAAACTTTTAGGAAACTGTCAAAATGTTTTCCAAAATGGTTGCAACATTTTATACTCCCACCATAAGAGTATGAGAGTCTCAATAGATTAACATCTTTGCTAACACTTGTTGCTGTCAGAGTTTTTAATTTTTGACATTCTAATTGGTGGGTTGTGGTTTCTCATTATGGTTTTGATTTGCATTTCTCTAATGACTAAAAACGGGTATATCTTTATGTACGTATAGGCTATTTGCATTTTTTATGATGAAGTGTTCATTCAGTCCATTTGCTCATGTTTTTTATTGGATTGTATTATTATTATTGGATGGCAAGTGTTCTTTATATATTCTGGATACAAATCCTTTGTCAGAAATATGTATGAAGAATGTTTTCTTCCACTCTCTAGTTTTCTTTTTTATCTTACTAATGTCATCCTTTGAACAAAAAGAGATGTTAATCTTGGTATAATAAAATATATACATTTTATAAACTATGCTTTGTGTATCCTTTTAAGAAATCTTTATTTATCCTACTATCACAAAAATTTTCTCTTATGATTTCTTCCAGACCTTTTATGACTTAGTTTTTACACTTAAGTGTGTAATCCATTTTGAGTTGAGGTTTATATATGACGTGAGTAAGAGTTTGATATTTATTTTTTTCCCATGTAGATATCTCATTGTGGACAGGACCAAATGCCTGCTGTTTGATCTCCTCGCAGGACATTTGTTCCTGTCCAAAACTTCCATAAGAGGATTGGACCATAACACTTTTGGTCCATGCCAAAAGGTCTTTGATATCTGGTCACATCTGGTCCTGTCGTAATGTCCATGGAGACATTGGGTCCACACCAAAAGGTCTTTGATATTTGTTCCTGTCCAAAACCGTTTGACATGGACTAAATATGCTCATGGCCATTTTGGACAGGACCAAATGTCAAGGCCTTTGGGCAAGGTCCCAATGTCTTATGGATGTTTTGGACAGGACCAAATATCTGCTAGTCACATATCTAATTGCTCTTGCACTATTAATCGAAAAGACTTTTCATTCCACATGGATGATCCTAGCATCTTTGTCAAAAATCAGCTCACCATATATGTATCTTTTTCTGGACTCTGTTCCATTGATTTATATATTAATCGTTTCACCAATTCTCCACTGTTTCTAGTGCAGTAAATGTATAGTAACTCTTGAAGTCAAGTAGTGTGCTTCCCCTAAATTAGTTATTCTTTTATGAAAGTTGCTTTAGCTGTCTTGGGTCGTTTGCAATTTTATACAAATTTTAAAATAGGTATATCATTTCTATAAAATGCTTGCTGGATTTTTACATTGGGATTCAATTAAATTTATAGATAAATTCAGGCAGAATTGACAACAATATCAATTATTGCAGTCTATGAAAATGATACATCTTTCCACTTATTTTTCTCCAATTTCTCTCAGTATGATATCAATTATTGTAAGTATAATTCTCATATTTTTTGTCAAATTTTTATTCTATATTTTTGTTTACCAAGTATACTGAATTGATTTTTATAATTTCACATTCCAGTTGATTGCTGCTCATATATAATTGACATCACATTAACATTTAATAGTATATCCTCGCCAAATTCAGGTAAGTATTTCAGTAGCTGTTTTGTAGATACTGTAAGATATTCTAGGTAAACAATCATAATGCTTACCTAAAGGGACACTTTTCTTTTTATAAACATTATATATATTTATATATTAATCCAAAAGTTTTGGTTTAACCGGAGTCGACAAATTGTGTCTCATTAGCCAAATACAGCCTGATCTATATTTTTGTATTTTCCATGAAATGATGATGAATTTTACAAATTTTAATGTTGGAGAAAAAAAGAATATGCAACAGAGACAATTCTATGTGGCCCACAAAGCCAAAATTCTTAACTATCCAGTCCTTCACTGAAAAAAAAAAAAAAAGTGTTAAACCTTGGTTTAAAATAATAACCATTGAATTGTTCACAATTCTGTAATTCAGCAATTTGCTTGAGTCAAGCTGAGAAGGCTCTCTTGTTTTCTATGTGATATTTTCTAGGCTTTCACAGGTGTTTGGACCTCAACTTGAATGACTGGGGACACTCTCCATTGTTCTTTCATCCTCCAGAAGGCTAGTATGGGCTTTCTCACACAAATGGTGGAAGAATTCACAGCAACAAGAGAGTGGCAGTCACAAAGTACATGGGCTTCACAAGCCTTTGCCTGTGACACATTGGCTAATGTTCCATTGGCCAAAGTAAGTCACATAGCTGTGCCCAGAGTCAACACAAGAGAGGACTACAAAAGCTGTGGATAAAGTTGGCAAGATTTATTAGGGGTCATTATTATATCCATCTACCCCAGTTTACTCTCTGGTGTTCACTGCCCTCCCACATGCAGAAATATATCCACGTTCAAGGCCTGAGGTCCATGATCTCATGATCTGCATCAGGTCCAGATGTGGATTAGGCTCCTCATGTGTAGCTTTTCAGGTTCCACTTGATCCATAGGTCTGTGAACTGATTAAGAGAAATTATCACACATTCCCTCCCATCCCACATACACACACAGTCAACATACAGTGATGAGATGAAGCAGGATAACTACAACAGATTCTCCCCTTCAAAAATGGGAGGAACGGGGACATACAACAGTTATAATTCCATAATAGTTTTTAAATTAGGCACATGTCCCAAGGCTCCTGAATCCAGGGGCAGGCAATGCTCTAGAGTAGTGCCAGGTCTGCTCTCTGAGAGTAGCTCTCCAAACCCTTATTCTTGGCTTAGATCCCTGGCCTTTTGACTCTGCCCTCTGAAAAGTTCTACTTTTTTCCCCATAAGAAAAGGCTTGTGTTTGGACATGAGCTGCTTTCCCAACCTCCTTTCTCTCCACAGAAATTTGTGGACCCAAAGACCTCTTTTTGTTTTGAATGGTCTCAGTCCCTTTTAGTTCATGCTGGTGGTGCTTCCACAAGGAAAACTTCCTTAGAATCTTTGTGGGTGCCTCTGAGCCTTTTTGGGTTTAGTACATCTTCTAATAGCCACTTAAATATATCATTTCAAGATAATTCTCTCTACTTTGCACATAACAGGCTACTATAGGACAATATGGTTAAAATTGTTAGACATTCTTTTTTATCTGTTTGAGATAGCACTGCCTTAGCATTTCAGAGGTGTTAACACATAGTCATACAACCACACACCTGATTTAATCCTTTCCTAAAAGACTGGAGATACAAAGCAGTTTTATTTATAATCCAATGGGTCCTAGCTCTTCTATATTTTCTCTAAATTCTGCTGGTAAACTGAACAGTTCTCTATTTAGCTTATATATTTACTTCATTCCTGATATGGGCATCTAAAATAATTAAAATGACACTTTAAAATTTATCCTGGACATTTCCTTAGCCAGATCCACAAGATCATTAGGTACGTTTAATCTCTTCCAAGTTACTGCAGGCATCAATTTTGCCAGTTTTTTGTTTGTTTATTTTGGGCTGCTATATAACAATGGTTTGCCATTCATACAGTTTCCCCTGGAAGTTTGTCACCACTTTTGCACCATCAATGAACAGCTCGTTCAAGATTTATTCAGTCCCATCCCATACTTCTCTAGAGAATGGAGAGAGGATGGAAATGAAGTTAATATTTGGTCACATGTATGTGAGGAAACCTACAAAAAAATCCAAATAGTATGAGATTCAGAGAGCTTCCAGGTTGATGAACACATCCACGTACCAGAATGGTGACACACCCCAACTCCATGGGGACAGAAGCTTCTGTGCTCAGGACCTTCCCAGACCATACCCTATATATCTCTTCATCTGGCTGCTCATGTGTATTCTTTACCATATCCCTTAGTAAACTGGCAAACGTAAAAAAGTGTTTCTTTGAGTTCTGTTAGCCACTCTAGCAGATACTAGAATCCAAAGGAGAGGTGGTCCTGAGAACCTCCAATTTGTAGCCAAGTCAGACAGAAGTTACGGATAACCTGGAGACCTACTATTGCAAACGGCATCTAAAATGGGGGGCAGTCTCATGGGGCTGAGCCCTTAACCTGTGGGATCTGATGCTATCTCTAGGAAGAAAGTGTCAGAATTGAGTTAAATTGTAGGCTGCCCAGCCTGCCCACAGAGAATTGCTTGTTGTAGGGAAAAATCCACACATGTCTGGTGTCAGAAGTGTGAGTGTGATAGCAGTGTGAGAGTAAAGGAGAAACACAGAGGAATGATTGGGTTTTTTTTCTTTACATTCTACCAGCCGCCAGCTGTGTGATCTCCTGTAGTTACTTGATATCCCTCTGTTACAGTTTACTAAACTATAAAGTAAGCCAGCAGTTGTTCCAATATTTCAGCTTGTTATGTGAATAAAATCATTTAATATATGTAAAACACTTGAAGAAGTGCTGGCATTTTAAAAGTCTATATAAGTACTAGTTATTGTTGTCATTTTAAAAATCTAAATTTTATTCTTCTGAACTTTCAATGTTCTACACAGCATGAAAAATATTCTCTAAGTAACTTTTTCTGTTTATCACATAAATAATGTAGTATCACATAAATAATGTAGGAATGGAGTGGATCTTATAGCAATCCTCAAACGTTATAAAAATCCCGAACAATTCAACTCTCATGTTGCAAATTCTCCATAAAATCTTTGCCGATATTTTTGTTTGCACTGTTATCTCTACTCTGTGGCCTCTAATACACGTATGCATCCCTGTTCAGCTTTACTGTTTGTTTGTCTAATTGCTATCACATACCTTTTCCTTCATTGCCACTAAATATTCTGAGAGATAAGAGCTGTGACTATTTTCCAACTTAGTTTCAATATAGATCTTACAAAATGGCTGTGCATCTAACGTGATGCCCAGCTTGATTCTGAAAAAAATCAAAGTAATACAGCAGGTGTAATAAAAATCATCACTCTTAAAAGGGATAAAAAAATAATAGCAACAGAACAGAAAATCCAAACGTTATGTATCACTTTTAAGAATGGCCACATTTAATATTAATAAATTCACTCATTAATTAAATAAAATGATGTCTAGTGCTACTTAAAATGTAATTTCTAATTGTACAAACTCAACTTTCGGGGATTAGGTAATCAATGTATAACATGAAATACATAAGATTTGTCTTTGGGGCTCAGCCCCATGAGACTGCCCCCCATTTTAGATGCCGTTTGCAATAGTAGGTCTCCAGGTTTTATCCGTAACTTCTGTTTGACTTGGCTACAAATTGGAGGTTCTCAGGACCACCTCTCCTTTGGATTCTAGTATCTGCTAGAGCGGCTAACAGAACTCAAAGAAACACTTTTTTACGTTTGCCAGTTTACTAAGGGATATGATAAAGACAAATAAGATTTTTTCTCAAACAGAAAACTAAGTATAAAGAGCATATGTTTATTCTGTGTGTGTCACGAAATTCTACTACTCTTCTTTCTTTTGAATGTTTAAGCACTTATTAATCTAGAGAAATAATACTTAGTGATCTAATAGTTCTTTTTAAATTCAGGTATCAATTACCTAGAAAATCCAAATGATTAAGAGAATGCATAACAATATTCTAAATCAGTTAGATATTAGTCACTATCGACATCTCTACTTTACCTAAGCTGCAGTTGTGTTTGTATATTTAACATAAATTAGCTACTCTAATCCTGAAATTTATTTTAAAACCTATATTGAACTGAAAACACACCTTCAATATTTTATAAATCTTTAACTTTATAAAATATTTATTTTTTAATAAATGTTCCTTTTCTAATTTTAACTATTTTTCCACAATTGAATAAAAATAACCCAAAACTGGAGTTTTGTCTTTCTAATGCACCATTGTAACCACATCCTGTAGAAATGTGAAGCCATTTTATACATTCCAGATTAAACCAGTCACCATCTGAATACCCCTGAGTGACCACAGTCAATGCCACATGAAACAGAATAATCACAACTGTGCTCTGCCTGAATTCCTGATGCACACGTTTATGAGATACAATAAAGTGATATGATTCTAAGCTAAAACGCTCTGGAGTAATTTTTTATGCAGCAGTGGAAAACTGGAACAGAGGCATTCCATAATTGTTACAAAACCAACTTTCTTCATAGGTTTTCTTCCACTATTCCTCTAGATCGGCACCATATATAGCCATTTGATCATCAGTAATTCTCATTTTATAAGGTAAAAAGGCACTAACAAATTATCACCTTAATTCATTTGTATATTTGGGGTTTTTATTTAGATGGTATTACTTACGTGATGACATCTATTTAGGCAATGAAAGAACTAGCTGGATAAATTAAGGTTATGCCAAAAATAAGCAATCCGAGCAAGTATTATGCTAAAAGAGAGAGAGATTAAAAAAAAAAAAAAAGCTTCACTCATCATTTACCAGTCCAGTTTGATTGAAAATGAATCCAAATAAGTTGCCAGTATTTTAATGGGAAACATCTGAAGGAAAAAAAGACAAACTTGATAGTCTTAGTGGTAACTTCTTGCAATTTGTTTGTTTGGGTGCTATAACGATTCTCTCTTTTCAAGTGTCATCATGCTGAACTCGAAAGACTTGGCAAAATAATGCAATGAATATCCCTAGCATCTTAATTTTAATTTCTATTGCTATTCTCCACAAAAATAATTAATAATTCAGGCAAGAAATCTTGGAGAATAGGTGATTCCATATTGTGGCAAAATAGTTAACTCTACATCATATTATTTCTCTGAAAATGCAAAGATGCATTCATATTTTTTGCATTAGTAAAGAATAAGGTATAAAACTCTGAGGATGTCACTATTATGATTCTGCCCTACAGTCAAAGCTTTTCTACAGAGACTCAGGAAAACAGGTGGAGAAGCAGAAGAGAGAGATGAAAAACCAATCCTGACCTTGTTCAGATAACTAGTTCCAATTTCTCCCAAGGGCTGTCTCCATCTCTGCTCGTTTAGGGGGTGGAAACAGTTAAAAGATTCATTACCACGCCTGAAATGCTCTACAATATCTTTGTGTGAAGGCTCTATTCTTAGTCTGTCCTTATATTAATCACAGGTTAATTTTTAAATCAGAAAGAGGTAACATCAATGTGTTGAATGGGTAAAGCTTGTGAAAATATAGGCTAGAGTCATTAGAAAGTATTCTCCAGAGGCTTACCATGCATTACTCTATATTAGCTGATGTCTTTTGAAAAAAAAAAAAGTAACATGATAGCTAAATAAATGGTAAAGCAACAAGGATGGTTATAATGAATTGTAGGGAAATAGTATTGGGACATCAATTACTAAATAAGAAATAACTTTTAAGTAAAACAGTCTAATCACCAGTGAATTTGTTGGGGACAGTAGACTAGTCTGCTAAATATGAGATTTGATGAAAAATTAGTTTCTTCTTGGCAACACAACCACCGTGAATATATCAGAAAGTCCATCATGAAACAACAAGCTCAGGAATGAGTCAAGACGATGGGTGTTCACAGTTAGTTCATCCATCCATCAGTTGATGGACATTTGGATTATTTCCAGTTTTGGAATAGAGTGAGTAAGGCTGTTACAGATACTGGCATCCAGGTAATGGTGTGGACATATGTTTCCTTCCTGTCTTGGGTAAATAACTCGGAGTGAGATTGCTGGGTCACGTGGTCAGTGTGTGTTTCACTTCATAGGCAACTGTCAGACTGCTTTCTAAAGCGGCTGCACCATTGTGTTGTCTGCCAGCAGTGGATGAGAGCTCCAGTTGCTCTGTACCCTTGTCAGCACTTGCTATTGTCATTTATTACCATACTTCAAACATTCTAGTCATTCTGATAGATGTATGGGATCACATCGTGGTTTTAACTTGTATTTCCCTAATCACAAAAATGGTATTGAACAGATTTTTCATGCACTGGGTTGCCATCTGTGTATCTTCTCTGGTGAAGTATCTGTTCAAGGTTATGTCCATTATTTTATTGTTTATCTTTTCTTTTTTTCATATTATTGAGTTTTTAGAGTTCTTTTTATATTCTGGATACATGTTCTTCATTGGACAGCTGTTTAGCAAATATTTGGTAAAAGTCTGTGGCTGGTTTCTTCATTCCCTCAACACTGTCTTTCACAAAGCAGAAGAATTAATTGTGATGAAGAACATTTTACAATTTTTCTCCTATGATTCATGCATTTTGTGTTTTATATCAAAATTTTTGACTAACTCGTCTTATGTTTCTCTAGAAATGTTATAGTAATAGGTCCTATGTTAACGTTTAAGATTCATTTTGAGACAAGGTTTATGAATGGTGCAAAGAATGAGTCAATGTCTCTCTTTTGTGGCATAAGGCTGTTCTACATATTCAATGTCATTGTCATTTTTAAAAAAAGACTATCCTTCTTCCATGGATTTTCCTTAACTATTTTGTGAAAAATCCATTGAGTATATCATGTGAATCTATTTGTGAAAATTGTATTTTGTTCCATAGGTTTAGATGGCTATCTTTTCATCAAAGCCACACTCTCTTGCCTATTGTAACTTGGTGGCTAATCTTGAAATAAAATTATATGAATCCTTCAACACTATTCTTCTTTTTCATAACTGGTTTGACTACCTTAGTTCCTTTGCGTTTCATAGAAATTGTAGAATAACCTTATCAATTTCTGCAAAAATGCCTCTTTAATTTTAATTAGAGTTACTTTGAATAGGTACATCATTTGAGATTGCATTTACGTAATAGGTACTTTGTTCGCAATTGGGCTATCTACAAATATCATTTTTCTTTCTTTCCTTCCTCCTTCACTCCTTTCTTTCCTTCCTTTCTTCTATTCTTTCTTTCTTTCCTTTGTCTTTTTCTTAAGATTCAGATTCCATGGCCAACATTGCCCAACTACTAATTTAGAATCTCAGGGTTTAGGGCTCAGGCATCTATTTTTCACAATTTTTTGAAAAATTCTTTAAGTACATTGCCAGGTACTAATCTATAGATTAGTATGTGGAATCCCCAAGAAAAGACAAGACCCTACTACTCCAAAAGCCTGACCTTGATCTCCTCCAGATCTCTAATATCTAATGTTCTTTTACATCAAATATTATAGTTATCTGTACATTGTCCCATCCCCCTTGTCAATACTTCCTATTCACGTGTTCATATCTTATCTCCTCTATTAAACTATCAATGAGCTTAACTGTATCTCTCACACTTAGAACTGTAACACTTTAGCAGTTATAGTAATATTTATTAAGTGATTATGAATTCTATCATAGGTTATGCTTTCTTATTATTTCATTATGTACATATTTACAAGATTTTGAGAGAAGTAAATAGATTATTTTCCCAGGTAGAGAACACTGGATTTCAGAGAAGTTAAGTCATGAATCCGATGGCACGTAGTTATTTAGTATCAGAGCTGGGACTATGTTAGTATCATTAGATTTCTTTTCCACTCCTATGCATATTCCTTTTCCACTGAGGGATCATTATATACTAGAGACCAAAGTTCATTCATGTAATCATTTCTTATTATATGATTCATTGCTCCAGGACCCTTCACTTGTCTACTGTGGAAAAAAAAAAAATCATCTTGTTACTTTTCTTTCCCAGAAGACGATGAGTGTGTTTCCTCCTTGGAACATCCCTGCAGACTTCAAGAAGAGTTGGAGAACTTGGTATAAGGGTCCAAATGCTTAAGATTCATAGCACACCTTAATTGAGTGAGCAGTTCATTTCCACAGGTAAGAGGAAAGTGTTTTATCACTTACAAAATATTTTAGAAGCTATAACCTTGAATGTAAAACTACATTCTATGTTTTGACATTTGAATTTGAGAGAGACATTTCTAGTTACTTCAGAATTGAATTAAAAATTAAATCAGGGAACTCCAGGGAACATAGGAGAGCAAATAGGAAAGACTCCCAAAACATTTAGGTCAATAGAGCTCTAAGTTGGAAATTTGCTTTAATTTCTTTGATGGAAGATAATAGTCAGAATAAGGATAGTAGAAATAAATGACTATATTTAAAATTTAGAAAAAGTATTAAATGGAGAGAAAATTATCTATCAACCAGCCACTGGGTATATGCTATTGGGGGATCATAATTTTTTTTCTCATGGAAAGATACAAATGAATTTTAAATGTATTTTATTATTTAGCTAATTTACCTAGAAACTACTTCAAGTTTTTTTTTTTTTTCTTTTAATATCATGGTACTTAAGCTTGATGGCTTTATAAAAGAATTCTGATACTTGAGGATGTAATTTTGCATTATGTCTAGGGGAAAACATTTCCAGAATTATGGCGTGTCACAATGAGTCTGCAGTATGGTCAAGTGTAAATAGTTTAATGTGTGGCAACACAGAAACCTGGATTGAATCTTTGTTCTGCTAGAGATTTATTGTGTGAGCTTGGTCAACATATAAGTCTAGCTGGTCTTCAGTTTTCTCGTCTACAAATGGATGCTGAATGATTTAGTTTCCAGGTTTCTGTATAGATTACATAAGATAACGTACACAAAATTTCTACCCTATAGAAGACTTAACGACATGTGGTAGCTGCTGTCTTAGCTTTCCTTCTTCTCAAGATTAGTGTTTGTCGTACCGTTCTCATGAGGGTTGAGGAATTGATTTTAGTTTTCCAGACTGATCATGTTTTTTTAAAAATTTGGGATCTATATTTTTGTCTTTCTAGTCTCTATCTATTAAAGTGAAATCAACTAAATGCAAACACAATCAGTTCCAATTACCTTAAATATTAGTTGAAAGAAATACCTATCTAAAGAACACCTTAGATGAAAGAAATAAACCCCATACTTTTTGTCTATCCTTCCTCAATGCCCTACGGTGAGGTGGATAATTGCTCTAATGGATTGGGAATAAAACATGTCCCCATTCATAAACTACCTTCTTGCCCTACAGATAAGATCAGAGATATTGAGGGTTATGAGAAATTTATTATGAACCAAATTATCAGGAGAATTTAAGAAAACACACTATTATTTTACTGATATGCCAAAGTCGGAATGTAATGACAAAGATGCCTTTTTAAGGTGCCTGATAACATTTAGTATTGGGATTCATTGGGCTTAATCTCATGAGAATTGTATTTTAATGTATATTGTCATATAACAAACATATGTACAGTTAACATAAGAAATACTTACCTTCTGGTTTGGAGCCAGTTCACTGCTCAATGCTTAGAGGAAAAATTGATTTTACAGCTACCTATTTATTTTGTTGTAGTTAACTAAAATTTGAATGTCTTATTTCATTTATTTGCACTCTTCACATAAAACTAACACTTTAATTTAATACAAAGTATTTTAATGCATCTTATAAATAAGCACTCTGAAATCACACCATGTTCATGTAGTGCCCAAGATATGCCTGAAAATTTGGATAATCTTAGTTATTGTTTGGTTTGGAAGAATAAAGTTACTCTTCCAAGGTTACACTGTCAACAGGTGCTAGATCTGAGATTTTAATACAGGGCTTTAGCTTCTAAATATAATATACTTAATCTTTCACAGTTGTCTGATCTCAAATACATCGGTTAAGTAACGGTTAGAATTGTAATGTAGCTGAAATCTCCCCTGCATATGTCAGTTAACATGTATTTTGCAATGAATTCCTTTAGTAGACCACCTATTGGTGCCTTTCTCAAAATTTGCTTGCATCATGTTATGTCTTTTCACTGTGCTTCTTCCTATCTGCCCAGTTCCTGTTTGGTCCCTGACTCAATTTAATAAATATTTTTGCTTGTATTCTGTGTATTCTTGAAAGAGAGAGAGAGAGAGGAAAGAAAGAGAAAGGGAGAGGTGAAGGAAGAAAGAGAGAAAATGAGGAAATTTGTAAACATAAATGTAGTTTTCGTGATGCCCAAACTATACATCAATATTTTATGTTATTGATTGAGGATTTACGTTATTTTATTAATGTAACCATTCAAACTAAACTAGAATTATTAAAAATCAGTTGGGTGTGTGAGTTATCATGAATAATGTGTGAGTTGTCTGAATTAAAATAAATATCAATATTTAGCTTAATTATATTTTTTTACTCTCGAGTTCTGTAAGTATTAAATGAGGTTTTTTCTTCATAATCTCACTCATAAAAAGCTATTTAATCAATGTATTAGGAAAATCTGTCACATAAAACTGGGAGAACCTCCTGGGAAAATAAGACACGTGACTTTCTTTTCCTTCTAATGATAGTTTGCTCATTCTCTTTTTGCTCCATGGTCACCTCAATACGACAAAAATGTAGTGTGTTTCATGTTAGGAACATAAATCACCTGTAGGTCACTGAATTCAGCCAGGCCTGCACACAGCAGATTTTTCATTCCTTTAAATACATTTTGATCTATGACAAGCTGAAGGAAACACTTGAGTCACCATGCTGAAACCCTGCTCCTAAATATAATAGACACAATATTTAAATATGTTTCAATGGTAGAGACTTTCTGTCCAGATACAGGTGACTCTCTAACTTTTTGTTTATCATGCACTTTCCTTTCTTTATACTCCACTGAAGGAGAAACAGTTTGACAACATAGAGAAATATTCCAGAAATAAAACACAATACTGTGATTTAAATAATGATTTTATTCAGTTAACAATAGTGTCTATAATAAACATATCATCTATTATTAGGTGATATTTATTTTATAGAAATTTTAGAAACTTCTTAAAAAACTATAATATATTAAAAGAATGGCCATGATTGATTTTGACAGAAATATTTCTCAAAAATACACCCAAGGACTTTGCAGGGATAAAGAGTATATGTATAGAGAAAAATTTTACAATGGTATTTGGTTAAAATTTGAAAAAGATTAGTAGGATAATAACTTGTGGAGGACAAAATGGTCACAGTGTTATGTGTTTCAAAGAAAGAAAACTGAAAAACAAAACAAAACACCATGCTCTGTCTTTGTTTGCAAACAAGTTGTATCTACCTCCAGAATAACATTTATTGTTCTGTTCACCACTGTTCTAGAAGTCCTAATGAAATGGGAAAATAGCCAGAAAAGACATCAAACGGTTTGGTTGGAGAAGACAGCTTCGTACAAGTTGAAAAGTAAGTTTAACTTATTGCATTTTCTAGCCATCTGGGACTATTTTATGATTTAAATAATTTTCACACTGATTTTATAATTTATTTCAACCCAATCTTGTGAGGTAAGTGCATTTGCTCCCATTTTATTATTTATGCACATTAAGGAGAGGCATTTCATGCACACTGTGAAAATCTAGGGTTAGTACTCAGATGTGTAATACTTTCTATGATAATACTTTCTGATTTAAAAATTTGTATATCCATTTGTCTTTGTGAATTTTAAGATGATGTAATAGGAAGACAGGAGGGAGTAAATTTAACAGAAAATAAACTAAAAATTAAACCAAGTAAATTGGCTTTTTTTTAACATGACAGACTTAACCAAACAACTGAATGAAATAATTTCTTTACTTATTTATACAGGGTAACACATCCACGTGGACCCAACTTCTTCATCACTGCCTATTCCTTCACTGCCAAGGATTCCAACAGGCCCTCTCAGAAGCAAACATGAGGACAAAATTGGGTGGGTTCTATTTGCAAAAAGATCACATTTAGAACATATAAATAACTGAAATGTCGGGGTTGCCATCAGATGTAGATTTATACACAATCCACGTGAAGAATGTGAGTGAAGTTACTGTGTTTATATTGATGGGCTTCATATGTGATTTTGAGGTGCAAGTCTTCCTATTTTTGCTCTTTCTAGCAATCTATCTTTTCACTCTGGTAGGAAATTTGGGACTGGTTGTATTGGTCATTGGGGATTCCCGGCTGCACAACCCTATGTACTATTTTCTGAGTGTGTTATCATTCCTGGATGTCTGCTGTTCTTCAGTTGTCACTCCAAAATTGTTGCTCAATTTCTTAGCAGAGAATAAAACTATTTCATTCCTTGGATGTGCAGCACAGATGTTTTTCTATGTTACATTTGGGACCACAGAATGCTTTCTCCTGGCTGCAATGGCATATGATAGCTATATAGCAATCTACCACCCTCTGCTGTATTCAGTCAACATGTCACCCAGGGTCTATGTGCCGCTCATCATTGTTTCCTATCTTTGTGGCATTTTGAACGCTTCGGTGCACACAGGGGCGGCATTTACTCTATCCTTCTGTGCATCCAATGAAATTAGACGTTTTTTTTGTGACATCCCTCCTGTCCTCGCCATTTCTTGTTCTGACACAAGCAAAAACCATCTTCTAGTGTTCTACTTTACGGGCGTTATTGAGATAGTCACTATCCTGATCGTCCTGGTCTCCTATGGTTTCATTCTGGTGGCCATTCTGAGGATGCATTCTGCTGAAGGGAGACGAAAAGTCTTTTCTGCATATGGCTCTCACCTAACTGGAGTGTGACTTTACTGTGGAACAGTCTTCTCCATGTACGTGAGACCAAGTTCCAGCTACTCTTTGGACCGGGACATGATAGTGTCGATTTTTTACAGCATTGCCATCCCCATGCTGAATCCCATCATCTACAGTTTAAGGAACAAAGATGTAAAGGAGGCAGTGAATAGAGTGTTTGGGAAAAATATGTTTATCAGTAAAGTATACTCTTCACACTAAATGTTAAATTGAAACCAATTAAGATTAATGTTCATTGTCTCCATATCAAAACGTTATGAATAAAGTGTTTTTTTTAGTTTCATAGTTCCTTTCTGTTCTTCTCAGAAATTTTTAAATAAAGATCATAGTCAACCCAATATCTATGCAGTCTTCACACGTGCAGAAAACTGTCATCCATCTGCTTCTTAGTTTATATATATATATGCACACATACGTACATATATATGCTGACACTGATTGTGTTATTTTGCTACGGCTGCCACAAAAGAGCACCAAAGACTGGATTGCTAAAACCACAGAAATTTATTTTCTCTTCTGGATCCTAGGCTTTTAGATCGAGGTCTTGACCAGGTTGACTTCTTCTGAAGGCTTTCTCTCCCTGGCTTGCAGATGACCATCTTCTCCTTATGTCTTCACGTGATCTGTTCTCTCTGAATATTCACACCATGATCTCCTCCTCTTATAAGGCCAACAGTCATATTGGATTAAGGCCCACCTTAAATGCCTAATTTTAAGATAATTATCTCCTCAAAGACTCTATCTCCAAATACAGTTACATTCTGAGGTGCTGAGGGTTAAGATTTCAACATACAAATATTGATTTATTTACACACACGCACAAAGACATACATGTATGTAACCTTTACATTAAATTGTAAGTATTATCTTTCATCTCCATATCACTCAAACTGGACAGACTCCCATAGTTGAAATTATAAGTAGCTTTATATCTGCCTACTTGAGCAAATACCACCTAACCGATAACAAACCACAGCTCACATAATCCCAATCCACTCTCCATGGGGTCATTGGCATCTGACTCCAGTTCAAAGCACTCTGCTCCATCCTTAGATTAATGCTTCTGCAGCAATCTAATTCCAACCTGTGGTTCAAGGACCACAGAGAATGTGTTCAAATTCCTGCTGTCCATTATCATGTTGTTTGTGAGGGTGCATTTCTCCTCCTTTTATTATTTCATTATTTCATCCAGAGTATGGACATTAAACCCATTCTTTTTCACAGACACTAGGCATTAGCATTTGTCAGGATTATACTTAAACTCAAGAGTGACAAAATACAAGCACATCAGAGAATAAGGTACTACTGGCTGGCAGATTGGCCTCTTCCCACAACTAAGCCCTGGCCATCTTTATGGGTTTCCCTACAGGGCTTGGGTTCTGTTTCTTTTCTTGACTCCTACCCCTCAGTGTCCAGGCCTATGAACCAAGGCACAGAAGAGAGGCTTTACTATGCACGTGTTCAGCCCTGTCTCTCTTGCCAACAGACCTTATTTGCATTGCAAGACATGTCTTCTTCAAAATTTATTATAAGTGGTAGTACTTTTTTCTTCTTTACTTTCTTTCATCATCATCAATTATTGTTATTATTATTATTATATTTTGTAAAGACCCATGTAGTACCAACAGAACAGTCTCCTAGAAAATAGAGTATAACCTTAGGATATTTCTCTAAATTGCAATTATTAAGTTTAAGTAACACTGCAGCATTACACACACAAAGTTCCTCTTACCACAATAAATTCCCCCCACAATTTTTCTGCATTTCCTTTCCCGTGTTTGGAAGGCTTTGTGATACCGAACCTCTTAATCTCAAATTCATGTGCCCGATGCCCAGCAAGCCAAACACTGAGACATCGGTGCTTGGAGATGAGAAAGGTTTATTCGAATTGGCTAAAACAAGTAGGTGGGAGTCTGGGTCGGCTCAAATCCACCTCCCCTAGAACAGAAAGCAGGGGGGGTTTATAGAGCTAAGGGGCGTGGCAGGAAGGACTTTAGGGAAACAAAGGGGTCACTCCTGATAAGCCTCTGGGCAGTCTGACTTCCGGGCATCACTGGCTGCTGAGGGCCGGCCTTCCTGTGATCGCAGCAACCTCCCTGAAGGCATTCTCTTTCTCCTGCAAAACAAGCTCACAAATCCTCGAGACCCCTGAGTCACCCCTCAAGTTAAACAGGAAAAATAGCAAATTGGTTTAATACCTACAGTATCCCTCAGATAGCCGGCTTCATTTGCACACTGCTATTCACATGATTCTTTCCTTTCCATGTCTCTTACTAGTGAGGATCTCATTGACTATGTTATAATAATTGCAATTTATCCCCATTGTATCCCCTCATATTCCATCTTTCTTAAATTTTCCCATTGTGCTTATCATTATTTTACATAATATGCATTTTAATTTATATTTAATTTATTGTCTAATCTATTTTCCAGAGTCTGGAACCATGTCTGGCACATATTGTTGCTCAATAAATATTCCCTTAATGAGTGAATATTTTAGGTAGCATACTGTCAAAAACAGTTTAATTCACTTTAGAGATATATATGAAACAGAGATGGCATTTTTCATTTAAATATTTGTTATTTTTTTTAGACTATCTGGTTTGTTTTTCCCTTTTAAGTTTGTCCTCTTCCTTCCATTGGTCTACTTCGCTGTTCTTTTTTAACTTTCTGATTTGGATGTGGATTTTCCAGTGACATCATGTCAGTGGCATCCCACATATTTTACTCTCACACTTTCAGTAGCAATATTTCTGACTTTTTCCTAGTTTCTCTTTGAATTAGGAGCAGTTTAATTATTTTTAAATGGCTAAATGGAATATTTTGAAAAATTTTTTTAAATTGTCATTTATTTCAAAACAGAATGCAGTATGTGTTCTTTTCTGTATTCAGACCTTATTTTTTGCTAATATTGACATTTTTCACAAATGCTGCACATACTCTTGAAAAGAAAGAGAATCTTCTCTTATTGCGGCTAATGTATAATACATCCTTATCTGTAAAAACCATCTTATTGCCTGGGTAGTAATTCTGCTATGTCCTCATTAATGTTTGGTTGACTAAAAATAATAGAGGTGTGGTAGGTTTTCCTAATGTTAAAATGTTTCTATGTTTGTCTTTGCATCTCCCAGATGAGAAATTTCCTGATTTAAGATATTTGTTGCTACAATACTTTTTGCATAGATAACACTTACTGCTAAGTCTTCATTGTGAATTACAGTCTATCATTACAGAATATCCATTTTTAATTTAGTTTGATGCTATTCTTGCATTCTGTGTTTCTTGATATCAACATTAGAACCAATGCTTTCTTTTCATGTGTATTGCCTAAATATATCATTGCCGGGGCTTTTATTTTTACATTTTGGAAACAATTCATAATATATTTGCATTTAAAAGACTATACTGAAGGTCTTTTTTTTTTTTTAAGGTATGCTAGGTGTAATTTTAATTATTGCTAAATATATATTTAGTCTTTGCTTTGTCATAATGTCCATGTTACAAATATGCATCGTAACACACAGAGGCATACACAAGCATATATACACGGTCATACAAACACATTTAAAAATCACCTTTATATTACCCCCACTGTCCTTTTTTAGATACAGCCTCTTGGTTTCCTACTATGAGAAATATTGACATGAGTAGTTGACACTTAAATTTCAGTTTTGCTACCTTTAATCTTACATTCATTTTCATGTTTTTTTTCAGTTTCCTTGATTCCATTTTATCTTGACATGAAGTATTGCTTTTGAAAAATGTGTTGTCAATTTATTTTCCCAGTCCTTAAAAGTAATGAAGTTGTTTGCTCTGATCCTCTATAGGAAATACTGACTTAATACATATAATTTAGTGCTGATCATCCCTTGCTGACGTAGAACATAATGGACTCTTCCAATAGGAAGTTTCAAATCTTCTTTCAATTCAGAAAAGAAATCTTGATCATGGCTTGTGATATTTCTGCTGTCACTTTGGCTTTGTTTTCTTCTGTGAAGGATCAATTCATACGCATGTTCTACTTTCTTTGTCTGTATATTCTTTCTATCCTCTCTCTCTCTTACTGCTGTATTTTTATGGGATCTTTTCACTTTTTGTTTGTTTGTTTCATATGATCTTTTTTTCCCTTATCAAATGCAAATGATTTTTAGAACTAGATAAGGCTTAAGAAACAATTTTTGGTATGTGTAAAGAGTTGTGAATTTTCGTCATTCCAAAATGAGAGCTTGCGCTGACTAACAGTCATTCCCCATTCTCCCACCCCCAAACCTAGGAACCGCTAACACATTTTCTCTTTCTATAGATTTGCCTATTTGGGGCATTTAATATAAATCATATCATGCAATATGTGGTCTTGATCACCTAACTTAGAAATATGTTTTTGAGGTTCATCTATGTTGTAGCATCTATCAGTACTTCATTTCTTTTTATTGCCCAACAATATTCCTTTGTGTGGAGATACTATTTTTTGTTCATCCATTCATCAGTTGATGGACATTTGAGTTGTTTCCACTCTTTGACTATTACCCATAATGCTTATGCACTTTTTTTTTTTTTTTTTTTTTTGTGAGGAGATCAGCCCTGAGCTAACATCTGCCAATCCTCCTCTTTTTTTGCTGAGGAAGACGGCCCCGGGCTAACATCGGTGCCCATCTTCCTCCACTTTATATGGGACGCCGCCACAGCATGGCTTACCAAGCAGTACTTTGGTGCGCGCCCGGGATCCGAACCAGCGAACCCCAGGCCGCCGCAGCGGAGCGCGCGCACTTAACTGCTTGCGCCACCGGGCCGGCCCCGCTTATGCACTTTTTTGTACATATGCTTTCAATTATCTTGGGTAGATACCAAGGAGGAGGCCCAGGCCCAGATGGTTTCGCTGGTGAATTCCACCATTTAAAAAAGAATCGCTACCACTCTTTCATAGCTTATTCCAGGAAATAGAAGAGGAAACACTTATCAACTCATTCTGTGACATCAGTATTACCTTGATGTCAAGCCAGACAAAGACATCACAAGTAAAGAAAACAAATGGTAAATGGGCTGTTAACTCTTATGAATACAGATGTAAAAATTCTCAACAAAACACTGACAAATCACATTTAGCCATTCTTTGTATTATTTTGTCATAAATTTTACTTTTATGTAATATTTAAACTTACAATTCATCAGCATAGTTTTTCTTGTCATTCATTTTTTGAAGTAATTAAAATTAAAAACTCAATATATTTTATACTTACCTTCATTTTTACATTTTTTTATGTTTTTTATTTCTTTGTCTAGACCCATGTTTCCTTCTGTTATACTCCTTCTGCCTGGAAAATTCTTGAAGCATGAGCTTGCTGGCTGTACGTTATTTCAGTTTGTGTCCATGAGTATTCATTTGCATGTCTGCAAGTTTTAGTTGTATAGCATAATGATTTGACTTAAAATGATTATGCAATAAGATTAGTTAGCATCCATCATCTTGTATAGACACAATAAAAAGAAAAAGCAGGGGCCTGCCCAGTGGCGTACAGTGAAGTGCGCGCACTCCGCTGCTGGCGGCCCAGTCGGATCCCTGGCGCGCACTGATACACCACTTCTCTGACCATGCTGAGGCCGCGTCCCACATACAGCAACTAGAAGGATGTGCAGCTATGACATACAACTATCTACTGGGGCTTTGGGGAAAAAAAGGAGGAGGATTGTCAATAGATGTTAGCTCAGAGCCGGTCTTCCTCAGCAAAAAGAGGAGGATTAGCATGGATGTTAGCTCAGGGCTGATCTTCCTCACCAAAAAAATAAAAATAAAAAGATCTAGTAGAGAATGTTGAATAATCTTTTGAACAACATTTAAAATAGATATTGTAAGTCTGTTTAAATTTGATTTCATCAGTATATGGTTTATATATGAGCTGTGGCTTCTTTCTATTTTCCTTCTCATTGTCCAGGAGTCTAGTTTGATATTCTTGACAGAGTGGTGGAAAGATTTCCATTCCTAGAGAAGACACGTCCTAATGCCCAAGTGTTGTTTATGTTTACTAATGACGTACTCACCAAAGACAATCACATGGCTAAATCAAGAATCAAGGGATGACCAAAAGGCATGGATACAAGAAGGAACGGTATATTGGGGGCCATTACCGTATATGTGTAACGGTCTTTTTAAAGACTCCATAAGTGTTTGTTATGTTTATGCACCATATTTACTAAAATATTTTTCAATATAAGCATTCATTTTTCCAGTTTTTTTGCTCAGAAAAAAAGTGCTTCAATAAACATTATATTACACATTCATTGTTTGTATTAGTCCTTCTTATACATATATCCTTATGCACTTAAGCTTTTGTTTCTATAAAGGAATCATTTAGTAATGACTCTGTAGCATCTAAAGATGTTTTATCTCTTTAATAGAGAATGTTAAGATAATGTCTAGAAAGGCATCAGTGAAAGAATAAAAAACGGTATGATTTCAATTATAGAACATACTACATATCACATCATCTTGTTTATTTACACATCTCTATTTACTAGTTTACAGTGAAGAGGACATTGATCTTTAAAAGTAAAACTACTAAATAAATGAACACAATTGTCACAACTCTGAGAACACAAGGGTTTACTAAAGGAAATTACGTCATTAGCTTACTTAAAAATTTAAGACAGTAGTGAAAAGTAGATTTCAATTAAATCTACATACAAATTAAATATGTAAAACAATAATTTCTGTTAGTTCAAATGTCTCACAATGCTGATAATTTGAGAAGAAATTTTCTCAGTGCCTCTCTAACATCTTTGTTCCGCAGACTGTATATCAGAGGATTAAACATTGGGGTCAAAACGGTATAGAAAAGAGAGAGCAGTTTGTCTGTTCCTTCATACTGGTTGGATTTAGGTTTTAAATAGGTGACAGTGGCTGATCCATAGAATAAAACTACAACTATGAGGTGGGAAGAGCAAGTTGAAAATGCTTTGGTCCGTCCTGTATTTGACGGCAGCTTCCAGATGGTAGAGATAATTCTGCTATAGGACCTAAGTATCAACATAAAGGGAACAGTGACAAACAATACAGCAAACATGTAGATCACCATCTCATTCACAAAAATGTCTCCACAAGCCAGCTTCAGTAATGGGGGGATGTCACAGAAGAAGTGGTTGATTTGGTTGGAACCACAAAAGGGCAGAGAGAAAATCTGGCATGTGTGCCCTATCCCAACTGGAACTCCACTGATCCAGGAGACAGCCACCAGCTGGACACAGACCTTGTAGTTCACGACAAGAGGATAGTGCAGAGGGTTACAAATGGCCACATAGCGGTCATAGGCCATCATGGCCAGAAGGAAACACTCGGTGGCTCCCAGCATAAGGAAGAAGCACATTTGTGCAGCACAGGCAAAAAAAGAAATAGTTCCTTTCTGGGTCCAAAGGTCCATGAGCATTCTGGGAAGTGTGACAGATACATAACAGATTTCTAGGAAGGAAAAATTGCTGAGGAAAAAATACATGGGGGTCTGAAGAGTGGAATCTACTCTTGTTATTAGAATAATAATAGCATTTCCCAACAGGATAATCATATAGATGACCAAGAACACTCCAAAAAGAAACCAGTGGAATTTGGGAATATCAGAAAAGCCCAAGAGAACAAATTCCACCAGAATAGTGAAATTTGTTTCTGTAATTTTCAAATTATTTTCTCTCCTTGGGCTTACATTTTCTGGCTGCATTTTCCTCTTTTATAATTGGATTGGGACATGGGCTTTGGTCTTTATAATTACTAAATTACTTTCTGGCACTTTTATTCTATGATTCTGTGCGATTTGATGTGAAACCAGGAGCTATGAACTCATCTGCATAAAAAAAATTAAATCCATAAATAAAGTGCTTAAATGATTTATAATGTTAGATTTGCATTCTAATTATACCAATAAGATACATATAGCCATACATTTTTACTTAACATAACAGTGTGAGAAGGGAGATTGCAGACGAACTATTTCTTCCAGTCAAAATCCCAACTCAATTAACTATCAATTGACCGACATCCATGAATTTTTTCCAATCAATCTAGTCCATAGTATAACATCCGACCTATGAAATCTAACATAATGTTCCACTGACTATTCACAGGTACGTCTTTTCTAACCTTGACATTACATCTCACGATTCATTCTATAAAGAATATAGCACGAGTTTCTTCCCTAACACGTTACTCTGTATATGATTCTGAATTAAATTAAAAGTAGAAATTATTATCAGAATTGCTTATTTTCTATGAAGTGAAAGAGGGTAATTAAAAATAAGAGGCTATAAAAGCCAAATCTTTAATTTTCAGAGTAATAAGTTTCTAGTAATTCTCATTCTAATGTGTTGAACTAAAATAGATTTTATTGCTTAAAAAACACAACTTTTTGGCATTTATCTATTTTTAATCCTAATAATATTTGGTCATATTTCTTTATTTTGACCAATTTTTAGGAAGAAGTAAAATCAATATATAAAAAGTTTCACAAATGTAGTCAGATATTGTGTTCAACTCCTGCCTTATTTATGATCTGATTTGACTGGGTAATATAAACACCTATTAGGATATGGGCCTAAAAAGTTGAGCCAAATATTTTTTTCCAGGAAATTATAAATTGGGAGAAATAAATGCTTCATATTTTCTCCAGTAGAAGGATATTTCCTAATAAAAGGAGAGTCTTTCTCATAGAAATTCTTTTATTTATAATGGCAACATTTACTTTATTATCCGTATAGCAAACTATGTTTAATTAATTTCATTATAATACATCACTCTTTAATTATAGTTTCCTTACTAGATTATTTCTTAAAATGAATAATTTTAGGACTATTATAATTGTTAATAATAGACAAATTAGGGATTTATATACTTCAAATGCTTCAAACTAATTACTTAACTTTTTAATTCAGAAAATCAGAAATCTACAGGTGCTGTCTTAAATAATGAATGCATTTTTGACCAACATATTTCATAATATGATCTTAGTTGTTTAATATTATTTCTTGAATCTTGATCCTGAAATTTAAAAATTGTCTTGAATTGAAATAGAATATCAACATATCAATAGTTCATATTTACCTTTTACAATTTTGGTGAAGCCGCTTATTTCTCATTGATGACATTTTTATATTTTTAAATATTAAATTGGTTAGGATCTAGACCATTTTTAAACAGGAACTTAACTTCCTTTTTAAAGAACAAGTGCTCTTTACAGATGAAGTAGTCACTTCTTCCCTGTGGGAATACCTCTTTTCCCTCTTTACTTCTAAATTGCTAGTTAAATGCTCCCGTTTGCAATTAATTTGGTGTGTTTTTCCAAACAATTCTTCAATGGTAGACCAGAGTTTCCTGCAGTCTCTCAATCAAATATAGTTTTATACACTCTTCATTTCCCAAATACGGTCAGAGAGCATGGATGTCCCAGAAGATGAATCACTCTTAATTGTCTGATATCACCTGCAGGAGAATGTTCAAATTCCTTATCTGTTGATTCCTTACCTGTCTTATTTTATTTTCTGTAATTCCTCTGAATAGACTTTTTTAGCAAATCATGCTTTATTAGCATCCTCTGGACATGTTCTACCTATTCCCTCATCTTTCTCAATTGCTTTGTAGAAGTAGACATTTGCGGATGTGGGGTAAATTTTATGAAGACAAAGGCAATTCTGTATTATAAAAACTAAGACTACTTTGTTCAAATTATGATTTTCTCTCAGACACTGTGGAAGCCCCTGCATAGACAAACCTAGCTCATTGTTGAACCCTATAAACAAGGATTAACAAGTATTATCTATAAAGTTTTTTGTTTGTTTATTGTGGTAACGTTGGTTTCTAACACTGTATAAGTTTCAGGTGTACATCATTATACTTCTATTTCTACATGGATTACATCATGTTCTTAAAAATTACAAGTTCCTCTTTCTTATTGCAGCATTTAATAATTTAACGTTTCTCATTTTCAACCTTCCTCCATGCTGTTTATGGGGAGAATGACTTCAAGCATGAACCTAATATTTCCAGCCCTAAATTGCTACTTTACTGTTGACAAGTTTTGTTTCAATATCAATTTGCCATTGTTTCTGTAACAGAGTCATTAACATGCCAGAGACTCTGCTCATCTTCACTCTGATGGGAGAATATTTCTTTCAACTTCGTCACCAGCATTTTTCCTTAGTCAGGAGGTTATAGTCTCCCTGAATTCTTTCACTATACTTGGTTTTGGAGATGATAGGTGTTTCCAGATCTCTGACCTCCACTGCCTGGGACAAAGCGTCCTCCAACTCCATTGCCAGGGAGGTAGAATTAGATACTAATGGGCAGAACAAGGAATTTGTGTTTTCTGACTCTAAATAATGCGCCCCTGCTATCCCCACTGGTTTCACGGCCAGTGCTTATCAGATAGCAGGTGCCAATGGGAACCTTATGACTAACTGATCGTGTAATACACTGAGTTTTGGCCAGGTGACTCAATCACATGTTCTTTATAGGAAAGGAATACCTAAATGCTCAATTTACACCTAGTGAGAATTTGAGGACTATAAATAGGCTTGACACAAGCCCCCTATGGCCAAAAAAGAGAAGATGCATTTTCTTTTTCTATTTTTATTTTCCTTTACACAACACTGCATCAGTGGGAGAAAATCTGACAAAAGACCCCTGGCTGAAGCTGGAAAATATTCTTATTACCATCTGACGTCATGTTTGTTTATGGATGAAGTAGGGAAGCAATATACAGCCCATCCCCCATATCCCCGGTTCCGAATTCTGGGATTCAGCCATCTGCCAATGGAAAGGCCTACCATGGTTGCATCTGTACTCAACACGTACAGAATTTTTCTTGTCATTATTCCCAACAATACAGTACAACAACTATTTACATAGCATTTACGTTGTATCAGGTAGTATAAGTAATCTAGAGATGATTTAAAGTATATGGGAGGATATGCGTACGTTACATGCAAATACTACATCATTTTATATAAAAGACTTGAGCAACCGCAGATTGTGGTATCCACAGGGCTCCTGGAACCAATCCCCAGCAGATACCCAGGACTATATGCTGTATGCAGTGCATGCTACTGTCTGATACTTTTTATTCCATCTTACTACTACTTATACATTGGTTCCTGCTTTCAACAGTTTCCTTTCACAGTTGTCTGTGCTTCTGATTTTACTTTTGATGGATGTCTGCTTTATGCTCTACACACGCCTCCATCGTCATCTCCTTATAATCTACTGTATGTATATCTTTTCCTTACTCCTTCTTCTTTCATTTTTTTCTTTTCCCCATCCTTGCTCAATTCAAAAAATATTTAACAACCTGTTATGTGTAAAATACGTAACTTTTTCATTTCTTTTACTTTCAACTCGATTTTGTCTATCTGTTTAAAGTGCAGCTCAATTTGGCAGCATGTATCTGTGCTCTGCTTTTTTGTTTTAATGTCTACCTTTTAATTGGGCTGCTTTGTCCATAAGTATTTAACGTAGTCATGGTACACCACTATTTGCTTTTTCTTTCCATTGTTTTCTTTTGCTTTACTACTTTGTTGTCTTCTGCCAATTTTAAGGTTATTTTATTTTTTCCATTTTATTTCTTTCCCTGCCTTTTTATATATACTGCTTTTTATTGTCTTTGCATGATTGTTTCAGGGCTAACAGTTAAAAATATGCATCTTTAACTTATCAAAGTTTACCTAGAGTTAAAACTGTTCCACTTTAATCTTCGTCCTTTACAACTGATGCTTCCACTTTCCACATTCCACTCCATCCTTCCTGTTTCACAATATCCACTTCCCAACTCACTCCACAAATGTGATAATCTTATAACAGTGCAATTCCATTTCCTCAAGTTTCATTCTTTGTGTTACTGATATCATCTATTTTGCCTGTGTCTATATTATAAACCTCGTTACTATACCATTATTTTAGTTTGAAATAGTCAGTGGTTTCAATATGATGTACATAGATGGATTTTCTTTCTGATTCATTCTACTAGGATTCACTGGGATACGTGTATTGATGTTTTCCATTAAATTTGAAAAGTTGCTGCCATTATTATTATTTTCTTACACTAGGCTTTCAGTTATGCATATTTCAGACCATCTGATACTGATCTGCCTGTCCTTGAGGCTCTAATCTTTTTCCTCTAATCATTTTTTAAAAGACTTTTTTGGGTTGTATAATTTCCAGTAATTTGAATTAAAGTTCACTGATATTTTTTTAACATCACAAACTGCTATGAATCTAATCACAGCATTTTTTCATTTCACTTACTTTTCAGTTACATTTCACTTCCTCTCATTTTATCTTTCACTCTAGAATTTTAATTTGGTTCTTTATTAGATTTTTATTTCTCTGCTGAAACTCTCTGTTTACTCAATTTTCTATTTAGTAATATATTTTTTTAAGTCTTTGCCTATGCTTATAAGACATGTTTAAAAGTCTGCTAAATCTATTATCTGAGATATCTTGGGGTCATTTTCAATTGATTCCTTTTTTCTTGTTTATGTTTTAGCTTTCCTGAGTTTTTCTTGTCCTGTAACTTTTACTGATATTTTAAATTGTCAATAATACATTGTAGAAACTCTGGGTTCTGGTATCTTCCTATGAAGATTGTTAATTTGTGTAACAAGCCATTATTATTGTAAGATCATTTTGACTCATAAAGTCTGGGTTTTATATTTTGTTAGTGTAAAGTTGTCAAAAGCCTATGGTGTTTCACAGGTCCAAATAACTTGGGGAATTTGACATATAAATTCTGTCTTCCCTACAGATGTTGTTGAGGCTTAGATTTCAACTTTTTCTAGAGTGGGTCTTGAGAAGGCTAAAGACTTCACTCTAGCGGTCAGCCCAACGGCATAGCAGTTAAGTTCACGCATTCCACTTTGGCAGCCTGGGGTTTGCCTGCTCAGATCCTGGGGGTGGACCTACTCACCACTCATCAAGCCATGCTGAGGCAGTGGCCAATATAGAAGAGCTATAGCTCTACAACTTTATATGCAACTAGGTACTGCCGCTTTGGAGAGAAAAAAGAAAAAGAGGAAGATTGGCAACAGATGTTAGCACAGGGCCAATCATCCTCAAAAAAATAAAACAAAGAAAAAGAAAAAACGAAAAGACCTCACTTTAAGGAAAAGGTCTTATTCCAAAGCCCCAGAACTTCTGATGACTCAGATGGCTGCCTGAGATACTATTAAAGTGTTAAGCATTCTGGGTAAGATGCAATTCCAGTGTCTCTGAGCTATGTTTTATCATTAGTATCTCCATTCTTTCCCCAACCACATTGCAGTCATTTTCTTAAAAGCCTTCTGTAGCCTTCTCCAGCATATGCATACCCCATCCTTCTTCCAATGATGTTCTCTCTGGCACACTTCATTCAAGTCTATCTTCCCCCCAGCCAGCACTAAGCTCCCTCATCTTTTATGCTCCGTAAACAGACCATAGTCTTTTTAGTTGCCTTGAATGCTGATTTCTGCCTCCTCAGTTGGACGGCACATCTGGGCTCTTCTTTGATTCCAGTTCATCTGTACTTTGATCAGGAAATTATCTCGAGGCTCATAGCTAGAGTGATCATGGGATTAACATTGCAAATTTCCCTTCTCTGGTGGACAGACTCTTCAGGTGGCCCCATGGTCCCTGCCTCCTGATAGCTGTACCTTTGGGCAATGCCAGGCAATTTAGTGTAGGTAGTCATGTGACTTGCTAATAGTCTAAGCATATGGCAAAGATAATAGGATGTATATGATTACATGATTTCATTACCTAAGATCCTGACATCCATCTTGGTAGGAGACTCTATTGTCCATGCTGGTTTGATAAGTAAGCTTTTATAGTGTGGGCTGCCTATATTGAGAGGCCTATGTGGGGAGAATCAGAGAGGAACCTCTAGGAGGTGAGGGTTTCATTAGCCAAGTGCTAGCAAGAAATAAAATCTTCAGTCTTACAACTGCAAGGAGTTGAATTCTGCCAATAAAAATGAATCCTTCCCCACTCAAGCCATAAGATGAGACTGCAGCCTTGGCTAACATCTTGATTGAAATCTTGTGAGATTCTAAGCAGAGGATCAGGCTAATTAATGTGTAGACTACTACTCACCCACAGAAACTGTGAGACAGTAAATGTGTGTGAGTGTGTGTGTGTGTTTAAGCTGTTAAATTTTTGGTAATTTGGGGGCCGGCCCTGTGGCATAGCAGTTAAGTGCATGCGCTCTGCTGCTCGTGGTCTGGGTTTGGTTCCCGGGTGCGCACCGAGACACCGCTTTGTCAGGTCATGCTGTGGCGGTGTCCCATATAAAGTGGAGGAAGATAGGCACAGATGTTAGCCCAGGGCCAGTCTTCCTCAGCAAAAAGAGGAGAATTGGCAGGATGTTAGCCCAGGGCTGATCTTCCTCACAAAAAAAAAAAAAAAATTGGTAATTTGTTATGCAACAATAGAAAACTAATACACCTTTCTCAGGTATCACAATCCTTTTATCTTATGTGCAATGCCTAAGTACAGTTGTCTCATATAATTCATCCTCTTTTATCTTTGCTCATGGTGGAAGGCGTATTCTGGTATTAGTGTCTCAGCAGGCTGGAAATAGGATGTTCTTGATGCACATTTCTGGTTTCATATTTTCATTTTGAAGAGCTTATTTTATTATCTTTACATAAAGATATTTCACCAAACATATTGCTTACTCATTACACTATACTTCAAAACATACTGTAGTTCTCTTATTTCAACACAAGAAATTCTCTATTCCATTTTCCAGCTACATATAGGTTGCTTGATTTATTATGTAAATATTGAGTAGATTATATTTTTATTATAGGTTTCCTAGAAATGACTCAAATCCAAAAACACTTTCCAGCTGACTAGATATTTCAAGTTCCACTCCTTTTTTAAATGATTTTCTTATTTTAGTAATCCCCATTTAAAAATACCATAAGAAGTGACTATTATTCAAATATGTGATTATAAATCCCCTCTCAGACATGTCTGAAGATGTTAGGAAGCCAAGGCAGAGAGTAGCCCTGAGATTCCTGGGAATATTATGAAGTCTTTAGCTAAATGGAGAAAGCAAATGAAATCTGATATTACTAAATACGTATATTTTGTGCGAAATAATGTGGTAACTGCTTCTCAGACATTATCTCATTTTTATCATTTATCTCTATTATCTCAAGTACCTAGATCATTTCTCTCTTTGAGAATACAAAATAAAGACTACTGATTTTATTGTTTTTTCCATTTTTACTTGCTTATTCTTTGTGTCTTTTATTTGTTTTTAATGACTAAGCCTCGGCTGGCTAAGAATATTTTTTACAAAAGTTATAATTTAAAAGGATTATACTTCAAAATGCTATATAAATACCTATGTAATATTGTCACATAAAGCCTAAAATACTTACTTTTGCTCTCTTGAAGAGACTCTTCTGCTGGATGAAGACTATATCAAGTATCTTAACAGTATAGATAATATCTATCCAATGTATTCACATCCACAACCTGAACATTTTTTGTTACATAATATTGTGCATATGCATGTGTTTTTGTGTGTGTGTATGTGTGTGTGTGTATGATTTAGTCCAGAGATTTTTGATATATTATTCATGTTGTTTACCATAGCCCTCAGCATGTAAGCATATATAAAGTTGAAGTCATGATAATTGAATTGATTTAAGGCAGAAGATAATTTCAATCACTTCATCTTTTCAGAAAAAAAGTAGAGAAATTTAAGCTACAGTTTAAGCAAAACACAAAGTATTTCTTCTGTTATTGCTTGGTAACCGTTATTTAGAAAAAACATCAAATAATGCATCCATGATTAGATGACTAGAAAACACTGTCATTGATATATGAATTGCAACTGGCAAACTGAATTGCACTTTTTTCATTGGGATTGACATTTTGGAGAAATAAAATAATTGCTAATACTCTTCCTTATTGGTAGACAGTTAGTATAGCAGTTGGTATACAGTTAGCAAAGCAGAAAACAATGAAAAGACCTCTATTATTCACTCACACTTCTTTCTTAGATCAATTCGTAAACTTTTTACATGATATGGAATCAGATCCCTGATACTCTTGGACAATTAATTTGGACCACATGAAGACTTTTCCCCTTGTAAATGAATTTTTTGTAGAACATGTATTGAGAGAATGATGTCAGTGTTCCGCTCTTCCAGATCTCCAGTGTGTGATTATATTCTGCACACATTCACCACTTACTCATTAATTCTTGACGGCTTCATATACATGCATTATTTTCACCTCTTATTTTGTTTTCTCTTACCAATAAAGTCAGAAACTTATATACGTGTGTGCATATACATGTATATATATAGAGAGAGGCATCTAAAAGAGAGGTGTCCTCTCAATAACAAGAAATAGCTTTTATAATTTTTATGAATATTTCTGTTTAATTTGTTAAAGCCTATCTAGTAAACGAAATCACCCAAAAAAGTAATAAATAGAAAACTACACTTTAAATTGCCACATTTAGACTGAAATAAACTTTTTTCTCTATATATCTATGTAGATATATTTTTATTAATTTATTAAATAAATATTATTTAACCCTTACAATATAGCAGATGCTTTTTAATCACTGAGATAAAGCACTAAACATAGCAATAAGTTGCTTTCTTAATAGTGTCTAGAGTCTAGTGAAGAAGATTGACAGTAAGCAAGATAAGAAATATATAACATGCTACATAGAGCACTAACAGGTAAGCAGAAAAAAATGAATCAGACAAGCATTTAAGAAATGTCATGTGAGGGAGAATTTAAATTTTGGTTAAATGGGCTGGGAAGGTCTTACGGATAAATGACATTGAGATAAACAATGGAAAGAAGTAAGTGGGTGAAAGATGTGAATATCTGTGTTTAAAACAATATAGCAACACAGACAGAGGAAGGAGCTGGAGGGGGCTTGATAAATTCAAACAGCAGCGGAGGCCAGCACGGCTACGAGAGGTGAAAGATATTAAATGCTAAAGCAATAAAACTATAGGACTTTTTATTTTTCCAACAAGATTTCTCTTCCCTTACAGTATATTTTACTTTTCAAAACACTCAAAATACTTAAAAAACTTAAACATTTGTTTCTACCCTGTAGACATTATCACCTCCATGTTGTTCCAAAATCTATTTTTTTTTAGCTTTATAGCTCTTTGCACCACACAAGTATTTGGGTATACGACTTAAAAATCTTTTACCGGATTGATTTTCTCAAGTTTTCTGTAATTTATATATATATAACATGTTTATGAACCTATATATAAAATATATACTAAAATAAAATAAAAACTACTATGCACATACCAAAGTTCAAAATTTCTTATCCATGGCATCTGTGTTGGTCCACACGTGCCCCAAATTCATGTTTCTAGTAATAGCAATAGGAATCACTTCCTCAACTTCTCTGCAATTGAAAGTGGTGTTCTGTTCAAAATAGTTTCCTGCTTGTACCAAGGGCATTCAAACACCTACACATTTTCCTATTTTCTCTGAGCTAAAATGCTTCTCTACTTTCTGCCACATGTGATCATCTCACCCTCTTTTCATGCTTCAAGCCAGCTCTACACCTTCCTTAAGAGCTCACCAGAGAGGTGAGCTTTCCCTCCAAGGAATAAGTAGCCTGGCACTTATTTGTATCTGTGACCTAGGCAACTCTAACCTTGATATTTACCTGGTAATCTGCAGAATTTCACATCCAAATTCTATGTAAGCCCCTTAACATGGGAGCAGAGGCTTCCAGTATATGTTACCAGACACATACCCAGGTTCTTTACCCACCACACAAGAGGGGTCAAATAAAATTAGAACACCAGACTTATGGCAAGGAAAGAGTTTTTATTTTGGGTGACATCAGCCAGGGGACGTGAGCTTTCAAATTTGTCCCATCTCCCCAAAATATGGGAGGCAAGGGGTTTTAAAGGTTCTGAGAAGTGTAGCTGTTTGTAGGGAAGGGGAGCCTGTGGCCTTGCCGGATGGTGCTTTCCCATCAGCCTGCGTTTGGCCCTGTGAGGCTGCTGGCAGAGAGGAGGAGGGTGAGATAAGGGAATCGCAGGTGGGTGTCCTTCAACCATCTCTGTGGTGGATGGTGGATTTGGGTGCCAGGAAGCCAAGGAGTTGAGGTCTGAGAAACTTTAGCTTCTTGATATTTTCTGGATATCAGTTTCCCGGTAACAAATCTCAAGAACTGATAATTAGTCACAACTTCAGTGTGAGCCCAGCATGAGGCCACCTGGGCTTTTAACAATTTGTAACTTCTATCTACCTTGTAAAGTCCAGGGATACAAAGGTAAAACGATGTTTACATGTGAATGTAACTTAGAGAAGCAGGGAAAGAGGATGAGTGCTTTTGGTTTTATCCCCATATATGCTGGGTTTAATGTAGGGGAACTGATATTATGGCCGGCATCATATAGAGGGTAAAAGCATTGGCACTGGATTCTGAGAGGGGAGTTGGAGTTTTTGTTCCCCATAATTATGTTCCATGTCATTATTAAAAATTGCTCTGCTTCTCTAAGACTCAGGCTTGTAAACTGTAATTAACTTGTGACTTAACTTCCCTGCATCTCATTTTCCTCATGAATAAAATTGGGTGGATAATATCAAACTTCTGAGATGTTGTAAAGATTAAATGAAATAATGTTTGTTGAGCACTATGCAGAGAGCCTGGCACAGTAACCTTCAGTAAATATAAACTCACATTAATATCTCAGCAAAGGAAAAGTCCATCTCTTCACAAGTACCGAGTGACTACTCCAGGAATACAACATTGTCGTAGTCTCATATCCACCTGTCATTTATAAGTTATCCAATTTTTTCACAACATTAACTTTCTTACTCCCTGCAAAAGCACTGTGAGATTTTGTAACTGAAAAATATTATTTATTTACATCTTTTATCACTTTCTAAGATGGATCTTTTCTATTACGTTGATGAGTAATTATTTTCTTTGTGCTTCTGAGAGGCCAGAAATACAAATTTCCATTAAGTACTGAGACTAGATTTAATTGATTTGAATTACAAAAGAAGGAAGAGTTTTAGTACTTCTTGGATTTCAGGGGAAAAGCAACAATGCAATTAGAGCACTTTATTGGGGGAGAATCAGAGAACAAGCCCCTAAGAACATCAAGGAAAAAGGAATTTGAGTGGACTGATAAATCAGTTGAGGATTTAAAAATTAGTTTACAAGAGGGTGCACTGCATAAAATGTATCCTTTTCCCCCCAACGAAATCATCAATAAAATCTACTTCACATGCTGATGCTAAAGAATTGGTTAGCAACTATTGCATAAAAAGTATGCCACACATGAACTATCAAACTTGAGTTCCACATTTTCCATATTTGGTAGTTGCTAAAACAAGATTTTAACAATGAGACCAGGTGAATCACTTAATCTAAGTCTACAATCTGTTCTGGCCCATAAACTACATCCAAAAACAATATAGTAGTTTAGAGTGTGACAGCACAGGTTTTAAGCTTGTTTCTGCCACTTTTAGATGGGTCACTTTTTAATGAGTCATTTTAGTCATTGGTAAAATGAGATAATTGATACTGTCTTCCCATTAATTGATGAAGATTTGTATTGGTGTGGATAAATTACAATTAATATTAGGGACTCCTCAAGACTGAATCACAAACATGAGTATGAGGGGACAAGAATAAGAAAACCCTGGTCTTCTGGTCTTCATCTTTCCTTCTCTAACTTACTCAACAATTAATTCTTCCCCCTGACACATAGTATGAGCTTAAATCTTTGTTGCTTAAATACTTCTCCATAGTTTTTAGCTTTGGTATTGGCATTTTCACAATAGTAAAAACATAAATGTTGGTTAGGCATCTCTCTTCTGCCTCTGTGTTATGGAAGGATGATCAGATAATATATGATATGATGTAGACTGGAAATAGAGTCCTCAGATACCAAAGTTTGTGAATTATCATTAGACGCATGGTAGTAAATATAGTGTATATGTAGTTTAGTGCAGTATATATAAGCATGCTTTAGACCTAGAGAAATTCTTATGTGTGACTGGAAAATTGCTTAAATTATTTTAGCTTAATTGTTTCTTTTCATGCCATGAAAATTAAATTAATTTTTGTAAAGTGTGTAGCATAATTCCTGATGTTTAGTAAGGGACTCAATAAATACTACTCACTCATGTTAAATCTTATTAAATAAAATGTGAATATAAATAAAGCAATTCAGTCAAGACTCCATGCATTACATGTTCAATAGCTGAAATAATTTTTAAAGAAAAAACCTGAAAAAGTATATTTGAATTCCTTAAGAAAAAATCAAGTTGGAGTCATGCACAAGCCAAATTTAAAATGTCTCTTTATTTCTTGTCAGTTCTCTCATGTCCTTTAGTTATTCTGGATTCTCTCAAATGTTAACGTTTTAACACATCCTTATAATTATTCTTTCCTCACCAGATTTCAGAACATATTGAAAAGTGAGACAAGAGATAGATTGACATCAAAACATCAATATTATTGCTCAAAATATAAAAATTGGAGAACAGGACTTTCATTATGTAGCCTGGTAGGTTTGAAGCCTTTCACTCCTGAGTGAGATAGAATTATCTATCCAGTTCCTGAAGTTCTGGGAAATTATAAACTTTCTTCACAGAGGCAAGTTTCTTAACATATAGCAGAGAACAAAACAGGTAAACCCTCTCTGCAGGTAGATCTGAAGTGAGAAGGATGGGGCTGAGTTAAGAAGTCGAATATTTTCTCATTTATTAATTAGTAAGTTTCATCACTGAATAACCACAGGAGCCAGTAGATATTGTAGGAAACGACCAAGACGACCTCTATGATAAAGTAAGACTTTGGAATGTCTAAATTATTTCAGGGCCAAGACTGCAGACAAAAGAGAGAATAATTAACATGCTATCACCTGTCCCATATACGTGTATTTTCTTGGGCCACAAAAGGAAGAAGAATATTTAGAGTCCCCACCTCCCTGACTTCACTGTAGTTGGAAAATGTTTCCAAGAAAAGACAAAGTCATTTGTTTCCTGGAGGTAAAGCAACAGGGATGCAAAGACCTTAGAAGATATCAGAAAGGCCTGAAGAACTAGACCCAACATTTTTTCCTCCATCTGAATGTGTACCTCCTTCTTGACCCCTTCTTGTGTTGGTTAAGTTCTCTCCACCTATACCGTGGAGAGACACAGAAAGTGAGACAGCACAGAAAACCATTTCAGCAGGCCTCATGGAGAACTAAATCTTTGCTCATTTGTAAACACAACCAGAAGTCCCGTAAACAACAGCAGATTTGGGAATGAGTTATTTTGTTTCTCTTCAGAAGTAGGTGTTTCTTTCTCTCTAATTTAGTAGATTTCAGCTTTAATGATGCTCTATGATGCTTACAGCTCACTTTTTATTTGTTGACTTTTGTCTGCTCTTTACTCCTCTACTTCCTCTGATTCTAGATCTTTGCCACTTACTCTTTGTTTCCACTGCCTTTTCTCTGTTGCATTCATGGTTAAAAGACCCAAGGAGAATGATATAGGGTCAGTTGATCACCAGGGCACCCCAATTCTGAAAAAGGTTTACTCCAAACCACTCCATAGGCTGCTTCCTAGCTGGAGGTGGTTGCACTGGGATATAAGATATATTCTCTCCTCTATCAGTTTCAGTCACATCAAAGGTCAGAAGACAAAGCAGGGAAATGTGTGTGTGCATGCACAGAAAACAGTGATTGTGTCAGTCTCATGGATTGAGCATGTATCCTATGTGGGGGGGAAAAAACAGAAAAAACTTGCAGGATGACCTTATCTAGTTATTCTGAGAGCAAGTTCCAAACTGAACCCACTAACTTCCTTCCAAATTATCGTATTCCTCCACACACACACACACACACACACACACACATACACACTGCCCATTTGGGTTTAAAAAATACAGGGCAGAAACCTGAGAATGACGTTTTCGTCCTCAAATTAAACTGAACGTTCTCCCGCTTTTTGGAATGGCTTTGTTTTCACTTTCCCTCTCTCTTCCCAATGCCCTTGACCTTTAGTAGATTCTCATTGTTTTTAATCTACAATAAAGAACCAAACTCTAAACCGCTCACCTCGCCTCTAAACCCTCTGTCCTATATTCACCCACTAATCAAAGGCTCTGGATTCCTTCTTCAACTCTTAGTCTGTGTGGGACATCTTATCTTTGTTTTGTAAAGAAATTTCATTCTAATATTCAAGATATTTCTCATACAAGTTTATTCTTACAAAACGTCACTTAACTATTCTCTCTAATCTCAGAGGAAAATGGGCCTCTTCACTCTCAAATGTTGACCTAGACATTTAAGGAAGGATAAGGACATCCCAAAACAAACAATCATATGCAAAATGTTAAAGGCACATTCACAGAGAAGCACCAGTTACAGATAGGATTCTGGAGCTTGAGTAAGTGACCGGTACCAGAAAGTTATATTTGGGAAAATTGGCTCTGTGTGTTACATTGAAAGAAATCTCTATAGGAGTGATCTTGTACCCAGGTGAGAAATGAGTTGGACGTTGATGGAAAATACCTCTTTGATACTAAGCACTACCAGAACAATGGTTCTTCCCATTAAAAAAAAGATATTCTCATGCAGGCAATACATATCAGGTTGAATATTATATTCAGAAACCAATATCTGAGGATGCCTTACTAGCATAAATGTTGGAATCTCCAGATTCTGCCTTCCCTAATTTTTGTTAGAGAACAGGGTTATGGGTAGGAGCATTACACATTCTCCATGTCTCAGGACTCTTTGCTTTCTATCAACCCAGGCAAAATACTTTCTAAATTGTTTGATGGTAATACAGCTATCACCTCTTCTCATCACTGCAGTCAAACCTGTACTGATAGCTTTAGATGACGTCATCTTCCAACAATGCCTAGTTTCTTCACTCTAGAAGACTGTTTCAAACGTTGCTATCATGACAGATGTAGTAAAGGTAAATAACCACAACTTGATGACCTGCCTTGACACATTCTGCCAGGAACATTTGGAAAGCTTTCCTCAGTTCAAATGCAGCAAATTATTACTGCTTTTCCCATTATTCTGTGGGATTGGCAAAGGTAAAATTGCCGATAAGTTAACATGTTTCATATCTCTAAAAACCACGTAGTATTTTGCAGCTCAAGCACTCATCTTCATATGGGATTCATGTGTGTCATTCTTGCTCTCCTTATCCAAGAAGATGAACCTAGCAAGTCCATCCTTCTCAGTGTGGTAACATGACTAGGACAATCCTTTGGACCACACAAGGGCTTCCCCATTTTCATAGCCCTTCTATGACTATTCTTATTCCTTTCATTTTCCTCAAACTGGATTTCCAATATATAATGTCTGATACAAAATTCTAAGATTATACATTTTAAAAGGAAATAAAATTCTGATGTTTGTATGCTGACTTAACATATAATTTGGAATACAAACTGTGTACACCGATACCCACCCTTTCTTCTGCTGCTGCAGAGATCTTTCACAGTTTAAATATTCCAAACACGATAGACAGCTCTGATCTTATTGAGGGAAGAGGCAGCTCTAGAGGTAACATTAGTAAAAAAATATATAAATGAATAATTCCTCTAATATTTGTCTTGATAGCTCTTTCACACAGAATTTAAGATCTATAATATCTATTTATTTATAATATGTTTGATAATCTCTTTATAGTGATAAAAGGGCAAAACTACTTTTTGTTCATACGCACCCTCACATTACCTTCTAAAGAACTCTGAAGACAAATTTGACAGGAGTGATGGAGACGGTGGAGGCGAGTAAGGGTGTTGTGTATTGTGAAAGGAACATTGTGAGAAGCCTGGTGAGTGTGCCCAAGAGCCTGGAAAGGTTGGTGCCAGGAAGTTTAGAGAATGAAAGATCATGTGGAGGAAATAGAGGAGAACAGAGATGCCTAATGTGGATTTTATCAAATTTTGCTGCTTTAATGTTCAAATTTACCTTTTCTTGTCTTCCTATATAGCTATTCCTTTATCATTAAGACCCTATAAAGTTTGTTAAAAGAAATAACGAAGGAAAGTTACTGATTTCTCCCTCAAGATGGGAGTTGGAAGAAAATGACTCCCACATAGCCCAGAGCTAACATTTTTGTAGTTTTATATAAAACTCCTTGTTTCAGTTACTCAAATACCTTTATTTTTTCCTCCTACTCCTGCCCACAACTTGTAAGCCGTCTGCATTTAAAACCTGTATATCAAAATTATAATCATTTTCTAATTAATACAATAAAAGTGAAGATGATTAAGTAGTATTCTAGAGGAGAACAATTCTGAAACTAAGATAACGTGGCCATCTTTTTCATATGTGAATTCAGCTTTAGAGAATTAGCTGATGAATCACCAATAAAAACAGATGGAATGTCAACTTTCTTTAACACATCAATTGTACATACTGTTGTTGGGTTCAAATCCTTCCTTTCTTTGTGTTACCTCTCTCGATTATAATGCAATTATTGATCATGAGCAGATAAAACACCGATAGTTAAACTTTTGCTATTAGTTATCTTTTCAATCTAACAAAGTTAACTAGACGTGTATTATTTTTCAGATAATATGCTGGGGTTGGAGATATAAAGATGAGTCATCTTTTTGTGAAACAGAAAATTTAGGCAATATTCTGAAAACTTAAAAAACAACAACAGCAACAACAACCTTTAATGGCTCCAACGTGCTATTTCAAATATTTCAACACCTTGGATTGAGTTTGAGATTAATTTACTATTTAAAAATAACAGCAGTTTATTTCACGTGTGATAAAAGTAGGAGGTCACTCATTCAGAATAATTAAGATTCCTAGCAAAGTTGGGTAAAAATCAAAATTAATGTATGAAGACTGTGATAAATAAGATATGAATTTTTTGAGTCATAGCACAATCCATTTCGGTAGGAATTTTCTCAGTGCCACCATAACATCTTTGTTTCTCAGACAATATATTATAGGGTTAAACATTGGTATCACGATGGTATAAAAAAGAGAAAGGAATTTGTCCATTCCTGTTAAATGACTGGACTTTGGTGTCAAATACGTAATGATGCCTGATGCAAAGAATAAAGCCACAACCATGAGATGAGAAGAACAAGTAGAGAAGGCCTTGTCTCGTCCATTTGCTACTGGCAGCTTCAGAATGGTTGAGATTATTTTCACATAAGATCCAAGTATCAATGTAAGAAGAATAGTGACAACTAGAACAGTAACCACATAAATCAGCATCTTAATCATAAAAGTGTCCCCACAGGCAAGCTTAAGTACTGGAGGTATGTCACAGAAAAAGTGATTCAACTGGTTAGATCCACAGAAGGGTAGAGAGAAGATCTGGTAGGTGAACCCTGTGTGGACTGGAATTCCACTGATCTAACAGCCAGCTGCCAACTGGATACGCAGCCTATTGTTCATGATGAGAGGGCAGAGCAACGGGTTGCAAATGGCAACATACCTGTCATAAGCCATTGCAGTCAGAATGAAGCACTCAGTGGCTCCCAAGATGAGAAAGAATTACATTTGAATAGCACAGGCCAGAAAGGAAATATTTCTATTTTGTCTACAAAGATCTATTAATAATCTGGGGATAGTGACTGACACATAACATATTTCCAAAGAAGAAAAGTTCCTAAGGAAAAAATACATGGGAGTCTGCAGGGAAGGATCAACCTGGGTTATTATGATAATGAGGCTATTGCTCATCAGAATAATCATGTAGATGATCAGAAACACCCCAAAAAGAAATCCCTGGAGGTCAGGAACATCAGAAAAGCCAAGCAGAATGAATCCCACCAATGCAGTGAGGTTCCCCTGTGCAGGATTTTGTCCGGTGGATCCCATCTGTGAACAGAATGATTTCAAGGTTTAGAAGTCACTTCAACCTGTTGAGCCCAGCTGCAAATGAGACATATTAAATAGATGATTTCAAATCCACTGATACAGGACAGATATACAGGTTTTTTTGGTTTGTTTCTTTGTTTTGTATTTTTGGTAATATTGATAACATATTTGGTAATAATTTGGTAATATATTTCAAATCCAATATCACAAAATTCCAGTATGTAAAAACAGAAAGTAATCTTAAACTCTATTCTTCCTGCTCATATTAACAATATGGATAAATGGGCAACACAGCAAAACAGACACCAATAAAATAAGACCAAAATGTGTCAGGTAGCCTAGTCTCAGGGTAAGAACCTCTCTAGGGAAAATGTGACATTCTCTGACGAGAAAGCTTTCTCCTTCCTGATCAATCTGATCTATATTGCTTTTTATTTGTGTTTTTTCTGCCTGGCACCTTGTAATTTACAATCTGTTTTTATGATTCTTTCATATTTAGTTTGATTTTTCCCCTGTGAACTGCATCTCAGGTAACCAAAGGGCAAGGTGCTCAGTAAGACTCTAATGCCAGGCCCAGTCCAGGCCAGCCTCGGCCACCACTGTCTGGGAAAGAGACTTAGACACTGGTCAGAAAGTTAAAGGAATATTACCTTGCCTCCATCATAGAAAAATATTTCATTTAATATATCATACAAATTTGTACTGGAAATAATGTGTCATAACAAGTCACATGTTCACTTGAAGTCTAGAATGTGAAATAAAGTAAATAAGATTGTGTTCTAATATGTCCTCACCCTGTCTTGGTCCCCAATAATCTTAATTCTGCTTGTATTCCAAATTCTATGCCTTTAGGTGTAGTTAGATAAGTTTAGGGCCTTTAAGGGGTAATTAAACAAGGAAAAGAGAAAATAGAAAGTGCAAGAGAATTCGATCAGAGGGTTCACACACCTCACACCAGACAAAATGTAAAATCTGTGTTAATAATATTATTAAATACTAAGTATACATTATAAACATAATATGTATTATATAGTACATATTCTAAACATCTATATCTGAACAACGATCAGATAGCACAGTGCTAAATGCAGTATAGACTTAGCCTAATCAGCTTCTTCAAGAATTAAGCATTTTTATGTCAAAAAAAGTTCAGTCTCTCCTCCACCGGACTGGATCCTAGACAGCACTTTTTGTGATTTCCATCCTGCCTTCACTAATGCTCAACTGTGACATTTTCAGATTGTCACATACTCCAAAATCCACATTGCCATGAGACTTTAAGTTTCTCCTCCATTTCCCAGACTCCAAATTCATCTTTCTTCCTGCAGAATACAACCTCCCTTTTTTTCTTTTAAGACCCCCAGTTCCCCTTCCTTCTCACAAATTCCAAAGGACTAAAACAAGTTAACAATTTCTTTTTGTTTCTCACTTCTCACTAATTATAAACTCCTCCTTTTTTAGTTCAGTGGATCCTCTGTTCTGACTTTAATTTTTCACAGCATGCTCTGAAGATAAATGCTCCATCCTGGCTCATCTCTGCTTATCGCTCAGAAACATCAAGAGGAGGGACAAAGGACCTAGGACGTTTCAGATTCAAATAATATAAGATTCTCTATAAACTGAGACCGAGTGCACTGCCCAAAATCTTCTCCTGTCCTCCCTCTCTTTAATGTCTGGTCTCCCTTTTTTTTCTCCTCTTTTCACATTTTGCTAGTTATTTCCCCATTTTACACCTGCTCAAAACTTTCTAGATTGCATATCACCTTCTCTACACTTTTTTCTTCAGAAGTTATACCTGATGAAAAAGAACTGAAGCAAAAATAAAATTGAATTTTCAGTGACCCAGATATGTTTGATGAATATATCAGGCTGTCATCAATATATATTTTCTACCATATATTGAAGTTTATTATGAATAAACACTAAGTGTATGCTAAATACAAAGAGAGTTAAATACTAGGGATACTATTGGTAAATATTTATGAGCTCACTTTCTGTTTTTACAGAGTTTATGGACTAGTAGGGAAGGCGGACAGGTAAGTCAGGTGTTACCCTACAACGTGCAGAGTCTGTGTAGAAAGAATTGCAAGGTGTTAGGGGAGCACCAGACAATTTCTTAAGGAAGTGACATCTGCTCTGAGACTTTGTCAAATCTTAAGGTATCACAGAATCATTCTATTATTTTTACTTTTAAGAAAAGAGAACAAAACATATTCCAGGAAAAAAATGCTTTCATGTCCTCATTCAGTTTTGTGTTCCAATAGATAGTCCAACGCTTATGTGAGTGAGAGATCTATAAATATATCCAGGTGGGTAATTGCATGAAAGATGTCCCACTAATCTCAACAATTTTGCTCGATTTAACTAGATTTAAGTACTCACTGACCAAAGAACTTGACACTGAGTGGCTTAAAATGGAAATTAGATATATTTGGGTAACATGTCCTTATTTAAATTATCAGAGCTTAATTTTCCTTGTTTGAAAATATGCATGTGTCGGGGGAAGAGGGAGAATCTCCCTCTGCCCTTTCCCTTAAGGTTCTTCTGGCTGGCCAAATAATCAACAAGACAGGTTAGCAGGAGAAAATAATACCAAGTTTAATAACATGTATACATGGGAGAAAGCAGGGACACTGCGTTTCTCAACACAATAGCAGAAATTCTCGTCTTAAATATCATTTTCAGCCAATGACAAAGGAGGATTTTGGGGGTGGGGGGAGTCAGTTACAGGAGATTACCACTAAAGCACAGTAAACAAGAGTAAGGTTTATTATACAGCCCCAAGGCCTCATCTTCCACATTGATAAGTTACTAGAAATGAGCTCACCCCCCCTTTTTCTCAATACAGAGAGGGAGATACCTTTACAAATGGAGACTTCCCTTGTAAATGATTGTCTGACAACTCCTCGCAGGGCCATCCAAAGAATGTGGCCAGAGAGACAGGACTCCCGATAAGATGGGCTTGTTGGTGCCTTTTCTATTGTAACCTCTATCCTAAATTATCTTTTATAGCAGTCATGATAATAACCCCTTCCTAAAACAGATTTTTTGGTTTTAAATTCTTTAGGCAGTTTGGGAGGGGAAACTCAAATATTTTTCTGAGCTCTCTGAGTCCTTATTGTCTTCAGCTCGAAATAATCCGCATACCAGAGTGGTGCTTCCTGGGGCAGCTTGCCCTGAGCACCATCACATGGTAATAATATGTAAGTCAGGGAGTTGTTTTGAGGAGTAAGGAGCATAATCTATGTTAACAGCTTGACTTAAAATAGGTAGTTGAAGTTCTATTAGGCTTTGTTGTTATGATCATTATCATACTCGTATTTATCATTGTTATTTTCTCATTATTATTTATCATTTATATCTCTTTTTTTTCTTCTTGAACTTTGCTCATCTTTTATCCTGCCCTGGAGTAGTCTCTTCTCAATCTAAGAGAAGGGACAATGTACGGGGTAGTGTTGTGGCAGAAATATTGAGCTAAATATGAGTGCACTATTCTGTGCTGGGTGGATGCAAACCAGCAGCTATATCTAAAGAAAAACCACTCTAACTTAGTGGGCTTTTATTTTTAGTTCTTTCTCTCGTCTGTGCCAGTCTCCTATATTTGGAGCACATGAGAGAAGTAGACTTTACTAAAGAAATATAAGCAAAGTTAAATTTAAAAGTCTAAGTCAAATTCTACTTAAGATATGAAAGCATCCCGGAGATAACTTGGATTATTCTCTTTCTGAACTTGATCTACTCTCTCCACTAACAATTAGGTCCTTTGGCAGTTCTAACATGAAATTTCAGCTCTTCCTCTTCCATTTTTTCTATTAGCAGGAGCTAGCCTAGCTTTGGAGAGTAGAGATGCCTGATTATTTGAAACTATTTTGCTATTGTTGATAATTTTTGAAACTTTATTGTGTGCTAACCACCCTGTTAATGACTTTACCTGTATTATCTCACTTATTGCACTCTGAATTAAGTAAGTACTGTTATTCACATGTCACATAAAGAGCCAAGGCATAGAGAGGTTAAGGAAGTTGCCCAATATCAAGAAGCTTCTGTGCAATCTTGCTGACTTCAGACTCAGCAGTGTAACGCCAGAGCCCATGTTCTTAATCAAAACTCAGTGGGCTTCACAAAACATTCAATACGAAATATTATTTGGAATAAATATTCCAAATAATATCCATAAAAATAAGAAATATAAAACTTCACAACAGCAAGGTGATTTCACGTCCATTTTTTATCTCATTTACTGTTATAAAAATGAAGGACTAATTACTTATAGTTACAGTCTGTATATTTCAAGTTGAGAAGATTTATCTCATGAAGGAATCTGATTGGAAGAATGTATTCTCTTTGACGACTTCTGATTCTTGAGCTTAAAAAAATACACTACAATGAAATAAGCAGGGAAAATAATTACTTCTTACCTTTTTATATTATGGAGAAATCACTGTGTTGCTCTTTTATAAAGAATATAGTCTTATATAATATAAATTTCTGGTTTGAATCATTGAACTAACAAATTCAGCCATTCTTATTTTTCCTTGAAGCTCATGCTTCACTTAAATCAATTGGTGTTCTTTAATAGGAAATAGATTCTTATTCATTGTGGGGGCGTCTTCTCCCCATGAGATGTTGCATTTTTAAATTCAATAATCTGTTTATCAAGTGGTAACTTAGAAAATAACCAAGGCCGTCTCTGGTTGGATTAGTGCTGCACTGAAGTCTTTCTCTCTGTGGAATATGGTCTGAGGAGCACTAGCCTCCTGGCCACTCCTCCCTACCTGTCTCCCCGTCCTCTCCATCTTTGGAGAGTAGAGCAATTCCCCTACTGGGAAAGGCTGTGTAAGATATTCGCAGTCTTAAAGTTGGTCTATATCTATGTATGAAATCTGAGGTTACTAAATTTGCAATTGTTAAAACACTATTTCTTCACCTCAAAGAATGTAACTTGGAAATTATCTAGAGTTCATGTATCATCTAGAAGTTTTATGTAAGTTCTTCTGTTCATACCGTGGATAGAATTTCTTTTTGTTACAGGTGCTTACATAAGACAAAAAAAATGAATTTGGACAAGAGGGTATAGTACACGGAGTCTCAAAAGGTTCTATGTCAAGAAAGTGAGGATGGGAAAATGACATTACGAGGGCTTGAAACTCATAAGAGAGAGAAGATAGAGTGAATTTTTATTATTGCTATGAATCTTTGGTAAGCTATGTAAAATAGTTAATTCATGCATTCAGCTTTTCTCTATTTATTGAAGTATTCAGTAAATATCTAACTTTATAGGTTGAGTCTTATACACTTCAGGAACCACAGAAAAGTTTGTACCCTGTAGATTGGTCATGTTTTCTAACTACCAAGGTTCTGTTCATCGTTTAGACTAAGCTGGTGTATCACATCCTATGACAAATGACCCTTTATTCCTGCAGATCAAATGAAATATTTCTGACATAATGCTCCAATATAACTCATATCCCTCCAATATAACTGATCTTTTGACCCATTCTATACTATGTTTTAATTTTTATTGGATAATTTGACTTTCAGTCCTCTCATAAACTCCTTAATTCCAGGGCATTTCCAAGTATGGAGCCATCTATGTAGAACATTCTGGAGCTTTTTAGGGACTCTATAATTTACACTTGTATCATTTAATCTTTCAAAATCACTAATCAGATATATTGCGTTCACTTCCGTTGTTAGCAGTGGGTAAAATGTCTGAAAGGTGGTGTGAAATAAGAACACAACATACATTAGTGTGAATAAGAGTGTATGCAGGGAGACCAGTTAAGAGGTGATTCCAGTAATCTATGTGGGAGATGGCAGTGAGCAGGATCAGGGTTGAAGTAGTGTTATGAAGTATATTATGAGAAGTGGTCACAGGATTTACATAGAGGTTATGCCTAAATATTTTCTTCTGTTTTGATTCTCAATTTTACCATACATAAGATGGTAAATATTAGAAAATATGACATATTTATCATTCTCTATCACTTTTACCCACACTTTCTAGTCAGTCATCAAATTATACTGATTCTGTCTTCTAATTATCAATTAATTCCACTCATTTCCCTCTATTTTCAGGGCGATTTCCTTAGTTCATATCTTTGTAAATTTTTTAAACTGAAATACTTTTTAAAAATTATTCTTGGTGGGGTTGGCCTAGTGGCATAGTGGTTAAGTTTGCATGCTCCATTTCAGTGGCCCAGGGTTCGCAGGTTCGGATCCTGGGCGTGGACCTATGCACCACTCATCAAGCCATGCTGTGGTGGCATCCCATATAAAGTAGAGGAAGATGGGCATGGATGTTAGCCCAGGGCCAATCTTCCTGAGCAAAGAAAAAGAGGAGGATTGGCAATGGATGTTAGTTCAGGGCTAATCTTCCTTCACACACATACAAAAAATTATTCTTGGAGCTGGGCCCGTGGCAAAGGGGTCAAGGTCACACGCTCTGCTTTGGTGGTCCGGGATTCCCTGGTTTGGATCTCGGGCACAGACCTATGCACCACTCATCAAGCCATGCTGTTGTGGCAGCCCATATACAAAATAGAGAAAGATGGCCACAGATGTTAGCTCAGAGAGAATCTTCCTCAAACAAAGGAGGAAGATTGGCAAAGACGTTAGCTCAGGGCCAATCTTCTTCACCAAAAAATAAATAAATAAATAAACAAATAAATAAAAATTATTCTTTATTTTTAGTACTATGTCACTTTCATCAATCTTCTCTTTCTTAGTTTAGTGATAATATTTGTCTACAAAGTAAATCAAACTATGCCATCTTTCTCCTTAATTCTCTTCCCTGGCTCTCCTTGGTCCTCATGGCTGTACTGTTCACGATGCTAGAGCCTGATATGCATCTACCAAATTCAATTCTCCTTCATTTCTGTTCTTTTCCCCATAGTAGCAGGGATATGTTTCCATTCTCACTTGCAGCTTGCATGACCATGTGACTTAATTCTTGGCTATGAATTCGGAGAGGAAACAATGCGTGCAGACATACTCACTTGCTTAGAAGAACATCTCCTGAAATTCTACTTCCCCCACTTTGGCTGGCTGGTCAGGGAATTATCAGAGCAACCATGGAAGTCACCAGTGCAAAATGCCAAAGTCATTTGTCCCTGAATAGTTGTGTAGAGTTGAGCCTCACACTAAATCTGGGATCCTGTCCTAGATTCTTCTTCTTTATAGCCCTCAGATCTTAGAACCACAGAAGTTTCCTATTCTTCATCTTAGTTTAACCTAAGTAGTATAGATACATTGCTTTTTTACTCCCATCTGCATAAATTATCTAAGAACTTTCCTCAGTCTCATCCCTTACATTTCATGTGATCATTATATACCACATGAATGCACACACTTGGCCACAGTTAATTGGTTCAACAATGGGTGTTCTAACAAAGGGTTCAACCAGGACCATTTCCTGCCACTGTCTGAATAAGAATCAAGTGAAAGTCATTCTCCTGCTTGTAGTTATAAATTTTTTTAAACTTGGGAATTGTTGGCCATACCTCCCTTTATACTGATTGGAGGAAGGGTAGAACTCAGACTTCAGGGACATAGAGGAGAATTAAGCAGATGTGCAATCATTAGCAGAAATGACATAAGGAATATGAGTCCTTGCTTCAAGTTGCTCCCTGGGTACACATACTGAATTCAGGCTCTTGTAGCTTCTGTGGGTGCTGTGAGACACCCTATTATTTATGCAATATATCCCACTATCTTGATTAGGTGAGTTTGTTTTGTATTTCTGCAGGTCAGTGTTAGAAATTTAGCTACCGCGTCTCTCCCATGCCTAGCCTCAGTGAAGATGGGCATACAATTAGATGCTGACATGAACTGTATATAAGAAATCGTTTGTGAAACTCTTCTCATCTGAACCCTGAAGTGTTAGGGTCTTTCTTCTCTCTTCTCCGTAGTGAGGTGGCACCAATGACAAAAAACAATGACATTTTCATTGACAGCAGGGTGACCACAGAGTATTAACAGGGAAGTGGTGTGAGGATGCTGGAGCAGAAAATGTGAGTTGGATGGTTTTTGAGCACATAGGATGTAGTCCATCTGCCTAATCCCTTCTTGTACTGTTTATCTGGTGCATCAACTTCTCTTGAAACATTTAGAAGTCTCTGATAGAATCAAGTTCCCTCAACACACTCTAAGTGCATGAAATAATGGAAAATGTATACTCTTAAGAAATCTCGTCCATTTCTCTTTTTTCTTTATAATTCATTTGTGCTGCTTTTCACATAGTTTTTTGTTCATACTTTTTAATTATTTAAGGCAAAATGTTATGTAATTTACTTTAACTATGTCTTCGTTAATATTAACAGGACATAAACTTCTTTAATGACTTTTTCAGCAACTACATCACTTTCAGCATGTAGAGCTCTTTTGTATGTTATAGTATCCTGTACACAGTTTATATTCTCCTTTTGGGCATGCTATTTTTGTAAATTTTTAATATCCATGTAGATGGGATTTTTCATTGCTGTTAATGTCTTTTTGTTGGATTATGATCTAATATAAAAGCTTGTTTAGCCTTATGTTTTATAGAATGTGTTAATGATTGCTCTGAGGATGGGACATGCTTAGGAACTCCAAACCCAGGCTACACAATCCAGTGTCTGCAAGGCTGCTGGGTTTCAGTTACCATTGTTGTCAAGCTACTAGTTTTTAATTTGAGTTGATTTTTGTGTATAAGATAGGGGTACAATTTCATTCTCTTGCATGTGGATATCCAGTTTTCAAGACCTTTTATTGAAGAGACTTTCCCCACTGTATATTCTTGATGACTTTATTAAAAATTGGTTGACCATTTATGAGTGGGTTTAATTCTGGGCTTTCTATTCTGTTCCATTGATTTATGTATCTGCATACCAATACCATACCATTTTGATTACTATAGCATTGTAATATAGTTTAAAATCAGCAAGTGCGGTGCCTCAAACTTTGCTCTTTTTGTTCAAGATTACTTAGCTATAATGGTTTATATGCTGTTTAGTGCATAATTAAGCTCAATGTAGTTGGATGCTAACTAATGAACAGTTTCTTTTAAAATATTTTAGCAAATCAGTGCTCTCAAAATAAGTAGCATTATGCAAATACATTGTTGCTGGCACTGCCACTTTTTTCCTTACTCTGTTTACAAATCCATTAATGCAACATAGGATACAATTTGAATCCAGGCAAGGAGTGGACTGAGTCATGCTATAAAGATCCTTGAAATGGACAATGCCATCATTGCGAAGAAGATGAAGAGAATGGAATCAGAGCCTGTACTTTTGAAAAGAGAAAGTGAAATTGAGGAAGAGATGGATCACAAGATGTTTGTGAGATGTATACTGGAAGCAGCCTCTGGGACAGAGTCTGCTCTCAGTGACTCAAACTTTAGTATTAAGGGTCTCAGTAGAATGTCGGTATCTTTAAAATCCCATGTGTTTTTTTTTCCACATCAAATATGTTCATCTGAATAGATCAACAGTAAATAGCTACTTCATGTGAGTCTCATATAAAGTTATACATCCTTATCCTCAGGGGAAAAATGTAATATGTCTGCATTTTTAAAGGGAAAAATCAAAATTAAGAAATAGGATAACAGTGTATTTTGCAATTTTGTTTACATTTTTAAAAAAATTACTGGCAATGGCCAATTTAAAAATAGAACCTGTTTCTTGACACTCTGCTTCTGATCTCTGTTGACACCATTTTAAGGGCACGTGTTAATTTCTCCATTGGGCATTACTATTGGAGGAAAAAGCTATGTCATTACAACCGTATGTGTATATATTTATTTATTTACTTACTTATTTATTTATTATTTGCTCTTTATATATGTTTGTTCCTTTTGACTAACTCTCACCAAATCTAGCACTTGAAATGATTTTGACACTTAGTCCTCTTCTGTAACACGTGATTTACGCATGATAATTTTATGATGTGTAAAGTGAAACCTCAAACTTTATTCATATTTTTATGCTGCTTATTCTGTTTTCCAGTTAAATAAACCTATTTCCTTATCCTCTACAATTCTGTACCTTTTTTATCTTTCTGATTCTCTTACCGGTATATTAATGAATCCAACACACCCTCAACACAAATTGAGCTAATAAATTATATTTTATTAATTTTATGTGTTATACAACACAAAGTTAAAATGATCATGCAATTTCAGGAGGTTGAGGGTTTGGAGCCCAATTCAGAAACTCAGATTGTTTGACATAGATCTTCATCAAGTTGATCTCTTATTTGCAAAACCTCAAAATTCTTTGGTTAATGTTCATCATCTCCTTCTTTAGTAACAAATGTGCAGGTAATAATTTTTTTTAAGTGGCTGAAATACCATAAGCACTCTTCTGAGACATAGGGATGGTGCCTGGATATACGCAACATTTTCACAGCAGAATTATAATCACAAAATTTAAAGAGAATCTTAAAAATAGTACATGCTGATTGCTGAGTCAAAGCAGTGAATTATATCTAAGTTTAGCAACAAATGACCACATTTCTACTTACTGATGCCACACATTCTATTTGACATGCATTCTATATATTTTCAATTAAGCTATTTGTTTCAAAATTATTTCAATAAAGCTATATATTTAACAAAAGCTATATATTTTCAATACATTTCTTTATGTTTTCCTCTTCTACAGATTACATATTCTCACATGAATTCAACTACTTTGTATTTGATTTCTTTTTTCCCATGCACCCAACCATTTGGGTATTACCTTCTTGACATAATGTTTGTCTCTGTCCTTTGAAATGTGCTATGAATTAACAGATTATCTTTGATTTTATTTGACCAGTGTGAGTTAAATGGGATTATCACTTTACTTAATCTTGGCACTAGCTTTTATCTACTTATTGTTTACAAAATATGTGACTTCCTGTTTTTAATAGATTCACGACAATTACATTGTCCATGTTAGTTTACATTAAAAAATTAAATTCAAGATTATTTTTATATATTAATATCAAATTATTTGTATGCACTTTTTTCTGCCTAGATGCAGGACTCCATCTATTAATAAAATCATCTTTTTCTTGTTTTGGTTTGTCATCTTTATCTTTATCATCATCTTTGTTTGTATCCCTGTGCTTCTTGAATATTGATTCTTTCACTCCTTCCAACATGTTTGCTTATTTTCCAACTTTGTGACATTCAAAGGTTTTGTAAGCTGTTCTCTATTTGACCTCATCTAATAACTGATGAAAATATTAACCAAAACACAGCCTAAAGGCATGCATTTCAAACTTCATTCATTAATTTTAATAAATAAATTACTCAAAAAACATTGAATAAGGCAAAACATTGATTGATATACATATATTTGGGGAATATGATAACAGTAAATGTCCCAGTGCAATAAAGACTGGGAAAATTAGAAAAACAGAAAGCAGTAGAGATAGTATAGCAAAGAGGCAAAAATAATATTACATTCATAGAGGAGGGTTTAATAAATATCAGATTCTAGAGAAAGAAGAGAATGATAAAATCACACAATACAATAATTAGAAGTCTCAATGCTTTTACAATTTAAATTTCATTTGACTTGAAAATAAATATATTTGGAACATTTTTCACATAAATTCATTGAACAATAAGCAAGAAAATATAATAATTTAAAAATATATTCACAAATAATGATGGGTTAAAGAAATAATCAAAAATTACATAACAAGCATATATTCAATGAATTAAAAAGTAAAGAATGTTATTTCCATCAAAGTTGGAAATATTTGTAGACTTTGTAAATGAGATTAATTAGATGTAGGAGAGCTGAATTAGAGAGTAGAGAATAAGACTTAAAATATGATATACCCAAAAACCCAAATCTCAGAATAAATGGATTTCCTCTCCTAAACATTCTTTGTGTTCCTAAGATTTACTGAAAATTAAAGCATTTAATTGAAAGAATACAATATTATTATTTACTTGCGAAATATCTTGGTCCTATACGTGATTCTGTTAAATACACAGGACAGGGAAAGCAGAAAGAATCCAGCCAAAGAGCAGCCAGCTGGTGCAGAAGAATGTAGGTGAGCCACTCAGTGAAAGAATGAACCATTTCTGAGAACACCCTGATCATTTTTCTTCAGAGCGTCCAGGGTCAGGCAACCACTGTGGACCTGTTGGGTGAGAGCAGGGCCCACAGGTGCACATACAACACCAATGCCTTCATGAACATTCATCTGACAAAGGTCACCTATCTAAACCATTAAAAGCATCGGATGGTCAAGCTGGATGACCTCTTCGTGACAGGCCATGACGTCGGTTATGTCACATCTCAGACGACTTGAACATCACAACTTCTACAAGGTGCACCTTCAGCAGCAAGGGTAAGGGAAGGGCCATGGGGAATTTCCCTCCAAAAGCTATAAGTGTGGCTGTCGTCTTAGCAAGCCCTGGCCTCCACTCAGTTTCCTCCAGAGTTCTACTAAGATAACTCCCTGTCTACTTCCATATTAATAATGCTTAGCTTTAATGTCAAGATTAATTTTAATTGATTTTTATTGGCAATCTATAGAAGATTTCTATATGCAGGAAATCCATGAGCCTATTGTAAATTATGTGTGTTGGATTAATCCATTGAACATTAATCTTTCTCCTTTGGAACAATGCACTGATTAAACTCTTTGCAGCAGCTGAATGTGTGTGCAGGCTGCTTTGCATGTATGTGTCAGTCTGGAAGAGAGAAAGTGAGAGAAGAATTGGAACTTTTTAAGGAGAAGGGAAGGGAATAGAAGGAGAACTGTTGCAATTGGTGCATTTTAAGCAGACAGCAGTATTCTTAATTGCACAATTTGCACAATCTCACACTTATTCTTTGGGAAAGTATGTGTACGGGAGGGATAAGGGAAATAAAAGGTGGGAGGTTTACCGTTGCAATTAAAACTATAGTCCTGAAATTTGATTTAAGTATCTCCCCAGCAGATAATTTAATAAATTAAAATAGAAATCTATTTTAAATTTAAAGCACTTTTGACGTATGTAATACATAACAATCTCTTACAAATCATAAATGGGGAAAAAGAATGCATGATAAAAAATAAAGGGAAAGTTACAAGTATTCTATGTGGCTGGTTTCATGTGTTATTGTGACTTTTGTCTCTAAATACTTAATCTGTTTTGTTCCCTAACTAAAATATCATTACAAAGAAGCCCTATTTTTGAGGACCCAGTGAAAATATAGAATGATTAGATGAAAGTTCTATTGTCTTATATAGATTTAACAATTTACTTTATACCTAATTGAATACCTATACTTAAGTATTACAGAACATGATTAATCAAAAAAGAAAAATATTCTAATAAACAACTGTAGGCTTGTACTAGTTTTTGAAAGCACATTAACTACTCTATTTAGTTGAGAAAATTAACCAAACAATCACAGAAATGAAGGGATCGTTTTCCTGGTAACTACAATCCATAAAGCCTTCTTTACTTCCTGATTCCTGAGGCTGTAGATCAGAGGATTCAACACGGGGATCACCACTGTGTAGAACACAGAAGCCACTTTGTCCTGGTTCAGGGAGTAGCTGGAACTGGGTCTCAGATAAGTGTAGATGGAGGTGGAATAGAACAGAATTACAGCTGTCAGGTGAGACGCACATGTGGAGAATGCTTTGCGCCTCCCCTTCTCTGAATGCATCCAAAAGATGGAGAAGAGAATGTAGGAGTAGGAGGTGAGGATGACCAGCAGAGCCCCGACCGTATTCACACCAGCAAAAGTGGAAATGACACTTTCATTCAGGCGTGTGTCAGAACACGAGAGCTTAAAAAGCGGAGGGCTGTCACAGAAGAAGTGGTGGATGACATTGGAGCTGCAGAATGGCAATCTGCTTACATAACTGGTGTTAACCATGGAGTTCAACAATCCTGCTGCAAAAGCCCCTGCTGCCATTTGAAGGCAGACAGCCCTGGACATAATCAAGAAGTAGAGTAGAGGGTTGCATATGGCCACATAGCGGTCATAGGCCATTAACCCAAAGAGGATGCACTCAGTTGTGGCCAAGGCAATGAAGAAGTACATCTGTAGGAAGCAGCCAGCAAAGGAGATGGTTTTCTTCTCTGATAATAAGTCTACCAGCATCTTTGGGGTGATGGTGGATGAATAACAAACATCCACAAAGGACAGGTTAGCGAGGAAGAAATACATGGGTGTGTGAAGTCGAGACTCAATCCTGATTAAGAGGATCATCCCAACATTCCCCAAAACTGTAAGTGTGTAAATCACAAAAAAGAGCAAAAAGAGGATAATTTGTAGCTCCAGGGTGTCTGCTAATCCCAATAGGATGAACTCAGTCAGCGAGGTATAATTTTTTCTGGTCATTTATTATGAATATAGTTTGCTTAAACTTGTATTCAGTGTAAATATTTCCCTCTCCAAAGCTTGCAGGAAATATTAGAAATGTTAATGAGTTCATTTACACATTAAAAAAAAACAACCTAGGATAATATGGCATAGTAAATCGAATGACTGAAGTAAGAGGAAAATTAGTGGACAAATGGATAAGTATTTGATTTTATTAAGCAATTAATTGTCTGTATTGAATCTGGTTGGCAGACTTCTCAGATCACTGGTCTAAGTCCACATATTTCACTTCAGGTTCTACAAATGCAAGATATGTTGTTCCATTCTTTCTCTACCAGCCCACATCCAAAATGCAAAGGATAGAATATCCTTACTGATGTCTCTTCCATTCTCTGAACAAGTATGTGGGTTTAACTCAAATGTATTTTTTCTTCTCAAGACCGCTCTTTATATTCTTCAACTCCAAAATTTATGCATTGCCTCCCAGAAATCGCTCTTGTGTACACCAAGCAGCAAAAATAGCAATAATTTCAAATAGCCAATATCTTGACATCTATCATATCTTTAAGAATAGTTTTGTAGTGTTTTAAAAGTGAAGCAAACAATTGTTCTGATTACAAAGTACACTGTCAAATTAATGTCATGTGGTAGACACAGTACCTGTCCACTGCAATGAGTAACAGCACCAAATCCTTATGTCTTCCTTCCCAGTGTGTTATTTGTGTAATCCGTTATTTTCCTTTTTATTAGAGATTCTCAGTTGGAGCTTAAAAATAAAAAGAAGACAATTTTCATTTTTTAAATGAAATAAAATGCAGTAAAAATTTGAATTACCTATTGGTAAAAATCAGAGACACCTGAGTAAATACATGTTGCTGCATTTTTATTTTGTTTTTCTTAAAGAGGATTGGGTAACCATGGGGAGTAAATTATAGGTTTTAATTGTGGAGTCAATCCTCTAAAGGCAGAAACTCTAGTCTCAAAAGAAAATAAAATATGATCATATGCAGATATATGGAATCAAAGGTTATGTGGGGCTTGCATCAGAAAGCGCTTCCTGATCTCTATGTCACTTTAAAGTTTTTTGACAAAGTAAAAAAAATAAAATTTTGTTTTTAATTTACTATTTACATTGCCTCTCTCTTTGTATTTTTAGGTTATTCCAAAAGGGTACACAGCCTACAACAAAATTATTATTCTCTACTTTGCCTGTGTGTGTGTGCATGTGTGTATGTGTGACCCTCCCTTAGTCTGGGTGAGCTTAAGCTTCAATCCAATTCTATTTCTGAGTGAAATTAATGAGAAGTAGAAACTAACTAAATCCATTGTACAATGTTTAAAGAATTAGTATACCCTGAGCAATAGGACAATTGATAAGAAAACCTAACTTTGTTTTTATGATTTCAGGATTGTGTTGGCATTTTGCAATTATTGTCTGTAATTCTGATTCTACAAAGGGTGAAACTATAGATTTTCCAGATCTAAATACACAAGTAAAACCAGGTGAAATAAATCACATTGAGTATCCATATGCAGGGACAGTCTCTTTGAATAGAGAACTTATAATGCATTGAGTTCTATATTACAATTTTCCATTTAAATTGTCAATTAGTCCTCTACATCAGTCTTTGAGGTTGACATTATTTTACACATTTTGCAGATAAGGAAAGCAGGACTTTAAGCTATTAAATGACTTTCCAATAGACAAACTGTTAGGAAGTGGAAGAATTGAACACAATCTTCAGCAGAAAGAATTAATACCTAGCTACCTAATTTTACTATTGAGTTCCATTTTATTTTAGTCACTTAGAAGATTATAAATATATATATACATATATGCACACATTCACACATATATATGTATAAATATATGTGTGTGTATCTTCTAGCAAATCCAACCTTCCAATCATCAGAGCAGGTAGAGTACTTCTGCATCTAAAGAAAGATCTGTAACATCCTGTAAGATACTGCTTAAAAACTTGACTTGTAAATATTGCATCACTATGCCCTTAAAAACTACCCCAACTGACATATATCAAATACATAGTATTTATTTACTAATGTATGGAACTTAATGAACAATTTAAGAAAAGGAAGTACTTAAAAATAATCTGTAATTGAGCCACTGGAAATGTGAAGGAAGAGAGACAGGAGGAGAATCAGCATAGTGAGTTATCGTGGAAGAAAAGGAAGGAGAGAATTTCTAAAGAAAGAAGCAATATTATTAAACCCCAAAGAAAACAAAAATCAACAAAGGAGATAGAATTTATTGAACAAAGGATTATAATTGAAAATCATGAAAGGAGTTTCATTCAGGAAGAAGCAGAAAAAAACAATAAATAAATATTTCAAATTAAAAAAATGGTTAAAAATGGTCAAATAATGAGTTGGAAATCGTCTGTTTTTTACAGTCAGGTCTATTGTGCCATAGGTTTCCTATAGTTAATTGTCACCATTTTGATGTGTACAGTTTGGTGAGTTTTGATAAACACAAACAGTCTTGTAACCAAAACCACATTCAAGACAGGATATTTCCTCCAGCCTAATAAGTTCCATTATCTTCCCTTTATAGACAATTCTATCCTCTCCCCCAGCCTCTGACAACCACTGGGAAACCATTGGTGTGATTTATGCCCAGTTTTTGGCCTTTCCAGAATGTGATCTAAGTGGAATCTTATAGTTGTTGGAGGAGGTCATTGAGGGGATGTGACTGCCAATTGACCCATGAGCTGGACCCAGGCAATTGGAGGCTCCTCACCCCCTCCACTGTCATTGAAATGTACCTTCTGCCCAGTATTCCCATGCTAGCAACCATTTCAAGGATGCAGCCTTGAGAGAGCAACGTGTTGTTGAGACCATCTGGAAAGAATAAGTGACTGAACCCAGTTAAGGTCTCTATATAAACTTTCAAGATTCTGCCGGGTGGGTGTGGAGGTCTACTCACCTTGCAGCCACCCAAGAGAAGCCTGGTGTTTAAGTTCCCTTGCTTAATAAATCTGCCACTTACCCATCTGGAGTGCTCTGCCTCTGTCTTCAGTCTCTCTTTGCCCTCTGTGTATGACACCAGTTTCCAAACCAACAATTGTGTAGCCTTTTGAGTTGGGCTCCTTCCCTAATTTTAACGTTCGGGGTTCAATAATATTGTTGCTTTTACAATATCACTTTTCTTTTTCTTTTTATTCCTAAGCAGTAGTCCATTCTATAGATGCATCATCAGTTGATGGCCATTGGGTCTGTTTCCAATTGAGAGCAATTTTGTATAAAGCTCCTTTTTGTGTGGGCCTATGCTTTTATTTATCTTGAGTAAATAGGAGTAAAATTGCTGGAACCCATAGTAAGTATAAGCTATTTAAGAGACTGATAAACTTTAACAAAATTATTGTGCTGTTTTGTATCGACACCAGCAACGTTTGCTTTAAATTGTCACCAGCACTTGTCATTCCCTGTCTTTTTTCTTTCCTTTTTTAAAGTTTTAGCTATTCTAACAGTTAGGAATATATTTCTCCTTATGATTTGAATTTGAATTCTCATAAAGGCTAAACATTTTGAATATTTTCCATGTGTTTATTTGCCATCTTTATTTTTTCTTTTGTGAAATATTTCTGAAAATCCTTTGCTTATTTTGTTACTTGGTTGCTTGTTTTATTATTATTGAGTTATCAGAATTCCTTATACATTCTGGATACAAGTCCTTTAATAGATAACTCATTTTGCCAGTATTTTTTTTTCTTTTTTTTCATAGTAAAAGAGATCAATGTATTTGACTACATAAAACAAAAACAGAAATAAAAAACACCTGCATTGCAAAAAACACCATATGCAAAGTAAAAAAACCAAAAACAAATTAAGAAAAAATATTTGCAATGTGGCAGCCCTGCTATCTGGTTATAAAGTTTTCCCAATGTTATTTTCTTGAAAAAGGCTTTTTCTTACTGATTCAAAACATCATCTTTATCATACGTAGCTTAGCTCTTCATTTTTTGACAGTATCTTTTTCAAAACAGATTATGATTTTAATTAAATTCTGCTTATTACTTTTACTTATGTATTTGTTTTTTTGGTGTAACATCTAAGAAAAATGTTTCTAATTCAAGGTCAAAAAGATTTTCTCCTATGTTTTATTCAAGATTTTTTATTGTTTTATATTTAGGTCTATCAGTTTTCCCTTATTTTGGTTTATAATTTGATGTAAGAGTTATGGTTCTTTTCTTCCTTCCTTCCTGCCTGCCTGCCTGCCTTCCATTCTTCCTTTCTCCCGTGTATATTTATTCAAGAATAAATCTACTCTTAGATGACCATCTAATATGTTTCCTTATATATTTATCTCTTCCCTGTGTGTGATATAGCTCAAAAGTAGAGAATCTCAACTGCTTCATTTAAGCCAGACCTTTAACTTTATTATCTTTAGCTACAATTTCTATAAAGGTTTACCTACAAGAAATCTAGACATTTCTTCTAACTCTCCAACTATTGGTAGTATAATCTGTAATGAAATTTGCTGTCATTTCCACTCCTGCTAAAAAGGTCAAGCGCAATCATAGTATCTGCAAAAGTTACCAACAGTGAGTATGAATATCACACCAAAGGCAGTTCTGTGGCTCATAAGGAACTGTAAGGCAACGTGATCAGCATTTTCTTGGGAATGAGAAAGATGAGGATAACTACTGATATGAGAATTTTTTAGGCCCTTGAAGGTGGCTTTCATTTTCACAAAAGTCTATTCAACACCTATCCAATTATTGACTATAAATTTTATAACCTTAATTAAAAGCTCATTTTCTTTTTATTTCAATTATTTGATTGAGGTCTTCATGGTTTATAGCATTGTGTAATTTCAATTATTATTTATCAGTGTCTGTATAGACTGCATCATGCTCACCACCTATATATATATATAAAACAGATTTTAGAAATCACATCTGAGGGGACTTTGGATATTGATTGGGCTCTTTTACAAATTAGTTAATTAAAAATCTTCAAGTATTTTTATTTTTTGTCTACAATCTCATTTGTCTACCATCTCATTATATTCTCTCAACTATGTTAGTTCCCATTAAAGCTACCCGAATTGCCTTGCTATTGCTGCTGCTTAATCAGCCTATTGGACAAACCTCCTCAGTGTTGACAGTGTATTGAAATAGTTGCACTGATTACAGGATTAGGAATGTGGAGAAGAGTAGTTTCTTTCTTTCTTTCTTTTTTTTTTTTTTTGGTGAAGAAGATCAGCCCTGAGCTAACATCCATGCCAATCCTTCTCTTTTTGCTGAGGAAGACCGGTCCTGAGCTAACATCTATTGCCAATCCTCCTCCTTATTTTCCCCAAAGCCCCAGTAGATAGTTGTATGTTATAGTTGCACATCTTTCTAGTTGCTGTATGTGGGACGCTGCCTCAGCATGGCCTAACAAGCGGTGCGTCGGTGCGTGCCTGGGATCCGAACCCAGGCTGCCAGTAGCAGAGTGCTCTCACTTAACCACTAAGCCACGAGGCCGGCCCCTAAAATCTTCAAGTATTTTAAATAGAAAATATAAATATTATACTTGATTTTATTTTAAATAATGTAAACTCTGAACTAACAAGAAGTAATAGCTAAACAAATAATATATATAAATCTAATACATTAAACATACATAGAGTTAATTTAAAAACTATTAAATACGACAATACTCATAGTAGATTTCAACTTAAATTTTCAAGTCAAAATCAATTGATCATATAAACATGGAGGGGTACCAAGGCTGTTACTGTATTAAATGAAATCCTGTTAAGTAATACTAGCACGAATGATACTAGATATGCGCAGACTCCTTGTTAACACACACACAAACCTAGTAAGCTAGTAATGATTTTCTTGAAACTTTTGACACAATTTAAATCTTACCATAGTTGAATGAATGTACCCACATGTAATGATATTGTCATCCCAGTTAGGTAATATTATTTCTAATCAGAAAACTTAAAAAAGGGTTTGGCCTAATCTTCTTTGACCCAAATCTGGATTACAGTTATATAAATAACTAATCACCTTTTATTTTCTAAGGAACTCTTGAATGAGTTGCACATTTTATTTCTTTCTAAGATACGTAAGTGTATAATATTTAAACCTGATGGAAAAGTAGAGTATGTAAGTATATTTCCCAACAACTGATAAATGATTGTAAGATTGATGGGAATCTTAAAACTTGTAAATAAATTTTCCATTAAACTTTAAAGGTGTTGAATTTAATAGAAACCTATATTATTTTACATTCTCCATACCATTAAGCTCTTACAAATATCTACAATGACTGTAAACAGGCAGGATTTTGTGACTTTTACCCTAGGAGTCATTTCAGAGTCACCCAGGAAACCAGTGGCTTTTTTATCCCATCTGCACCTTTCTCCACCAGAGGGTTGACTCTTTCCCTGGGTTCCAAGGTCTTCAGGTTCTGGGAAACTGGCATTTTCAGCAGCCCCCTAAACGACGACCCAAACCCAGGCTTTGGCGCCTGATTTCATAATATTTGTGATTTGATGATAAGGCCACACGCACATACTGACCCCATGAAAAGAGTGAGGAACTGAGATAGAGGTCTTCTGGAATGCAAACTCAGTACATATCTAGCAGGTTTCCCACAGCTCCAGAGGGTAACAAGGAGATGAGGGGGATATGTCGCCTCTTTTGAAGACCTTTGGCTTATAAATTTCCACCAAATCCTTATCCTTAACCCAAAATATGTGGTATGGTGTCTGCCTTCACCTTCCTCACCACAATAACTAATTGAAGTAGCCGTGACTTCTATGACTGTCAGACTTGGAGGAATTTCTTATGGGCTTATTCTCTCAATGGCGGTATAATGTTCATAGGTGCAAACATTACTGTTCTGTCACTGATGACTCCTCTTGCGATAACACAGGAAAAATAGAAAACAATAGAAGTTACTCAAGCAGTAGCAAATTTAAAAATGCTCAGACAGACTTAGAATCCCACAAGAAAAATTGCCACGACAATAATTGATGTTCTTAGTTCTTTTATCAGTTGCATTTTATAAAAATAAATATTTTAAAGACTAAAATGTTGAGCTAATTAGGATTATTTTCCACAGAGAGAAGGACTGGGAAACAGATCCTTGGGTAGAGACATCATAGAGTTTGAGACTCCTACATTCTGCATTGTGCCATTGATACTGATAATTTTCTCTTCAGTGCCATTAGTGACTTGTTTTTCCTAAATCCAATGGATTTTTTTATTCTTTCACTTAATAATGTTTCTGAAGAGTTTTACACATCTGTTCAACCTTCTTTCTATGTGTTTATGTATTTATTTATAATTTTTTCCTTATGGTTATTTCATGAGGTAATATAGACATTGACTTTCACCAAAGATGCATAAGAGATAAACTCCAGTGTTCAGAAAATTATAGTCTCTTGACTGGTTATAAATTGGGCACTCATCAAAGGGACTTTACAGTTTATGGGATGTAGAGTAAGTCTTATATTTTCACGTCACTTACTCAATGAATACCAAAAGCAACTCTATACAAAAAGGAGTTTGAAAGGATAATTTTAAATGAGCTGAACATTTTTGTTAATCATTGCATTATCTGATAAAGATGATACTCATTTTTTGTTGATTAAGATTTCCACATGTCTTGATTTTATTAGATACGACAGTTGTATACTCTGTAATTAATTTTTCTTAAAAACTTCAACCTCAAAGGTGGAATGAAACTCTTAATTACAAAAACTTATTCAATTGTATTCATAGGACAGATTTTATCATTTTCAGCTACTTGTTTATATTTTTTTAATAAACGTTTTTAGAGCACAAATCTTTGCAGTTATTGACCAGATTAATAGAACAGTGTCTGTCATATGATAAACATTCAACAAGCATTTGTGGATAAATGACTGAATAGACTTGATTTTATTATAAAATGTGAATTTAAAAATCTTTATGTCAGTTTTATAAATGATTAGATTTATGATTCATCACCTCTTAGATTGTGAACATTTTTATGTGTCATTTATCTAAAGATTAACCTCAGGATGCTAATATTTTACTCTAATAAGTTTATTCAAGTTAATAAGGCAAATGCATTTAAAAATTTTAAATTAAGCATGTAAGATAATTAGATCCTTTATTTCATCATTTCTGTTGCTGAAATGTATCTGTGGGTTTTTTAATATATAGAAGAGTGAAAAATATGTTGATTCATTAAATAACTGTAATGTCTATTGATTTCACTTGAGATTTGATAAGAAATAACATAATTAGGAAATATTCTGTTGCTGAGCCCTATATTTTCCCCAATGCAAAAGGCAGTAATTCACAATTTTCAAAGGGATTCGTTACACTAAATTAAAAAAAGGTGTGGAGGAGTCCTCATCTCTTTATCATATATCCCTTAATTTTCTCTCAGGATAATCACTGCTTATGGTACCTACCCATTCATTAATAATTGGTCTGTATACTCCTCGAATTTAAGCTAAAAAAATCCCCAAAGATTTTTGTTATTGAGGCTCACTGGGCATTCACTTGAATGGTTAGTCTGTCTCAACAGGTGGCAGCGTTAGTACTGCAAAATTGAGGATTAGAAAAGTAAAATGAGGCTACTTTCAAAAATAGTAAAATGAGGCTACTTTCAGAAATAGTAGACAATCACCTTTAACTTCATGTCTTCTTTTGTAATTTAATGGTTAAATGTTTATTATTTCGTTGCTTGAAATTTGTTCCAAAAATTTATCTTAGCAAATGGGTTTTTTATCTTCCTTGATGTCAACAAAGGTGCAGGGTAAACCAGATAAATGGCATCTGGAGGTTCAAACACAATTTCAATCAGTACTTGATTGAATTGACATCCTGTAATCAAAGCTAATAAACAGAGGTTTAGTGATACTCACTTTAAAATTACGTAAAAGACAATGATGTCCAATGTTGACAATTGTAGGTAATAATTCACCGGATGGTGCAGCTAGCAGAGGAAAAACAAAACAAATTAAAAAAAAATAAGGAATAGATTCATGTAAATAGGCAAAATGATAAATTATGAGAACTAATAAAACAGTTCATCTGAGTTGCTGAATATAAGATCAGTGTTTAAACTAAATGTTAGTTGCATTTCCTCATCACTGTAGAAAATATTTAGGATGCAAATTTTTAAAAGATACCATTTATAATACACAATATCTTTAGGAAAATAGATCTAACAATAGATACTCAACAATTTTATGGAGAAAATGATAAAACATCATTAAAAGTTTTTAAATAAGCAATATAAATAGGCAGTGACAACACGTTTATGGGGATTACTCAATATTTTAAAGATACAAGTTTTACAAAATTAGTCTACAAATACAACACAATTCCAAAAAAAATTTTGAAAATGTTCTAAAAGTGACAAGCTAGATGTGGAGTTTTGGGGGATAACCTGGAACAAAAAGACCAAGCCATCCCTGGAGAAGTGTCTAGCAGATATCAATGCCATTATAAGAAGGAAAGCTTATCAACAAAAAAAGTTTAACATAGACTGATGATCAAAATAGACAGTCCAGAAACAGATGCACATATAAATTAAAATTTAACATATCAGAGGGTGTCACTGAAGATGAATGGGGAACATATCTTTAAAAAAAGTGGGGAAAATGTGTTGTCTGCATTCAAAAAAGAAAAGATCCCTACCTAAAACAATGGACAAAAAGTAATTCAAGATCTGTTCAAGATTTAAATATCTGTCACCCCCACTGTGTTGGCAAAAAATGTTAAATTTCTGACTATAACAAGTGTCAGTGAGAACATGAAACCTGAGATATGATGTGCTATTGTTGACAGTATAAGTAAGGACAAAAAATTTAGAAAACAGCTTGTTATATTTTAAAGTTGAACATATGCATACCCTATACCCAATCAATGCCATATCTGGTGATGCACCTAGGCAAACTCTTACACCTGTGCCCAGAGTGACATGTAAAGCATCAGCATTGGTCATGATAGAAGGCAACAGACAATTTAATTTTCACACCTTAAAGAAAAAGAATACTACAGAATTGTGAAATTAAAGAGTGCAGGAATACATATGAACATAATGGAATGTTAGAAACACAGTATTGAAGAAACACACAGGCAATACAGAGGGCAAATAAAAAATAATCTTAACAATATAGTTTTAGGGATAGGGATGAATTTTTTTAAAAAACGAAAACTCAGAAATAACAAAAAGTACAGAAAAATGTTTGTCACTGTCAAGGAAGCAGCGTTATGGGAGTAACCACAGACAACTTCCAATTGTGACAATACTCAAAGTTCTGTGATTTTATTTAATTTGGGAGGTGAATTTACAGGTATTCATTTATTTTGCTTCCTAATTTACATGTTTATTTTATATTTTTAGAATAAACTAAAGTTACATATTTTACATAATATAAAAATAAATAAGTTTGAAATCTTAATTAAAAAAAAGAAAAAAAGCTAGAAAAATATTTTCAAATTTAGTACCTTGTGTCACAGGTGCCCAAGACCACTATCAGATTCAATGATTTCGTAGAAGAATGCACAAAACTCAGAAAAACTTTTATACTTATGGTTATGGTTTATTACAGCCACAGAAATAGATGGAAATTGGCAAAGGAAGAAAGCATATAGGACAGTGTCCAGGAGAAACCAGGCGTGAGCTTCACTGGTCCTCTCCTGGAGGAGTCACACACACAGGACTCAGTTCTCCCAGCAGTGCTGTCTGATGACTTATATGAAGTATTGCCAACCAGAAAAGCTTAGCCAAGTCTTGGTGTCCAAGGTTTTATTGGAGGTCAGTACACGGGCATGGAGAGCCCACATAACTGTCCTTAGTTACCACGTCTCCAACTGAACCCAGCCCAAGGTTCAAACTGATACAGCCTAGCCCAAAGGGTACAAAAAATCTACAGGTGTACATAAAAAGGAATTCACCGTATATCACATCATTAGCATAAACTCTTTGTTGTGGGCCCGAGGATACAAAGATGCTATCATCAGGTAGGCTATTCCGAGGTTTCAGAGGTTATCACTCAGGAGCCAGTCAAAAGCTGGTCCTGAAGACCTTGGGAATATGCAGTTTGGGCAGCCTGGGCTACACAGTACCAATATAAAAAACATGGTAGCAATGATTTTTACATAATTGTACTTTGGCTCTTTAGTTTTGCCAGCATAGAAAAGGAATGAATCTTCACAATATGCATTAATTATTCTTTATCAATTTAATCAGCTGACTACTTCCATTTATAACTAATATTCCAAATATAGTTCTCTTACAGTACAGCCCATGGTATGCTTTATGTGGCTTTTAAGTTGTATAATGCTTTCTCTAGCTCCCTACCCCACAAAAGAAAAACAAATCTCTCAAAATATTTTACTTTTTGTTTGCAGAGGAAACAAAGAACTTTTAGCATGTTGTCTTTAAATGTGTAAATCCATGGCTCTGGATAAATAAAAATTTGTTTGCCTCTCACTATCCCACGAAAGGATACAACTATTCACAATATTGAAGACCAGCATATAACATGGACAACTGGAAACATAAGCAATCTAGAAGCCTTGTTTCTGTGGGGCTGTCATTTGGGGCATGTTGGGGTATCATCTATTTGGATTCTGCACCCAATTCCCAATGTGTGGAGGATGTTTTCTACCCAAGCAAGCAATGCTATGGACACCAGCCGAGTGTCTTACAATTCAACTCAATTCTGACACTGTCTTCCAGAGATAGCTTTAGATTCCAGAAGCCTGCCCCCTCCCCACTTTCACATGCCAATCGCAAGTCCAGGTTGTCACCTGTGCTTCTGACCAAATGGCTATAAATCAGAAATTCCCATGAACCTCTGCTTGGGTTAGATTAATTTGCTAGAGTAGCTCACAGAACTCAGAGAAACATTTTATTTGCTAGGTCACCAGTTTATTATAAAAGAATATAACTCAGGAACAACCTGATGGAAGAGATGCATAGGGCCAGGTATGGGGAAAGGGAGTGGCATTTCCATGCCCTCTCCATGCACACCACTCTCCCAGCACTTCCACGTGTTCACCAATCAGAAAGTTCTCTGAACCCTGTCCTCTTCTCTGTTTACGGAAGCTTCATTACATAGACATGATTGATTAAATCATTGGCCTTTGGCAATTGAGTCAACCTCTAACATTTCTCCCCTCTCTCTTCTCAGAAGGTGAAAGGGTGGGACTAAAATTTCCAAATCTTCCATCAGAGCTTTGGTTCCCCTGGCAATCAATACTCATCCTTAGGTGACCTAGAGGCATTCAAAAGTCAACTCATTAACATAACAAAATACACCTTGATCTCTCTCACCACTTAAGAAATTCCAAGGGTTTTAGAAGCTCTGTGCTAGAAACTGGCATGAAGATCATATTTGTATTGGCATTTCTTATTGTAAATCACATATCACACCCTTCCTCTGTGGAAGCACACTTTTCTAAATCCTGTGTTCCTTACCACATTACAGATGCAACATATTGATAAGCTGCTTTCAATTTTGGAGAGTACGTCTTCCATATGGGTGAATGCACTTTTGACTCACTCAGTGGATCCTTTAAAAGCTGTCAATTTTGTGTAGGATGCATAGCAAGAAAGGACTCTTCAGACTGCAATGTAAGTAGCTCTGTACCTCAGTCCTTTAGATACAGCAGCCGCAAAACTGACACTGGCAATCAAGATGTCATATGTAGTAGCAGCAGAGAAGCCTTTAGAGATTTTGAATGGATCAAATTTTTGCTTCAGCAAATTTACCTCTCTCATTTTGAGAAGTGATGGTGCTCAAGGCAGGCCACGCCAAGATGCACCACTCTGGTATGCGGATTATTTCGAGCTGAAGACAATAAAGACTCAGAAAATTTGGGAAGAACATTTGAGTTTCCCCTCCCAAACTGCCTAAAGAACTTAACATAAAAGATCTGTTTCAGGAAGGAGTTACTATCATGATGACTGTAATATAATGTAAAATAGATGTTACAATAGGAAAGGCACCAAGCCCCTCTTGTCATAATTCTGTCTCTTCCTGGCCATATTCTCTGGGTGGCCCTGCTGGGAGTTGCCAGACATTTACCTTTATAAGGGAAATCTCCATTTGTAAACATATCTCCCTGGGAGGAGGGGGGGATGACCTCATCTCTAAAAACTTATCAATGTGAAAGGTGAGGCCTTAAATCTGCATAATAACCTTACTCTTATTTACTGTGCTTTTCTGGTAATCTCCCTTAACTGACTCTGCCCACCCCCGACATTCTCCTTTGTCTTTGGCTGAAGATAGTATTTAAGACGAGAATCTCTGCTATTGTGTTGAGAAACTCGGTTTCCTTGGTTTCTCCCATGTATACATGTTATTAAACTTGGTATTATTTTGTCCTGCTAACCTGTCTTTTTAATTATTTGGCCAGCCAAAAGAACCTTAAGGGAAAGGGCAGAGGGGGATTCTCCCTCTTCCCCTACAGAGTAAGCATAGTCTTGCTACTGGGTTCTGGTTGAGATAGAATACCTGACCATGGGACACCAGGCTATCACGTGTCCTAAATTATTTATTATGAACATGCAGTCATAAGGTCTCTTTAGTGATAAAGTCAGTCACTCCATGAGGAACTTCATTATTTGATGGAATTTGCATAGTGGAGCTGGGCCTGAGCAAATCCTAAAGGTCCAAGTGATTTTCAGGAGACTTTCACTTACTTTTCCAGCATAGGTGGCACCAAGGGACATCTCTATGATTAATTAACAAAAGAGCTAAAACAAACAAAAAAAACTGAGCGTGGTTGTTGGCTGGATCTATTATGCTGCAGTGATTACTGCAAGCAATGGTTTGCTGCACTATTATGACCCCCAGACTAGGGAATTTCTAAAGAGTATTAGAGAATATTGAAAAATTTATCATATATGTACAGCTTCCAGAAATAAACATTTTTATCTATATTACTTGGTAGAAGACGTCTATTTTGGTTTGGCCAGGGGATCAGGAACCTGAAGGAATACAATTGGTAATGAAGGGGAGGTTCAAGGGAGTTGTATGTGGATGAACTTCCTGAGTCCATTGATAACACACTTACAAAAACGTGTCTTCTCTACTCTGTAACTCTTGGCTCAGTCCCTTTAGAGGGTTTGGTATGCATGAGAGTGTTACTGAACCTCTTAATCTCAAATTTGTGTGCCTGATGGGCAGTAAACCAATCACTGGGACATTGGTGTTTGGAGATAGAGAAAGGTTTATTTGAATTGGCCAAAACAAGAAGGCAGGAGGATGGGTTCTCTCAAATCCACTTTAACAAGAGACGAAAACAGGGTATTTTATAGAGCTAAGGGGCTTGGCAGGGGGAGTTTAGGAGAAACAAAGGGGTAACCTTTCACTTCAGAGAAGCCCTTGGGCACTCTGACTTCCGGGCTTCAGCAGCAGCTGGAGGCAGGTCAGCTGGCTTTGGCAACCTCCCTGAAGGCATCTGTTTCTCCTCCAAAACACGCTCACAAATCCTGGTGACCCCTAAGTCACCCCTCAGGTTAAACAAAAAAACAGCAAATTGACAAGGTGTGTCTGTGTCTGTGTTGGGAACAAGGTCAAAAGGCAATCATGTTCTTATTGAATGTCTACAGTAACCCTCAGGTACCCAGCTTCAAGAGCAATATTTCCTCTAAAGAGATAGGTTTGTTCTAAATACACTGATCTTCATTTGTTAAATAAGAAACACTTCTAGCAGCAACAAAACTGATTTCAATCTTCCCACTGGATGTAGGAAAGAAGACAGTTGTTTGCAATGAGTCTGGCAACCTGTATTTATCCATTCTCTATTCTGTCCACCTTAAGTCTTAAAGTATAGAGTCTATACCATTGTCAATAATTTAAAGGAAGTTAAAATTTAGAATGCATTTTAAAATATTAAAAAATACTGCTATAATTGCAAAAGAAAGTGAATAGTCATTAAATGAGGACAATCTGCTGAAAAGGGGCTAAGTATTCACATGTGTTATCCCAATCCTCACAAGAATTTGATGAGGTGGGCAATTATTATTCAAAATTTAAAAATTTATAAGAAGAAGGTTAAATAAGAAGCTCAATGTCTCACAATTTTGAAATGGCGAAACTAACGTTCAAACCCAGATTGCCTGAGTCATAAACTCGTATTTTCGCATCTTACTCTTATCATTCAAGGCATATTTCCTTATAGTAACTCCGATAATTGAGGAACAAACAAAAATTAGGGTGCCTGGGATTCCTCTCAATAGTATTGAGCTTATATTTAAGAATTCTCTCATATAACTAAATGCTTTAAAGTATCTTTAAGTATCTGATAGAAATTATAGACTTTACTGGAGAAATCATTCTTTTTTTTTCATTGGCTGGTATAAGTGGGGGATTTTGGTTTCCTTGCTCCTGTTTTGTAATCAAGATCTCCCAGTAAAGGAGACATAGGTTGTGTTTTAACTGGCTACATTATAGTCCATTATGTTACCAGTCTCATATTTCGCATTTAAAACAAATCACTCAAGCCATGTCACTGTAAAGAAAGGAATTGCCTGTTCAAAATCCTCCTGGGGTTGGGAGATATCATGGGGTAATGTCCCACTTGTCGCAGACTAGAAGATAAATACTCATCTCCTATTAGACCTATTTGTAAACTATGGAGAGAAATGTTGTCAGTCTTTTGTACAAAATAAATTCTGCAATTCAAAATTTTAGATGGTGCTAAGGTAGGTGATCAATTCCCCAAAGCATCAACAAAATGTCTCTTGTGAATGTAGCAAAGAAAATGGATTTACCTTAGTTAAAATGTATTTTCACTGACTCGCTGATGTGTTCTCAGTTTCTGTGTGTGTGGGCTGGAAGAACGGATGGGAGTTGGTGAGGGCATAAATCTGACCTTACCGTACCCATGGCATTTTCCAAAACTCACTTCCTGATTCATTTGTGTTCTTATTGCCATGAGGGGGAAGCTGATTGTCCCTATTTTGGAATTTTGGGAAATCCAATGGTCTAATTAATTTAGTAAGCTAAGTCAGCTAAACCTCATCAGTAAGCCGAACTTCAGTTTCTATGAGCACATACAGACATTCACATAGAGTGTGACTATTTTGTGTTTGTTCCTACAATTATCAACTCAGGGAACTTAGATTTGAAATAAGATATTGAATTATTAAATAATCATACCGACATTAACAGTAATAATAGATAATAATGGATACATTTTTATGCATCTATACTATAACAAGCCCTATAAACAGTGCTATAAGTTGTTTAGCTTAATCCTCCTTTCAAACTTATGGTATATTATTATACTAATTAGACAAAACAAAGGCATTTAGGCATAGAGAAGTTCAACCACATGTAGAACATTAGATGTCACGTCTGTTAAACTCGATCCCGCCTAACTCTAAATCCTATGTGTTTAACCACTACAGCAGGATGCCATTTGAAAAGGAGAGACAGCAAATTCAGTGTGGTTAGCTCTTATTTTTCTCTCCTCTATATTCTACATTCATACTTCAAACAGAGTAGAAAATAAAAACTTGTTCATGGTCACCTTTTAGTAATAGCAACTTTTTCAGATAAGATTTCCCTGAGAAGCAACGAGGCTCAACTTATTTTAGGAGATTATTCTGATCTTAGTTTTGTGTAGTATTTGATGACTCCTTCAAGTAAAGTGAAATTGCTCTGGGGTGCTCAGTCACTCATTCAACAAGTGACTACAGAAACTTTCTAGACAGTTTTGTAGGTTTTGTGGGGACTCAAGGAAGAAAAATCAGACAGATCTCATAACTGGTTCATGGATAGAAGATATGCACTCACCAAAATCATTAGTGGACCTGTCACCTACTAGCTGATCTTGTGAATGTGACTTAGTCACCCCATCTGAAAAATAAGGGTGTGGATTAGATAATTGCTGAGGTTCTTCCAGCACAACATTCCATATTTAAATAATATGTAATCAAATTTGCTTAGCAGTAGAAAATATGTCAACATTAGAGGCACCATAGTATTTTGGTTAAGAAGTGAGAACTGGAATCTATCTACACTTAGGCAATTTAACTACATCTCTGTGCTTCAGTTTTATCATCTGTAAAGACAGAAATAATAAGATCCATCTCATAGGACAACATGAGGATTAAACAAAATGATGCATGTCAAGTGCTTAGAAAATATCTTGGCCCACTCTCCATAATTTTAGCTATTATTGATTGCTTTCATCATCATCATTATTCATTAATGCAGGTAATTAGGTACTACAGCAGAAGATACCAGGGCTCTAGTTCATAGAAAACCCAGATGAAAACTGTTCAAGGAAAAGAAAAGTTACAGTTTCCCTTTGTTGTCGTGGTGGTGGTGGCTATGCTTCACTTCTGTTTGGTGAGAGTTTGTGTAGTTTTTAATTTTCATGTCTGTCCATTTGTTGCTTCCAGTAAAGAAGTAAAGCATGTTTTGATGAACTTGCCAGATTTTAACAGTTTCTATTAATAATCTCTAAACAAATATATAAGTTAACTAAGGAATTATGAAGCTCTTGAATATGCACAGTCTCATTTGCCTTAGATGACAGTCTATGTTATAAATAGAGTAGGTCTGACTTATGAATGAAGATATGATGACATAAAGATGGAGTGATTTATAGTAGTAGAACCAGAATTAGAGCCTAGGTCTCAGACAATGCATTTGCATAGAACACATACACACAACACACACACAATGGCTTTTCTTTATGAGAGCACATATCATGTAACTATGATGCCAAAGATAAGAAGAATTTTGAGACAACTATCTGGATATTTCAAGCTATTAAATAAGCAATTAAAAAGAAATAAAAAGTTCAATTTATTTGCTTTAACAAATTGTATTAAATAAATACTCATATTAATGTTTATTATGTACCAGTTACATAAATGTTTTATAAATATCTACTTGTTTATTCCTCTATCCATCAAAAAGTGGTTAAATAATTTTATCAAGGTCACACAAACAGTTAAGTAGTATGGTAGGAGTTGAACCCAGTCATTGCTTACATAATTACTGTGCTTTAACTGTTATGGTAAACTACCTCCCAAGATCACAGATATTCTTCTGTAGAATTATCTAGTTTACCTGTAGGCACTTTTCTCCCTAGAATTTTTCTCAACTTTATTTTCCTTTACGTGGAAGAGTGTGATTTTAGGGTTGGCAAATAGAGCTCTGCCTCTAAAGATTTTATCAATTCTCATGATTCTGCCGGGTCTTATCAACTGAGCCATATTCATCCCCTCTCAGCTTGAAAGGAACTAATATCATCTCTTAATGTGCACAGCTTTTAAAGAGTTACTGCATCTCAAAACACCACTTCTGAATCACAACTTCTGGTATCAATAAAGATTTTTTAATTGCCTCTATTAAAGAAAAAGACGAAAAAGAAAAAAAAACAAATATGTCACAGAAAATGCAATAACTGATTTTATTATCCTTCTCTTTACTTCCTTAGAAGGGAGAATAAAGATATTGGTTTATTGATCACTCAAGTCAACTCACATATTCTGATACCATCTCTTTCAGTTGAGAAAAACAAGAAAACCAAGATGTTGGAGAGAAGTTATACCATGCCAACTGAGTTTCTACTTGTTGGATTCACAGATTATCTTCCTCTCAGAGCCACACTATTCTTGGTATTTCTCATAGTGTATACACTAACTGTGGTGGGAAATATAGGTTTAATAATCCTAGTTAACATCAGTCCAAGCCTTCAAACCCCCATGTACTACTTTCTCAGCAACTTGTCTTTCTTAGACATCAGCTATTCTACAGCAATTGACCCTAAAATGCTGGTGAATTTCTTAGCATCCAAGAAAAGCATCTCTCCCTATGGCTGTGCACTACAAATGTTTTTCTTTGGTTGTTTTGCTGATGCTGAGTGCCTTATCCTGGAAGCAATGGAGTATGACCACTATGCAGCCATCTGTAACCCATTGTTCTATCCTACACTTTTGTCTAGGAGAGTCTGTATCTGCTTCATCGTGTTGGCATACTTCAGTGGAAGCATGACTTCGATGGGACACGTCTGCCTCGCATTCAGGTTGCCATTTTGTGGCTCCAATACTGTCAACGATTTTTTCTGTGATATCCCACCTCTCCTGGCTTTATCATGTGCAGATACTCATTTCAATGAGGTTCTACTCTTTGCCTTGTGTGGTTTCATCCAGAGCAGCACTTTTGTGGTCATATTTATCTCCTACTTCTGTATCCTCATCACTGTTTTGAGCATACAGTCCTCAGGTGGTAGAAGCAAAACTTTCTTCACCTGTGCTTCCCATCTCGTAGCCGTCACCTTGTTCTATGAAACTCTCCTGTTTATGTACTTACGTCCCACCACCAGCTATTCCCTAGACACTGATAAGATAGTTGCAGTGTTGTATACTGTTGTCTTTCCCATGTTTAACCCAATAATCTACAGCTTCAGAAACAAGGATGTAAAAAATGCCCTCAAAAAGCTATTAGAGGGGCCAGCTTGGCGGCATAGTGGTTAAGATCCCGTGCTCTGCTTTGGAGGCCTGGATTTCCCAGCTTCGGATCCCAGATGTGGACAGATGCACCGCACGTCAAGCCATGCTGTGGCAGCAACCCATATACAAAATAGAGGAAGATGGGCACAGATGTTAGCTCAGGGCTAATCTTCCTCAGCAAAAAGGAGAAGATTGCCAATGGATGTTAGCTCAGGGCCGATCTTCCTCACAAAAATAAATAAATAAATAAATAAAGCTATTAGAAAGAAACTGGACTTTCAAATGAAAAAGAATTTAAATCATTTAAAATATTGGAAGAATACCTGTTCTTCCAATCTCATCATTAGCACTATGCCAAGAGCACCTTATATGTCAAGTATTTTAAATATATCACCATTTTCAAGAAATAAAAATAACTTTTCATCTTCAATACTGTAAAATGTTCTTTTCCTCTCACAGAAATATTCTTTCCAAAATTCTCCTGCTCTGTGAAACATTCCTGAGTTAAAATAAATAATAATAATTGCTCTCCAATTAATATTCTCAAAATACTTTGTACATTGATTCCTTATATTTTTCTATCATGTTATATTGAAGGTATATTTTGACTTGTCTTTCAGCCCACTCATATTGGAAGCTCCTTGGCAGCAGAGAATATGCATCTTGGTTTATTTTTCCAATACCCGTATAATACCGTGTATAAGGCATAGCCTCATTACACGTGTGTTTAATGGATAAACGAATAGAATAGAATGGATGGATGAAAGAGTAAATTGTACCTTTCCATGTTTGGGAAAATAAGTCTAGATTCTGCACTTACAGAACATTTACCATCAGGGAAATCTGATATTACTCATGATGGATGATGGTGGTTTCCCTGGCTCTCAGAAAATAAGATAGAAGGCACATAGCAATAGTCTCTTTGATATTAGGACAGAGTGAAGTTATAACACATTGTTTCTCTTTGGGCTAGATTGGTTACTGTAAGAGAGCCTCTACTCTTCCATTCACAGTGGGTGCATGTGAAAATCAAACAAGTCTGTGAAGATTATCAAGATTATAAACCCTATACATTACTAATTACTTGCACATAGGGTATTGACATAATCTTTGAGGCTCTATCTTCAGGAAGAGGTAAACGATTGCTCTGGTCATTTTATTCTGTAAATTGACACTGCAAACCAATTGAAGTTTAAGCATTTCTTTGGAATCAATTCATTTTTTTTTTTTTTTTCTGGTGAGGAAGATTAACCCTGAGCTAATGCCAATCCTCCTCTTTTTGATGAGGAAGATTGGCCCTGTGGTAACATCCGTGCCCATCTTCCTCTTTTTTATATGTGGGATGCCTGCCAGAGCATGGCTTGATAAGTGGTACGTATGTCTGTGTCCGGGATCCAAACCTGAGAACCCTGGACCACTGAAGCAGAGTGCGCAAACTTAACCACTACACCACCAGGCTGGCCCTCTGGAATCAATTTTGATGATTAAATTATCAGACATTTTCTGTGGCTGCTTTTCATCCTTCAGTCTCCACTTTCTTTTTGTTTTATCTTGACAAAGTTGAAGAAATAAATTGCATACATGTGAACATGTAATATTGTGTATTTTGTAGTAATTATGAAAATAGAAATTACTGGATTAGTTTATACTGGCTGTAACCCTGTGAATGGAGACAATAAGATATTGCCAATGGAAATAGGTTGTTTTGAGGAGTAAATGAACTAATATATATATAAAGCTACTAGTATATGTATTTGAGAATTAGATAATCGAACATGTATAAATATCCCAGAATATATGTAAAGCTTTGTTACAATGCAATAGCATATCATTGTTCATTATTTTATCACTGTTATATTACTATTTGATTTCAAGACAACAGTCAGGGTTTGAATCCCTAGAAGAAGCTGGGCAATTTTTAAACATCTGTGAAGCATTCCAAATATTCTGAGATGTTGCTAGAGAGCAAAAAAGCAAACTCAGTATTCAATTTAGTCACTTCTCATCAAGTTAAAACATTTGCCTTACTGTGAAGACTTTGTCAGAGTACAAGGTACAGTGCCATTCATTTGTTCTTATTTTTTTAGTAATTTCAGAAGTTTATGGGTTATTTTGAATTGTTCTTTTAATTTTAATGTATTCTCCTGTTAGAAGACACTGACAAGAGTATCACGGAATGAGCTGATGTCTTCTAGTCATCCATCCATTGTGTTAATGGACATTAGGCTGCATGAGGAAGCCCACTCACTTCTCAATAGGGACCTATTAAAGCACAGACTTTTTTTTGGTGAGGAAGATTGTTCCTGAGCTAACATCTGTGCCAATATTCCTCTATTTTTTTGTATGTGGGATGCTGCCACAGCATGGCTTGAGAGCGGTGTGTAGGTCTGTGCCCAGCATCCAAACCTGCAACCCTGGGCCATCGAAGTGGAGTGCGTGAACTTAATCACTATGGCACTGGGCCTGCCCAGCTAAGACCTATTTTTAATTTTCCAAAGTAAGCTAGCCTAAGTTAAGTAAACTACAATCTATTTATAAACTATAAAATTGTTAAGAGTTTATCTGGCCCAGAGTTTCTAAAAGCAACATTATTGATATTTTGGGCCAATGATTCTTCGTTCATGAGGGGAGGGCTACTGTGTACATTTTAGGGTGTTTAGCATCATCCCTGGTCTTTATTTACTAGATGACGGTAGCATCTGCCCTATTTATGACAACCAAAATGTATCCAAACATTACCAAATGTCCCCTTGGATGGAAAATTATTACTGGATGAGAACCACTAAACTTGTTCAAGATAATTTTTTGTCCATAAGGCAAATGAAACTTATAAGACTGAGATCGAGGCCAGCCTGGTGGTGCAGCAGTTAAGTTCACGCATTCTGCTTTAACAACCTGGGGTTTGCCGGCTGGATCCTGGGCACGGACCTACTCACCACTCATGAAGCCATGCTGAAGTGGCATCCCACATAGAAGAACTAGAAGGACCTACAACTAAGATATCCAACTATGTACTGGGGCTTTGAGGAGAAAAAAGAAAAAGAGGAAGATTGGCAACAGATGTTAGCTCAGGGCCAATCTTCCTCAAAAAACCAAAAAAAAAGCACTTTAAAAACAAAAAAGACTGAGGTTGCTGCCTGAACATGTCAGAATAAAATTTGGTAAGAACATCTCAGATATGACTTTATTTATTTTGTTCTACATTATCTTATTTCCCTAATTTTGATTCATTTCTAAGATCTACCTTGATAATATAAACAAACATAGAAAAATCCCTTCAATTTTCAACAAAATCTCAGCTCTACATCAATTTCTGAATTATTTATTTGGAGTAGGTTTCACAAATATGATCAATCTGATGATCTAATTTCCCAGATTCTCTTAAACATAATGTTTAATGTGTTTAAGTTCATCATTTCTATGTTTAATCTAAGCTTGGGGTCAAAAATACTTACTCGATTATTATGAAGCAATTAAATCAGCTCAAGAAAGTCAGGGATTCCATCTCAGAAGACTGAAGTTGCATATCAGCCAAGAGATTTTTGACTAGGATATAGGATTGTCTTCTTCTCATTGACACTGATCTCTTGTTAGAGTTATTGTAACAGTGACTTCATAAATTATTAAAGAGTTGGTTTACAACATGTGCCATTGATTTCACTACATTTAACCATACTGGTTTTTTTTCTGCTTTTAATCTGCAACCCTGCTCCATTATGTAGCTAACTCCATTCCTCCATTGACTGTTTCATTGGATTTTGAAATTCTTTTTTCTCTTATTATATGGTAATATCTTCCATTTTTTGTCTGAAGACACTCTAATATTTTCCTATTGGGGTCCTCACAACTGTATATAATTTTGTAATAGTTCCCTGATTTTTGTACAGTATTTGGATTGACACGAGACTTCATTATTTTATTTATCTGTACATATTATAACTTACACTGTTTTTATGCTAAAATACCTAAGACATGCAAATGAATTAATTTAACAAAACCATCTGCCACTCTCTCCCAAACACAAAAATAATGGGTATATTATTTGTATGATTGAAGAGAGCTAAACATAAAATTATGGAAAAAGCTAACAAACCTATGTGAAATATATGCAAAATCCCCACACGATATTGTGAGTTTACTCCTGCTTTTGTAAAATGGAAGCTACAAAAGAATTATAACACAAAATCCACAGCTCTAGGATGCCTATTGAATTATTAGAAAGAAGAAAAGCATAATTTTTATGTAAATAAGCTATGCGAGAACATACAATTCCATTAATTCTGCGTGCAAAATCTCTCATAAAAATTTTATGTGAATGATTGTTAAAGTTTTTGGAGTGTGATGTCATGCATTAATTCATATCAATTTCCTAACGAGCCAGTGAGGTTGATAGAGCATGTGTGAATGTTCCCATTTTATAAGCAAGAAGACAATTTCAACTGTTTCATCATTAGAACATTTGAACACTTGTCTGAGTGGCATTGATGTGATTGGAACACATTTCTTTAGTTTCTGCAATTGCATTGATTCTCTGTATTGTGCCTTCATGCCAAGATGTTTGTGTTTTAGAAAACATACCCGTTTTAAAAATTGTTTTATTTATAAAAAGAAGTACATTTTATCAAAATGAAAGCAGAGGCATCTCCTGATCAACGATTGAGAAGACCTGCAGCTCTGTGATTAGTTTCAGTCACAAGAGACCATAAAGGATGCTAATGATCCAGCCCGTGGACATCTGAGATTCACATCTGCACCATGACTGCAGTTTACGGCCCCAAAATAGGAACCAAGCATAAAAAAGTCTCTCCTCTCAAAGATGAGTCCTTTAAGAATTGTGAGAACCTGGTCTTCTTCACAAGGTAGTCTGCTCACTCGGACTTTTGTAAGTTGTGAGTATGTTTAGAATGTGGTAATGGAGGTCTATTTTAAACTTTGGTGTTGCCCCTCTACCCACACTAGAAGAATCTGCTATGAGCCATATAATTTCGGTATTGTTCCCAAACAGCCAGAAAACAGTTTCCTAACCTGTGGTTTATTTATTTTTCAAAGCTCTTCTTATTTTATGGAAAAAGAGCAATATTTACAAAATACCTGTATTCAGTATTTGCCTGTGTATGTGTGTGTGTGAGCGTGTGTGCATGCAGATGGTATTTAATATTCGGGTTATAAAATAACTGAAGGCTACTTGCACATTTAGGGAAAATTCTTTAAAATAGAATATCTGAGAATTGTAATATATTTTAGCTATATCACAAGGAAAGTCATTTCTTCCCAATCTTATATAATAATAGTTTTTGGAAATATTTTAGATGTAATTTTATTTAAGAATCTAATAATAATATCTTAAGAATTATTTTCTATTTTCCTTGAGTTTGTTGCTACATCCCGTCTGTAACAAAACCAGGACACACACACAGATACTTGATTTCCAGAGTTCAAGACTGCTTTTGCTATAAGTTGCTATTTCTTCCCACTACAACTTTAGTGTGCCTGAATAAAATAGTCTTCAAATAAATGCATATTGTTTTTAAGATTTTATTTATTTATTTATTTTTCCCCCCAAAGCCCCGGTAGATAGTTGTATGTCATAGCTGCACATCCTTCTAGTTGCTGTATGTGGGACGGGGCCTCAGCATGGCTGGAGAAGCGGTGCGTGGGTGCGCTCCTGGGATCCGAACCTGGGCCGCCGGCAGCGGAGCGCGCGCACCCAACCACCAAGCCACGGGGCCAGCCCTGCATATTGTTTTTAAATTGGACTATCTAAGCTATAGTTTTGGGTCTTTCAGTATGTTTAGGTTGTTGTTGCTGATAATGGGTTTTTAAAATTTTTAGTTGTTAAGTCTTTTTTGTATTTAATTTTTTGCTTCTTTTGTCTTATAAACAGTTTTTAGTCAAAATCTTCAGTATAGATCATTATAATTATACATATATGTATATACTTATGAAATAGAATTATGAACTTATATATATAATATTTCACATAACACAATCAGTTTATTTATTTGTATATAATATTTTATAAGAACATGAACAATAAATGAAATATAATATTTACATATAATCATTTACAATAGATTAATTTATAAATATTATGTCAACATAACCATATTTTGTGGGCAAAGCTCCATGAGAGCATACAGTGAGATATTTCGGTTTTGGTTAACAACCATGGACCTGCAGTATGGAAAGCCCTTATTTTGAAAATCATTAACTCCTTTGATACACAGTTGGCTGGGTTCCCCTTTTTTACCATAATGAAAATGCTTTTAACTTTGTGATTTCTCTCACCAATATCCTTATTGCCAACTGTGTCTTTGGTCACTGATGATTATATATTTTCTAATGTCCCTTTGAATCATAAATCAAAAAGAAATTACTATGTAAGGATTCTGTATTTTTTTTTTTTTTTTTTTTTTGTGAGGAGATCAGCCCTGTGCTAACATCCGCCAATCCTCCTCTTTTTTTTTTTTGCTGAGGAAGACGGCCCTGGGCTAACATCTGTGCCCATCTTCCTCCACTTTATATGGGACGCCGCCACAGCATGGCTTGCCAAGCAGTGCGTCGGTGCGCGCCCGGGACCCGAACCAGCGAACCCCGGGGCTGCCGCAGCGGAGCGCGCACACTTAACCGCTTGTGCCACCGAGCCGGCCCCAGGATTCTGTATTTTTTTAACAAACAAATACCTTTATTTTCTCCTGACATTTCAAGATATTGATCTGAAAGTTGGAAAAATTGCATTTGAGCATACCATTAGGTTATAAAAATGTTATTTCCGGTATTTACTTTCCTAAGAGAACACTAACACTATTAGTATTTTAAACAGCCTCATGTTTTATCAGGAAGACAACGTTGAGTTGTAGCAAAAGCCCCACATTTAGTGACAGAGTGAAGCTGTGTTCTAGTTATGATTCTCATAGCATGAGAGCAAATCATACCTTGCCCCTTAGTAACACTTTTCTCTATTTACAGTTTTCTTTATGCGTTCAATAGATAGAGCTGTTGCTGTAAATCTTACTGTTATTTTATTGGAGTCACAGTTGGTTTCCTCCTTTCCTCCCTCTCCTCCTCCACATGGTTTCTGTTTTTCTGTGCCTTTGTGTTGTGACGACCCCATGTGTCATGTCATTGTTACACTTACTATATGAAACACTATACTAGTTAAACTGTGAGGAAGTCCATTTTTCCCTCTCTTTTTCTAAATGATAAATGGAAACATTGTACAAACTCTGGTGTATTGGTTCCTCTATATGGTTTGTTGTAGACAAATACCGTATACAGTAGATCAAGGGCAGAGCTATATTGGAACCCAAGTCATCCTGGTTCTAATATACCTCAGTGATGTGATGTTCCCATTACACTAAACAGCTTTTCAGAAGAAAATGTTTGACATTAGGAAATACATAAAAATATCCCTTCAACTCCAAAAATTATTTTTAAGTTGAGCTTATTTCCAGGTTATAAAACTCTGATTTTATATTTTGCAATCTGTTTCATTGACAGAAAAAAATAATCCTTGCTATTTCCAACAAATTATTCCCTCTTTTTCTTAGATAGAGTTAGACTTGGATTCACTGTGCTTCTCAAGGCCATTGATCTAAAATATAGACAGGATCTAGTATATAACCTCAGTTTGTGAGGGATAAGACTATATTTATAGAATGAAGATTTTGGTTTTGATTTAGCAATATTCTGCAGATTGCATCCCAAGCTTACCCAATCCTGACCTCAGTGGACATCAAGTTTCATGAGAGCACAACTCATATATCCTTCCGGAGATCTCTAATGCTAACATAGTGCCTTGCATGAAAGACATATTTGTTGTTTTAAGCCATGAATTTTGTGGTATATTGTTATAGTAGCAATAGGAAATTTATACACTGTAATAGAATACCTACCATCTCTTTCTATCCACCTTCCCCTTCTTTACTTTTCTGCATAGTACTTACCATCACTGTATATAGTATATCAACACTTGCTTATTTATTTCCCTAATAGAATGTGAGCTCCTTGAAAGCATGACATTTGTCTTGGTCACTGTTTCATCTCTAGCAAATGTAACATTTCTTGGCTCAGAGTAGTAAGTAATATATATTTATGAAACATATTAAAGCATACATGAATGAGTTTATTAGTATTTAACCATAAATACTGTTGAATTAGTATTATATCCTGTCAAAACCAAGTGAAGGTAAATGGCAGCCTAGATTTTTGAAAGTAGGACATATCTGATAGATATAGTTTTGGTACCTCACACTCCCACCTTGTCTCTACATTGGGTTTTTGGGTTTGTTGTTTTATTTTATTTTATTTTTTGTGAGGAAGATTAGCCCGGAACTAACAGCTGTTGCCAACCCCCGTCTTTTTGCTGAGGAAGATTGGCCCTGGGCTAACATCCGTGCTCATCTTCTACTTTATATGGGATGCCACCACAGCATTGCTTCACAAGCGGTGCATTGCTCCACACCTGGGATCCGAACCCGCGAACCGCCGAAGCGGAACAAGTGAACATAACTGCTGTGCCACTGGACTGGCCCTCTGGGTTTGTTGATAAAAAACACAGATGCAAAGGTGAAGTTATACAAAGATGCAAAAGAGAAGGGTTTTCAAGTTAAATTGCATTGCTTTTTTTTTTTTTGGTGAGGAAGATCAGCCCTGAGCTAACATCCATGCCAATCCTCCTCTTTTTGCTGAGGAAGACTGGCCCTGGGCTAACATCTGTATCCATCTTCCTCTACTTTATACAGGAGGCCACCACAGCATGGCCTGACAAGCGGTGCGTCAGTGCATGGGCGGATCTGAACCCGGGCCGCAGCATCGGAGCGTGGGCACTTAACCACTTGCACCACCGAGCCAGCCCCTGCATTGCTCTTTTTTCATTGGCCTTAATGCTAAATAGTAAATGAAAAGATTGCTCTACTTCTTTCTCTCAGCTCAACTCTTCTGGAGGCACAGTCACTGCTCTTCCCAGTGGGGAGTCTGAGCAGAAGGTGAGGAAAAAAAAGTCCTGATATTTGAGACTTTAAAAGAAAGAGGGTTGTGTATTATGAAAGGCAGCATCATGAGTTAACTGGGCATGAAAAAATAAAAACAGGTTGGCCAGAGGATAAGGAGATAACTTCTATCATAGGGTGCCACAGTTTGTAGCCCTTGTAAGCAGTGCACTTGTATATGTCGTGGAATGAACTAGAGGTTTGGTAAAAGGCACATCTGGGTGTGATTGTCAGTTCTACTAATTAACACTTTCTTGATCTAAGAGAGTTTCCTTATCCCAGTGTTCATGATGTGGAAGCTGAAAAGCAGGGAATAGAATAATCTCTAGTACCAAAAACTTGAGTCACTATAGACGGATTGTGTAGTACACAAATGGTCCACTACTGAAGTTAATTTTTTTTCTTCATCTAACTACAGGGTAAACTTAAATGCTCCATGCTATTATGGATACCAGATCATGGAAGAAATCATAATTTTTTTTCATTTGAATGATATCATCTTGTTCTGCAACTATAGAGCAATATAAATCTGAATGCATGGCTGGTTGGAATCATCCAGGCGTGAAGGAATTCCTTCTAGTAGGTTTAACTGAAAATCCTAAATTGCAGATCCTTCTCTTTTTACTTTTCATCATTATTTATTTCATCACTCTGATAGGTAATTGGGGGATGATCATACTGATCTGGTTAAATGCCCAACTTCATACTCCAATGTACTTCTTCCTTAGCAACCTCTCCTTTTGTGATATCTGCTACTCTACTGTCTTTGTGCCTAAGATGCTGGTCAATTTCCTATCAAAACACAAGTCCAGCACGTTTTCTGGCTGTGTTCTACAGAGTTTCTTTTTCTTAGTGAATGTGACCACGGAAGGCATCCTCCTGTCTATGATGGCTTACGATCGCTATGTAGCAATAGTCAATCCCTTGTTGTATGCAGTCATTATGACCCAAAGGGTTTGTATTTGGATGGTCTTTGCATCTTACTCGGGTGGTCTCATTAACTCACTGACACACACAGTAGGTTTGCTCAAACTAGACTTCTGTGGTCCTAACATTGTGAATCATTATTTCTGTGACATCCCCCCTCTTCTGAGGCTCTCTTGCTCTGATACATATAACAATGAAATGCTGCTTTTGATATTCTCTGGGGTCATTGCAATGTTCACTTTCATTATCATCATGAACTCTTATATGTGTATCATCATTGCCATCCAGAGAATCTGCTCAGCTGAGGGGAGACGCAAAGCATTTTCCACTTGTGCCTCCCACCTGACTGCTGTGACCCTGTTCTATGGGTCTGTGATCTTTAGTTACATCCAGCCAAGCTCTCAATATTCCCTGGAACAGAAGAAGGCCTCTGCTGTGTTTTATACATTGGTGATCCCCATGCTAAACCCACTGATTTATAGCCTAACGAATAAGGATGTGAAAGATGCAGCAAAAAGGTCAATATGGTGGAAGAGAACCCCCACCTGACTCAATCTCGTCTATGGATTTGCTAACCTAACATTAACCTGCGAATAGATAGACTTTCTTTAAAATTGTATCACAGATAACATCACAAACAAAACTATAATCAAGATACTTTCATTCAATGTTAGACATGAGTGTTGAGTTTGACCTGAAGACTGAAAATTAATCTTTTTCACCATTCATTGTTTTATGACTTAATAGTTTCACATTCTCAAGAGCTGAAAAATAATTTTTTTGTCTAACAAATTATCATGATAAACTCTGAAAGAGCTCACCTTGGATTTAAAGGAATCTGACATCAACTTAAATCAAAAGAATACTCCAACTATAGGAATTTATCAAATGCATTGTTATTTCAGAGAAAAGTTGAAATGTTCCCTTGGAATGATTTTCTTAGATCATACCCTTATTTTTTGTTATAAAAATTCTGTCATTCAAGTAAAAATATATATCTTAAATTTTGTATTCAAATTGCATATCTTGATAGTATCTTATAAAAATGGCTATAGAAAAAATAATTCTAGGTAGTTGTAGTTTATTAACTCAATATACTTCTACTGAGTACCTTTATTGTGTTATCCTTTTATTGTTTTTATCTGTGTTATCCAAACCTAGAGAGATTTACAAAAGAGTTAGAGGAACAGGGGATGGAGGAAGGTGGTAAATGGGAAAGACTATTTAAAGAAGAGAATGTATGAATTTGGCTCTAGCATGGAATTTTTCAGCAAAAACAGTAGAAAATAAGTCTGGCAAGTTATGTAGGGCCATATGTATGAAGGCCCTTTAGTGCCAGTATAACATGTTTTAAGACTCTCTCAATGGCTAATAAGTTAAACCCTAAAGGCGATACAAATAGTAGCATGCTTTAAGAAAATTACCATGATGCCACTGTTATCAACATATTGAAAAGCAAAAGAACAAGTTTGGAAAAATTATCCTGAACCTGTAGAGAGAAAGAAAATACTCAGAGGCAAGTAAGAAATGTTGTAAGTGAGTAATATAGGGAAGATGATATATTTAAGAGAGAGTTCACAAAAATCATCGATAGGACTTGAGAAATGATTAGCTGTTTTTCCTTTGAGAAAAAGGGCTTTACATGACTGGAAAGTTTTCAATCCATGTCACTTATAAGATAAATTGGTTAAGAGAAATAAAATGAAATGTAAGAATCTGTACGGTGTTAGAATTTCTGAAGGAAGAGCTTTCCAGGAAGAGAGCATAGCCAAGAACAAAGCTACAGTGCTGGGAGCTTTCCTGGAGAGTTCAAGAAACAACAGAAAGATCAGAACTGGAGCAAAGAGAGGAAGAAGAGGTATAGCAGGAGACATTGCCAGAGAGGAAAAAGGATCCAGATCGTGTAGGATGTATGTAGGGGCTTTGAATCTGAGTGAAGAGAAAGGCACGGGGGGAGTCAGATGGAAGAGTGGCAATTTACAAATTAACAAGCTCCCTCTGGCTGCTATATTGATAATGAATAGAACATAGAATGGCAAAAGAAGAAGACAAAAGCCCAGGCAGGAGGGTGCACAACAATGCAGTTAAAAGTTGATGCCATGCCAGACCAGAGCTGTCATAGTGAAACGGGAGAAAAACAAATAAAAGATATATTTTGATGTTAGATCTGGCAGGATTGTAAGGGAAAGAGAGGTATCAAAAATGACTCCAAGATTTTTTCAACAGAGAAGCTAACAAAAGATAATAACACATCTAAAAATCTACAATATACATACACATTTTTCAAGCACGTATACAATCCTTGCAAAGTTTACCGTATGATAGGACCAAAAAAAATGTCTGAATACACATCAAAGGATGGTGTGCACTAATTCTATAACAGTGGACAAGATACTTAAATTTGCTAAACTCAATTTTTTCTCTTGTAAAGAGGGAATAATTATACCACGTCAAAGTTTTAGATGGATCGGTAGATGGATAGATAGATGATGATAGGTAGGTAGATAGACAAATACAGATATAGCTACAGATTAGATATAGAGTTTAATGTGATTTTAGTATCTGTTAAGAGCTGATATTCTAAATTCTGTAAGATAGAAAGCAACATGAAAAGATGTATAATTCTGTCAGTTTCAAGGATCTCAAACATTTAAATAACATGAGTCAAAAATTACAGAATACAATTATGTGATATAGCACATGAACAGAGCTTGCACTATTGTGAGAAGATGAACACATTGCTTAATATTAGATCTCATACTTTGGGAAAGCATGATTATGTACTGGATATTAGAAAATAATATATCATTATTATATATAAATATATGTGTGAATGTGTGTGTATATATGTGTGTATAGTAAGATAGAGATTGAGTGAGACTGAAAGAGTGATAAAGCAAATGTAACAATTAAAATTGATGTTTATAGGTAAGTGGTACATAAGTGATTGTGTAACTATTCTTGCAAACTTGTATTATTCCTGGATTAGCAGACATTTTTCCATGCCAAAATGTCCTTGATATTTGGTCCTGTCCAAAACCATTTGGCATGGACCAAATATCCTATGGATCAAATGTCTTATGGTCCAAATGTCTTACGGCTGTTTTGGACAGGAGCAAACGTCCTGCAAGGTATTCTTGAATCCTCTTTTGTAAGTGTGAAATATTTCAAAAAAAAAGTTAGGAAAATGTAGGGAAAAGTTCTTATATAATGAGAGGAACATTTTGACTTCTGAATGGATGGAATAGCTTATGATCAAAACAGCATTTATGCAAAAATAACAAGAAAAGCAAGATAAGGTATAGAAGTTATCTCGAAAAAAAGGTGAGTAACTATTATGAAAAAGAGAACTAGAATGGCTTAGAACTCAGAAAGGTGTAAACTTGGAGAGATGAGCTGACTTTTGTCTCACTGATTCAGGGCACACTTGAAAATGCAGGTTTGTCATGCACGGTGCGTTCTGCAAGTCTTCAGAGGACCTGGTAGAGTTTTGGCAGGTACTTTGCAGGTTTCACCACACATGGTTGTATTTCCTCTCAGGGCGTTAGCTATATCCTGGGACTGAACAGGCCTGGAGACTAAGTAAGTAAATAAACAAATAGAGACAGACAGACAATAGATGATAGATAGATGATAGAAGATAGAGAGATAGATAGATAGATAGATAGATAGATAGATAGATAGAGAGAGAGGGAGATAGAGAGATAGAAAGATTTAAGGGGAGAACTTCTGAAAAGCAGAGAGGATCTTTTGGTCATATCCCATACAATACAAATATTAAATCTACCAAAAAGAGGGGCTACTGATTCTGAACATGTGCCCATGACTGCTCCAGAAAAGAGAAAACAGTGGAGCTTTAAGCAGTTATATGGGCTGACAAGACAAATTGGATGAATTAGGAGCTTAAACACGCAGCTATTTTTCCCCACAGGAAATTGGATGGGATGGGGGGTGGAAAGTGTAAGAAGCTGTTTCTGGGCTGCAGAGGCAGATTGGAATCTCCTACACTCTTGCTGTACTTAGAAGACACAAAGTCCTACTAGAGGGAAGAGTCAGCACAAACGTAACGTAGGTCTCCTCCTCAAAACACTTGCCAGATTGTGATCTTGCTGTAAGCCAGGCACAGAGGGCTAGAGTTGATTTTCCAAAGCACAAGGAGATTCAGACTGAGCTGGAAAGGCAGAGAAAAATCTTTCTCAGTCTCTAGCTACTTGATTGATAACATCCCCCCAGAGGCAGAGGCCTGCATCAAACACAAGGCCAGCAGCCCCCTAAAGATATTTGCTGTACTTTGAAGATGTAAGGGCAGGAGGCTAAGCTCACACTTCCAAAGAGTTGCAATCAAATGTGTGGCAGTGTTTAAGGGCTGGAGCGAGACAGAAAAGCCCATCTCAATTAAAACCTAGGAAAACCCACACTACTGAACTAGGGGCAAGCCAGAAGAAAAATGAAGTCTAACTCCACACCAGTCCAGTACCAGCCCAATTAATAATTGAATTGACATAATCAGCCCCTCATCCTTTATGCCCACAGCAGAGAGTGAAACCCTCATCTGTGGAAAGTAAGTCATCTCTAGTTTCTATGATCCTTTTATTCACATGCAAAGAGCCAGAAAGTATAAAACAGGGTAAAAAATCACAAACAACAAGCAGGACTACAGAAGAGTTGCTTCTTGGAGTTAGAAAAGGACTTCGAAAAGCACTATGATTAATACGTTAAAGAAAATAGAGAAAGGTAGAAAAATTGTTTAAGAAGAAATATTTCAAGAGAGAATTAAATAAATTAAAACAAAAATATTCAGTTATCTGCTTCTCTGAGTGTTTTATTTTCGATACCTCATCTAAGTGGAATCATGCATTATTTGTACTCTTGTGACTGGCTTATTTCACTGAACATAATGTACTTAAGGTTAACCCATGTTATCATAAATGGCAAGATTTCCCTTTTTTTAAAGTTGAGGAATACTCCATTGTATGAATATATCACATTTTCTTTAACCGTTCATCTGACATGGACATTTGGGTTGTTCCCATGTCTTGGCTGTCTTGAATAATGCTGCAATGGACACGGGAGTGCAGATATCTCTGGGGGGAGGGAGAAATGGGGAGCTGTTGTTTAATGGGTATAAAGTTTCAGTTATGCAGGATGAAAAGACCTAGAGATCTGCTGTACAATAACATACTGCCCATAGTTAACAATACTGTATTGTGTACTTAAAAATTTGAGGGTAGATCTCATGTTAAATGTTCCTACAACAACAAGAAAAATAAAAAATAAAACAACAAAGAGGCAGGAGGAAACATTTAGAGTTTATGTATGTATAGAGTTACGTGTGTATGTATGATGTATATATCTATTACCTTGATTGTGATGGTTTCACAGGTGTATGCATATGTCCAAATTCATCAAATTGTATACATTAAATATGTGCAGTTTTTTGTACGTTAATTGTATCCCAATAAAGCTGTTTCAAAATAAAAAACAAAAAACAAAGAAACAAAAGGCATTCTAAAGCTAAAAAAGATCCCTCAAAAGCTGAAAATAAGAACTCAAAGGAAGGATTTAAGACCATATGAGATAAAGCAGAAGACGGTATTGATAAATTCAAACACATCAATATAAATTATCTAAACTGAAGCACAGAGAGAGAAAAAAATTAGAGAGATAGAGCAGAGCACAGGAGACACGTGTGACCCAGTCAAATGGAGTGAAATACATGTAGTTCATGTGCCAGAAAAAGAGGAGAGAATGGATAGAATAAATATTTTAAGATAAAGTGACTAAAATTTCTCCAAAACTGATGAATCTTCAACAATCATATTCAGGAAGGGGAAGAAGATCCCAAACGTTAAAAAACGCAGAGAAACACATATAGACACATCGTGGTTAAAGGAACAACAGAAGGAATTAGGTAAACTATTCAAAGAAACTATAAAATATAGGGGAAATGGATTGAGATTTTTAAAGTATGAAAGAAAAATAAAGTAAATACCTAATATTTTCTCCTCAGAGAAAAAAAATTCCAAAATAGACAGGAAAAATAAAGATATTATCAACCAAAAAAAAGCTGAGGGAATCTTTCAGACTATATAAAAAAAAATACCAAAAGAAGTTTTAGGCAGAAGGCAATTATCCCAATCAAAATACAGAACTTAATGAAGAAAAACATTCACAAAGGTAAATACATGAAAAATATTAAAGAATATTGACTGATTAAAGCCACACTGGAAATTATTTCCTAAGGGGATTATAACACACATGGAGAAGTAAAACATAGGACAAAAATAACATAAATGATAGAAAGGAATAAGTGAATTAAACTGTTTAAAGTTTCCCTCAGTGTTAAATGTGGTAAAGTATTGATTTTAAAAAGATTCTAATAAGGAAAATATGTATTGTAATTCCTCCTGTAACCAATAAAGGAATTAAAATATGTAGATAAAAGACTCTAATAAATGAGGAAAATTTTAATAATGAAATCTTGATTAATTTAATAGTACATTAGAAAGAAATAAAGTTCAGAGAGAAAATATAATCTAATAGTGAGACTCTCTATGTAGAATCAGCTATGACAATTATTGCGTACAAAAGCAGAGATTGGCAAACTAAATCAGGGTCTATCAACCTCAGCATTATTGCCGTTTGGGGCTGTATGATTTTTTGCTATGAAGGCTCTCCTGTTCATTGTAGGTTAACACTAGTTGCCACTAATATCCCCGTTTCCCAGTGAGAACAACAAAAATGTCTCTAGATATTGTCAAATGTCCCCTGGGGGTCAAAATTGCCTAGGTTAAGAGCTACTGGAGTAGATTAAGAAAACAAAAAACCAACAACAAAAAACAAGAACCAAATATATGCTTTTTACAAGAGATACAAAGACACAGACAGATTGAAAGTAAAGGGATGCACAAAGTTTCACCGTGTAAACACATACTTAAATGAAGCTGATGTCACTGTATCAATATCAGAAAAGTCAAACATTAAGGGAAAAAGTACTATTATTCATAAGAAGGGGTGTTTCTTAATGGTAAAATAACAACTTAGATAAGAAGGAAAAATAATGCTAAATTTCTTTCTACCTAATAAAATAGCTTCAAAATACTTATATGAAAGCTGATGGAAGAGAGAGAATAAAATTCATAAATATGGCTGGAGGTTTTAAAATAGCTCCCTGAATAATTTATAGAACAAGTCACTAAAAATAAAATCAGAACATGATTAATTTAATGGACCTGACAGAAATGCATAGAAAACTATGCAACCACAAAATACTCATTCTCTAAAATACACATGGAACATCTAAAAATTGATTACATGTTGCATCATAAAATGATTTTCAATAATTGCAATCATATAGAGTGTATTCTCTGATCACGGAGGAATTTAACTTTATGAGGATGACAAAAAGCCAACTAATAGATCTTCATATGTTTGGAAATGAATCAATATACTCATAAATAATCTATGTTTTAGAAAATCAAAATGTAAAGTTTAAAATATGTTTGAAAGAAATTAAATTGGGAAAAATAAGTAGAAGAAAAATATAAACAAAATAGAACATAAAAAATAAAATAGAAATTACATAAACAGAGAAAATCAACAAACAAACAGATCCAGTATGTATACACAATGGAATACTACTCAGCCAAAAAAAAATAGATGAAATCTTGCCATTTGCCACAACGTGGATGGACCTCGAGGGTATTATGCTAAGCAAAATAAGTCAGATGGAGAAAGACAAATACCGTATGATGTCACTCACATGTGGAAGATTAACAAACAAACACATAGCTACAGACAACAGTTAGTGGTTACCAGAGGGGAAGTGAGAGGGTGAAAGGGGTAAAGGGCTTTTGGTGGTGAACACGATGTAGTCAATACAGAAGTCAAAATGTAATGATATATACCAGAAATGTATATATAATGTTATAAAGCAATGTTACCTCAAAAAATAAAAAAAAAATAACAAAAAATGTGAAACTGACCAGGAAAAATGAAGGTAAACACAAACTACTAATACCATGAATGAAAAGGAAATATCATTACAGATCCTATAAGTATTTAAAAGGTCATAAGATGAGATCTCAGATGAAATGAAAAATTACTTGAAAAACAAAACTTACCAAAATAGGTACAATTAGAACATTTAAATAATAATTTGAAATATGTTTAAGAGATTGAATTTATAATGATAAAACATATCCTGAAAGAAAACTCCAGGTTTGGATGTCTCTCTGGTGATGTATTCCTGGTATATAGGCAATAAGGAATAGCATTCTAAGATTCTTTCAGAGATTAAAAAAAAAGATAGAATAAAATAACAACTAATTTTATGGGACCATTAAAACACTGATATCAAAACTTTAGAAGTTTTATTTTTAATATCTGTATTTATAAACTAGAAATAAAAAAGACTGTCTCTTGTTAAAAGAATAAATAATTTTTTATATATTGTAAAAAGGAAGGCTAAATAGCACTTTTTTAAGAAAGCTACTGATATACAGTAATGTAGATGAATCTCATTAAGGTTATACCCAGTAAAAAAAGGCAGACACAAGAAGTCCATATGGAAGATTCCATTTATATAAGTGTTTTTTGCTAGGAAAGATTCCCCATGAGCTAACATCTGTTGACAATCTTCATGTCTTTTTTTTTCTCTTTTCTTCCCCAAAGCCCCAGTATGTATTTGTATATTCTAGTTGTAGGTCCTTCTAGTTCTTCTGTGTAAGCTGCCAACCACAGCACAGCTACTGACAGAGAAGTGGTACGGTTCCACAGCTGGGAACCAAACCTGGGCCACTGAAGTGGAGTGCACTGAAATTTAACCACTAGGCCATCAGGGCTGGCTCTGTATAAGTTTTAACAACAGATAAAACTTAGTTATGTTATTATGGCCATGAGGGATCATTTTGTAGTTCTAGAAACATCTGTATGGTGATTTGTGTCATGGTTATACTCATGTATGTAAACATAAAATTTAAATAATCTGTACACAATATAAGGACACTTTACTGTGTGTGTGTGTATGTCTTAAACAAGTTCTCACAGGAAAAGATAAAAATATGGAATTTAAATCAAGAAAGTATGGAAAACAAAGGGAGGGGTAAATTTGAAATCTATGAGTAGTTATTAATAGTGATTGAATTTTGACAGTATGACAATAATAGTATTTTATTGGGAGGTTTAAAATAAATGGAATATAAATGTATGGCAACAATAATGCAAAATACAGAGTGGATCAATGGAGCTGACCCTTCTAAGGTTCTAGCATTATGAGGAAAGTAGAAAAAAGGAAAATAGTGTATTATATCTAATATTTCAAAAACGCATAATTTAAAAAGGAAGGCAATCACTTATATATAGCAAATGTGAAAGTTAGAACAATAAAAAATATAAATTGAAACTATCTTAAAAATTTAATAGGCAAAACATTTTTTTAAATGGGACACAAAAGTGCTGAATATTAAGGAGAAAAATAACAAATTGAACTATATTAATATTTAAAAATTCATTTAGAGAGTGCAAAGGCAAGCCACAGAGTCAGTGAAAATATTTTTTTGTATGCATATATGAAACCATAACCAAAATGTATAAAAAAATATTACAGATCAATAAAATGAAGACAAATAAAACAAAAACAGGAAAATGGGCAAAACACTTGAATAGGCACATCACATATGAATATCAAAATGCTTCCCAGCAGCAATAAAAATAAAAAAAGAAAAGTTGCCCCACTTCATTAGTAATCTGGGAAAAAAATTAAATCCATAAAAAGATGCTATTACACTCTCACCAGAAAGGATACAACAAAAATTGTAAAAATTTTCAGTTGTTGGTGAAGATATGGAGCAACTGGAACTCTCATAAAGCACTGATGGAAATGCTACACTACTTGGGAAAAATGATTGACAGCACCTAATAAAGCTGCACATACAAAATGCAGAGTCTGTACAATGCATTATGCATAAAGTGTAGTTTTCAACAAAAATTTACCATACCTACAAAGAAACAGAAAAATGTAAATTATACTCATGGGGAAAAAAAGGCAGTCAGTAGAAACTGTCTCTAAATAAATCAGATGTTGGATTGAGCAGAAAATGACTTAAAAGTCACTATTATGAATAATATGATCAATTAACTTATGGAAACATATATAAAGAATTAAAAGAAAGCACGAAAATATTACTCATCAAATAAAGAATCTTAATAAAAAGAAAAAGATTAACAAAAATACCAAATGGAAATTCTGTATTTAAAAAGTCTAATAACTGAATTCAAAAATCTACTAGAAAGATACAAAAACAGATATGAGAAGATTGAGGAAAGAAACAGTGAACTTCAAGATAGACCAACGGAAATCATCTCATTTGAAGAACAACAACAACAAAAAGAATGAAGAAAGGTGAACAGAGGCTCAGAGATTTGTGCAAAACCATAAAGCGTATCAATAGATGCCTAGAGGAGGGCCCAGAGGAGAAGAGAAAGATCTCACCAGTAAAACAAAACCTGAAATAATAGTTGACAAAACTTCCTGCATTTGGGGAAAAAACTCCATTCAACATCTTACTGAAGATTCCTAACAGATAACATACGCTACACATAAATAAATTCCAGGTGTAGATAGGCCTAGATGTGAAAGGTAGAACAACAACAACAAAAAAGTGGGGCAAAATAATAAGTAGTAAATAAATGAATAATAAAAAGTGAAAGAAAAATGAAGATATCCAAATTGGAAAAGAAGTACAATTTTCATTATTCTCAAGTGACATTTTTCTATATGTAAAAAATCTTAACCAATTCTTATAAAATCAATATACAAAAATCAACTGTGTTTCTATATATTAATAGCAACTAATCCAAAAATTAAGAAAATATCTACATTAAAAATAGTATAGAGCCAGCCATGATGGCCTAGCGGTTAAAGTTAGATTCGCTCAGCTTCGGCAGTCCAGGTTCGGTTCCCAGGCATGGAACCACTCCACTTGTCTGTCAGTAGCCATGCTGTGGCGGCAGCTCACACAGAAGAACCAGAACTTACAACTATGCACAACTACGTACTGGAGCTTTGGGGGGTGAAAAGGAAGAAAAAAGGAGAAAGATTGGTAACAGGTGTTAGCTCAGGGTGAATCTTCTCCTGAAAAAAAAAAAAGTTTAAAAATGCATAAAATATTTAGGAATAAATTCAACAAAAAACGTCAAGACTTGACTGTGAGAACTGAAAGCTATAAAATATTTCCGAGAAAAATTAGAGAAGATCTAAACAAATGAAGAGATACAACCTGGTAAGTGAACTAGAAGACTCCGTTCTTAGGTATTTATTCAGAACTGAGAAGTTATGTCCATACAAATCTTTCACTCTAGCAGCTTTATTCCTAATAGCTGAACATTGCAAACAACTTAAATGCCCATTAACAAGTGAATGGATAAAAAAAAAAGTGCTCTATCCATACAATGGACTATTGCTCAGCAATACAAAAGGACAAGCTAATGATTTATATAACAATATGGATGTTTCTTAAAACATTACTCTAATTGAAAAAGAGACAAAAAAGAACATATATTGTATTACTCCAATTTTGTGAAACTGCAAAAGCAAATCTCATATATAGAGATATACAGCTGATCAGCAGTTCCTTGGGGTTGGAGGTAAGAGATAGGGGTTTCTTGGAAAGAGACTTTGGGGGTTATAGAAATGTCGCATGTTTTGATTGTGGTAGTAATTGCCATGGAGCACATATTTGTCTTAATTCATTAAACTATACACTTAAAATGACCACAGCTTAATGTGTCATAAAAAAAAAGTAATTATTTTCTAAAATATAACCCTTTAATATATTGTATTAATTAATATAATTTCTGGATAATATTTTTCACAAAAGGCTTCTTTCATTACAAAATAACTCACATTAGCAAACATATGCTAAATTCATTTTGAATAATGCTATTACATTTTTCTATATGCCAAATTAAACTGCAGCTCCATATGTATTCTAAATTTCAATACTTTTTTGATTTGATATCAGTTTTTATTGCTAATAAAGTCATTAAGTCTTATTTTGGGGATCCATTTGAGTATCTGATTATTGGTATGAGGCCTCTTTCCAGAAATATGTGCTTTTAAACATGGTATTGCATATAACTTCAAGGGGTTAATAGACCTACAGAAGATAAAAGACCTGATAGGAACTTTCTGATTATAATTATTTGTTGTTTTTCTTTTCAACTGAATGCTTGCAAATACAGACGTTTATAAAGCTTTTTCAGATACTTTTTTGTCCTTAATCTACAATTTCCTAGGAGAAAAGAGAATATTGGTCTGAGAAACTTAATCTCTTCATTTTCTTACGTGTATTTCTTATATAATTCTTTCATGTCTGAACTGAGAATGTATTAGATATTTAAAAAAAAAACAGAGAATGCATCAGGTACTTAGAATGTTCTAGGCCTTCTAACATAATCATCTTCTGGCTTAACTGAAATTTAGAATATCACCTAATCCCCCCTACTACTACCTGCTCCATTAGCTTTATTTTAGGGATTTAGGAAATTTGCATTTGGGAAGGAAAAAATTAATTGTTTTTAGAATAAAGAATAAAAGATAATTTTTATTTAGATACACATGGAAAGGAAGAATGTGAAATATTGCTACCAGAATCTTCATAACTCATTTTATGATGAAAGTAAAAACTCCAAAACTGTCGGGGTGGGCCCAGTGGCTTAGTGGTTAAGTCCGTGCACTCCGCTTCAGTGGCCCAGGTTCGCAGGTCCAGTCCCAGGCTCAGACCTACACACCTACACGCTGCGCATCAAGCCATGCTGTGGCTGCATCCCAAATGCAAAATAGAGGCTGACTGGCACAGATGTTAGCTCGGGGACACTCTTCCTCAGTGAAAGGAAGCCCCACATTTCCTGTCATTCATTGTAACATTCAGGAAATTAAATGCCTTAAGGGAGCCAGTATGTTCTTGAGAGTTTCCTAAATCCCTCAAGGAACACAAGGAACTTTTAATAATGTATTTATTCTATCCTTTCGATGAGAAGATTAACTCCAGGGACTCTCTTCCCATTAGAACTAAGGCAAATACATAACCGAGATTTGTCTGAAGCTGTCTTCTGACATGGTTCATTTTTGATCATCATGCTCTTGTTTTCACACCAAGGAGGCTGTGCCTTTGGTTCGGATATACTAAAGGAGAAGTTTGAATTTTAATCCTGTTACCTCTAACTACTCTCATTACCTAATTTATGTATTGTAAATATCACACAAATTTAACTTTTTTTCTTGCATTTTGTTTTTGCTTTAGTTTTGGAGGGAATAAAGAGAAATAATCTATGGAAATGGGTGATCATGAGTTTCCAAAATAAGCTAAAGTTTTGGACATGTTTTTCTTTCACTGGTAAGTTAAATTTACTTATTTGAATATCCCATACACATACATTCTGAAAATTAGTTAAAAACAAAAAAAAAGAGATGAAGAAAAATGAAAAAAAAAATCATATTCAGATTTTAATCTGATAAACACTTCAAATTATAGGGTTGTAGGAATTTATAATTTGCCATTTATTCCCACCCCTTATCCTACTCTTCAATCTCTTTTGCTATATTAACGTCTAAATTATTATGCAACTTCTACTGAAACAATGAAAAAATCAATGTTTTAACTCAATTGGAGTATTTGTTCCTAAATGATGAATTGCAACCCTGTCATAAATACATATTCCCATAGGGATTACTCATCTGTCACTGTAGATATTCTAGATCTAACATAGTTATCTCCTTATTTCTGTAATCTTGCAATGTTGTTCTTTTCTGAGTTTTACCTACTGTGTTCAAGAAACAAGTGTCTCCCAAGTGAAAGAATGATGAAGCCACTAAAAACATCATCCTTTATTCTGTAGAGATAAAGCTATAGTATTGTGAGCTGTTTAAAACATTTATTTTTATTTTTAGGTAAATGTGAAAAGACAGTTAAATTTTTAGACAAAATGTAGTAATAATCAACAAATGTGTGTTGATTAAGCAGAAAAGACATCACATATTCTAAGAAACATTTTACAACATCAAAACAATTCAAGACTGTGAAGAAGAATCTGAATGTTTTATACATTTGCTTTATTTTATAGATTTGCTTTGCTTTTTCTGAGAAAAAGTATAAAGACTGTTTCCCAAGTGTCCTGAGTAAGGTATTTTTACTGCATATCAAAGGCCAATTATAAGTTGCTGTTCATCATGTTTCATATTCCAGCTCAGAGTGCCCTCTCCCCTTATGCCCAGTGGGCACTATTCTCAGAAGTAAACGCCTCTGGCTGTTTTCTAAGAATGACTCCAGAGATTTTGGATGTTAGGACCTTGCCTTTCATCACACTCAAGTTTAAAAAATGTGAAGTAAGAACTAAACATAAATGTGTAAGAGGAATATCTCAGAATTAAATGCCACAGTACAATTTATTCTTACATCTTCATATATTTAACATTAGCTACTGTTAAATCCCAAGTGAGAAGTTTAAAAGAGAGCTTCAATGGTACCACAGGTTAAATTTTCAACTTCAGTTATTATGCTTTATAAACTGGACTTTTCTTTACAGATTTTAGAATGAAATTCACTTAAGGTTTTTTCTTCGCACTAAGACCGACATTTTGAACGCACCCTGAGGCAAAGACCCTAATGTTTTCATTTTTCACTTGTGGAAAGTCCTTATGGCACAGGCAGATAAACAGTGTTTGAAGAGGCCAGACACTTTCTTAGTTAAAATTTTCTATTTTGCAAGTAAAACAACCAGAGCAGAGAAGTAAATAACTCAAGTTGCACACCTAGTTAGGGATTTCAAGTAGCCTTGATGGTGCAACGTGATTATTCTCAATTTATTCCAGTCTCCTCATCGTCAACAGGTACCAAGAAAAACAAACAAAAATGCATTGTGTTAATTGCACGTCGGTCACTGAGTTTATCCTTTTGGGGCTGACAGATCATGCTGAATTGAAAGTGGTGCTCTTCATGTTGTTCCTGCTGATCTATGCTGTTTCCTTGGTGGGGAATCTAGGAATGATCTTTCTCATCCAAACAACCCCGAAACTCCAATCACCCATGTATTATTTCCTTAGCTGTCTGTCATTTGTTGATGTCTGCTATTCTTCAGTCTTTGCACCAAAAATGCTGCTGAACTTCTTTGTTTAACGGGAGACAATCTCATTCTCTGCATGCATTGTGCAATATTTTTTATTCGTGTCACTCCTCACCGCTGAGGGCTTCTTGCTGTCAGCAATGGCTTATGACCGCTATATGGCCATTGTGAACCCACTACTTTATACAGTGGCTATGACTAAAACAGTCTGTGTTGTTCTGGTCATTGGATCATGTGTAGGAGGTTTAATCAACTCTTTGACACACACAATTGGTTTGGTGAAATTGTCTTTCTGTGGGCCAAATGTCATCAGTCACTTCTTCTGTGACCTTCCCCCATTGTTGAAGCTGTGGTGTTCTGACACCTCCACAAATGAATTGTTGCTTTTAACCTTCAGTGGCATTATTGCTATGAGCACTTTCTTGACTGTGATGATCTCCTACATCTTCATCGTTGCTGCTATCCTGAGGATCCGCTCGGCAGCAGTTAGACACAAAGCCTTCTCCACATGTGCTTCACATCTAACGGCTGTGACTTTGTTCTATGGCTCTGTAAGCTTTAGTTACATTCAACCGAGCTCCCAATATTCCCTAGAACAAGAAAAGGTGGTATCTGTGCTTTACACTCTGGTGATTCCCGTGTTAAACCCGTTAATTTATAGCCTAAGGAACCAGGAAGTGAAGAATGCAGTGAAAAGGGCTGTGGAAATGAAATATAGTCCTTGTTAATGTCACACCATATGTGCCCCAAACCAGTAGACAAACAAGTGCTTTGAATAATGATATCTATATGGATTTATTGAAACTTTGAGCCTGAAGGAATCTTAGAGTTTATTTAATTGGAACCCTCTGTTTTACAGTGGAAGGAAAAGGTCTAGAAGAATAAAATGTCATGGTACATATGGCTGGTTATTTTGTAAACTAACCTAAAAACTATACTAAGATCCAGGTTATTTACTTCTGGACAATTGTGGACATTTTCATTTCTATATATGGGTAGAAATGAATATATACATATAGATACATAGACACACACAGAGATACAAACATAAAATTCATAAATAATAAAATATCTCTTAACTCGGTCTCTCTATTGAGCACAAAGAAGTAAAATATTTTTAAAGTAAAAAGTATTGGTATTTGAGTTATCCAATAAAACTGACAGACACATGTTCCTGAAATTAGCCTGGATTATTTATAGTCAGATATTCTTCAACATAAATGTAAGCACAAAAATATTCAGAAAGAGAACTCAGTTCTAGATTACCTTTCCACCCACAGTGTTCAGTCTAAATCATTTCCTTGCTCCTGGACTCAGTTTCCATCACTACACATGAAGTTGAACAGGATGGAAGGCCACAGTTTTATCACCACTTCATATGGAAGGACCACTAATACTCAGAGAAAACTTACTCTGAATAATTTTACTTCATTAGGAAGGAGGCCTCCAAGATAATTAGGGAATCATTAATCATCAGACTCATTTCCCTCTTTCTTTTAAGACTCTTCCAACATCTTCTCTAGACATTAAACAAAAAATTCCCTGGAGGTATTCTAGGTAGGAGAAAGCTGTGCTATGTGTGCTAGGTGGAAAAACATGTGAAGCCAATTATTTTCCCTTTGATTCAAATTCTATGTACAGGTGCATAATGATAGAATCAGGCCCATAAATAATGATTCTTCCATAGTGATCTCTTTTCCCTAAATTGCTGTAAACTCTCCTTTCTGGGAAAAAAAAAATCAGTATTCTATAGAATATCTTCATTTACAAATAAAATTATGATTATTTTTTGGAGTTTGCTCTAAATACAGAAATAACTAGTGGAAACTAGGCTAAGCTGCATAATGAGACCATAGAATGCTCCTTAAGTATTAATTCAAGTTTTTACATGGCAGGCTAGACTAAACTTTTGTTTTTTCCTCTCAGTGACAGCCAAAATGATGTAAATGAATAACTCCAATATCTGTGAATATAGAAAATTAGAATGTGAAAAAAGTGAAGGTAGCAAATTAAAATGCTTATTATGTTAGACAATGATGCAAAGAAATTCATATGAAAGTTTACTGTTCAGAATGAAAGAATAATAACAACCCCACTACCACCAACGCCAAAAGCAGCATATAACATTTGAATGCCCCTTCTTGATTTTCCAAGGTCATTTAACGTATTATTTGAAGGCTACCTATATGTGACATTTATATATGAGGCATTCATGTATGAAAGTTTTTTCATTTTCAGAATAGAAGTAAAAATAAAATAAGAATGAGAATAAGTAAACTTAATTTTATATAGTTCTTCATTATTTTTTAAGAGTACTCAATATCTTATATCCTAGAGTATGAAACACAAGGAATGATATACAGGCAAGATAATTGAAACTCAAGAAAAATAAATTGAACCATTTATAATTTTTTTTACAAATTCTGTTACAATATAGATCCTATGAAAAAGGGGTTGGCCTCTCAAGATGCAGATAAAATAGCACAGTTCACTAAATGTGTATGTGTGGGAAGGGGGTTATTTTATGGGAAAAAATGATCTTTGTTTTTTACTAGTACTGACCTTCAACTCATCCTGACAAATGGCTATTATATTATACAATAAGCAGGAACTAGATGCTTAAATGAGAAAAAAAAGATCCCTTTCCTAAAATTCTGAGGCAAATGGAAGGTGTGTGGAAGATTTCTAAGATATAGATCGGAAAATGAAAACAGCAACTCTCAACACATGCTGTGAATGGACTATGAAGAAAAATCATCTGCCTCAGATCCATTCCGATCACTGAGATCAGCGAGATAGAATTAGAGATTACCAAGTCAGTGGGCTCTCCTAAAATAGTTGATGGGTTTATTCCATATTTCATCAGGTAGCTGTATTTAAAGCTTCATATAATTATGTATATATAATTACGTACATTGCAAGAGGGAATTTATCACTTGATTTCATGAGAAAATGTTTGAGAACATAGGGTTTTTTACTCATTTTACTCAAAACTGGACTTGAGAACATGGTCATTGGACCAAAATCAAGAAAACAAAAGCATATTGAATCAAATATAAGGGGTAAAATCAAGAGAAATGGGCATTCTGAAATATTATAAAATTACAGATAGAGATATTGTTTAGGAATACCATTAAAACCACAAGGAACCCAGATGTCTTTAAATGCTTCTTACTCAAGGTATAAATTGGTACAGTGAATTTTCCCAATAGTTTTAGGTGGAATTATAAAAGGACAACAAAAATTAACTTCTCCTATCAAACAAGATCTTATTTATATACAAATAGTCTCTCCAACAATCACTAAAGGACCTTAACCAAGCAAAGATTTCCCTGAAGTTTGCTTCATCTGCTTCTGCACTTTGTGATGATCCTGTTTCTGACAGATTTTTATGCTTTTTAAAATTAAACCAGTAATTTAAACTAATTTGATGGCATGGGAGTGAACGTGGTCTCTTTGTTTAGATCTATAACCAACTTGAAGATATATGTTTGATTTTGGTGCTATTAAAAGCCTCCATTAGTAGTACAATGCTAATAATAATATATACCAATATATATCTATATATCAATAACTATATATCAATCTCTCTCTCTTGCTCTATAAATATATATATATACACAAATATATGTATGTATATAGTTTATATGATAAGATTAAGATTTTAAGGTGTTGGGTTCTACTTTAATCTACAGTAGTCAGACAATCCTGAATTAATATATGTAGTTATGCATATTACATGTTTAAATGTTCCAATTTGTTCAAGTTCTTTTGCAGAGGAAAGTGACAAGGATGATAAAAACACATAATTGGTGGAAATATAGAATTGAAAGGGTCAAGGCACATAGTATAATTGCCTCTTATTATTGAAGAAATGTCATGAGAAGAGGGATTAGATTTGTTTTATAGGCTTGAAAGAATACAATGATAAGAATTTTAAAAGTTTTGAACTAAATGCATTTTAAAAATCAAAGATATGAGGGGCCGGCCCGGTGGCGCAAGCGGTTAAGTGCGCGCGCTCCGCTGCGGCGGCCCGGGGTTCGCTGGTTCGGATCCCGGGCGCGCACCGACGCACTGCTTGGTAAGCCATGCTGTGGCGGCGTCCCATATAAAGTGGAGGAAGATAGGCACAGATGTTAGCCCAGGGCCGTCTTCCTCAGCAAAAAAAGAGGAGAATTGGCGGATGTTAGCTCAGGGCTGATCTCCTCACAAAAAAAAAAAAAAAAAAAAAAAAAAAAAATCAAAGATATGTATCTTTAATGATATCTTGACCACTTGACGCTCTATGGAAACATATTGTGACTCAGCGTAATGAGGTTTTGCAATATATATCCCAAGATTGAATGAGATGCACAGAAGATAAAGATCTCTTGGAAGGTTGAAGCCAAAGATGGACAACAATTTGGTGAGACTTTGTAGGGAGGAGTTTGAGTATCAGAGGCTGGTTATGCGTGTTGTCCTCCAAGTGTCATTCCAATAATTAGGCATCTGCTGATGGCTATTAAGTAGATTATAACTTACAAATTTCAAAGAGCTCACAATGGCCTCTTTTTGGCACCATGTTTTTTCACAGAATCATAGAAATTTATAATCGAATGGGATCTTATAATCTGTTATTCTAATGAAAAAAACCAAATGATGAAGAGAGGACAAAACACAATATATTATGTATATGAATTAGGCCACATTACTCTTTAGTTAATCAGTGGCACTGATTTTCAGCCTAGTTCTTTTTTTATTTTAGTCCTACAAAGAAATTTTTTTCACAAGCTAATTAAGATAACTAAGAAAGCTGAACATTCTACACAGTAGCACGTTCCTGTATCTTTTGCTTGTTTCTGTCCTTGTTCCACACATATAGGTTTTTCTTTCATATCATTCAGTCTTGCTAAAGTTTTGTGGTCATCTTGATACTGGCCTTGATATCAGTTCCTCTACATTAAACCCAGAATATATGGAGTTAAAACCAAAAGCACTCATCCACTTTCCCTGCTTCTAAGTTACATTCGTACGTAACTATTGGTTTTTTTAAACCTTTGTATCCCCAAACTTCGCAAGGCAGATAGAAGTTACTAATTGTTAAAAGCCCAGGTGGCCTCGAGCTGGGCTCACACTGATGTTTTGGCTGATTACCGGTTCTTGAGGTTTGTTACAGGGAACCTGATATCAAGAAGCTAAAGCTTCTCAGACCTCAACTCCTTGGCTTCCTGGTGCCAGAATCCACCATCCACCATGGAGGTGGAGACAATTGAAGGACACCCACCTGCGATTCCCTTATCTCACCATCCTCCTCTCTGCCAACAGCTTCACAAGGCCAAACGCAGGCTGATGGGAAAGCAGTGACCAGCAAGGCCACAGGCTCTCCCTCCTTACAAGCAGCTACATTCCTCACAACCTTTAAAACCCCTTGCCTCCCATCTTTCGGGGAGACGGGACAAATCTGAGAGCTCCTGTGTCCCGGCTGACGTCACCCGAAATAAAAACTCTTTCCTTGCCTTAAGCCTGGTGTTCTAGTTTTATTTGGCCCCTCTTCTGTAGTGGGTAAAGAACCTGGGTATGTATCTGGTAACAATCTCAGAGATCAATCTGAATTCCTATTAATAAAAAGACTATATTTGGTACCTACTCCTTTTTCACATTTTTTTTTTTTTGTGAGGAAGATCAGCCCTGAGCTAACATCCATGCTAATCCTCCTCTTTTTGCTGAGGAAGACCGGCTCAGAGCTAACATCTATTGCCAATCCTCCTCCTTTTTTTTCCCCAAAGTCCCAGTAGATGGTTGATGTCATAGTGGCACATCCTTCCAGTTGCTGTATGTGGGACGTGGCCTCAGCATGGCCGGACAAGCAGTGCTTCGGTGCACGCCTGGGATCCGAACCCGAGCTGCCAGTAGCAGAGCGCGCACACTTAACTGCTATGCCACGGGGCTGGCCCCCTTTTTCACATTTTGAAATGAGGCTGGGTTTACCAGAGAAGCAAATAAGAAAGACATCAGTTATTGGGTAAGATAAAGGCCTCAGATGACCATAGTCTTCCTGTCTGGCCATGTCATAGAGTCCCAGGAGGTAAGACTGGCCCCCTACGGTATGACACTGAATGCACAGTTGTACCGTTGTCGAAGACAGTGGGCACTTACTCCTCCATGAAGGAGTTGTCAGGTATAGCTCAAGAGTACCCAGGTCTTACCCACTGCCCAGAGGCCATCCACAGCACATTTGGTCATTGGGGCCCCTGGACAGTGATGACCTCTGAGCATGTTCCCCTACCCCAGCCCCGGATCTAGCCCAGGGCTCCACCCCAGCCTGCCTGAGGGGTCCACTTCACATAGCAGCCCCCTCTCCCTCCCCCTCCCCTTCCCCTCCGACCTCTCCACTCCCCCTCCCCCCCTTCAATCTCCCCTCCTCTCCACTCCCCACCCCTACCACCCACCATCCCATCCCCCAGCTCCCCAGCCCAAGGGGAGGGGGCTGAGGACCTGGGCCACTGCTGCTTTCTTGGTCTAGCCTGAATTTCCGAATTTCTGCCTGGTCCTGGGTCACGCGGCCACCTGTAGCCCCTGCTGCTTGGCGGTGGTGCACTCTCCCACCCAGACTCCCCAGGAGGATCCGCTGGATCACTGGATTGTAAATTCTTGTTTTCACTTCTAACTCCTCTTCTGGACTGTTTATTCCTGTAAGAAAAAGACCACATCTTATTCAACTTCATAGTTCCAAGATTACTGGGAAAGTGATTATCACACAGTAGGTGCACAATACTTATTTGTTCAATAAATTGGTGAGTTAATCAATTCATAGGATTTTCTTACCTATGATGCACTAGCATATTTGATACTGAAGAATGAATAAATAACAAAGATAATGCAAAAAAAATACAGCCACTTGACTAGAATCAGGTTTTCAATATATTTAAGGTGATGGGCATGTAAATCGTAAAGAAAGATACGAAGCAGTTTCCCGTGCATAGGAATGAAATAAATGCCTAACAAGACCACCTTCGATTCATCGAGCTCTGTTCAGTGTGGAGCTTGAGGAGATGTAAACCGTCCCCATGGGCAGAGTGATGGAGAAACTGAGGGTCAGGGACCGTCTCACCGGATTAAAATCTGTCCGCCCACTCTGGAGTGCCTCGTGCTGATGTGCAGCAAAGAGTTGCAGCTTTGGCCCCCAAATGCTATTGCTGGTAATATATCTAAAGGAAACAAATCAATATGTATTCTGCATCACTTTTTGAAAAAATAAACAAAGAAAAATCATGACTGGTGTAAATGCCCAACAGTGAAGGAAACAGTTTAACAAATGTGTATTTACAGATGTAAAGTCATTTATCTTAAGGAGATGGAACAAATATTGACTGAATACATATTATGTTCTCAATATCATATAAGTTGTTTTATATACATTATTTAATTTCATCTTCACAAACACATGAGACACGTACTACTATTGTCACTTTGCAGACACTGACACTGAGGCTCAAAGAGATTAAGTTTTCACATGATCATAAACTAGTAAGTGATATTTCTGGACGCAAACCCAGAACTATGGTTCCCAAATCCAAACATTTTCAACTATAGCATCGAATTTTGATTTAAAAAGTTATAATTGCAGAGACTTAAACATTTAAAAGCTTTGAAAATAACGTGTGAAATATTCTTAAGAGAAAAATATAAGGACACACATGAAAATAGAATATGTTGTCCAGATCCTGGTTTCCAGATGCCATCCTCTCATAAAAGATAGCAGGTGTCCTTGGAGAAGTGGTTGTTTCTAGAGCCGAGTCTCCGAAAATATAAGATGAGCCTGGAGCATGTTGTGCTGCGAGAATATAAGAAGTGAAAAAAAGAAAAAAGACAATAACATATCCAAAGAGCAAAGCACATAAAAGCTAATTTGATGATGGTTCCATTAGCAAAGCTAGAACAATTTAAGATACAAAATAAATGATGGTAGTATTCGATAATAACCTAAAGAACAAAATAATTATCAATAGGTGCATATTGGTAAAACTAACCAACTAAATAAATAAATACATAGGGAAGAAAGAATAACTCTTCCTTACAGAATAATTTCAATGAAAACATGTTGAAAGAATAAGGGAAATGACAATTGGTTACCAAAACACCACAGTAATAATTGGTAGAGGCAATAGTTTGAAAGGATGCCCAAAAGTATAAATGAAATACTTACATAGTGTAAATTATCTTCCCCAAGTATATATGTATACATATAATATTTATGTATATGTAAATTACAAAGAAAAGAATCAGAACTTTGTTGTGAAGAAGTCTGGCAGATGCTACTTTAAGTGATCAAGTTTCACTTCACTGGTAATATCACATATGGACATCATGCATCCTCTGATAAAGTGAACAGGGCCTACATGTCACTTCACTGGCACTTTTCCCCATAATGAATAACCTCAATTTAATCATGAGAAAACATCAGGCAAACCTAAATTGAGTGACTTTCTACAACATATTTGACCAGTAATCTTGAATAGTGTTATGGTCATGAAAGAAAAGGAAAGAGAACTGGTGTTTCACAGATTTCAGGAAACTAAAGAGACAAGACATTAATTGCAGCATGACGTTCTAGATTGGATCCTGGAACAGAAAACATGACTTTTTGGAATAACTGGTGAAATTGATTTGTATCTGTAGTTTAGCTAATATTATTGTATCAGTGTAAATTTCTTAGTGTTAATAATTTTACTGTGATTATGTACGATGTTAACATTTGGGAAGCTCGGTGAAGCATATATAGAAACTCAGTAAGTCTAAAAATATCTAAATAAAAAGTGAAATGTAGCTTATTAACAAATAGAACTCAGAATAACTTTATAAGGAAATATGAATTCAGTTGAGCAAGCATTTATTAAATGTCCATTGATCCTAGAGCATGGTCAACCATAGCCCTGTACCAATTATATACTGGTAGCCACTGTAGCTCACCAAATATCAGAATATTAAAGAACTGAGACAAATTTTGAACCATGAGAGAGGAATTAATTCCGAGTAATGTGAAAGTAGAGAAAATACTATTCTCATCTTTGTAGTCTCACAAAAAGCATAGTATCTGTCATTTAATAGCCGCTCAAAAAATGTATGTGGAAAGAATAAGTAAGAGAATGGGTAGAAATTTGAGATTTCAGATGTACAACTCAATCCTTTCAAAGTTTTATTTTCTCAAGAAACATACTAGAGGGAAAAAAATGTAGTTCCGTTTCTTTTATCCTAACATCTGAATATGTTGATCATCAGTAAGTGACATGACACAACTGTAAAAGATTTTATTCCTTTTTTTAAATTTCTAATGTTACAACTAGAATTAGAGATGTATTTTTTTCCTTCCCCAATGAAACATGTCTTGTTTTATCATTGTAATACTAAATCCTTTTTAAAGATAAATAAAATAAAAGAATGTAAAAATCACAGTAGAAAAATAATTTAATTAGACAAATGTGTGAGATCCTTCTAAGCTAGTGTTTGTCAAAGTGTTTGTCAATAGTCCATGGACCTAAGGCATTTTGAAAAATTTATTTTTGTAGGTCAATCTCAGACCTACTAACTTAGAATATTTATAGGATGTGGTCTAGGAAGCTGCTTTAAAAAGAAAACAAACCACAAATGGAATAATAATGTTAGTTGAATTTTTAGAAGTACAATATATCAGCTGAGCATGAAACTGAGAGCATGAGTTTGATTTTGCCTTAAGGTTTCTTGTTCATTTTCCTAGAGGGCATACTTTTTCTCAGCCAATGATTCTGTGTATGTACCATTGAGCATAGTCAATTAAAAATCACTGAATGCCTGTGTTAAAAATAAATAAATACATGATTTGTTGATATGGGTGGTAACGTAATTTCAGTGTATATTTACGCCATTAAATCAGTAGATAGGAAACACATCTTTTTACTGGGAAGGGTCTCTCACATCATGTATCTCATATATTTTCATAATCTTTTAGGAAAGTATATACGTATTATATATATAAATGAATATATATAAACTAATAATATCAAAATAAACATTATTTTTGTGTGTGTGTGAGGAAGATCAGTGCTGAGCTAACATCCCCATGCCCATCTTCCTCTACTTTATTTGGGACGGCAGCATGGCATGGCTTGACAAGCGGGCGTTGGTGCGCACCCGGAATTTGAACCTGCGAACCCTTGGACTGCTGAAGTGGAGCGTGTGCACTTAACCGCTATGTCACTGGGCCGGCCTCAAAATAAACATTATTTTTAATACCACATCGATTACAGTTTTATTATTTCTATGGCCATTTAAACTGAAATACACAAAAGTAAGGAATGTGTATTTCGGCAGGTTTCCATTGGAGATGTATTCCCAAATTAGGAATAGACCTTGGGGTTCAGTTAAGATACGAATCTCAAGAGATCAGAGATGCTAATTGACCAATTCCTTTATGATATAAATCTGAGGAAGAGATGCTGGTATAAGAAGACTGTTTAATGTTCTAGATTCCAGAAGACAATCCTCTGTCATGGGACTGCTTTAGAAATATAGTAAGAAGAAAACTAATCCTAATACGAACTAGATTTGAGCTAAAAAATTAGATTTTAATTCTCAAGAAGGCACATAAACAATTACTTTATTAATTTGGTTCTTATTTTTATCCTATCAGTGGAATGTAATATACACGATACCCAGAATTGTCAGCAAAACCACCAATATTTTTTCATCAACTTCATAATATTAATAGGGATCCATTATATAGGAAACAGAGCTCTGTGCTAACAGCAGCAGCAGCAGCAGCAACAACAACAATAACAGATTCAAGCCATTATATTGACAGTTCATGGGATTCAGAATTGCAGATGAGGCAAATATAATTATATGCCATAAATTAATGGTGAACTTGGTGAATATTGCACAATGTTTTCTCTTCTGGTTGTCTGGTCGTAAACCTGAACATAGGTGGAAGACAGCTGAAAGAGAAAGGGGCTTCCTCTGGATGACTAAATCCCAGGTAAGTCTAGTTTTATCATCCTGATCTTTCCATAACTCTGTGTGTGCGGGTGTTTCTCACACTGAGAGACTTTCTCTTTTTACATGCCTGCATCTTCCAGTGAGCCTTAAGAGAAATGCCTTTAATGACAGGCAAGATAAAATGCCTTCAGTGACTAAATATATGTTAAATAAGTGAATGAGTACATAAATATAAACACTTGTGGACACAGGAGACACAGTGATTAAGTACACGCAATATAACATCAAGTCTCTGGGTTACTCAAGTAGAGTGTCAAATGTCTGAAACAAACTTGCATTAATATAATGTTAGTTTCAGTTTTTATTAATCACATGCTTATGTCAATTGAATTAAGCAAATAAGTTCTCTAATTTCTAGTGAGATCACCTTATATTTTAATTCTTTATTTTAAATCAAGCAAATCACGTTTATTTATTTATTTTTTTTTGAATAAACGAATTTATTATCCTTATTTCTCAGTGAATTAAAGGTTTTTTCCCTCAAAAGTTGATTTCTTATCAACCAAATACTTATTTTCTACGAGTCAGCAATAATTGAATCACACATTTTCCCTTTCTTCTGCCCCATCTTCTGTTCAACTCTGTTTTGATCAGCATCTTTCTTGCAAAAACAGTTCCTGCCGATGAATTTGGCCACTATATATGCTATTTGTAATTTTAGATGCAGTTCATCTGAGCAAGATTTGGATTTTAAAACTGTTTCAGTATGCAAAGCTTTAGTGATTTCCAAGAATCTTTGCCCTGAAAGGTTTGGATGTGTGTGATTAGGTAATCTGCATCTTTAAAGAAAAAAAGAAAAATACTTGTTAGAATCTTTGCAGAAGCAGCAATTTAATAGTAAAATGCTGCCTCCTTCTGGATAAATTGTACTAGGCACGACAAGCTTGTGAAACTGCTGTAGAGGTATGTCATTTGATGAATAAAATTTTTTTTAAAGAATTAGAATTCTTTTTTTTTTTTATTGATGTTTTAATGGTTTCTAACATTGTGAAATTTTGGGTTGTACATTTTTGTTTGTCCATCACCACATATATGACTCCCTTGACCCCTTGTGCCCACCCCCCACCCCCACTGCCCCGGTAACCACAGTCCAGTTTGCTCTGTCCATGTGCTGGTTTATATTCCACATATGAGTGAGATCATACGGTGTTTGTCTTTCTCTTTCTGGCTTATTTCACTTAACATAATACGCTCCAGGCCCATCCATGTTGTTGCAAATGGGACGATTTTGTCTTTTTTTATGGCTGAGTAGTATTCCATTGTATATATATATACCACATTTTCTTAATCCAATCGTCAGTCGAGGGACACTTAGGTTGCTTCCACTTCTTGGCTATGGTGAATAATGCTGCAATGAACCTAGGGGTGCATAAGCCTCTTTGGATTGTTGATTTCAGGTGCGTTGGATAGATTCCCAGTAGTGGGATGGCTGGATCATAGGGCATCTCTATTTTTAATTCTTTGAGGAATCTCCATACCGTTTTCCATAGAGGCTGCACCAATTTGCATTCCCACCAGCTGTGTATGAGGGTTCCTGTTTCTCCACATCCTCTCCAACATTTGTTGTTTTTTGTCTTGGTGATTATAGCCATTCTAACGGGCGTGAGGTGGTATCTTAGTGTTGTTTTGATTTGCATTTCCCTGATGATTAGTGATGTTGAGCATCTTTTCATGTGCCTATTGGCCATCTGTATATCTTCCTTGGAGAAGTGTCTGTTCATTTCCTCTGCCCATTTTTTGATCGGGTTGTTTGTTTTTTTGTTGTTCAATTGTGTGAGTTCTTTACATATTATGGAGATCAACCCCTTGTCAGATGTATGTTTTGCAAATATTCTCTCCCAGCTGGTTGGTTGTTTGTTCATCTTGATTCTGGTTTCATTTGTCTTATAAAAGCTCTTTAATCTGATAAAGTCCCACTTGTTTATTTTTTCTTTAGTTTCCCTAGTCTGGGTAGGCATGTCATCCGAAAAGATTCCTTTAAACCCAATGTCAAATAGTGTGTTGCCTATATTTTCTTCTATGAGTTTTATAGTTTCAGGTCTCACCTTCAAGTCTTTGATCCATTTTGAGTTAATTTTTGTGAATGGCGATAGCACGTGGTCCACTTTCATTCTTTTGCATGTGGCTGTCCAGTTTTCCCAACACCATTTATTGAAGAGACTTTCCTTTCTCCATTGCATGTTCTTAGCACCTTTGTCGAAAATTAGCTGTCCGTATATGTGTGGTTTTATTTCTGGGCTTTCAATTCTGTTCCATTGATCTGTGTGTCTGTTTTTGTACCAGTACCATGCTGTTTTGATTACTATTGCTTTGTAGTATGTTTTGAAGTCAGGGATTGTGATGCCTCCTGCTTTGTTCTTTTTCTTTAGGATTTCTTTAGCTATTCAGGGTCTTTTGTTGCCCCATATAAATTTTAGTATTCTTTTTTCTATTTCTGTGAAGAATGTCATTGGGATTCTGATTGGGATTGCATTGAATCTGTAAATTACTTTAGGTAATATAGACATTTTAACTATGTTTATTCTTCCAATCCACGTGCATGGGATATCTTTCCATTTCTTTATGTCATCGTGGATTTCCCTCAATAATGTCTTGTAGTTCTCATTGTATAGGTCCTTCACCTCCTTGGTAAGATTTATTCCTAGGTATTTTATTCTTTTTGATGCAATTGTAAATGGTATTATCTTTTTGAGCTCTCTTTCTGTTAGTTCATTATTAGCATATAGAAATGCAACTGATTTTTGTGGATTGATTTGTACCCTGCAACTTTGCTGTAGTTGTTGATTGTTTCTAATAGTTTTCCAACAGATTCTTTAGGGTTTTCTATATATACAATCATGTCATCTGCAAATAGTGAGAGTTTCACTTCTTAGTTACCTATTTGGATTCCTTTTATTCCTTTTTCTTGCCTAATTGCTCTGGCCAAAACCTCCAGTACTATGTTGAACAGGAGTGGTGAGAGTGGGCAGCCCTGCCTCGTTCCTGTTCTCAGAGGAATGGCTTTCAGTCTTTCCCCGTTGAGTATGATGTTAGCTGTGGGTTTGTCATATATGGCCTTTATTATGTTGAGGTACTTTCCTTCTATTCCCATTTTATTGAGAGTTTTTATCATAAATGGATGTTGTATCTTGTCAAATGCCTTCTCTGAGTCTATTGAGATGATCATGTGGTTTTTATTCTTTATTTTGTTGATGTGATTTATCATGTTGATTGCAAATCACGTTTATTTTACTGTTTGTAGCCTTTTTATCATTGACTTGAAAACTACTGTTTGGCAATGAATTGACTGTCACCTGATGTCATATAAAATCATGCACTTTTTATTGGAAACAAACATGTTCACTAACCACACACACAAAACAATTTGACTGTGTCATAGATTAAGTTCCTCATTTGGTCTTAGCTCACCAATGGAAAGAAATTTCTATTTTTCTTGTGATAGAAAAAAATACATAAAGAATTTTAGCACTAACATGTAATGTAAGCAGTGTGTTTCTCTCTCTCTTTCTCTCTCTCCCTCTCTATATATATACATACACATATTTATATATTTTTTATACATAATTTAGCAAAGCTTTATTGAGTCCAAGGAACTATTAGATGTGTCTATATAAGATCTTATTAAGCTCCTAGAACAACCCTGTAAAGTAACTGTTAGATGTTGAAAAACTAAGACTGCAACACTAAAGTATCATTAAATTTACAAATTATAGAACCTCCTTTCCCAAATAAACTTTACATTTTCTAAGAGTATCATATAACTGATACAGGTAGAGAAGTTTCTAAGTATATGATTTGGGGCCCAATAATAGACTGGGGTGAAAGATGGTATATTTCAAGAGGAATCTCTTCAAAAATCTTTCCAGATAGATATCTTTTAGAGTGTTACCAATTCTACACAATTGTGAACTCTGAATTATTTTGTTAGTGTCTGTCAGTTCTATTAAAAAAAAGAAAATCATATATAAATTCTCAGTTAACTTGAAGTCATTAAATATTTGCTTTCCATCTGTTACTCTCTCATGATTGGAGTCTAAATCAACATCGATTATTAGGTCTTTAGACTTGAATCCTTCTGTGACTTTTGTTATTGTTATACAGCAGGTAAGTCATGGGCCTGAGTTGATAAAATGGCTGAGAACAATTTCACTGAGATGACTCTCTTCATCCTCTCTGGATTCACAAATTGCCCTGAAATACAAATAAGCCTTTTCTTGATGTTTCTCTTTATTTATTTCTTGATGTTTCTCTTTATTTATCTGTTCACTGTTTTGGGGAACCTTGGACTAATCATGTTAATCAGAATTGACTCTCACCTTCACACACCTATGTACTTTTTTCTTAGCAATTTAGCATTCATTTTATTCCTCTACTGTAACACCCAAGGCACTGGTAAATTTCCAATCTGATCAGAAAACCATCTCCTTTGTTGGCTGCTTTGTTCAAATGTACTTTTTTGTGGATTTGGTGTGTAGTGAGTGTTTTTTTCTGGGATCAATGACCTATGACCGCTATGTAGCAATCTGCAATCCCTTATTTTATTCAATGGTTATGTCCCAGAAAGTGTGTAACTGGCTGGGTGTAATGCTATATACAATAGGCTTCACAAATTCTCTGATATCCACCTGTGTGATAAGCAGTTTGTCATTCTGTGACTCCAGCATCAATCATTTTTTCTGTGACACCACAGCTCTTTTGGCCCTGTCCTGTGTAGATGCATTCAGCACAGAAATGGTGATCTTTGTTTTCGCTGGGTTCACTCTTCTTAGTTCTCTCCTCATCATCACAGTTGCTTACATTGCCATCGTCTCAGCCATCCTGAGGATCTCGTCTGCAGCAGGCAGACAGAAGGCCTTTTCCACCTGTGTATCCCATCTCATGGGTGTAACTGTCTTCTATGGGTCCCTGATTTTTACATATTTGCAGCCTGATAACACATCCTCCCTGAGCCAGGCACAGGTGGCATCTGTCTTCTATACCATTGTCATTCCAATACTGAATCCACTGATCTATAGTCTGAGGAACAAAGATGTAAAAGATGCTCTCCTGCGAGTCATACACAGAAAACCTTTTCCATGACAAATCTATGCTTGTTACAATTAAAACAACCCTGGATGATTTCAGGCATTCAATTGCTCCAACAATTAGAAAAATAGTAGAGTAACCTCAAAAGGCGTAACACAAACCAAATGATAACTTAGAGTCTTGAAATTTGGGAGGTGAATTATTACTTTATTCGTCTATGTGGAATACTGATCATCGTATTAGGAGTTCAGTTCAGTACATAAATTATTCAGACATAGACACCCACACGTAAGTAAAGAGGCATCTGACCAGTGACTGAATCCACCCTGAACATCTTTGTGTGATCACACCATCATACTGAAACATACTAAACAATTATTAAATGGACTTTTCATGGTTTGACATTCTGCTTTCTCAGCCATCAAAAAATTGAAAGTAGAAAATTAGTAGATTGAGAGATTATGATTCTTAAATGTTATTAACAACAAGAAATGATAGCTGCTAGCCTGAGAGCAAAGGGAAGAGTACAGAAGTAACAAAAGCAAATATAAGCCACAGAGGGAAGGGTGGGGGAATGAGGTCATTTTAGTGAGAGGCAAAGACTAATTAAGACAACCGACTCAGGGAATATAGAGAAATCTCTGGAAAATGTGGATTCATTTTGCCATAAAATTTAAAATCTTGATCATTTATCTAGGAAACATGATCTTAAATTACATAGGAAAGTGGTGTGTTTATGAAGTGGAGTATATTTTCCATCAAAAACAGCAGTTTATTTTCTACAAAACCATAATGTGCCTCCCTAAATTCAAAGGTCGCATAAACTTTAAACGTGTGTGCATGTGTGTGTGTAGATAAATGAAGCACTAGCTGTACCACAATTCCTGAGACATTTTGGAGATGTATGTAGAGATTCTCATTTCTCCAAATCGGGCAGACAGACTTTGTTAAGTCTATAGCATTACAAGGAGACTCTGGGTTTTCGTTTTATCTTTCCTCGAAAAAAAACTTTAACATAAAAGTTGTTTAAAGAATTCTCCCAGTCATTGTTACAAACTGACCCCTTGGAAAAGATGTATCTATCCCTCAGTAATGTTGTTAACAATGCATGAATCGCTGAGTAGAAATCAGAGGAATTACGCAATCATATTTAAAATGTATATTGAAAGGAACTGAAGATTACTTTGATGAGGTGCTATTAAAAGACAATGTGTGTGTTTATAATATTTCTCTTTCTCCATCAAGATTGTAAGATCTTTGAGAGGGCTTTACTTATTCCTATTTGTGCTCTTATAACATCTAGCAAATGTGTTACATACAAAATATGTAAGTAAATATTTTATTTGCTTTTTGATTCTTGCGAAAGGCCAGTGATGAACTCATTAAGGGCAAGGAGTAAGCCACCTTACCCATGTTTGTATCTTTCTTTGGTGTTTGGACGATGGTGTGCATATTCGCATTCAAAAAATATTAGTTTAGTTGAAAATTCTATTTCTAGAATTCTTTCAAAAACATTTCTTACTTATATGTTAAAAATGGTGTGGCAATTAACAGATATATTCCTTACAAATGATGTTTTCCTAAATGATTAGAATATGGAATTAAGAACACACAGAATTATACATTGTATATATGATTTTAAATAATTGGACTCTACTGGTTAGGCATTCACATGTATCACACATCACAAACAAACCTCCTATAAAGAGAGTCAGTCTTCAGCCTTGGGAGTGGCTGAAGTTACCTCATGTGCAGAGATCTGCATGTGCATATGTATATATTTGGTTTTTAGATTTTTAATTTTCTTCTCTGATCTATATTACTGTGGTCTGGCTCTTGCAGACTTCATTGTACAATATAATATTTTACATTATAAACTATTATCAGGGACAACTTATGAAACACACTCTGCATTATTTTAGGGACATATTGAGAGTATTGTCTTTCTCACCACTCATTCCCTTTTATTAAGCCTTCACGAGATTTTTTTCCTTCTAAGTGCAGTGTCTGAATGAGATTGGTTGCTCTGAAGATTTCTCGGAATCGTCATTGAGAACTATTAAACTGACTATATTTCCTTTTTTTTTCTCTTTCTACTGAGGATTTTCATTCATGTATTCTAAATACAATGCTCATTTGTTTTATAATTGTGTGAAACATCATGACCCTTGCACCTTATTTTTATTTACCCTGGTTCTAATTGTATGTATTATTTTTATTTTCACTTGCATTGAGTATGTATTCTTGTATTGATAATTCAAGACTTAATCTTTAGTATTAATGAAATTACTTATCTAACTGTTCTTTTTAAGTTGTTAATATTTTCTTCCTGGTATCTTTCTAGGAGCAGAAACATGCCACACTTTTCTTGCTCACCATAAGCAGTGGTAATATATTTTATTTGTCCAAAGTTATGATTAAATGTCTATATATATTTTTCAATATGCTCTTCGTATTTGTCCCTGCTATATCTCCCATCCTTCTCTCTTCTAGCTGCTCTTTCTGTAACTTTCCTCTAGACCCGGTGATACACATCTTTCCAGAATGGGCTTTGCATACTTTTGCCTTTTCTTCTGCATTCTTTCTACTGGACTCTCCCAGAACTCTTTCCTTTGACCAATCCAGATGATCAACACCATAGTACTTGTGACTGTGTCCCAGAAGTGATCATAGTATGCGAAATTTGCCAAATACCTTCTTCTTTTACTATGCTGAAAAAAGACATTCAATTTAAAATATGTTTGATGTGTCAATCTTCAAAATAAAGACACAGATTTTTTTTTCCTGTCTGTTAAATCTGTGGTGCCTTTGTAATGTTCCTGTGAACCATCTGTATTCTTTGAGTTTACATTCTATTTCACCACATTTCAGATACCTTTTCCATCAAAATTTTTTTAAAAAGTTTATTTTTCTTAACTTGTTTTATTTTCAAGAAGTATCGCAGGGATTCCTGAAGAACAATTATTCAATGAAAATAAAATAAATTGAATGAAATTGACTTTGATATCATATAGAGTCAGACTCACACTCACGCCCGTACACAAAGATTAAAGGTCCATTCAGAAATGAATTGCAAATTATTACTTGATAATTGGAGAAAGTAGTGTAGAAAAAGTTAAGATTTTGCACATGATATTTGCCTTTCAAAATATGGATGTGGGGGGATGGGTAGAGAAGATATCTAATACTAGCTAGTAGAAGTTACTTGTTTGTGGGAGACATTTTAAAGGGAAATCTCCATTTGTAAAGATGTCTCCCACTCAGCACCAGGAAGAGGAGGATGACTAAATCTCTAGAACTCTTATCAGTGGGGAAGACATGGATTTAAATCTGCATGAGGATCACACCCTTCTTTACTGTGCTTTTCCTAGTAACCTCATATAAGTGGTCACCACCCCCCAACATCTTCTTTTGCGTTTAGTTGGAGGTGGTATTTAAGGTGGTGGCTTGGGTCATTTTGGGGAGTTACTGTTTTCCTGGGTATCTCTCATGTATACAGGAGGCATACATGTTATTAAACTTGTGTTTGGTTTTCTCCTATTAATCTGTTTTTTATTACAGGGGTCTCAGCCAAGAACCTAGAAGAATAGATGAAAAGTTTGTATTTTTCCACTCTCACAAATCTAATAAAGTAGGAGAAATAAAATGATAAAACTTAGGTAAAAATTAATAAATTGGAAAGCAAAAAATTACTGAACAGCATTTATTCCAAAAAAGACAAAAGAGCTATTCTTTCATGAGTCAAGGAAGAAGGAAATTAAAAAAAAAAATAGCTAGAATAATCCAGGAGAGAGAGAGAGAGAAATATATATATATATAGGAGGCATAGTTTAAACTGTAATGAGCTAGGGAGTGGACATTTATCATCATTAAATCAAATGAGATTTAAAACCTCTGATCAGACTTTGGTTTCTGCTGTGACAATAAATGGTACAAAATTAGCCCTGAAATCATCAACAACACTAAATGTGAACAAAATGGGTTTCAGGGTTGGGAAAATATTGAGCAAGAAAAACTTGCTCCAGATAATTTTGCAATCACGAGGCCCACTGAGGTGGAATTTACCTTGAAGATTGACGTTAGTCTCTTATTTGGCTTAACTCCCAAGATTACCTATTGTCAAATAAGTTTGTGCTGGCTTTTTAATCTCCAAATAACCTTGTCTTAGCAGCACTAAGTTTTTGATGCCTAGAAGTATTGCCCCTCCAAAGTTCATTGAAGATTTAATAATACAAAAGTAGCTTCTTTATCCACATCAACAAATTATCTCCTGAAATTCTGGAGTAAGAGCAGACTTTCTTGTAAAAATTACTTCTAAATGTACATGAAAATTGATTTCATTATCAAAAATTAATGCAAAATTCACAAGAATATTTTAATCTGATTCTCTGTTCCTTTTCAGATTCTTCCTTTGCTTCCTCATCTTGGCCAAATAATCCTCAATAAAACATTTCAGCTTTCTTTTCATATTTTAATTTCTTTTCATTCACACTTAAGAAAATATTTGACCTGAATATACACAGAAGTGAGTTTTTGGCCACTAAATTAACTAGAAAATGTTTGGCAGTCTTAGTGCTGATTTTGCCTTCCTGCTTTCATTTTTTCTTTTACAAAATAAAAAACAAGTATGCTAAAACAGTAAAACAAATTGCAGAGATATTGCTATGTTGATGAATTAAATGACTGTCAAACCAGAATGGAGAGCCTGCACCGCTTTTGCCTTGTGACAATTCAAAATACCTATTTATCATTTAATGAACACTTCTAGAAAAAGTTAGTTATAGGGTACCAGTCAATGTGTAATACATAAAACTGTGGGTTTTATCAAAGGATAATATAGCATTGATCATGGTATATGATGAAATTTTAGTCATAAGATGAAGATTGGATACTGAGTATAGAGTAGAATAACAATTATGCAAATCTATAGGTACGCAAATAAGCATCCTGTGAACAAAAGAAAATAATTGAGAAAATTGACCAAAATGTTCCAACACTTTTGAATTGTTTTTGTTTTGTTCTTTGAATTTTGTTGAATTCTAAATTTTTTCTAATGAATATGTTTACTCCTGTGAGAGTATCACATTTTTAAATATAAAAATGTTTCATTGTGAAAATGTATCCTTCCATTCCTGATAGTTTCAGTCATAGAGTGATGAAGTATTTCTCTAGAAATAGCATCTCCAACACCTCAGCCAAAAATTTAGAGCATCCAAAGGAACACCAATCCATCAGGCTCTTCATTGTGTGGTTGCTAAGGGAAAAGAAAACTGTTGTCTCAAAACCTCACATATCTGTGTTAGTCATTGAACATTTGTCCTTGGAAACATGCCCAGCAATCTTCCTTTGAAACTGGTCCCCGGGGATGAGCAAACGTTGCAGTATCATCAGTGCCCTATATATGAGGTGCCCTGGAATTATTAGGATGAGAGTCAAGGCACACTCTGCTCCACTTACGCTCACAGTAGCTCTCTGTTATTCTTTTTAGACATAACTTCCCGGCAAATTTTCCATTTGATTGGGATCTGAACAAAATTTCTGGATTGATTTGTTTTTACCTCAAAATAAAACAAAAATGAATGCACTAAAATTTAAAAAGAATTTATCTCAAAATATCCAAATATTATATTACAGAGATTTTCGACTCAAATGATTTTCATATTTTATTTGTGAGAACAATTTGATGTTGAGAAATTTTTAGACAGATGACACTGGAAGACAGTTTTTTTTCATGAACTTTAGCTCACAGTAAGTATTACTCTCAAAATTACAGGGTTTTAGCTAGGATCAAGTAAAATAGTGGCATTATCAGAAGAGTATGCATACAGGTATCATTTAAACCTTACGCTAAGTAATGTCAGGATTTGCAGAAACAGAAGTATAGAGTTGATAGAATCAGGCTCTATAGGCAATGTACATATTTTAGAAATATGATTTTTGGAAGAAATTTGATTTTGAGTGGTCAAGTTAGGAAAACATCATATCTTTTGGAAATTAATACTAACGTGGTTTATAATTTTAATATATCCTGCTAAGGTTGAAATTTATTTATCATTAGTATTAAATAGTATTGGAAGTAAAAGGAGAGTAAATGATGCATTAAAACTGATCATTGTTTAGTATATATCTAGTATATTTTCTCAGGATTACTGAAATTAATTATAAACAGGAGTATAGTATTATGAGCGTGCATTCTGGAGTCAGTCTGTCTTGGTAGAATCACAGAGCAAACATTTAATGGCTCTGACTCTGGATAAGTTATTTAAACTCTGCCTTTTTTCTCATCTAAAAACTAACTAATAGTAGCGTCTATGGTATAATATTCTCATTTGTATTAAATACATTAATAAAGAGAAGCATTTAGAACAGTGTCAGATTTATTCTAATAATGTGATGTTAGCTTTTATTATATCATGTCCAAATGTCAATTTATATCTATATCTATATTTCACAAATTTTTTTCCATCATATTTTGTAAACCATTCATTATCAATTTCTGAAACGTTAAACTAATATAAATATACCAGGCCATTCATGCTAACACAAATATTCTGAAGTCATTCCTGCTAAGTATCAACTTTGATTTCTCAGCAGTTTAAAGCAGCTGAACACAATGGATAAAAGGACTAATACAGATGTGCCTGACTTCATCCTGATGGGATTGACAGATTCTGAAGAGGTCCAGCTGGTTCTCTTTCTGCTGTTTCTCCTGATGTACCTGATGACTGTGCTAGGGAATGTGGGGATGATATTGATAATCCGCCTGGATCTCCAGCTTCACACCCCCATGTATTTTTTCCTCAGTCACCTGTCATTTCTTGACCTCAGTTACTCAACCGTCATCACACCTAAAACCTTAGAAAACTTAGTGACTTCCACCAAGTATATTTCATACATGAGCTGCTTCACCCAGATGTACTTTTTTGTCTTCTTGGGTGCCACTGAATGTTTTCTTCTATCTTCAATGGCCTATGATCGCTATGTAGCTATCTGTGATCCTCTACACTACCCAGTTGTTATGTCTACAAGACTCTGCTGCTCCCTGGTCTTTGGGTCCTATTTGATTGGCTTTACAGACTCCTTTGTCAATGTACTTTGCATGAGCAGGTTGCATTTCTGCAACTCCAGTGTAATCCATCACTTTTTCTGTGACACATCCCCAATTTTAGCCCTGCCCTGTACTGACACACAGGACATCGAAATCATGATATTCATTGTCGCTGGCTCTACCTTAATGGTGTCTCTTATCACAATCTCTGTGTCCTATGTGTCCATTCTGTCTACTATCCTGAAAATTACTTCCACTTCAGGAAAGCGAAAAGCCTTCTCTACTTGTGCCTCTCATCTCCTAGGGGTCGTCATCTTTTATGGCACTATGATTTTTACTTATTTAAAACCAAGTAAGTCCTACTCATTGGGAAAGGATCAAGTGGCTTCTGTTTTCTACACTATTGTCATCCCCATGTTGAATCCACTCATTTATAGTCTTAGGAATAAAGAAGTGAAAAATGCTCTCACTAGAGTCGTGCAGAAGAGAGAGGACTCCAGGCACTTAAAATAACAGTGATGCTAAACTTTTAATATCATCTTTTCTTCCTTCCCTATAGGGTATGTCTTTGGTCTCTCTCCAAAAACAATTAAATGCTTTAATTTGTTTGTATTTTTGTTAAACCATCCTTTCTTTGACCAAACATAATCTTGGACATTTCCAGGAATATGTCTTTAGAAATCTGTATCGTAATTGGAAACCACATGTTAAACCTATGGTCTAAATACATATGTTTTTAAGGGCATTTGATGGCCAAAATGAGACAATATTGTTGTCATCTTTTAAACTATGTGATACAAATTCCCATGCATGTTCCAACTTCAGAGAATTTTCTTATGGAAATGAGATCCATTTTGGGCACAATGAAATCATTTATTTATTATATAGGGAAGAAACATAGCACACTGATTACAAGCATTTTCTTTGGAACGAAATATTCCACGATTTACATTCCAGATCTGCTGTATAACCCTTCATAAGTCACTGAAACGTTAAGCCTCAGTTTCCTCAACTGCACAAGATAAATAATAATGCCAGGTCCATAGACTTTTTGTAAAGTTTAAATCAGATGATGGATGTGAAGAATCTAAGGCAGTACTAATAAATTCTGGCCATTGTTATTAGAAGACTTCCATTCCTGAAATATTTTTAACGCACAATGGCTTTTTCTTAAAGAATACTCACTTATGTTTTATAAATTACTTTTGGTTAATTTAATTGACCAACACACAAACAGCTAAGGAAAAATTCAGCACTCCACAATTTTGGATTTTGAATGGCTTATATTAACTTGAGAAAATTTGAGTAATATTGAAAAAATTAAGGAGATAAAAATATTGTAACAATTGTTAACAGTTTGATATGTGTTCTTCTAGATCAATAGTTAATGTATGTATGTGCATATATTACATATATAAGCAAAATTTCTGTTGTTTTCTGTGTACTTTTCTGTAGCTTTCTCTATGCACTTATAAGCTCAACCTTTGATAATATCATTGAAATCTGTGAAATGAATTTTTCTTGATACATGAGAAAAATCAAGATTCTCATCTTGTAATGCTTTGGACCTGAAATGTTGTAAATTCATTAAGTTAAAAATTGGCTTTCAGTGATACCTCTTTGGTGGTTATTTGCTGAACATTTTAAAACCGTATCTTCCTGTGATGTGTCAACGAGCTTCAGTAAACTTCTTCTTTGTTGAAATTCTGTGTATTTTAAAAAAAATCATTGTCTTTCTCTTTATTTCTATTGGTTTATTATGGTCATTAAAAATAAATTCTTGAATTAAATGCTTGACTTATTTGTTTTAAATTTTTTAACAGAGACAAGTTGTAAAGCTAAGAATTGAAATGAATTCAGATTTTGTAGCAACCTATAAACTGCAATCAGGTAGAATGCTACAATTTATTTTATTTTTATTTTTTTCTCTACATAATCTGGAATTACAGTTTTAATTTTCTCTGCTAGTTAAAGGTTAAGAATGAATTTCTCCATTTTCCAAGTATTTGATTTCATATGTTAAAATTTGTAACTAGATAGATTGTTTTCATTCAAGCAATAATAATAAAACTTTTATTTTTTTGAAATTTGTATTATTTTCTATGTAAAATTATATTTTTTTTCCTATATTTTTAAATGTATGAAATAACATTTCAAATGATTGCTACGTAGCTGTCTGCAGTCCTCTACATTACCCAGTTTAGGAGTTAAAAGGCTAAAAATTTTTCCCTAATTCAAAACTGTCAGCTAACTTATTCAATCTTTTCAATGTGCATTATTTTCCTCTACTGTATTTAAAAATTTCCCTTATATACCAATGACATTTTAAATTATGACTTATTTTTGCTTTGATATCCATGTTGTCCAGACTCTGTATTTACATTTATTGCTGTTTGTTTTTGTTTGCAATTAGAGATAAGTATTTGATAAACATTTATTGTTTAATAATACGCTTTTTTGGCTCATCTCTTATCTTGAATAAGCATTGTGTCGTTTCATATATTTACAGGCTCTTTTCATTTTTACAATCTATTTTATAAACTATTTTTCTACCCCGTTTTAATATATGTCTATTTCTATGGTTAGGAAAGTATCCTGTTGGTTTGTGTTGGCAAAGATGATGGACAGATTCTATGATTTTGTAATAACACTTAAGTTGAGGAAATGCTAATTGAATTAAATTAAGACTACCCTATCCTCTTTATAATATAGTTTAGAAAACATGTATATAATGTTATTACAAACATGTAACATAATCTATGGGCAAAAAGAAAGATTTAGACTACTTGCATTTGTCCTGCAATTTCCTTTTTATAATAGTGCTTATCATATTTTATGTAAGACGTGGTCTGAAATAATATGACATAATCTTCTTGTTAATGGTGCCGTGTCAAAATACTATTTAATGTAAATATAGGAAATAAGACATGAATAGAGTATGCCAAAAATGTGACCAGCTGTGTTTGCTTCCAAATAATTGATAGATATAATGGTCATAGCTTATTTTGCTGAGCACTTGCCATGTGCCAGACAATATTCAAAGGACTTTAGATACATAATTAACATAGTTTATCTTTACAAGATAACTTTCAGGTAGGTACTAGCAATATCCACAGGTTAATCTCACATATTGGAAAGCCATCTTTCCACTTTTTCAAGCAAAATCTTTTGATTGATTCTGGAATTTTCTTTTTATTTCATATATCTCACATCCAATCCATCAGTATATTATGATGATTCTAAATACAGAATATATTTAGAGTCTTACTACTTCTTAATACCTTCTCTGCTTCCACCCTGACCCAAGGAACCACCATCTCAGTCCTAGAATTATTGTTGCAGGCACCTAGCTTGTCTTTCTGTTTTGGTCTTATTCTTCTTGAATCTAATCTCCATGAAAGAGCCAGAGTGACACTATTAAAGTGAGTTGGATCATATCACTTTCTTCACAGATCCTAAAAGACTTCTCATTGGAGCAAAACCCAAAACCTTCCCAAGAGCTCACTGGTCCAAAAAGGATCTTGGCCTCACTCCTCACCTCTATGAACTCATTCCTTGCTATTCTATTTGTCATGCTTACTTTGTTTCAACCACATGACCTCCTAACTTCCTGTACACATTAGTCCTGATGCTGCTTGAAATTTTTCCATTTTCTCTTCTTCATCCTGAAACTTCTTTTTTGTAGATAACTGCATGGAGTTTTTTTTTTTTTCTCTCTCTTCTTAATAAGAACATCCTTACCACCTTATTTAAAATTGTACCA